>NW_028263371.1:29092500-29701875 GCF_051168715.1 Poecilia mexicana
TGTAGCTGTATTCAGCTCCCTCTCCACCAGCTGTTCACGTCCGGTGGTGGCATGCCAGTCCTTTTCCAAACAGCTTCAGACTGAGAAATCTCGGAGCAGCAGCAGCAGCGAAGTGGCAGGCGATGACCGCAAACGCTCGCACGAAGAATACAAAACATATTTAAAAGCAGAAACGCTGTACAGTAAGGGCAAAATTTCAATATGAATATTGTGTAAGAACGTGCAACTGAGTTGGTTAATAAAAAAAAAAAAAAAAATGTTCATTCATGTGTTAATCTCCTGCTGCAGCTTAAAAAAACCCAGACATTTGGACTTCCTCCCTCCCTCCCTGCAGCACCAGGATGCAGAAACATCAACCTCAGTTTGTCTGGCTTACAGGGTGTGAAGCGTTGTGACGTAAACGTGACTGTAACCTGCCTTACAGTCGGCTCTGTGGGGCAATTGAGACCGTGAGCAGTTTGTTTGGTTTGTCCTCGGTCTGTAATTAGCGTCGCTCGCTGCCTGCTACACCATTGTGCCTGCGAACCTCCCCGCTCCATGTCAGCGCCAGCCTTCGCCTGCATGCACACACACCCCCTCAGTGGCGCTCTCAGCTTTCATTCACGGCCGCGCACGTGATCGCAGACAGTTGGCACTGCCGGGTCAAACACATGGGGGAAATGGAAAGAGGAGGGTTTTTTTTTTCCCTCTGGCTCTATATGTCTGAGCGGGCTAAATGAGATTACGGTAATCCAACTTGACCAGGGAAGAGAGGAAATGCAAATGCTGTTTGTGTCATCCTCTTCCCACCTCACTTTCACCTTTTTTTTCATTAAACAAAAGGTGCATTTCCTTCTGTATCACCAAAAATAAAGGGATTTCAGTGTGTCTAACCATAAATGAATGAATATCTGTTTAAAACGTCCTGCTGCATGTTGATTTTTCTTCTATTCATTTGTTTTTGTTCAGATGACATCCTGAAGAAGGAAGACGGCCCTCTGTTAGCAGCTCAGATTGGCTCCGAACTCCAGAAGCAGTTCGCCATCCTGCCAGGTTGGTTTGATTCACTCCCACCGCAGAATCATAAAACATCCCAAAACGTTTGGGGAAAATCCTACCTTCAATTTGAGCACATTTATTCAGTGAGGTTTTTTTTGTAGGAAAGGAATGTCATTCATCGTAGATCCAAAACCTAAAAAGGATTTTGCACCTAAGGCGTCTAGTTTTTAATGTCTTTTGGGCTTCATTGAAGGAATTTATTCTCAGTTATAAAAACAGGATTTAGGTCACTTTCTCTCAAAATGCTTGCTATATTTAGCCACGTTTAATAAATTCAATAAAAGCTGATTTGGGTGCAGCAAAGATGGCTTTTCAGTAAAACTCTCTCTGCACAGGTGAGGCTGATAAAGTACTTTGTCTTACTAAACATTTTTCCCATTGTGAGAAATGGTGTGTGAAGTAAAAAAAAGAAAACACGGACGAAAAAGCTCTGCTGCTGTCTTTTAGGCGTCTCTGCAGAGGAAAAGTTTAATTCTTCTCTGTTTCTGACGACAAGTCGACCCAGATAAGAGACGCACAGCATCACAGTCCACACCAAACATTAAATTACACACAAATACACACTTTGGGAGTGTGTATTTGTTGGGGGGGCTGTTTTGGGTTGCCATGATGATCGCGACTGCCTGGTGAATAATTTACTGTGGTGATGATGCGCTGTGTAATCTGAGTCTCTAGGGAAAGGAAAGGAAAGGCCTCGTCTGTGGATTAAACATTGAGATATATTGGTGCATCTAAGTAAAGGGGTCTGAAAACAACAACAAACCTACATTTTCAGACTTTTATCTAAAAAAGATTTTGAGAACAATGCATCATTTTCTATCTACTTCAGTGATGCGCCTGTTGTTGAAATCCCGATGGAGTTCATTAAGCTCCGCGACTATAATGTGAAGAAATTCATTGCTTTTTGATACTTTTTTGACCACAGTTTATCTAGAAACCAATCTTTCACAGATAACCCTGTTAAACCTCATTATACCCAGGACTTAAAGAGGGTTTAAGAAGTCAATATTGACTCCTCCGTGACCTCTGTGTCTCCAGGGGGTCGCGGGATCGATGGCCACCCCGTCATCTTCCTCCCAGAGTTCCCGGCGTTCGGTGAGCTGCCGGAGGAGGAGCTGCAGAACGTGCTCCGCTACCTCACAAGCGTCCCCAGGTTAGTGCAGCTGCTTGTATAGTAATACCGTGTGGAGCCTACAGATGGCGCTGCAACACTAAAGGCAAGGAAAAGGAGTAACAAGACTGAAATGAATTATTTTAAGGAGAATAAGGAATTCATCTTGAAATATTAAACTTCTTTTTTTCTTTTTCACCTTTTTTTTTACAGTAAAATGTAATGAAAGAACGTTGTGGGATTTGCTTTAAGTTCTCTTTTGTTATTGTTGAATCAACCCTTTACTCTCCCCTTATACTATCTTTCTCTCTCACTCATAATTCATCTGTTTATCAACATGACTCCTCTACATGCATTTTTTTGTCTATGCCTGATTACCTTTTATATATAACATCCACCGCACACACCCTCTTGAGTCCCCTCCTTCTCTCCACTCTCCCACTCCAAGCTCCAATTGGATGAGAGGGTGCGGAGCTCGGCTGTGATTGGCTGAAGGGGCTTTGAGGCAGCCGATGGAGGAGCAGAAAGGAGGAGGAGGAGGAGGGAGATGCTCTGCAAGGATGGGAACGGTCACCTCTCTCCGTCTACAGACGGCCAAAAAAAAAACAAAAAACAACAACATAAAAAACAGTGGATGAGATCAGGATAAGCAAGATTTAAAGACGATTGGATGATCATCATGGAATATTGAGGATCTCTTTCGTTTCACCCTTAAATATTTGGATTTTCCACGTCCCCTTTTCTCTTTGGATTTGGATGTTTTTACCAGCAGAGATGGATTGAGGATTTTGCTGCAGCAGCATTCACTCGGTACATCATCTGACAGCCGGAGAGTTCGGCTCTGCAGCGTTAGCATGTTGGCAGAACACCCTGTTCGCCGTCGTGTGTGTGTGTGTGTGTGTGTGCGTGTGTGTGTGTGTTTGTGTGTGTGTGTTCGGAGGTGTCAGGGTGCATGTCATGTTGTTCAACAAGACCTTTCACGAAAATGTGGCATTGTCACACACACACACACGCACATGCACACACACTTAGGAGCATTAGCTTAATGAGGCTGCTACATATGGCTCTGCCTGTGGAATGAATGGCCAGATTTTCTCCCTCCTCTCAACAGCGCATTAATGCGGTGCCAAAAGGTTGCCATGGTAATCAGGATGGTTGCTCATAATCGCAGCCGGTGAGAAATGATGAGTGCAGGCAGCCGGGCAGCTGGTAGCGAGGCTCTGACCTTAATTGGGACCCATCTTGATTCTCTGAATGTTTTAAAATCTAAATGTATAAAAAGATACTGAAATCAGGTGTGAGCTAATTAAACTAGTCCTCCTGAATTTACATTGTGTGAGCCTTCAATTGGGGAGGAAATTGATGAGTTGCGCTGAAAGTTATTGCACCGATCAGGTCGATTTTTGAAGCGTTTTTATTTGAAGGATTAGAATCCATAAAAAGAGAAAAAAAATGCCCTGTAGGACGATACACGTGCTGCAGACTCATTACTTAAAATTAAGGGTGGGAAGTTTGAAATCAACTGCCAATCAAATGAAAGAGAATATCATTCATGCATCAAAAACTCAAGAAGTGCTGCAAAGTGCATGCTGTGTGATACTTTTCTAGACCAAAAATAGTAGTAATTTTCACTTTGATGCCCTTCTGCTCTCCAATCAGAGTCAACCAAGAGAAAATCGTCCGGTTCCGATCTCAGCCGACATGTTTGGTGCATCTTCAAAAGTCATGACCTCACAGTGAAAGCAGCCCCAATGTGGTCAGCCATCATCCAACATACCTATTCTTACTATGACTGCAACATGAATCTGCAAAACCGGAAGACGTCCTGAGTGGGGCATCCAAATTAATCTCTAAGCCCCCCACGTTGGTCCCACATAGCGCTTCAACACCGCACACCCTCTTCTTATCTATCCGCCACACGAATGCGGCAAAGTGTCTTTACCCCCTGCGATAACGGTGCCTCTCTCCTGCAGCGTCGCAGCGTCTGGAGAGGGCTTCATCCTGATCATCGACAGACGGCTGGACCGATGGGCCGCCGTCAGAGCCACCCTGCTTCGCATCGCAGTAAGACCCCCGTCCCGTTTTGTTTGTGCGCTTGTGACTGATGGAGAAAGTGCGTTGGCAAAACCGCAAATGGCTGCTTTGGTTTGGCCGTTGGGGTTTTACATGATTTAATGCTTGTTTTCACGCCGACCTGCGGGCTGTCAGCTGTCTGTGGATATAATTTAGTGTTAGGATCGTTTTCAGTGCTGCTACTTATTCATGAGCTGCGTTGTTGTGAGGGCATGTGGAAGCTCTCTGCGTCTTCCTGGATGTTGAAATGAGGTGGGAAGTTAAAAATAGCGTATTATTCTGGAGTGGGAGGTGGAGCGACTCACAACATGTGAGACGGTCTCCTGTTGGAACAGAAACGGATGTTATTCACACATTTTATTTTTTCCTCATTAGACGAATCCTTTGACATCTTTTTGTCTGTGTCCTTTTAGCCTGTCTCTAGATGATCTTAACGCTAACTAGAATAAGCCGAAGAGGGATTGAATCATTTTTAAATGTTGAATGTTTTTCAAAGTAACAAAATGGATTATGTTAGTAGGTTTTCCAAGTATATTTCTTTGAAGAAACTTTCCGTAAGTATTGATGTATTAATTCTTTGTTAAAGGGATATTATTTTTCTTTATATGTAGTGGGGGCAAAATGTTCTCTTTAGATTGTAAAGGTTGACAATAACTAAAATAACTAAGCAAGTGTTTAAAGTCCCAAAGAGACTCCAAGATATGAAAACTTTACTTGTTTAAACTGTAAAAAGTTATATTGACCAAATCTTTATTACTGTAGATAAAAAAAAAGATAAAATACACTTTCAAAAATGGTTACGTGTACCACATCCTTTTTTGAATTGCAATAAAATCTTTTATATAGCTCAATTGTTCTTTGCACTATAAAAAACCTTTTGCACAGACAGACTACTACATCCTTGTTTACACTGTAAAAAAGAAAAAAAGGTTTTGTGTACTGATTAGATCATAGGGGAGGCTGTAATAAAACTTTACCGGGTCCAGATCCTTTTTTATACTGTATAAAATTGACATTGCCCAGATCTGTTTGCGCCTTTTGTACACACCAGATGCCAGATTACACTGTAAAAACTTTTGTAGAGATCAGATAAACACTTCTAAGACAGCCTATCTCCTGTTCTGGTGTACATGAACGTGACACATTTTTTGTTTTGTGTTGTTTCTAAATAATTTGCGCTTCTTATTTGCCTGTTTGCCACAATAAAAACTATTGTCACACTGTAATTGCTGACATTATTTTGATTTTCATTAGGAGGAACCCCATGCTGTTTGAAAAAGTCATTTTCATTAGATAACTTCGATTCTCTCACCTGTACCACGTGTGGATGTTACTAAGCAGCTCCAGCAGCTTGAGGACAAAAGCTTCACCTTACCTTACACATCTGCTGTCTGGATGCTCGCTCTGTCTGCTACCGATCAGCCCCCCCCAACCCGTCTGTGCAAATCTATGCAAATGTATGCTAATAGGATACTAATTACCATCCAGCCTAATCGCTCTGTTTGAGCGAAACTATTCCCATAGTGGCTATAAGCTGTTATGAGACTCCTTCCACTTGTAGAGAAACATCTGAGCACTTGAGATGCAAACATGGCAGTAAAAATGAACCATAACAGCAGTCTGCTGATTGGTTTGGTTCGTGTGTTTATCTGGTCATTTTTCATACATTTTTTTTTTTATATACTTAAAACAAGTGTTTTAAGTTACTTGCAAGTGTATGAAGATATTTGGGCCAGAAACTAGACCAAATATACTTAGTAAGATTTGGTGTTTTTGCAGTGTCAGCACATTTTGACCACATGAAGTAGGCTAAGATATCTGAAAAAGCAACACAACACTCCCCGATCTGAAGTGCAAATCATAAAATCCTACAATTAATAATACTATCCTTCAGAGCACACAGCCTGACCAAATGTCACTGCCTGATTAGCGGCAGTATGATTTATTAAAGAGGCAAACAGGAGATCAATATTGAGCTCTCCCCGCTGGCGTACGAAGCGTCTGGTGAAGCACAGGCTGGAGCGGAAAGAGATTTTTCATCCTCCAACCAAAATCCACCTCGCAGAGGTGCTCTGAACATGTTCAGTCTTTCATATTTCTACTAAACTAAAGGACTGAAGTGTTTTTGCAGGTTTCTTTTAACATATTTCGTAGGTTTTTTCCCTTTTTCCTTTTTTCCTTGCCATTTTTAATCAATCTCTTCTCGTTAAACGAAACTAACAAAAGGTGGAGATGATTGCAGTGATGAAGCCGCGATGATTTATGTCTTTCGGTGCGATAACATTGTTTCGAGTGGTTGGTGAGTTTATCAGCAGGGAAGCAGAAGCTGCTCTGCAGGGTCTCCCCCCCTCCCCTCATCCCTCCTTCTTCTTATCTCTTTTTTCCTAATTGTTAATCACTTCATTCTGTCTCGATTGTGTTTTTCTAATGGCTTGTTTGTTTTATTCTGAAGGAAAAAAAAGCCTCTCAAGTTGAAATCTAAGGGGAGGATAAAAGACGAGAATGAGACGCTTAATTTCAACAAATCCGATATATTTAGTGTAAATCTACATTTATCTGTTATTCAAAGACGTGGAAGTCGCTTAATTTTTAATGTATGAAGCAGAGTGAGAAATGCACAGTGGACAGGAATTGTATTATAACCCGAAGGCTTTAGCGGCAGGTGGTGGGAGGACGACGTCTCCTTGCTGAGTCTCTGTTCGTCCTTTGTTGGACATGCCTGACCAATGAAGCTCACTCTTACTGAAAGGTGAAGGTTGTCTTCCTCGCTCTTTGTGAAACGTGCTCTTTGTCAAGGTTTGCAATTTGCTGTTTCAACAAGATGGAATTCATTAAATACAGTGTGACTTTTTTCATTGTGTTTTTTAGCAAAAAAAATGTGTGTTTTGATTGTTTGAACCTCCTAAACAACAGTTTTAATGTGAATTTGGTGGATGGAGTAACAATAAACATTTTTATTTTTGCTTTTGGATGTCGGTTTTTGTGCTGTGATGCAGACGTCTAAGTCAGTGTTTAACCACAACCATGCAAATTTGAGTTGTTGTTTCATTATTTTATGTTGGGGAAAAAATGTATTTAAATTTAGAGTTTTTAAAAATGTTTAGAGATTTAATTTTTGGAAAATCTGGATTTTTTTTTATCATCACACTGTTTGGGGTCTCCATGTTTCAGTGTTGCAGAGCGGCCATGTTGCTCGAGAAGTGTGTTTTTACAGCTTCTGTTTGGAACAGTATTAGGAAAAGGCAAATTTTTCATTTTTTAAATTATGTGAATAAAGTCATAATATTTGAAGGAGGAAGTCGTAATTTTATGAGAACTCCAGCGCGAACAATAACTATTTAAAATGTAATCCGCGTAAGTTTTACAAATAAGAAGATGCTGAAGCTTTGAACACATCAGTGTCAAATTATTAGCAGCACCCCTGTATTAAATAATCATACATGGGGATCATGCAGGCTGCCAGTTCTTGCTTTTTATCCTTCTCCTTCTACAACTTGTTCCGTCATAAACCCCATGTACGGCGTTTGCTTTATTTCAGAGGCACCAGTACAATCTAACAGGATAAAGCTGCATAAAGGGACCATTTTGTCTTTGTTGCAGCCCACCTTTGGGAGTCAGAGTAATGCGTCCGCAGCCACTGAACCGAGCAGGAGCGTTGCTGCAGGCTGAATGGCAGATGGCTCTGTCAGCGGGCGCAAACACAAACGGCGAATATGTTGCAACACGTAATATCAGCTGGAAAAAAAGCAGGTGTAATATAGCTTTTGATGTATGGATTGAAGCTAAGTCCCTTCTTTCTAATGGAAAGAACATTTTCCACATCTTAGGCACCAAAACAGAGGGAGGAGGTTTAGTATCCAGGCGGCCCGGACTCCCAGCGGGACCATGTGGATGTCATTAGAGGACATGCCAGGAGAGGTTCCTCCCTGTCCGCCCGTCCTTCCTCACCGGCTGAATATAAATCAACTCGGTCAGCATCCTGATCCGTATCATTTATTAATGTGTGCTTTTCATCCGCGAGAGCCCGGGGTCCGGAGAGGCGTGTGCACATTAGCATATATCTGTGTCGGCGTGTCAGGGGGATGCACCAAGCAGCTCGCCGCATTGTCATGTTAATGCAGGGGTACAAATTAAACCAGGACCTCTCAGGGTTGATTGAATTTAATGGCTTCCAGATACACATATGTTGCTCACTGTGTTTGCTGCTAGCAGAGGAGTGGAGATGCTTCTAGAAAAGAGATGGCTTTTTGTTAAAAATATTAAAATGTTTCTAAAAACATGTTTCTGTGTGAAGAAAAGCACCACATCTAGGGTTACATTTTCCAGCCTGTAATGAATGGAAAAACAAACTAAAGCTTTTTTTTTTTTTTTTTTTTTTTTTTTTTTTAAGTTTTTCACAATATCATATCTCCTAGATTAGCTGTGGGAATTCCTTTTTTTCTTCTTCTTTTACATGGCACCATGATCTAGTCACGCGTCTTCCTAAGCTCGCCTCCAGGCTTGTGCATGTGTGTGTGTGTGTGCGCGCGCCTGTGTTTGTGTGTGTAACATGTCAGCCTGCATTGATTTATTCCGTCTAACAGGGAGGAGCAATTCACTCAGGGGTTTCAGAGGAAGCCACATCCAATAAAGTCTTTGAGCTGAGTGGCCTCGTGGGTTCTCTCCTGTCTGTCGAATGGCTCCGCTGCGTTTTGAACCGGTCAGAGAAAAGCTACGGTTCAGTTGCAGGACTGAAGTGCAGAAATGCGACTCCTGATGAAGGAAAGTAAAGAGGAAAAATCAGAAAAATGTAGGTTATTGTCATCATATCCTGATATTGTGCAGCCTGATGTTAAATACACTGCAAAAATACAAAATCTTTGGTCTAGGTTCAAGTGCAAATATATTATACCATAACATTTGACAAAAGTGTTATGAAATAGAAAGAAACAAAGAGGGACAAAAAGTGAACACAAACTGATTACTATAGATAAAAATGCTTCAAGCCATTTTCTGAACACATCCACTTCACTTTAGTGGCATGTTCTATTCTCTTTGCTGTTTTTTAAATTTTCGTGTCATAGTCATACCATCACACCAACAAGAACTTGGGAGATTTCTAATTAAATCATAATATAAAAAAAAATATTCAGCTGTGAATTCTTTATTACGTATTGATTATTTTCTTTAATACAAATGCCCCATGTGTCTTTTCTCTGTGGAGCTGCGTCCACAAAAACAAAATGTGATTCATTCATTCATAGAAATTAAATTGGGAACTAAAATCAAAGGATTACCCAATTTACAAGATTAGAAAAGTTACGGTTTTAATCGAAAACCTTAGGAGCGTTAGATGTGTTTCTTTTCACCCCCAGAAAATCCAAATTGGAAACATCTGACTATCATGGTGTGTGGTTGGTGGTGAGGATAGAACGCTGAGACCCAGGTATGAAGGTGATAATGATGAAGAATTTATTGATGCAGCTCACAGTCCAACAGGCAGCACGGCAGAAGGAAGCACACAGCTAACACCGGTAGCAACTGGATAACGGACTGAAACTCTTGAGCTGACGCCGACACAGGACTTAGCAGTTCCACTGCGACGACGGACAGACTGATGCAGACGACTCTGACTACGACAGACAACAATAGACACGACGAATGACGCTAACAACGACGAGGATCTGACAAGAGACGGAGACTACAGGTGGACTTAAATACACACGGGGTAATCAAGGGGACGAGACACACCTGGGAGACAATCAACGGGGAGGACAGGACAGAGACTCACAGGGAACAGCACTACACAGAAAAACTCAAAAATAAACACACAAACACAGATCGTGACACTGACAAATTAAAACTTCTCTTAACATACAGAGTCTGGCTAATAAACATGTTTTTGTTCCTTTTTTTTTCTCCCACTCAGGGTTCATTTCCGGGGAACTTGCACTTGGTTCTGGTGTTGCGTCCCACTGCTCTGTTCCAGCGGACTCTCTCGGACTTCCTGTTCAAGTTCAACAGGGATGAGTTCAAAATGAAGGTGCCAACATGACCAGCGAATGTTCGATCACTTAGTTTTATTTATCCTCTCTGATTATTAAGTGTGTACAGTGATGGTTTTAGATGTAACCACATGGGCGGTTGCCCAGGGCGACATTAGAAAGGGCAGCTCAGAAACACCAGATAAAAAAAAAAAGACTTCAGATGCGTTTTTTTCCCCCCCTTCTTGGAATCTCCTCTGATTGCGTGTCTTTATCAGGTGGTGATGCTGAGTACAGTGACCGAGCTCCACGCTTACATCGACCCGGGGCAACTGACCACAGAGCTGGGAGGCACGCAGCAGTACTGCCACGACAGCTGGATCTCACACCGCACCGTACGTCGATGCGTTTTCTGCACATTCATGGCTCCGGTTCAGGGTGTTTTTTAAATGAACGCCTGTATTTCTACGCAGGCCATCGAGGCGTTCGCCCTCATGGTGAAGACCGTGGCACAGACCCTGCAGGCGTTTGGCACCGAGCTCGCAGAGACGGAGTTACCCAACGACACAGAGGCCACCGTGGACCTGCTGCACAAGCACACACTGCAGAAAGACACAATGAAGGTTGGCAGTCCCCTTTCCTCTTCCATAAATATTTGAAACAGGATTATATTTACATAAATCTACGGCAAGCAGTTTCTGTTTAATATAAAAGTATCTAGTTATCCTATTTGATGTAAAGTCTTCTAAGCTTTTGTGGGTTTTTTTGCTTTCATATCACCAAGAATATTTATTAAGTTTTACTTTAAAGTAGAATCAGGGTGAACCCATTTACTTAACGAGGCTAAATAAGAAGGTTTTAAAAAATATTGGGTATTTAGTTTGTTTGCTAAAAATGATCTTTCCAATTCCTAGGAGGACCTGAAGGTGGCACTGTCTCAAGGTGGGCGTCTGCTGGCTTGCATCAACGAGCCTCTACAGTCGGACCCTGATTACAGCATGACACAAGATGAAATGGAGAATTTGGCGACTGTTCAGAGGTGCGTGAATGGAGTGGACGCATCCGAGAAAACCTGATAATTTGCTTTTTCCACGAACAAACAAAGAAACCGCTTCTCAACAAATCTGCTTCTTTATTTCATTACCTCCGCTTCAGACTCATGGGTCAGTTGAACGAAACAGAAACGGCGTTTGATGACTTCTGGGATCGTCACAGCACCAAGCTGGAGCAGTGTCTGCAGCTCCGCCACTTCGAGAAGCACTTCCGTGAAGTTAGTCGCCCTTTGTGCCCCGCCGCACCAGTGGGAGGCAAACGTTTAAGTAAACGAAGCGCCTTCTCGTTTCCTTAGGTGCGTCCCCAGCTTGACGTGATGTTCGAGCGCCTGTCTGGCTTCTCCGAAGTCAGCATAAGCCCCGCCCATGCAGAGCACGTCCTGCGAGAGCTCAGCAGCCACGAGGAGAAGGCTTGTGTAAGAGCCCCAGTACAAGAAAAATAAAATAAAGCATTTTAATTCAGTGTTTATAGGAGGGCACCGCACGTCCATGCAGAAGAATTCACGCAACATGATTATTTGTGGATTTTGTCGCCACGTTACAACTGCAAACTTCAACGTGTGTCAGTAGGATTTTATGTAATTGACGGAAAACAAAGTGGTGCACAACTGAGTAACGGAAGAGAAAGGATTGGCGACATTTCAGTCAAAATAAACGACTACAGGCAGATTTATTGGCATTAAAATGATGGGTCCATTATCAGTCAGTGATACACAAACTGTTCCATCTAGTGTTTTATCGACACACCGTTTGTTTGCATTTTGTTTTATCAGGAGCTGATGGACCTCGCCTTGTCTCTGGCCAGTGAGGGGGACAGACTGATAGAAAACTCTCACTACGCCGAGGACAGCATCCGGCCCAAGTGCGGCGAGCTGAGAGGAGTGTGCGAGGAGATCGGCTCCACTCTGCGGAGCAAGAAGGGCCTCCTGCTCAGGGCCCGCGAGCTGCACCACGCCCTGGAGAAGGTACCGGAACAACTTCAGGAATAAGGAAATCTGGACGAAGCGCTGAAAACGTTTTCCTTGCAGGCGTTCCAGTGGTGCGAGGACGGGATCCTGCTGTTGGCTAACCAGCCGGTGGATCGCTGTCAGTCTCAGGATGGAGCCGAGGCGGCTCTGCAGGAGCTGGAGCGCTACCTGGATACGGCGGCTCTGCACACCATCTCGGACCGCGGCGCCATCTGCTGTCAGTACGAGGCCGTGCTCAATCCTCAGCTCAGGGTGAGAGGATGAGATTTCCCTTTGGGAGTTTTATGAAAACATGACATGCAGCAGTGTTGAAGTTGGACTCTTCCTCTATCAGGACCACATGGATAAGGTTTTCCAGAAGCAGAGCTCGGTTCAGGAGATGTTTGAGAAGAGACGTGTCAGCCTGAAGAAACTCGCCGCCAAGCAAACCAGACCAGTCCAGCCAGTGGCACCGAGACCGGAGGTCAAGTCTCCGCTCTCCTCTCCCAGTGAGTCTCCAGGGAATGAATGGATGCAGCTAAGCGTCGTGTGAATGAAGTAGTTAAAATGTGAAAACGAATCTGCTTTCCAGATCCAGAGAGAAAAGAGAGGAGGTACTCAGCAGACAGTGCGCTCTGTAAAAAGGTAAAAAAAATAACTGTAATTTTTAAAATGCCAATAAAATATGCTAAAATGTGTGAAGAGCTGAATCTACGGAGGTTTCCTCTTCTGTAAATATTTACAACGTTTCCAGGGCGAGTCTCTCGTACACAACGGCAGCACAAGACACGCTTCCCTTTCAGAAGAAGAGGAAAACCTGGCAGTACTTCGTCGGTAAGTCGTCCTCAGAACTGTAATCTAATAACTGGCAGCCAAGGCAAATTCGGATCCGTCTGAATCCTTTGTTTGTTTCGTTTCCTCGGCTTCCAGGCATGTGATGAACGAGCTGCTGGAGACGGAGAGGGCGTATGTCGAGGAGCTCCTGTGCGTTCTGGAGGTGAGCGCGGCGTTTTGCCCGCAGCCCCGTGCTGGGCGCCGGATCGTGGCATTGATTCGCTGATGTTCTGCTCAGGGTTACGCAGCAGAGATGGACAACCCCGCCATGGCTCACCTCATCCCCAGCACCCTGCAGAGCAAGAAGGACATCCTGTTTGGGAACATGCCGGAAATTTATCAGTTTCATAAAAGGTACAGTTATCAGCGTGCTTTTTCTATCTGCTTGAACTTACATTAACGTCTTTTTTTTTCTTTTCTTCCAATAATCAGAGTTTCGTTTCGTTTTTCTCTCCAGGACGTTCCTGAAGGATCTGGAAGCGTACACGGACTGCCCAGAACTTGTAGGCCGCTGCTTTTTAGAACGGGTATGATTTTTATCTCTTTTTTTTTTTCTTTTTTTCTGTAATTACCCACGACAAACAAACACTTGCTTTACCGAAGAGCCGCAGCCATCACACGTTCTGTTGCCGCTCCCCTGCAGATGAAAGACTTGCAGATCTACGAGGCCTACTGCCAGAACAAACCTCGCTCGGAGAGCTTGTGGAGACAATGCTCGGACTGTGCCTTCTTCCAGGTTTGACGCCTTCCTCTTCACGTCCCCTCTGGGAGAAACGCAGCCCTGAGTGTCTCCGCTGACTTTTGTTTTTGTGGCTTTAGGAGTGCCAGAAGAAGCTGGAACACAAACTCGGTTTGGACTCCTACCTCCTCAAACCCGTCCAGAGAATCACAAAATACCAGCTACTGCTAAAAGTGAGCGACCCTCGTCATCAGGTTTTAATCAAACAAACATGGAGCAGCATGACTCCCTGCCCGTTGTTTTCCTTCAGGAGTTGTTGAAGTACAGTAAGGGCTGTGATGGTGCCAACGACCTGCAGGAGGCGCTCTCCTCCATCTTGGGAATCCTGAAAGCCGTCAACGACTCCATGCATCTCATCGCCATCACAGGATACGAGGTTTGCATGATGTTCACTCGGTTATTTATTTCATTATTTTAAATAACAATTATTTCTAAAGAAGTGAATTTGACAAGACATACAGTTACAACATCACAATGTCAATTTCAATGCCTTAGAAAAAAAAGATTGGTAAAAACACGGTAACAACACTTTCTCAGACAAAGATAAACGTTAATTAAGATGAATAAAAATGAATAAAGACACCTTTTAAATAAAAATTAGAAATGCTGCCGCCTTTTCTTCTCCCAGGGCAACCTGTCGGATCTGGGCCGTCTGCTGATGCAGGGCTCCTTCAGCGTCTGGACGGAGCACAAAAAAGGTCACGCCAAGGTCAAGGACCTGGCCAGGTTCAAGCCCATGCAGAGGCACCTGTTCCTGCACGAGAAAGCTCTGCTCTTCTGCAAAAAGAGGGAGGAGAACGGGGAAGGCTACGAGAAGGCGCCCTCGTACAGCTTCAAGCACTCGCTTAGCGTAAGCCGCATGTCGTTCTCACGTCGCCGTCGTGTCCTCGTTGCAGCTTAACGTGTCTGTCTATGGGGCGGGGGGTTTATGTGCAGATGAGTGCGGTGGGCATCACCGAGAATGCTAAAGGTGACAACAAGAAGTTTGAGATTTGGTCCAATTCCAGAGAAGAGGTCTTCATAGTGCAGGTAATGCAAAAAACAAACAAAAAAACAAAAACAAATCAGCTGCCTCCGCAGACCCGCCTGTAAATCTGCAGAACAAACAGAGGAATATTCTGGTTTGCTTCTTCTTCCAGGCTCCAACTGCAGAGATTAAAACGGCCTGGGTGAACGAGATCCGCAAGGTTCTGACTCAGCAGCTCAAAGCCTGCAGAGGTAGGCCGGTTTGCTTTGCGCTCTCCGTTTCCTGCAACCCGCTTGCGGCTCGTCTCTGCAGCAAACTGTCGTGTGTTTCAGACGCCACCCAGCAGAAGAGCTCGGACTCCCCGAATCCCACCAGCAATAACTCCTCCGTCTCCCTCAGGTGTGGTTACAGATTACTTTGAAAGATCTTGAGTTTTATTAAATCATTTCTTACCTTTCCCACGTAGGCGAAAACGTTGCTTTTGGTATTTGCTCAGGTTTTCTTTCTCAGGTGCTTTAATGTAACTTGCGATCTAAAAAAGTGTCGGCGATACAGGAGAAATCTGAATTTCGTAGCCGTGTGTGAAGCCGCCCGTTTGTCTCCCGCAGCCCGTTCCGCAGCAGCGCTCAGAAGAACCAGAGGAAGCAGGACGAGAAGAAGGTGGAGCCAAACCCGACCTCAGAGGCGAACTCGTGTCCCTCGCCGAAACATAAAGGTAAATTTGTCGCCACGCCTCGTGAAAACAACAAACTCAGCCGCGGCTGCAGGGCTTTTTAAAAGCGTCCCCTGTCTCTGCTGAAGGCCGCTCTGATGACTCTCCGTAATCTGGACTCTATTTCTCTCCGTCATCTTCATCCCCACGGCTCTATTTGCTCTATCCTCTCTCCCATTCCCACCCATCGCCTCCAGATGAAGCTGTGACCAGCCCGACCGCTGACCGGTCCTCAGTGGCTAAAAAGCGTTTTACTTTGCAGGGTTTCAGCAACCTCAAGAGCCCCAAAGGTAACATTAAGAAACGACAACCTCATGAGTTTCCAAGAGCTATAAAAACCGACGGTGGAGGTATTCTGCCACCTGGTGGTCGAAAGTGAAACAATCCTTTTGCTTTTTTCTCTTTTTTTTTTTTTGTGCTTTTGTACCTTTTCTCTCCTCTTTCCCATTTTTTCCCAAATAAAACCTGACTTTTGCTTTTGCTTCCCCCCTCTCGACACGCTGCTCGTTTCTCCCTCTGCTCCCTGCCTGCCTGCCCAGGCTCAGCTCTGAGTCCTGAGCTCTCCTCCAAACGCCACTCGGTCAAGAGCGACCCCACGCCGTTTGGGTTCAAAGGTACATTCTTGTCACGTCTGTCGCTTGGGTAGTTTGGTACTCGTGTTGATTATAGATTTCACCAGCGTCCCGTGGAAATACTCACATTTCACATTTAATTTGTTTAATATGTGTGGAGAGAAACCATTTTATGTCAAAATTTAATGATAGAGACTATATTAAACCTTAAATGAAAGATAAACTTGTCTATAGTAGGTACTGTAAAAACAAGGTACCATTTTAAGCATCCAGAATTATGCCACAAATTTGCTTATTCCTGAAAAAGCTCCCTAAAAGGCTTCATAAACCTGGAGGTTTTATGTCAAGAACAACATTTTTCCACTGATCTGCAGATCGTCATTCCTCAAAGTCTCTTTTCCTACCTAAACTTCTCTCTGGATGCTTCACTAACTCTTTCTTCTGACCAGCTTGGAAGCAAAATGCTCCCGAATCCTCCAGTTTGAAGCGTAACACCATTTCCTCTCCTGTCATTGACTCGCTGGCAGTTTCTTCCCCCCTTTCAGAGCCGGCTTCACGCAGCACTCTGAGCAGAGTCAAATGGATGAGTACCTCTAACCTGTTACAGAGCAAGCGGCGAGGTAACACCACCGCCTGAAGGTTGGCGGTTCGGTCACACTGTGGCGGGATTTGCTGTTACGGTGCTCCTTGTGGTGAAGCCGGCAGCATTTCAGAGTCATTTTCTCCCACATTCAGACCAGAGAAACAGTTAATTGAGGTCAAATGGTTGATTTGACATGCCTGCTTCACCATAAATCAGTTTGTTCTTCTTTCTACTTTGGGTGGTTTTGTGCAACTTCAACACCTTTTCAACAACCAGATCTTTGAACAGAACAAATCCTTCTTGTTTCCCAGTTTTACTCTCTCTGAATTGGTGGACTGGCTTGTCTTGGTTTGACACTTTCTCCTAATTTGACTGTGACTTTCAGCTTGCAATCACAAACGTGGATGTCTTTTCTAAAATTCAACATTTAGATTAAACTTTTTTTTTCCTGTGGAGATCGCTCGGACATGGACTTTTTAATGCTTTCGTTGAACAGAAAGCAGAGAACATAGCAAAAACAATTTGGAGAAAGAAATTGGTCCCCCTGGTTGCAATCTGATGTCACGATCTGAGTGCATCAAATCAACATTTTTCTTCTTCATCTCTTTAATTTGATTTGACTGAATCTTTTGTCGTCCTTTTTTAACATCAGGCTGGAACAAGCCGTCTCTGTCAGCGGACGCCTCGGAGGAGAACGACGGCTTCTCCAGCGGAGAGGACCCCATGACCTCTGACATAGAGGATGAAGTGGTGAAAAAGCTGGTGAGCTTGAAATCTCTGGCATTCCCTAATCCTTTTTTTCACTGTAATTATCTAATTAAATATGTTTTTTCTGTTTTTATTTTTTAACTCTGAAGGCTCCAGGAAAGTACAGCGTGGTAGCAGACTGCGAGAAGGCGGGTCCTCAAGAGCTGTCTGTCAAAAGTGGAGACATGGTCCAGCTAATCAGAGAGGGGGAGGACGGACAATGGTAAAAACTTTCCTTCCACCATCGAAAGACATTTCCTTAATTTGAGGGTTTCACTGCTGCAAAAAAAAAAACGTATTCACTCCGTTTGAGAGTTTTCACAATTTCTCTTCTTTGGATCAAACTATTAACGGATTCCACTGGGATTCCATGTGACAAAACAACAAAAGTGATACATTATTGTGAAGATTATTTTCAAGTCTGCTTCCTCCTCTGCAGGTTTGTGAAGAACCTCCGCAGCGGTAAGGAGGGCTGGGTGGCAGCCGCGAACCTCCTCAGCCTCATCTCAGAGTCCAAATCGTCTCAGTCGCTCAGCAGCTCCGGTCGGTTGCCGTTTCTCGTCAGTCTCTTTGCTCTGTGTCGCGACTGCTAGCGGAAACTGATTGCGCATTTTGTCCTGCAGATGGCAGCGTCTCTGGGAACCTAAGCACCTCTTCCAGCTGCAGCGAGACCTACACCAGCTTCTCCGACATCAAACCCTGACCGAAGATCCCATCCCCGTCCCTCAACCCTTAAGTTATTTTTCTACTCCCGTCGTAAATTCTGCAGCTGACTCTGACAGGAGAACAGAATCAGTGTTTTTTTTCCTTTCTTTTCAATGGCACACTTTAAAGTTTCCTTGCACCTTAAACTTCTAATTTTTGCAGTCGTACCATGTGGATTCGTCGTCTCCTGTCAGGTCTGCTTTAAAAATCCCAAAAGGCTCGGAAGCCTTAACTTAACTTACTGGACATGCGTTCAGTGCCATAGCGCTATAATGTAGCATCAAAAGAGACATTTTAAAGAATATCTGCACTAAATGCAACAACACTGGAGTCAAACTTTGCAGCTCAGCGACAGATTCTTCTTCGGAGCTTCGCACAGATGCTATCAAACAGGCATTTCACATATTGCGACGGCTTCGGTGTCGGGCATCGATCGTACACTGTGAAAAGTGGCGGGTGGCTGCAACTAGAAACATGCCGGCAGCTGCGTCTTGGAGCGAAACTGCGTTCCTCCTGTTGTTGTTTCTGGGAGTTGAAAGAGGCCATTGTGTGTGTTTGTTTGGCACAAAAATGCTGCGTCCCTTCCATATTTTTGCAGAATAAACAAAGATTTTGATGTCTTAGAAGGTGAAAGATCCACATCCTGCACTTCTCCACTTATAAATACTGGCAGCTTCGACATCTGGATTTCTTTGTTTCTTTTTCTTATTTTTTTTTTCTCTGTTTATCTCTCAGGAAAATGTAGTGGTTACTCAGTCCGGCAGGTGTGACTGCATACCTGCGCATGGGGGCTAACTGTCTTTGTGTGCACATTCCTGCCTACCAGTCCGTAGAGCTGTTAAAGGGGCAGGCGCTGGTTGACTCAGTGGCTACATAAATCATTTTCCAGCAACACTGTGTCACTGTGAACCCCCCCCGCTGACAAGCGCTGAAATGACCAAACAACATCGCAAATCTCAATCAACTGCATTTATGTTTGTTTCTCTGCACAAAAGAAAGCTTTGTGCTCGGCCTTTGCTCCCAGCCCCATTCAGGCATGTGACACTCGCCACTATTTTTCTTTTTTTTTTCTTTTTAAAGAAAGCCAGACCTGCTCAACATGTTTGTGCGCACCCATTTAGTGTATCTGATCCCATTGGGGAATGATAAAAAAAAGTGTTTGTTTTTATTGTAGGATTTTCACAGAATGAGGAACTTGTGCTGTTACAGACACAGAATCACATTTGCTCTTTGAGAGCAAACATGGTTTTATATACCCCCGGGTTTCTACTGTATCCACAAGGCGCTGTAAAGTACTCTCTTCCTTTATTTTTATGAACAGGAATGCTATTGAACTAAGCTCAACTCCACCCGTTTATTGCCCACACTGGGCCTGACGCCTCTGTTAGTAAAGGGAAAGGAAGAAACTATGCTGCAGGCCTTTTCGTTTTCAAACTGTGTGTGTGACTGGCTGGCCTTTTGTGTCAGTAAATGTACCTGTTCTGTCGACGTCGCCTCTATACCTCATGCTGTTCTCCTCAAAAGCACGTACACTGTAAAGAAGTCTCTTTGTCTCAACGTTTCACTCTTTGTGGCATGTTCCTCACAGCTCCCCATTTTGAACCTAAAATATATATTTTTTGTACCTGTTCGTACATTATGAGAGTTTATTTTCTGCCCTCTTTAAAGAAAAAAAAAAGAGAAACCTGACACGGGCACTAAACTTGTTGGGGTTTGATCATGGTCACACCATAAAGTTAAATGAATCATTTTTACTTTTTATTCTGAGGCTGGAAAAACAAAAAACAAAACACACATTTGAGAAAGGGGTTATATATTTTTCACTTTTCTGTTTTATGCAGCACATTGCGGCAACCACTGTCTTTATTTCCTGATGGTATATCTACTGTGTATGATGGTGAAATAAAAGTGTTATGAGACATATGTATATTTGTAAATATGTATTCTGACTTGTATGTACAATTAAAGCAGCTTTAATAAAGTCTGAGATTGTTTCCTCAACTCGATTTCTTATTTACATGACTGCAGTATTAATTTTAATTATTTTGATACCAAAATTTGATGTGGTCTTGACTCTGTTTATTACACTTGAGTTGAACTGTACTGAAAGCTAGTGTTTTTTTTTTTTAAATTCTTTAATTTCATTTATGGCATTTTCACAATATTATGCATTATTATTCTGCAAAATAATTAT
This sequence comes from Poecilia mexicana, assembly GCF_051168715.1. Classification (NCBI taxonomy): domain Eukaryota; kingdom Metazoa; phylum Chordata; class Actinopteri; order Cyprinodontiformes; family Poeciliidae; genus Poecilia; species Poecilia mexicana. Next base: position 29,112,738 of record NW_028263371.1, read on the forward strand.
TTGCATTATTACTCTGTCAAAGTTATCTATTTTGACCAAAGTAGTCAAACAAAAAAAGGCTTGTGTTTTGGCTCCTTTGGCGCTCCATACAGATTGAAATCATTTAAAAAATTTTGCAGATTTCTCTAAATATTTTCTACAGAAGTCGAAAGATAAATTTAGCAAATTTACCTTTTACGCTACTACTAATTTAATTGCGTACATCGGGGAAAGGCAGTGAAGAAGGTGCAGAGGAAGGTATCAGGTGACAGAAAGTGAATGAGATTTGGCCGCAGCTGGAAAGATACAGATTTGTCAAGTTAGTAATGACAAACCTAACTACCTACTACCGGAAGTGGGGTATTTTAAACGCTATAAATAAAAACTATCTGATAAAAAAGAAAAACCAGAATAGAAGAGTTCATATGACTTTAATAAAATAGATTTTTTTTGTATATATTAACATTTAAGTTATTTTGAATCCTATCTTTTTAGCGTGAATTAGCCTTTGTGATTTTATTTTGAAAATCTGTACCGGAATTAAGCTATTTTATTCATGCTAACTTTTCAGAATACTGGAGCGCGACCAGATGGAATTCTGCACTCCCTTCTTTACGGATCCCTCACGTTTTAAATTGTAGCGCAGACATTTTTAGCAGACTTTTAGCGGTCAACAAACAGCCCTGGTGTGAACACGGAGTCTTTACTTTCAGGCTCGGCTGCGCTGTGAACCGGGACTGGAGCGGTCAGGACATTTAAAAGGCACCGAACATCTTCTCGCTGTGAGTATAATTTCTAGCTAATGCCGAAAGCAGTAGCTTCCAGTTACCCTTTTGGCTTCATATCACTGCCCTTGACAGTGTTCATAACTTCATGAAAGGGGTTCAAATGTGTTTAATGGTGATACATATGGGAGGCCTTTCTCGCTCCCCCACCCCTCCGTCGTGCGGTTGTTCCTGCAGTGATGTCTGCAGCTGTAGTTAGCTTTGGAAATCTGTCAGACAAGAAGGGAGTTTGGCTGGAGGCGAGAGGGGTGTAGCCGTGGTAAATCACATTGTCTGGGTCTGTTAATGCGGCCTTATGCGCTTATCACTTCCCTCCACCTTATTGCTAGATTATTCCGCCAAACCCCGTCGTTTATGGGCTCTTTAACTCTTTAGCTTCACCGTAAATGCCGTGCGTGTATTTTGTTTTTGTTCCCCCCTCCTCTCTTCCCTGCCTCCTTATCTCGTATGTTACTTTGGACAATCATCGTCAAGCAAGTCTTAAAGGAATACCACCCCTCTACCGGTGTGAATTTTCAAAACAAAAACTGTTCAAAACTCAACATTTTTTGTTTGTATTTTTTCTGCTTTTAAACTGGATGTTGTCCTTTTTGTGAATGTAAGGGTTATCTTTGAAGTAGTTATCCGAAACTAGCTAACTATCTTCAGCTCAATAATTTTTTTAAGTATGGACTTTGACTAGGCCAATCTAACACATCAATACATTGTGACCTAAGCCATGAAGATGGTTCTCCAGACATAGTACATTGTTAGTAGAACAGCTGTATTTAAATTTAGATTGAATATACTCTAATAAGGTTGTTTATTAAGGGAGCTGGTTGTAATTTAATTTTTCTTAGAAATACTGGCCTTAAGTTGGCTGAATACAAATTAGAGCTGCATTATACTAGTCTGGGACAAACATATAGTTATAATAATACTGCTGAAATTTTGGATTATGTCAGCTCTTTACTTCCTTTTTCATTATCACAATTATAACAATAGATTGTGTCATCTGGGTCATGTTGCTGTGAAATATCATCTCTGTTGTCGAGAAATTGAGCTGCCATGTCATGACAGTCATAAGACTATCATACAGCAACAGTCTTCAGTCAGAGGCCTCTTCTGACTTACTGCAAAACTGACTGCTACTGGAGATCCTTCCTGCGCACTGCCCCCGCTATCCACAAAGATTCTTTAACACTTGGATGTTATGGATTACGATTAAGTATTTTTAATCAAATTTAACTGAATTTGTTGATGTATCACCGCAGTTAGATGGTCAAGTCAGTTTATTTGTGTGTTTTCACAAACCCAGGCCCTGTTGCACCATTATCCGACATCAGCTGAACCTGACAGCTGCACGTTTGTCCAGGAAGGAAACATTCCTACCCGTTTACCTCAAAGTTGCCAGTTTCCTTGCAAATAATGAGTTTCCAGAGACTGAAATTATTGTCTATCAGAGGGCTCTTATAGCATTTATTTACCAAAAACTATCAACCATATAGGAGTGTTTCTCTTTTGTTGTTTTTTTTTTTTTTTTTTTGACACACATTTTGAACAAATTTGCAGCTTTTGACATCTTTTAACACCTGTAAGCCCAGTTTTTGGTTTGAAATGCCTTTTTAATCCCAGAACAACCTAACATTTAAGTGTTTTTTATTTAATATTTAGGTTAATGGCTTTACCTAACCCCGTCAGGTTTAGGTAAAGCTCCGTCTCGTAGTTCCTTTTCCTCCTGAATGACATCTCCAGCATGTGACTGCTCAGGGCTTCCTGATCGTCACCTTGCTGCATCGCTACGTCAGCGATTAGTCATCCAGCAAACGCAGGTTCATTCATTGGATGTTGTAATCCGGTGGTGAAATATGGCGTTTGGTATCTCTGACAAGTTCACAGCCAGTTCAGCTGTTTTAATCATAGCTAACCAGCACACTGGGATATATTTCAGGCTTTATTTAGACATTTGTCTCTGTCACTGCTAGCTGTGTTCTGTTTATCTCCATCAAGATTGTGGCTTATAAATTAGGTGTTTGGGTTAATGCGGAAGCTCTCCGGTTAGCTTTTATTCAAACTGAGCTGATAGCTGTGTGCGTTCAACCCCGGCAGGCATCAGATTAATCTCATTACATCACATTTAGTCAGTTTTCAGAGGCAGGAATGAACACTAACCAGCTGCTGAAGCTTTCAGTGGCTCAAAGCCTTGTGATTAGGTAATTAAAGCCGGCCCTTTGGACCTTATTCTTAATAATTACTGGGTAACAACAAAACCTACCAGGAAACGCTGGAGAACAGGACCCAGCATGATTAGCTAAAGAAGCATTAAGGGGTCTGTACTCTCTCTTTAAAATACTTCCTCACAGCGCTGTTACACTTTAATCAAAATGGAAAGATCATAATAAAATAAAACCAACCAAAACAACTAATCAGGAGTTTGTTTTCACTTTAAATCTGCTTACTAACTGAGTAAAGTAACAGCTGAAAAAACATTTTTTCCAACATTATATTTCAACACGTTTTAAAAAAAAAAAAGGCTACAATGATTACATTGCTCCTCTGCTTGAGTTAAAAACACCCACAGTCCTGTGGTGCATCACTGTCAGATGACAATTATCACATTAACTTCTGAAAAGCAAATGGCAGCAAGATGGAAACAAATATTGGTTGCTAGTATCTTCCCAGTTTTACCTGTTTTACTGAATTTCAGTTATCTCTCAAATATTTGAAAAAAGAAAATTAATCTTTGGGAACTGAAATATCTACGAAGGAGGGGAGAGTAATGAAGGGAGCGTAATGCCCTCACATTCCCAGGTGAGGATTAGCAGTCACAAGTTCCCGTCGTCCCGAGCTTCTTCCCAAACTGCTCCTTCTCTATGCTGAAGTGCATGTCGTTATCTTACGCGTTTCCATGCCAACAGAGTGGCTTCAGCGCCGTTCTTAGCCGGCCTCCACCTACTAAGACAGGCGGATGCCAAACACTCCTTGACATTCTGGGTGTTCCAGGGCAAAATACAACCCGAGCGATGAGTTGTGCAATGATGGAAAACCACGGCATGTCTGCTTGACATCAGATGAATGTGTGTTTCCTTCCAGGGCTGTATTTAAATGGAGAAAAAAAAAAAGAAAGCGCTGTTGTCGGGGTAGACTTGTTTTTGTTATCTGGCAGATGGTTTTGAATCTTAAATTTTCTGCAGGGTTTCCTCACAACTCGGGCACATCAAAGTTGTCCGACTCGGCTACCGTCAGTCCAGTTTTGTCACTTTACGTCTACTTTGTAAGCTCACAGTCTTCGCATATCTGGGATGTCAGAAGTGTTTTGGACCTGACTCATTACTTCAAGAACAATGACGTGGTGCAGAAATGCGAACCAACAAAGTCACACTGGCCTTGCAGTTTTTTTTTATTTTATTACTACTTTCACCTCATGTCTTTTTTTGTGTTGCTAGTTGCCTTTATTTGTGATTAGCTTTACAGGAAGGACAAAAAGAGACGGCTCAGGGTTCAGAGTTGAAAGACTGTAGCCTCCAAATATGGTATTAATGTTAAACATACAGTGCATTTTAATCAGGGCTGAACTTTTCACACGTTGATGTCAGAGGTATGTTTTAGCTGCAGGTGCATCTTTTGCTACAAATGATCAAACGTACACTAAAAGGACGCTATAAAATGTTTATTCTATTAATTAAAAATGTTTAATATAATTGCTAGTAGCCCCTCCCTGCCATGTATCACAGACTAAAGTCTGTTGTGTTTTGCAGGACTTGAAGCGTTAACGGGTGTCCGTCATGCCGCTGTTTGGTAAATCCCACAAGAGTCCAGCGGACATTATCAAGACTCTAAAGGAAAACCTGGCCATCCTGGTCAAACATGACAAGAAGACAGACAAGGTAGGAAAACCCAGACTCCACAAGATGAGTTTCTCTAGCTTCCAGGATGTCCAGAGGCTAAGGGGTCACAATGGTCTGTGAAATTAAAGATATGAACATGTCACCTCCTGACACTTCACTGCCAGGACCGTTCAGTCTCTTACGCACGGCAGCGCTGCTTTCCTCCTAATCGAGTTGCTTTTTCTTTCTTCATTCTGCTCGCTTCCTCCGTTCTCCAGGCGTCTGAGGAGGTTTCAAAATGCTTGGTGTCGATGAAGGAGATTCTCTACGGCAGCAACGACAAGGAGCCGCACACCGAGACCGTGGCCCAGCTCGCGCAGGAGCTGTACAACAACGGCTTGCTGATTGCGCTGGTAGAGAACCTGCAGTATATAGAGTTTGAGGTGAGCAGAAACCGAAGTCGCGAATCCACGTAGCGACGAACGAGGAGGACAAAACTCCAGAATTCAGTGTGTCGGTTTCATTTCTGTGTGTTTTCAGGGGAAGAAGGACGTTTGTCAGATCTTTAACAACATCCTGAGGAGGCAGATCGGAGCGAGGAGCCCCACCGTCGAATACTTGTGCTCCCACCAAGAGGTTCTCTTCATCCTGCTGAAAGGGTGAGTCAGACGAGGGTTTTTTACGGCATTTGCTCTGCGAATCCCGGAAACTGACTCAACGCTGCCTCTGTGTATTTCCAGATACGAAACCCCGCAGATAGCGCTGAACTGCGGCATCATGCTGAGGGAATGCATTCGCTACGAGCCACTCGCCAGGATAGTTCTCTATTCTGAACATTTTCACAGCTTCTTCAGCTACGTGGAAATGTCCACATTTGACATCGCTTCTGACGCCTTTGCCACCTTTAAGGTAACTTTGAATGATGTCAGCTTTTATTGATATGGTCTTCTTTAAGGGTTCCTGATAAATACAATATTTCAGCTATTTCCATTAATTCTTACCAGGCCAATAAAAAAAAACCCACTTAAAATTCAACTGCATCTTAGTCAAATTTGTACTTATTTTCTGATATTTTTGTTAAAACCTTTGAAAAAAAAAAAGAGCTCTACAAGGAAGGAAATAATAGAGGCAAAAACTCTTCATTTCTTTGATCATTAATATTTTTATTGTGTCTTTATATCCACAGGATCTCCTTACAAGACACAAAGTGGTCGTGGCTGAATTCCTCGAAAAGAACTACGATGCTGTGAGTGATCAAAGTTGAAAAACGCCCTTCCAGAGATGGATTAGAAAACATATAGATAACATTACCTAGATGTTATTTTGTGATGAGAGGAATTCAAATCTCTCTTAAAGACTGAGAGTTTTTCAAATTGGCTTCCTTGGGAATTTTATTGTTTATTTTTCAACTTTGTATTTTCTGATTGACCTGTACAGCACTTTGGTTGCCTCTTGTTTTTAAAGAGCTTTATAAATGAATGAATGAATCCAGCTCTAGATAAAGTTTCTGCTATGGAGGTCTCAGCCCTGAAACCTTGTGTACATCTCAGACCAGATCTCAAACTCTTAACAAACTAAACTATTATGTTCTTTACATTTGATTGCAGGTGTTTACTAACTATGAGAAGCTGCTGCACTCTGAGAACTATGTCACAAAGCGGCAATCGCTTAAGGTCTGACTCGGACGCCGCCCGGTGTTTTTATTAAGCAAGTACTCAGACAGCCTGTCAGAACATGAACTCTTTTGAAACTATGCTTCCTGCAGCTTCTGGGCGAGCTGCTACTGGACAGACACAACTTCACGGTGATGACTTACTACATCAGCAAGCCTGAAAACCTCAAGCTAATGATGAATCTGCTCAGAGACAAGAGTTCCAACATTCAGTTTGAGGCCTTCCACGTGTTTAAGGTAAAAAAAATTAAAAAAAAGAGACAAAAATTCAAGGCAGAGATGAATTTAAGTGAACTGGGGCCGGACGATATTGCTGAAAAATATATGGCGATATAAGTGTTGATAATTATTGGTTCATTTTTTTTGTTTTAAATATCTAAGATTCTGCTAAACTGGTGGCTGTTTTTATTCACAGTTTTTACTCCACGCTGTTCTTTGGTTTTAGGCAGTTATAAAAAAGCTGAAACTTGTTATTGATTTGTTATTGATCCCGTCTCTGTCCAGGTGTTTGTAGCGAACCCCAACAAGACGCAGCCCATCGCCGACATCCTACTGAAGAACCAGACCAAACTAATTGACTTCTTAAGCAACTTCCAGAAGGACCGCACAGACGACGAGCAGTTCAACGACGAGAAGACGTACCTTATCAAACAGATCAGGGATCTGAAAAAACCAGCCTCCTAGAAGAGCCCCTCCGATCCCACCCAGCTTTTTATTAATAGGAAGGCGTAGAAAATAGAAAAAAAAAAAAAAAAAACACATTAACAATAATGGTTGTACTATTTAAAAAGATTATTTCTGTTTGTTTGGTAAAAGTAGCTCATAATCAATGATCTAACTTTTGTAAATTTATTTTTTTTATTTAGAAAATCTTTTTTGTTTTCATGTGTAGCATGTAGCTCAATGTGTTGGAAGCATCTGATTTGCTTTGTTAAACGAACCAGCAGGGGGGAAAAAAGAAAAAAAAGACGATTTGGGCTAAAAATGCTTTCTCCTTCCGCCGCTTCTTAAAGGTGAAATTTGCAATCATGTGAAGTTGCTGCAAATCGCCAAAATCTTGAAGGATGTTTTTTTTTTTTCTGACAGAGATTCTTGAGGGAAGATGAAAGATGTTAGCAGAGTATGGAGTGAAAATAGTCTCAAAATACCTGTGCGTGTGTAATACTGGATTTGTAATCCATGTAAGCATCTTTGTGTGTAACTTTGGAGATTTGTATCTGTGAAACATGATTTGTAAACTGTAAAAAGAAAATTTGTGCATAACTCTGGGTACTTGTAAATATGAAGAAATTACGAATATAAAATAAAAGTACACACACGCAATTACAATTTCTACAAATGTAAAATTTCTATGCACAAATTTTTTTAACTACAACCTCACAAATCTGATAAATACAAATTCAAACCTTTGCCCACGAGTCGCCTGATGCACACAGACAAAACTGCATTTACGCACAGATCCGGTTACGACTGCACAAGGATTTTTGAGACTCATTTCACGCTTCAGACAGCCTCAAATGAGTGTGTAAGTGATGTGTTTAAATGCTGGCGGAAAGCTGGATCATATGAGTTTTGCTCAGAGTCTATTGTTTTCATCCTCTGAACGTTTGTCACTGTGCTTGTGCCAAAGTGGCAATGACGTTATTTCGTTGACAAACGGAATATTTCAGTACTTTATCCACCTTATTCCTAGCCTCCATGAGGCTTTGCCTGATTTATGGGCGCAACTTCTGCCGCAAACTGGAACCGCCATTTGTTTACATGTTGCAAGTTGCTAACTGGCTTTCGTCAGAGGTTTTAGGCTATAAAATATGTACTATCACAGCTTAAACATGGTAATATTGTTTTACTGCTACCTATAGCTATTGCAGGGAGGAATAGCGACATGAAGAAATGGCCACAAATAACCCACATTAGCATATTTAGCTACTTCACCAAGTATATCTCCACTTATAAGGTTGAACTGAAGGGGAGATTATTTAATGGTGACAACAGTACAAAAGAAACTTTAGTAATTTATGCATGTTTTTGTGTGTTCCACTATTCTCCACTAAAATCTAAGTAGGATTTTAGAGTCCTCCCCCCCCGAGCCCCCTGCCCCAGCCTCCAGGTTCTGCGTTACGGCCCTGCGTTTGCTGTCACAGCGCATCGCGCTGCGGCTCCACAACTCAGATGCACAGATTTGTGACGCTCATCTTAATATTAATGATTATAATGGCGTTTAGTTGCGCAACTTCACGGACACGTTCATTCGTGTCTGTTTTCATGTTTATTGCGATGTTCATAATGGTCTCGATGTTTGCAGTTTGTTGTAGCGCAACGTCAGTACATCACTAGCAGCCACAATCTAAACTTAGAGTACAGCTACGAACAGCACAACAGTAACAGTAACCCCCCCCCTCCCCCCCCAAAGCCTCCCAGGAATAAGGTGGATAATACTCCAGAATTGTTTATAGACATATTGTGCATTTTTGAGCGGAACAGATGAGATTACATTGTTTAAAATCTATTGTCAATCTCTTTATGTTGAATAAATTTTAAAAAAATTACTTATTTAACCCCTCATGGCGTTGCAAACCACATATTTGGACCTCATGTTGCTTCCTTATTTTAATTTTTGGAGGGCATGATTTAAAGTATAGCCAGGCATATTTTTGCCCAAAATGAAGAGGTATTGAAGTTTATGTGACCTTTTACTTGGAAGAGCAGTAGTCCTTTTATGAAGCAGAGTTGCATCCTACTGCATTGTTAGGATGCTTTTGTTGGCAGGAGCAATTTATCCAGAGAAACAGGGTCCAAGTCCAAACACAAATCTTATTTTTGGCTCCATTAAAGAAACATGTATACCTTTGCAGGGAATTAGAACCATGCAGGAACACTGTCTCATATAATATTGAGCTTTTGCAGTTTTGACTGTGCAAGCCACAGGAAAATGCTTATCGACAGTCACTAGCGCTTTATTCACCCCGTCGCACTCAAAAACGCACATGATATTATATAATAAGATTAAGATTATTTTAAAATTAGCAATAATAATTATATAAACAAGTTTTTAATTTTGTAAGTTAGCAAAACTTATCTTCTGCATGTTTTAGTTCTGTCTCTCTCTGGTGGTAGTAACAATCTCCTCAGCCTGTCGATGTTCTTCTTTGGTCTTCTAATGAGCCATCATTTGATCCAGGTGTGTTAAACCAGGGAGAGAACTAAAACATGCAGGACCTTGAGGACCAACTTTGGGCACCACTGTTCTAGTTTAGGACTTATCTTCTAGCCATTTTTTGTCGCAAAAAAGGACTAAATCCTTCAGGGAGAGAGAAAAGAAATGAAGAATAGAAAAAGCCAACATAAAGGTATGTTTGAATGTGTCTTGGTAATGTAATGTTTATCAGAAAGATTTGCGGAGCTGCTAATAGAAACTTAGCTTGATAGCGACCTTGACCGGTCCAGCTCAACAACCAAACTTTTATGCTACAATGTTTGTATTCGTGTGAAACTGAGCTTTAACTTTAAATTAGTTAATTCTCATGGTTGGCTCTGTATATTACTGGGGTTCAAAACGGCGTGTTTGATAACGTTTAATAACAATTAACTTCTTAATGTTTGACATTGTCTAGCTAAGAAGTTTCTTTCATCAGGCTACATGGCTACTGCATTAATATATCAAATGAGCTACTGTAAGATGTAATTGGCGATATTATTTTGTTGCTGAGCATGATAAGCTATGTATCTAAAACAAACATTACTTTTACATCAACTTATAAGTTATGTAAAACTTCTCCAATTAAAATTGTTTGAAGGCTCAGACTAAGCCCACATTCTCAGATGAGAAAGACTTCTGATATAAATTACATTTTAACTATTGTAATTGCAACTAAAAGAAATTAATTTAATCAAAGAATGTCATATGTATTCCATCTTAAGTTGGGGTGCACTGGTTGCAGTTTTCTGGCTGATGACCGATCTTGTTTTTGGCCGATACCAATTTTTTTTGTTGTCTGAAATGTCGCCAAATGTAGCAAGAAAGTTGCTCAGTTGGCAATAGTAGGGTCACTACTGTTAAGTGCAAACGTGCAGACATGACCTGGTGGGGCGGTCTGTCAGTCAAACCTCTCTCTGCAGAGCAAAAGAGGACGGTGGCTAACTTTTATACCTTTGTTCAGATAGATAAAATCAGTGGATAAAATTGGCTTCACATATCGGCCAATCACCAATCCCCCAAAGTTAAGGTAATTGGCACTGATAACTCGACCAATAAAAAAACCTTTAGAGAATTGAATATGAAGAAGGAATTTATTTTTTCAGGAGTGAGTCGAAGCATACATCCAGCTCAACAAAAGAAAGACTTCATAAACATCTTCCACAGCCCACTTCAGCAGCTGAAGTGGGCTGTGGAAGATGTTCACTGTGGACAACTCATACCTAATATATTTTACGCTCTAACTGAATCAAAAATGTTGCGACAAAGTACTTGTTTGTTGTATTTTTAAAGCACAGTATTTGAAGAAAGTTAGATACCATGTCCTGTTGTTTTTTTTTTTTTTCTTTTTTTCTCTTTAATGTCGCAAAAGCCAACTTGGGAAAAGTTTCAACAATGGTGTGTAGACTTTTGAGAGTAACTCTACACAAATTGAAATATTTTAAGCATTTATTTCTTTTATTTGTGATCAGAGGTGGACCGAGCCTGCTTGGTCTGCCTCCTTCTCATATGTCGCCTGTATCAGAAACCGTTTGTGAGTTACAGCTGAAGAAAACCCAAAATTCAAAATGCAAATACATTTCAAATAATTTAACAATTTATTTGAAATGTTAAATATTATAGAATGCACAACAATGACTTGTGGCTTACCAGAAAAGATAATTTTAAGCTTACTGCATAAATAGAAATAATAAAACTACTTTATCTTCATTACCTGTGTAACAGGAAGGTGAGGAGAAAGAGAAGTGGAAGACAATCAGGGGTCTGGGATTAAACCCGAGGACTAATTTTGGGAGAAAGTGAATTTTGGGTTTTCATTAACTGTAAACCACAGTAATCAAAATAAAGATAGGGAGATATAAAGAGATAAATGCTTAAAATCTTTAACCAACAGAATGAGTTTTACATTTTGAACAAAATTAACTTTTTTGTACCGAGACATAATTTTACAAGTTGTAAACTAAAAGGCAAAAAGGTTCAAACAAATCACAATGAAATCCCTTTCTTTACAAATTTTTCTTTGCATATCAATGTGGCATTTTGGTTTCACAAAGCTTTTTTATCTTTTCAGTTACAAAACTGGTGTCACTGGTGTCTTCAAACTTTGAAAGTCACATCTGTTTACACTGAGCTTCTTTGTCTGAACCACAGACAAAAATACACACAGCAAGGGATTAAAACAGAAAATAAACTTAATGTATTTAGCTATTCTGTAGTAAACTGTCAAATAAAAACATCTGGAAATGGTGCAATCTGCATTCCTTTAAATTTTAGTCAAGTCTCTGTCAACAAGTCTCGCCACGTTAAGCATCCATTCTCAACAGCTTAGTCCTCTCATATGGAAATATAAAACAATTTCACTTTATATCACTTCTTATATTTATGACTCTAACTCTTCATGTTGCTGAGGTTACTACATTGTCCCAGATGTTCAAATAAATTGTAAAATTGTTCGTACATCTGCCCCCTTACAGGTTTCTTCTGTTTTTGTTTTCTTGACACTGAAAATTTTTAACTGAAGCATTTAACGTTAGACAGGAATAACCTAAGTAAAAATATTTGCCATTTGGAGAAAATATTTTGTGGGCTGACAAGAAAAAAAAAAAAAAAGAGGATATTTTTAGTGGACTACCAAACCTGGTGGTGGTAGATGTTATCTTAGCTTGATATGATCTGAAACACTGAAGTGTGACAAACAAAGCAAGAAACATGAAATCTGTAGAGGAGGAAATACTTTTTGTAGTAGTGCAGATTTTACCATCAGCAAATTATTCACCCCTCGTATAACGTCTGTGGAGTTGAGCTCATGAACAGGCCAGTCCGTCCTTTACTGACTAACGTTCAGCTGCCAGAAGGCAAACTCTTGGTGTTCTCGGTGCACAGCTTCTTATTTACGTACTCCTGCTCAGTCTGCCGGCTGTGCTTCCGAATACAACCATCTAGAGAAACGACGAGGTCACAGTGTTTCACGTAAAAACATAAACCACAGTTAAAGAGAATAAAAGCACAAGGACAGAGAGCTGTAACTTACTTGCGACATGAGAAGACGGTTCAGGAGGAATAGAAGGGTTCCTTTGCCACTGTGAGAAAATAAACATGTCTTACTTTACTCTTTAAAGCGACAGTATGAAAAATAGTTTTGTACATATTGTGACAGAAAAGATAATCTGTGAAAAATCTCCTTGCACTAACCGCACAAATACACCACTCAGTCAGAAACAACCAATCAGAACCAGGAGGTGGGCCTTAGTGCTGTCAATCATGCTTGTGTTGGAAAAATAAATATTAATTCTCTCTGATGCTAACTTACAACAAACTTTCTGATGTCCTCCAGGGTGCTGAATCTCAGGTAGGAAATGTCCCCCTTGTCTTTGTCCCTGTCCTGGTCTGAGGTGTAGATGTGTGTAATTCCAGCCCCTCTTATCAAAGGGATACACTCGTCACACGGACATTTGGTCAGAAACATCATGGTTAGCTCCTCTGGTTTGACGTCTCGCGTCCTGAAAACACAAAGACAGAGGAGACATCCATCAGTCAAGAGAGACAAATGAGACTTGACAGGCAGGTGTTGTTAAACGAGCTGACCTGAAGGTGAGGGCGTTCTGTTCTGCGTGGATGATGTATCTGTATTTGCGTCTCTGACGGTCCTCCTGTGTACAGTCCATTTGGGGGTACTCTGCGTACTCTGAGCCTGCAGGGTAGGCGTTGTACCCGCAACCCACCAAATCCAGGCAGCCTGTTCCTCGACAGCCAGCCTGAGATGAGGGAGGTCAAGATATATATATATATATATATATATATATATATATATATATATATATATATATATATATATATATATATATATATATATATATATATATATATATATATATATATATATATATATATTTTTTTTTTTTTTAATTTGTGATTGGAGTATCCCTTATTTTTAGGAACTGGTTTACAGACGGATTGAAATTCAGTATAAGGGCGCCACCTGCTAGAAAACGACATAGCAATCACTCAAGAATTAGTCAGGACACTTGAATTATCTGCTTCATACCATTGCACTATGAACTGTAAAAACTGAACAAAAAAAACAATTGAATAATAATTAATTCCAATTTAGAGTTCCCATCACACAAAAGTGTGGTAAAGTTTTATTGTAGAAACTAATGCTTTATGTTGAAATAAAAAGAATTACGGAGCTCTTACCGACCGCCCTCTCGCCCAGATAACAGCACCCACTCCCACTTTTGGATCCTCTGGAACGACGATGGCAAAAAACAACAAAAAGAAAAGAGAAAATTGGTGAAAAATAGACCAGTCAGACATCAACACTGTAGCATAACCATGTCCTAATCATGTTGTTTTAGAAATATATCCTGCAAGCTTGCATGAATATCTTACCAAAAGACTTCAATCAATTTGTGTGTTTAAAATACTAGAGGTAATAAAGCAGAACTTAATGGAAATGTTTGTTTACGTCAGTACTTAAATAAAAAAGTTGAATATGTATAATATATAGACTTGTCACACAGAGTGATATAATTTTGTTGCTTTAGATCATTATGGCTTAAAGCTTATGGAAATCCAAGAAGGAAGCTGTACCATGTGCAACCAGCAGGGGACCCTGTTGGACACAGCAATTTAGTAAGGAAACTATGATTTCATAACACTTTATCTCTTGTTTGTACAATAAAGGACAGAAAATGAAATTGTGTAAATTGCTCAGAGTAAAATTCTATTATCTGTGTGATAGTTTCTTTAAGAACTCTTGGTCATCAATAATGACCAAGGTCTTATTTTCCATCCATTTAGCCAATTTCCTTCTGTTTTCATGGTAAATATGACCACATCTACTCATTAAAAGTATACCTTGAGGCACCCAAATATAATTTTAATTAACGTATTAAAACTTGGCTAAATAATCAAATGAATACTGACCTACATCATGTTTTTATTGCTGATAATAGCCAAATATTTTTTTTTTCGGTTTTCTTTAGTCAAGCCCAAAATAATATGCAAATTGACTGAAAGCCTCTCATTTAATAAGGAAATTTGTCTCAACAATCCTGTTCCAAAAAAAAAAAAAAAAGAATCTGACTATTTATTTGCTTAATTAAAATAGTTAATGCTCAGTTTATTGTCACATAGCTAAAATAAAATCACATTTCTGGAGATTTTAATTTTTAAAATTATGCCTTTTTTTGGTCCATAATTTTGATGATTTTGGCCCACGTGATTACATGTTTAGCATCCCTCCTCTATAGTTATATTCTAAGTTAAGTTGTTAATACTACTTTTATATATAATAGGATGATCTTCTCTAAATCCCTCTGTGCTCTGAGTTGTTCTCTTTAGCGCCATCAAACCAACCTGTCCTGTATGCCAGTAGCCTGGCCTGGATGATGCAGTGGCGAGCCACCTCTTGAGACACGGCCCCTGGATGAGGAGGTGTTGTTGCACAGTTTTCGCTGAATCACAAAAACTATTATCAATAACAACAACAAAAAAACCCCCAGCAACTTAAGAACCTAGTTTTTGGTGAAAATAAATAAGTTCCCAACCTGTAGAAGCCATATTGGTTTTGAGGGAGCCCTGCAGCCACAGCAGCCAGAATCTCCACCAACGCCGCCATGTTGTTCCTCAGGTTGGAGAAGTAGGGCTCCACACAGAGGTTCTCCAGGCCCATTTGGATCAAAATCTCCTTGTGTTGCTGGGATGTTCCAACCAAGAACTGTCTGGAAAATTCTCTGAAGTGTCTTAGACGTTGTCTGAAAACAAATTTAGTGTTTTAAACATTAAAACATCAAATGTTGTGTAAATGAAACAGAGTCCAGCCTGTGATTTTTTTCTTCTTTTTTTTTACAGTGTCCTTGTCATTTAGATGGGATGTTCAGATGCCTGGCGGTGTCTGATAACCACTCATGAAAAACAAGCATCACTTCACAGTCTTTACATTTAATTTATCAGAATCAATAATAACAAAAAAGAAAAATAGCAGCTAAAATGAAAGTAAAACTCTTTATTGGTATACTCACCAGTTTTTAATTGTTAATGCATCCTTGACAAATGTCAGGTTGTTGGAATGTGATAAAATGAGACTAATATAGAATATTTTTTTTAAATTAATGCACAAATCTTTAAGATCACTTTCATCAGGCTGGAAAAAAAAATTCTCCTGAGATTTTGGAAGATTGTAGGCAAGTCTGGATGTTTTGTGTTTTTAGGAAGCAAATGTTTATGGACGAAAATGCCAGTAAGTATAGAAATAAAAATGAAAGAAAAAATTATTTTATTTCTATTTCATGCTAATTTTGGCAGGATTGTTTACTTCAATTATTATTCAAAGTCTTCAGTATCTTATAGTAAATAAATAGTGTGGAGAATTTTTGTAAGTCTTTTCTGACTGGTACCTTTTGCATTAATCCTGCCCAAACATTTGTAACTAGTTGAACTGTGCAGAATCTACATTGTATATACATACAGAATATTATATATATATCAGTGATTCTTGAGAATAGGGACAAAATGCGTTTTAATTTTCCCATATTTTTTTTTAATTATTTCTCAACCTTATGTATGCAAATATGACAAATAATGTTTAGAAAATATGAAGATGCTAAGGTACAGGCTCCCAGTTGCGAATTTTTTTTTAAAAATTACATTTTTAATCGACCTGACCCAAAACTTTGTCATCACCATCTGACAAAAATAAATCTAAAATGATTTTTAAAATACCCCATTAGTGATATTTTTACTCAATTTACAGACAAATGCTTCTCAAGAAATAAAATAAATATTATTTAAAACAAAAAACAAGAAAAAGTCCATCTGATGGAGTTGACAGTGCATGACGGAGTTGACACAGAACTGAAGGTGGTGACAAACTAGTGAGTAAAATGAAAAACTTGGTACATGTGAAGTAATGCAATTCATGTAAAATACATTAAAATGAATTAGTTGCACAATTAAGTGAGATTTGACAACAATTTCACTGAAAGAGTCAGAAAAACTCTGACGGAGTTGACATCTGACGGAGTTGACGAAATGCCAAACTACCTCAATTTATATGATGTTATTCTGAAGGAGGCCATATTGTAGCTCGTCAGGTCCATGAAATCTTTACATTATACCAAAATTAAGCTTTTATTTCACAAAATTTCATCAAAGTTTTGTAAATTGTCAGTTATGGAGTTGACACATCATGGTTGTGACAAACAACTTAGGAATAAAACAGAAGAAAAAACTAAAGAATAACTTAAGCTAACCGGAGCTAACTAGCCCTCCTAGCAAAGGAAGAGAAAAGACAACGTCATGGGGTCCTCAGAAGTTCTGGTGCCCCCCAATAATGCCTGATTTTTTTACATTCTTTTCATTTCTGACGGTGTTGACAAAAACTAAGGACAAATTTCAACGGAGTTGGAAAATATCTAAAAATTATTTTTAATTCAATTTATCGATACTTTTATAATTATTTATATGTCTACTTATACTTAATTGTCATAATATATAATTTTAGTATTTATTTAATTGTTTTAAACTATAAGAATGTGTTGAGTTCTGCTCCTGGACAAGGGCTTTTACAGGCATCATCCACCGACTACAATGTTTAAAATAAAAAAATATTCAGCAATAAAAAGAAAAATATACATTGTTGTGTTCACATGACACAGGTTAGTTTAGTTAGATATTTGAAAAAAATATATCTTGTGTATATTTTATTCAAATTTCATGCTTTATCCATAGGACCTGTTTTGTCCCTATTCTCAAGAATCACTGATATATATATATATAATATACACACACATTTGATGTATGTGCAGTATGGTGAGCTTACCTGTTGAACAGGTCCTGTTCATTCATTCCTGGGTCATCCTCGGTCATCCTCTTCATGAAATCGCTCTCCCTGGATGTCTCCTCAACAAACTGCAGCAGGCCAGGCGCCAGTGGCTGCAGCAGCACGCAGATGTGAGGACGGCTGTTGGACTTCAGCTTCTCTACTGCAACTGCGTCCAGCACAACGTCTTCCGTCACAGAGAGCGACGTGCTGCTGGCGTTTGCTTGGGTTGAAGACATGGACCTCAGCATGCTGATCTCCGGATCCCCGGGCCAAAAGGAGATCTGACTGACTCCAGCTGAGGGAGAAAAAAAGCGCAGAGACAATTCCAAAGTTCAGCATGTTGCCGGCGTACGATAGTCCCTAATAAAAGGCAGCGTAGAGATAACATTGATGTAGATTAAACTACTAAGACAACCCTCTTCAAATCCTGACACAATAAAGTAACGTCTTCAGATGATAATTGTAGGATAGATAAATGAAAACTGTTGTTTGCTATTTTTATTGCTCTCATGTATCTGTTATTTAATGTAACAAATATGTTGTGTTTTTGTCTGGGTAGTGGTTTGAAATTTGACAGAAATGAAAATAGAAACTACATCTATGGCAGATAAATGAAACAGAAAGCCCATTAAAATGCAGTATCTGCAGTTATTGCTACCCTTAATTATACACTTCCTTAGTTTTCTTTTCCGCAGAAAGCATTCTTCTGATTGACTGTGTCTAAACCACTCCCATAGTTATTGTTTCAATGTGCTACCTTTTGTTTTCTCTTTAATGGAAAGCTCTTCTGACATAGTAATGTGTTTTCTGTTGCTTTATTTCCTGGAAGAAACTGACACAGCTACTCCTACCGTTATCTTTATCTACTTAAGTTTTTTTTTTCTACTTTAGTTTTTCTTTCCCAAAGAGAAAAGTCCTGGGTCTGATTGACTACATCTCCTCATAAGCTCCAGCATTTATTTATTTGTTGTGTTGCTATGTCTTCCCAAATTGCAACCATTAATGGGTATATTGGTACATTTATGTTTGATTTATGTTTGATTTTGATTATTCTGTCCTTGCTCGCTCTAGAATTTATTTTTGTAGACTTTTATAATTGATGTCATTCAGAATATGTTACTGTGGAGTAGTCTCTGCTCTGTGTATTGAGCTGTTAGGATGTCATTAGACTGACGGCAACTGTCTTCAGTCAGAGGCCTCTTTAAATTGCTGCAAGCCTGTCTGCTACTGGAGATCCTTCCAGTCCAGAGCGACTCTATGAAGATACTTGGATGACAAAATGTAATTTCCCTTTGGGATGAATAAATTATTTCTGAATTGAACATGAAGGAAAATAATTGCATGTTTTTGATACTTGCTAATGAGAGGGAACTGTAGTAAAAAGAACTGAACTGTAGTAAAGTCAGCTGCACTTCCTTGGATTTATACATGTATGTTTTACTCATGTTTTACTCATCTGTTTTACTCAACTAGACAGTATATATTTGAATCCATTATTACAATGTATGGGAATATATTAAACTGTTCAATTTTGAGAAAATGTTAGTCTATATTAATCAGTCTCAACTGTCTTTCTCACCATTTATGATCATCTTAAGGCAAGTGGCACAAGGTCTCCTGGAGAAGTAGAGCTGACAGCCGGCCAGTTTTGCACCGTGCTGAATGATGGCTGCTTGTGCTGCGTGAAGGTCGACTCCAGAACAGTGGAGTCCCAAGACTTTCCCTTGATGTACCACCACCAGACCAGTCCCACGGATCTGAAATGGAGAACAGGCATTAAAAATGTCCCTATCGCTCTGGTGTGTGCACATCACTGTTCAAAGCATCTGCCTTTGTGCAGCTTTTACACTGACCTGACTGCGTTCACTGTCCTCAGGTTGATCCCGAGGGAATACCTCCATCCACAAGCTCAACAAGGTAAACAGGTTCACCTTTGACAACCTGGGGTCGTGACCTTGGTGATGACACCATACATTTATAAAAACAATACTGGGACGAGTAATCACTGCAATTCTTTAACACTGCTGGTAAAATGTGCAAAGCTGACTGAGACATAACCAAGAGACAATTAAAACTAGAAATGTTGCATTTCCTGTGAAAATGCAAAGTGTGAATGCTGAATGCTTTCACTGAAAACGGCAAAAGCGTTCGAAGTCAACTGCTGAAGACTTGCAGAAATATAAGAAGTAATTTCCAGGTGTTAAAAGTTTTTTTTAAAAATGGCCTCTGTCTTGTTTCCTCCCCGACAGTCCCAAAACTGGGTGATTCATTGTACCTAGCTAGACAGGAGATGAAACATCATCTGTAAAACACAAATGACATTTTATATTTAATTCTAATTCTGTCACAGGAGGAAGATGTTCCTGTTTTTCCATTCATTTCAATGGGGATGAAAAATCCATAAAATAACTGATTATAAAAAAGTATAAATGTTATGAATACCAAAAGATGTAGGCAGCATTAGAAGAGCAAGTTGAACACAGCATTCACACTAATAATCTGTTACAACTAATATATTAAGCTATAACTTATCACAGTAGGTGTGTCATTATAGCATTTTTATATATGCTGTTAGTAAATATTTGGATTTTTTTGCAATATAGAATGAGAATATTGTCCTGGTAAGGACTATAACACAAAATCAGCTAATTTGGAAGTATTACTCTGTAAAAAAAAAAAAAAAAACACACTGCACTGTAATATTATAGCGTATATTGCTATATTACACTGAAGGACACTTAAAAACTGTGGTTGCCTTTAAGTGTCACTCTACTGTATCTGTAGTAAACCGGCTGTTACATGGCATAAGACAGAAACCTATGCTGCTGAAACATGAAGCCTCTTCCATCCAGTTCACCTTGTATCTTGCTGTCAGTCTGGGTGCTGCCGTCTTTCGTTTCTCGGCCCGGCCCGGTCTGGACCCGTTCGGTTCGGTTCCATGTACCATCCATTCGGAAAGTAAACCAGGGAGCAGTAGATAGATTTCGTTTCAATAGCAGATACGACAAGAGGAAGACTACTTAGGGTATAAACATTGACCCTGTTTTAAGCTTACAAGACGGACCAGCACCGATTCTGGTAGCTTCTTTCACAATAAGAGCTGTAATTGGCAACTGTTACCGCTAACAACCGTAGTTATATTTAAAACTTTTCTCCAATTTTCACAGTGGAGTACAAACAGAAGTTAGATTTAAGTTAAATTTGCCCAGAAAACTTAATTCCAGTTCAAATAACCCACCAACGCAAAAGTCAACATCTTATTTTTGTGCGACGATTAGCAGCACTTTGCGGTTGATTTTTCCTAACTTGACTAATTTGGTCTACTTCCGCAAACTTCCCGGATGTTCATCCTTAGGCTGACCGAATCCCACGTAAGCAGTTCCGCCATATTGTGAGTGGCTTTTAACTTAATTTTTTACAACAAAAAGTCAACTCGGTTCAATCCAATCATACACCCGTTCCAACTGATGCTAGCAATTGCAATAAATTCTTATTTAGAATAAATTTTTTCAAAGAAACTGATAATTTTAGAGTGGATTGGTATTAGCCACAGATCAAATGTTGGAGCTGAATTAAAAGGTGATTCAGTATCATTAGTTCAAGGGTGTGGCCACTTTTTGTAACCTTCACATTTATCCTGACATTTGTGTTTTAGCAAAAACACAGATTAAAATGTCATGTTTTTATTATGACAAGAAGCAGGCCCTTAAAAAACAGGATGTAAAATTGCAAGAGTGTACCTCCCTTTGCACAAGTGTGGCCTGGGGGCCATTTCCAGCCCCTGGACATTTTTTGTGGAATTTTAGCTTAACCATTTTTTGGCCCATGTCACAAAAAGTGTTAGTCAAAAACTCCAGCATTGCTTATTTCAAGGTATTTATTTATTCAGACAAAGAGCATCTTAAAACTAGATATAAAAAAAGCAAAAATCATTGCAAGTATTTAACAGCAAACCAACTCAAGGATCTTAGAGTTGTGTGTTTAAGTTTGCAAATATGAGCTTAAGAAAAACAAAACAAAAATATAAAAATACATGTTAAGGAAAACCATCACATCTTCAGTTTCAATCTCCATATTTATACAAGACAAAAAATAAAAACTGTAAACCTCAACCTCATCATTTTAACTGCCCATTGACCTACTTTACTAGATCTGAAAGTCCCTAAACAGAACACATAAACTAAGATCCAAGATCAAATTCCTTCCAAATAAAGATCATTTCAGAACATTGAGAAAATGAAACCTGAGAGGAAACTGAAACAGATCTTCCTTTGTCCTCCTGCAGACTAATTTGGTCAATAACATTTATTTTTATCAAGCACACCCAGGCAGCAGGATTCCTATTCCATCTTTGGTAACTTTATGAATACAGTAATAAACCTAAGTATTAAGTTATGTCAAATATTGCTTTAAATCAATTTCAAAACATATACACTGGCAGAAAAACAAGGAAGCTTAGAGAAGTGTAACAGCGCACAACGTCCTTAAAAGTAAACGCTCAAATCTCTTTAAAAAGCCAGTTTGACTTAATAATGCAGGCAAGATTAGGCGCTACAGAGCAAAGACCAAAAACAGTCGTTTTGAACTTAAAATATCTTAAACAGTAACAATCAACCAAATGACCTGCACTAATCTAAATGACTTGAATAGATGATATAATTTAAAACTTCAAATGTGTCTTAACCTGGAGCTTCGAATGCAGCACAAAGATGAGCTGCAGAACAGTGCTACCAGCCAGTCGTTCCTGCCTTTCGGTTCCTCACGTGCATTGTGCAGTTAAATAAAGTGGAATGTAAGAACTGGTTAAGAAAACTGCACTAGAAAGCACATGCAGCATGTAGATGTTCATATTTGTGAACATTCAAAATGACTCCACAGGAATTGGCCAAAGTGCTGATTTAAAATCCGTAGGCAACTACCATCAGTTCAATATGGAGTGCTGAACCTGCAGCACACCTGCGTGTAAAGTGTGAGAAAGCAAGAGCAACAGCGCTCAGTTTTTGAAGGCTCCGCAGCGGCTGGCTCGGCTGATAAACTCTTTGAGCATGGCTCCGTCTACTTCCCAGAAAGCTGTGGTCTGAGTCACCCGAGTCATGTGGTTTACACAAAACTTAAAGCAAAATTCTTCAAGATCCTGGAAAACAAAATAAAACAATCATGATTAGAGCCAAGAGTGGTACGGAACAGTAAAGTGAAATGAATCAGAGCAAATTATAAGTACCGTAATGTTTAGGATGGCATTACTCATGCATCTGTTTAAGTGCACACTAATTGGAGAAATGCAAGTTTTCATAATGCTTCAGTTTTTTCGCCACCAATGCAACTTATTTTATTGGAATGTCATAACAGAGTAGCACATACTTATGAAGTGGTTTAACATACATTTTTTCAGTCCCTTTAAGTCAATACTTTGCAGGAAAACCTTTAAATACAATTACATTTGCAAATCTTGTCTCCACCAGCTTTGCACGTGTAGAAACGACTATTTTTAACAATTTTGTGTGACAAAATGTAAAAATCTTTAAAGGCATGAACATTTTTAAATTTTCTAGTCATGTTAAAATGTCCTTTAGATGATCATGTGTTAAACATTAGATTCGATCAGATACGGTATTAAGAGTACAAAGTGTTTACAATAGGGAGCAATTCTCCAAATAGCATTACCTCTGCGTCATACTGAATTGCTGCAGACAGCAGGGTGAAGGCGTTTTCTACAGTAATTCCCCTCTTGATTATCTGCTGACACAGACGTTTCAGGTGGTTTTCACAGTAAGACGTAGCCAGATCCAACAAGCCTGAACCAAAGACAGAAACATTACAAAATGCATCGCCCTAAATGCAAAGATTATCGGACATATTTGGAAAACGTGTATTCCGTCTTACCAATGGCGTCCTCGGGTGGCAGATCGACAGTATCTGTGTAGAGAAACTGCAGGAAGGATCTGTAGACGGGATACGAGAACTGGCCGATCTCGATCACTTCCTGCTGATCTTCTGTCCACTGGGAGCGAAACATCAAGCGGAAATGCTCACACCTAACAGCACACAAAACACCTTCATTTATGCTGAGGAGAAGGTAGAGTACTTGTGAAAGGATAAAAGTCAGATGTTTATGATTAGTTATTTTTTATGTGGCGCTTGTGCGCCCTTCTTCAAACGGCGCTCTGGACAATTAGGCAACAGAGAAGCTCAAACGTTCAAATTCAGTTTCATTCCCAGACAGAAAATAAACGAACCTGATCTTCAGGACAGCTTTGTGAACATAAATGTATTTTCCATCAACGCTGAACTTAAGGTCAGAGGTGTCTGGACAGTCAAACTCTTCCCTGAGAGCCTGGGAAATCGTCTTGAAGTCATCGTATTCTGAAATAATGAGCCAGTTCAATGGTGTTCATTTTATTGGATATTTAGTGAACACAGTACACTACATATTTATTTTCATACCTGATAAAGACGAGTGAGAAACCTTAAAATAAATGCATCTTTGATGGCAATGGCAAATTCTCACACTGACAATTTATTCATCAGATTTCTTCCACCCTTATTAATTTCCAGTTAACAGCAGGGGTGCGAATAATTGTGGGTTTCTAAATAAAGAAAACATGGATTTTTTTTCTCTCAAATTTTCAGTATAAGAATATGTTACCGCTATAAAAGACCGATTTAGTTCATGTTTTCTTATGCGTCTTTACCAGGGGTGGGGAAAAGTTGTGGAGGGCGCTGTGAGGGAGTTTGTCCATATCATTTTCTTTTCCTCACCCATAGACACGAGGCGCCACGTCACTGGGGGCGTAGCGAAGCAGGCGAACACATCATCCGTGCTGCTGAGGTGGGTGAGGCGAGGACGTGAGATCAACTGGCCTCGACACTGACCCCACATGTACACCTGGGAAAGCAGGTATATGAATTAGCATTTTAATACACAACCATTTGGAGGTAAAGCCAAGGAAGAGCTAATGATGCACGCTGTAAAGTAAGATATTTGCAGTGCTGTGGCCATGTCTGAAGTGATCATCCGTCATTTATTTAGATTTTGTTGTTGACCAATTAAGGGTGGTTTGAACCTGATCTGTACTTTAGTTTTTCAAAGCAGGCATTTACACTTGCTTTCACTGTTAGGTTGATCTGTTTAGCTGTGAACTCGATTTGGACTAGCTCTAAATTTGACTGGATTCATTTATAGCTCAATTCTGATGGGCTCCAAATTTGACTGACTGGCTTGATTGCGAAAATTTATTAGTTTGACTTGCTATAAACTTGAATGATTACCTGTAAGATTTATCTTGTTTCATTGTTAAACTTTGATAAGTACTAGACTGAATTAATTATCTAGATCTGACTAACTTTCAGTTTCATTCTGGTTAGCTTGACTTTGAAAAGCATTAACATTTTATCCTTTTTGACATTTTCCCTGTCAAAACCTCTGAGGTAGATGTTTGAAGTTTTAAATAAATCATTAAAACAAATCATTTTAACATGAAATGTGGAAAAAAAAAGTTTCCTGAACAATTCTGTCCATATATAAATATTGCAAAGATAAAAATCAGACGTACCTGGCCGCTTGAAGTCTTGGCTGCTGATGTGTGTGTCGAGTGGCATGCTGCAATCTCTACAACCCTACAGAATTACAGATTTATTTATACACAGCACAGAAACGCATGATGGGCATCTGCCCTGAAGCCATTGCGTATGAAAAGGAAAATTTTGCCAACTGCCTACTGCTTCTAGCTTCCTGTGGAAGTTGAAGTAGAGAGGGTTGAAACAAAGACAGGAAGCAGGGAAGCTAAATCCCAAAAGGAAATAGAACCTTTAGTTTCAAATGTGTTCCCTTCCACTTTACCTCTCTTTGTCAGCCATGATTTGCACAGGACTGAGGTGGTTGTTCTTATTGCCAGTTCCTAGTTGACCATAAGCATTTGCTCCCCAGGCATACAGTAGTCCTTCATCTGTTAGGGCCAAGCAGTGTCCATATCCTGAAACAATCTGGACAGCAGGTAAAGAGCTGTTGGAGTTGAATTTGGCAGTCAACCAACGCAGTTAGACAATTTTTAGCTATACAGCAAGTTAGAAAGTTCTTACTTGTTGAATGCAAAACCCTTGAAGCGTAGTAAGGCGACAAGGAGAAAGCTGATTACCATTGTTCCCAGTTCCTAGCTGCCCGTTTCCATTGTAGCCCCAACCGTAAATCTAAAAGTACAAAAACACTGCATCAAGTCCAGGCTCTTAGAAGGCTTAAGACAACAAAAAAATTAAACACAGCATCATCACCTCTCCGTTGTCAACCAGAGCCATGGAGGATGCTTGTCCACATGTGATGCTCACTGCAGTCTTGCCCTGCAGGCTGCTGCAGACTTTCCTTGGGTACGGCTGGTTGGCTGTGGAGCCTGAACCCACCTGGCCACAGTTGTTATAACCCCATGCAAACACCTGCAGGGAGGGTAGTAATGTTTGAGATTGTAATTATTGAGACTCAAAAGAACATATGCATAATGTACAGTTTTGGGCCTCAAGGTGACTAAATATTAATATAATTCGACTGATTCCATCATCGCCCTGCCCTTAATTTTTGAATGAGGCAATCTCATGTTTTTTGTCTCCTGGTATATGTTGTACATTACCAATAACAGGCAAGGTGATGATAAAAATAACTCCTACCTCTCCATCGTGAGTGAGAGCCAGAGAATGATGCGAGCCGCATGCCACCTCCATCACTTTCTTGTTCTGTAGGTTTGCCGTGATCGCCACGGCTGAAAATCCCGGGTTGGTCGTGCCATTCCCCAGCTGACTGTAACCGTTATGACCCCAGGCAAACAGCTGTCCATCTGAGAGATGGCAACAGATATACATCCTTTACTTGTCTGATTTTAGAAGTTACAAACACAAACAGCATGAAAACCAAAGTGAGTTTAATTAGCTGCAAGC
Source organism: Poecilia mexicana (assembly GCF_051168715.1). Taxonomy (NCBI): domain Eukaryota; kingdom Metazoa; phylum Chordata; class Actinopteri; order Cyprinodontiformes; family Poeciliidae; genus Poecilia; species Poecilia mexicana. The sequence goes on from NW_028263371.1 coordinate 29,138,926, forward strand.
TAGTTTAAAGTGTTATGATTTGTTTGTTATGGGTGATTAAATCCCAAGCATGTTTGGCTTCAAGCCACACCAAACTAAAAACCATGATCAAATATCTCTTCACAAGCTTATATTCAAGCCAACACCCTTCTGCTTGATGTGCTGAGGCTGTGCAGTATCAGTGTACATTAATGGAAAGTTGAGTGGGTGGAAAAAGTAAAAAAAAATTACACAAGCAGAGACAATTGCAGTATTTACAGAACAGTAAAGGAAAAATTCCAGTTTTGATAGGAGAAAAAAAAAACTCAATTGAAAATTAATCTTCATGGTGTTTGCATATCTTTAAACTACTGAGACATTTCACATGTTTACGTTATTCCCCAGAATAACAGATTCTAAAAGTCACATGACATAAGATTTAAACTTAAATTAGGAGACTTTAGCATTTAACAACCGCTAGAGGAGCAAAACAGACTTCCTGTGTACATACTAGATGAGTGTAATAACCTGCCTTCTGAAGCCAACAGGACATGAGGTCCACTGCCATAGCTGAGGCTGACGATCTTCTTTCCCTGCAGAAAGTCCAGTTTCTTTGGCACAATGGTGCTCACACTGTCACCTGTCCCAAGGCAGCCACTGCAGTTTAGACCAAATACATACACCTAAAAAAAAAAATAATTATGCAAAAAATTTAAGAAAATTTGTGCATTTCACATAATAGCCTCATTTAGATGCAACACTGCAACTTCAAGTAGCTTCCTCCACACCTACTGGCAATTTGGAAAGCTTTTCCTTCAGGATTATCCCTGTTGAAGAGCAAGTATACCTGCAGCTGCCACCACCATGTTCAGGGATATGTGCAGTGTTCATTTTCTGCCCCACGTAGCATTTTGCATGCAAGCACAAAGCCTCATTTGGTCTCGTAAACAGAGCACCTTCTACCACATGCTGGCTTTGTTTGCAAACGACAAACAGGACTTCTTTTTAACAATGGCCAGCCTTTTATAAAACACAGACACCTGGTCCATGTCATAAAAATCACAATAGAATACATTGAAGTTTGTGGTAAGGTGTGGAGAAAGTTCAAGACATGCAAATACCTTCAAATGACACTGTATACCCTCTTGTGTGTGTGACTTAAATCGGTTTGTGCTCACGTCATTTTCTTGAGTGATGTAGATGGCTTCGTTCGCTGATGTCCCAAACACACAGGCCTGACGGACCGTAGCTCGCTTCTCGCTGCTCAGCAGCGAGAACAGGGGCCATTTACTGACATCCACCATGGCTGCTGCTAATTTAAGCTCCCTCCCAGTGATGATGAGAAAAAGTCAGTAATGAAAGAGTTCAGGAAAATGGTGGGAGTGGGGAGCCATTAGGGGAAGGGAGGAAGTTAAAAGGTGGAGAAACATTCCTGCAGACAGAAATGAAGAGATGGTTGGAACAAAAAATACTTTCACACATTCCTTGTTTTTATTATAGTGTCAAAAACCAGAGCATCGTTTATCAAAAGTTGCTTTGAAGAAACAACGTTTGTCCTTTAGATCAGCATTCCTGGTTTTGACTGTAATTGTATATTTATGGATAGCATTAATTATAATGCTTAATCCTTCGACTACTGAGTAACTATAATCCAGCTCCTCTTCCTTCATTAACTATTGAACTAAGCAAAGATAGTGTCATACTTTGTCAATTGGACTATTGAAAGCCACGAGAAACATGTTGTACTACTAGATAAGCAGGGAACTCTTGAATTGCTGAATTTTTAAGTTGTTTGGCTGTGAGACAAAAACTTACCAGCTATATACAACTACGTAATTTCTCTCAAGTACTCTTTTTAACCAAAATGGAAAAATATCTTAATATATTTTAGTCACTCGTGTGAGGCACCACGTCAAGGTGAAGGTACATTACGCATGATTAGCTTAGTAAGTTAAGCATTTTCATCGAACTCTTCTTTCCTAAAGCATCTCCTTACAACGACAAACCCTTAGACAGGAAATAATAGAGCAACGTTGTTTCTTCCCTACCTAAATGAACATAAAAACATTTCTATACTATTTACAAAACTCCTAAAAAATTCACAGAGTAGAATCGCTTACCGGGTGTTGTAAATAAAGACAGTTGCCTGGGATCAACTGCCCGTCTTCTTCTGGATCGTTTTATTGGCGGTGTTCTTCTTTGTGTGACTGCAGGTTCGATTTAGTAGCTATGGTAATACAATGCTGCCCCTTCTGGTCAACAGCTTAATTGCAGTTTCAAAAAACCAAAAACAAAACAAGCAAAAAACAAACAAACAAACAAAAAGACAAATTGGATACATATCTACATTCAATTAGACTAAAGTTTAATTATTTTTATCACAGCTAGAATTGTATTTGCTTTAATCCAAAATAATAAAAAGAAAAAAATCTGATTTTTAAAAAAAAAGTTATTCAGTTCAATACAGTTTATGTGTTGAGTTTCAAGTCCTTTTCTGCAGTCCGTGTGATCCAACTCATGAGGGCGTCAGGGAGTAGCAGTTCTAGTCCGTTACAAGTATTTCCACACACCTGTTTCCACCTCATGCGCCGAAGTGCGGATGCCAGTGTCAACCAGTAGTGGTAAAGCTCCGAGCCCCATAGACACGTATTATTGTCTATGTTGAGCCCTATTATGTCAAGTGTCTTTTGGTGTTGCTCCTTGCCCTTTAGAAACATATGGACCAATCAGAGCTCTGATGTACAATGAATCTTGATTATTAAGGGCTTTATGTGTGGGTTGAGCGCTGCCATACATTAACTCATTTGTGTATTTTCATGTACACAAAAATTATTTGACGAGTAAAACAAGTAGAAGTATTTCTTATAAAACTGTCGTAAAGTAATTTTTTTTTAGATTTGTGTAAGGTGGAGGTTGAAAAACTCATCACCGCGTACCTTACATGGACAGCAGATGGCGTACGTTCACATAGATTTAGATTACGGTATTTGCTTCTCGAAAGCCACAGGGAACGGAGAGGTGCAACACGTGATCGTTGCAGGTTTTATCGATATTCATGTATCTTTCTACGCCATCAGATTAAGTGTTGAATGTAGTAATCAGCAGATCCTGTTGATGATCTTTGGCATTGATAGAAAAAGTGGGAAGGTGTAGAGCCTATTCCAAAAGTTTTTAAGTTTGAAAAAAACATTTAAGCTACAAAATGTGAAGTCCAAGCAGTGACCTAATAGTGTTGCACTAAGCTGTGGCCTGCAGTCATCTGATATGCCCTGGCCTGGAAGAAGCCTGAGTTTTAATTTTCTATCTGAGCCAACAGATCAATACGTCCACAGCTCTGTGTAAAGCCACATCTCCCATAGAGGCTCTCATTCCACAAATCTGCCACTCAGGGGTAAGTGCGGTCACTTTGGGGGGATATAAAACACCTTTTCTTTATGACTCAAATATTCTATAAATTTGTGACTCAGCTGCTGGGGCTGTAAGCACCTTTATTCTCAGAAGTTCTTTGTTTTATCTTCAGGCAGTAATTTCAGCTAGCTCAGTTTTAAAATATGCTGATTTCCTGCCCAGATTGAACACAGATATACTTGGCAGTCGGATTGTTCACAGCAGTTAGGTTAAATATTACTGGTTAGTATGATCACTGTCAATAAAAAACACTCTCTGAATTTATTTCAATCCTGTTTCTTTGATAGAATGACTTAGGTGTTACATTTTTATTTAGATCTACTTAGCTTTGTTCAGATTTTTAAAGGATATTGTTCTTGTCTGTGCAATGAAACACATAAATCTTCTAGTGGTTTTAGTTTCTTCTAAAGTTGGACTCTAATATAAGTTTTTCACCGTGCACATATGCATGCATGACTTACTGTTTCCTTTTGGTTCAATCTCCGCTGCAGAGCTTGGCAGAATGGTGACATCATAATGAGTAAAGTGTTAGCTTGCGGAGCTTAGCGTTACAATCCTTGGTTGTTTGAGTTTTGATCTTTTCCTACTTTATTTACGTGTGATAGGTCTTGACCTACTCAGTTTATTTCTCTGTTTACTATTGTTGGAGAGGTGTTGCCATATTAGATAATTCTTGTATTCTATGCATTTTGTTTTATTCTCTTACAATAGTTTCAGGCCTTTTTTTTGTTTGTAGACCCTTTTCAGTCTTAGTTCATCTTGTTTTGTGCTAATTAGTCTCCTTCCCTTGGTCTCCACACTGTTTTTCTGGTACTGCTCTCCCACATCTCCTCTAGCTCATCTGTTTTCCTTTGCCATTTTTCACCCCTGCCTCAGTATTTAAGCTCTTAGTTTTTCATTGTTTCCTGATGGATTCTTCCGTTTCTCTGTCTGTCCATAAATAACATTGGACTTAACTGTAGGTCTTTACTTTGACTAAGCCATTCTAACATATGCTTATGCTTTGATCTAAACCTTTACATTGTAGCCATTTAGTGTCTAGTCGTCTAGGGGTCAACCTGATTCAACAAAGGAAACCAACTAGAGAATAAATGTTGTTTTATTCTGCCTCTCTGGCAAACAAACCAGTTTACAACCTATTCTGTCTGTGGTTGCCTGCTGCAGCAGCATGTGTGGATTCAGCACTGTGGACAATGCCAGCTTTGGCTCTGAGTGAACAATCACTGCAGCACACCGAGCCCCCAACAAAAAAAAAAAACAAAAAAAATCCCGCAGCGCTGAACACAGCACAAGCCTGTGTTTCTTCTTGATTAAAAAAAACATCCTGCTTGTTCAAGCAAGCCGGAAAACAAAACACAGATTAGATGAGGCACTCTAGTCTATCGGAGCTTGAACATCTTAATGTTGCATACGAGTCGTGCAACAGGTTGCCAACAACATACACTGCGTTTGGATTTGGAGTGTAGTTTTGGAGCTTCTGGAGCTCAAAAGGCGGAGCAGCGAAGAAGAAGAAAAAACGGTTTTCCCTCTGGATGAGTAATGCCTCTGCGCCGCATGCCTTCCTCTCTCTCTCTCTCTCTCTCTCTCTTTCTTTCTCTCTCTGGTTGTCAGTCACATATTGACGGTGTGGGGAACCACGTGTCTTCACTAACTGGAAACTTCCTCCACCCCAGTTGGGCTGCAGCAAGCTGCACTAGAAAACCGGAGGTAGTTGCCTCCTTCAAAATAAAAGTCATGACAGAGAGCTTGGGTTGTTTGCACTGAACAAGAAAGTGTGACAAACTCTTTTTTTTAAAAAAAGAAAAAAAAAGAAAGAAAAGTATTTTCTGCATTATTAGGCATTCAGTTTTTTTTTATCACGCAGCAAAGTAGCTTTGAATATTAGTTTAACATTTAAATAAATGCAAAGTAAATTAATATTCATACTGCTGGAACTTTTCCTATTTTATCAAGTCATATCTCCAAAGTCCAACATATTTCACTGGGTTTTATGCAAGCACTGCATTGTTATAAACTGGAAGGAAAACATATATTTTTGCATGTATTTTTACAGAAAAAATGTGTAAAATATAATTTTTCAAATTCATATTCCGGATTCAGCACCGTGTAGAACCAACGTTTGCTCCATCAGCTTTTTACGTCCATTAATGAGAGAACAACGATGCTCATTCAGCTTCTCAGTTGGGGTTAGGTCTTTGTTTTTGCTAGGCCATTTTAGCACATGTCCTTGCCTTGTAGAGTTGGCTGAACTTGAAGATGGACATCTGCCCCAACCTGAAGTCTTCTGCAATGTATAACAGGTTTTCTTCCAGGATTTTCCTGCATTTCACGTCATCAACTTTGACCAAGTTCCCCCCACAGAATGATGGGGCTATCACCTTGTTTCACCATATAGCTGGTGTGTTTAAGATAATTATGAGTCAGTTTTTTTGTGTGTCCACCTACAAGATTTGCTCAAAGCAGACGTGTTTTGGCTTTCTTTCAACAATTGCTTCCTTCTTGCCGTTTTTGGTCCTTCTGCAAGCCAAAACATTGAGCGAACATGCGTGGATCGATTGTGCCTTGTCTTATTTTGATGCCTCAAACCGGAACAAATGTTTGCTGTAACCGCTTCCACTTACTTAGTTTGGTGGCTGGGTATCGATAGTCTGTGCACCTTGTCGCGTCGGTCCCCTCAGCGCGGCTGGAGAGGACTCTAATGCCCCGTGACTGGACCGAGACACCGCCGGGCTCCCACGTCTTCCCCACATCCAGTTTCTGGACTGCTGAAGGCTCCACAGCCAGACTCCCGCAGCTTCTTCTTTATTACCAAGGTGAGGAAGAGCAGCAGGAGGAGGCGGAGAGGAGAGAGACAGACAGCAACAGCAGCAGCATCTTGGCGCATTGGAGTTTATGGATTATTGAGAAACGCGGATCAAATATTCATAAGGATTTTTTTTTTAAAAAGAGGGAAAACACAAGGTGAGATAGTGTGAGAGATTCCCTGCAGTGATTCACCTACAGGAACACCGCTGATTTTTCATACAGCGTGTGCGCTCAGCGTGTTGGAGTGTGTGCGTGTGCGTGTGTGTGTGTGTGTGTGTGTTTGGAAAGGAGCCCCCCCTGCTGCAGCACTTTCCTGCCGCACGGACGGAGTGATGCCACCGAGTTGCTGACGGACACCCGGCAGGTTCTCCTCACCCCGCCTCCCTTTCCTCCCCTCCTCCCGCACGGACGGACGCATCGAGCCCCTGCGATCCCCACTAATATGCAATGGTTTTTTGTACAGAAGCAGACAGCTGCCGCGTACAGCCGACTTCACGCTAGCGCCGCCGCATGCCTGACCGTCGCCGCCGCTCCTCTCCCCGCGCCGCGCGGCAGACGACGCCATCTGAAAAGGAGCGCTCTGGGGCTTTTCGCGCCGCGGCGGCCGCGCGGCACCAGCATCAGCAGCAGCAGTAGCGACCCTTCCTCCGCAGCTGAGGACCACCGGCCGCTGGGGCAGCAGGAGACGGGGATCGAGGAGACATCCGCCGCAGCGGTTGCGCTTTTCCAGCCGCACGGGGGCGACGTCGACGCGGAATACGTGCGGCTGGTGGTCTCCGAGCTTGCGGGGAAAGCGGGCGAGAATCCGGGCGAAGAGCTGGGCTTCCTGCTCTTACTTTTGTCTATGGTGCAGATCGGGGGCGCGCCGCACCGCCGAACTGAGCCCGACAGCTGGCCGGTTCTGCTGGCATGCAAACAGGGGGGAGTATCAGCCCACATGCGGTGGGTGAATTTTAGGCTGCCGCATCCGGAGCGCCTCTCCTCTTCCTTCTCTTCTTCTTCCTCCTCCTCTTCCTCCTCCCCCGTCTCGGCCAAATCCATGCGGTTTATTTGGAACAACATTTTCAGCAAAGGATCGCATATGCTGCAGTGTCTTTGTGGCAGGAGCCTCAAGAAAACCAAGAACCCAACTGGTGAGTTTGTTTGCACGTGTGTACCTGTGACACAAAGTGACTGTAAAAGTGTTTATGATGGAGTTGACCTGTGCATGTGGGACTGGGCTTTCTCTGCAGCAGCATGGGCAGCGAGTGAGAGCTCTAAGAAGGGGAGGGCTGATGATGCAAACTAATTAGCTACACTAGTATATAGATGTAAACCTTCAGGATCAAACAGACCACATTTATGGAGCAGAAATAAAGCAGAGAAACTCTTTTCTCCTGTCTTTTCAGTTGTAAATGTTACAAACTCCAACTTTTCAATCACTTAAATTAAATGCTTATTACATCAAGCCTGTCATATTAATCTCCTGAAACTCACAGATCATTCTCCCTAGAGAGCAAAGCAGCAGACTTTCCACTATCTGCTCTGTGTGATGGACTGACAGTGGGAACTGCTCACAGTATTGATATATTGATGGTTTAGAAAGATGGCTGGTGTGTCCTGCCATGGAGTATTTAGAGGACAACATAAGAGACCAAAAAATGATTTTATTTTATTTTTTATCTCTAAAATTACATAAAGTGGAAAGTTTTGGAGAGTTCAGCAAACTCTGCTACAAACTAATCCAGTGCTCTCTGAAGTGATGCGAGAGCTCCAGGGTGTGTGACTCCACATGGCCTTGAGCAGAGAATAAAAATGCAACCAGTGTTTCCACTCGGTAATGATGAGATCAGGCGTTAGTGGTGATGTGTCTTCTCTTTGTCCTTTAATGGCAAACAGCCATATCTCTTGGATGAGTGATTACAGAGGGCTGTCCTTTCAGAGTTTGGAGAGTTCAGAACGATTCAGCACCACAGACAGCAGCCTTTAAAATCTCCATGGACTTCCTTAGTTTGCTGCCTGCAGTGTTGCTTTACCCTTGTCTGAGTTTTAGACTGTTTCATGCATTTGGCTGCAGACATTTTGTCAGGTTAGATCAAAGTGCCTCCAAAGTTGAGACCTAACTCTACTTGAGAATCTGTGCTAAAGTCTGAAATGGAACTGTTTTTGTCCTCCTTCCAAAACCCTGCAGCCTGTAATTAAAAGAAGAACAACAACAAAAAGACACTACATGAGTGAATGTTTTTTTTTCCTCTGGGTTTTGGCTGAATTTCTTCTATTTACTTCCTCTTTGCTCATTTGATGAAGCTCCTTGAAGTCAGACTTGCAGCGTCTATGAGGGGAAAAAAAACAAAAAACAAAAAAAAAAAAACAAGCAGCCATGTGATGCACAAGCGGAAACTTTTCACTGCACCACTTCGGTAGGAGTATTTTTCAAAAACATTGTTGCATTAAAAAACATTTTGATTGTGGTGCATGAGCAAAGTTATGATAATTGCTTTTTAACGAACATCTCTGGCAGATTTTACTGATTGCTTTTCAATTAGATTCACATTTTACATCCTGATTTTTTTTTCCCACTAAAAGTAGGAGTAACCATTTAATTTAATGTTTTCTAGTTAAATCTCATTTGTTTGCCTTCGATGCAGCCACGGTTCTGTGAGAATAGCTGGAAAGAGAGGCAGCGGGAGCTCAGAAACTTGGCTTCTTGCATGCATTGTTTTGCCATGTTCTGCAATTAGCCGGTGAAAATGTTATCTCGCCCGCCCACGTACGCAAACTCGCGCACAAAACCCATAAAAAGTGCCGCGTCTCCGAGAAGCACAAGTTATCCCAGCAGCTTCCTCAGCTCAGCTGCTGGCTTTCTGCTTTTAATTAAAGACAAACTATGAAAACCATCTGGCTGCTTGTTGGTGTGTATTTAAACTTAATGCACGCGTCTACTTTTGTTTTGTTTTTTTTTACAAAACTCAGCATCTTGCTGGATTCTTCTCTTCAGCGTTATTGCAGTGGAGTATTTCCATGAGTCCAACTCCTGTTTCCTGCAGATGAACCCATCGCATTCATTGTCGGAAGCAATAAGGCACAAGATTGTTCCCCAGACTTTTAATAGCACATGCAGGCGTGGGCTCCCATTCATCCTCATGTATGTGCCCATCTTCTTTGGAGAGTTGCTGTTAAGGCTTCATGCTTTATGTTTTATTCAAAGCCTGTAGTACAGCAGCAGGGTTTTGCTGTTTTTGGGAGCAAAAGTCTCTCAGTCACAAATGGACTCCATTTGGTAGCTTATGTTTCCGGCTTCAACAACATTCAGAGTCGAGTCACTGAGTGACCAGAGGGAAAGCTTTGTTGTTTTCCTCCGAGCTTAAATTTGTCCTTCTGGATTGTCGTTTGCGTGCCGTTACGTCGTTCGGATATGATGAGCGGACAGAATCCCCATGACGTCTGTCCTCTGAAGTCACCCGTGGGGGTTTTGGTTTAGATGTGTGTGGTTGTGTGTGTGTGTGGGCCCTCATTAGTTCATGGGTTTTGTTGTCCAAACACACTGAGTCTGCACAAAGATGACTTTGCTGGACTGGTCTGTTTTTGCCTGGACTCATCATGTCCTGCATGTCAAACTCGGCAAGAAAATCTGCGTCATCATACGTCATCTTTTATATAATCGGGCCTGAAAACAAGTTCTTCTTTCAAAGATGGCATCCTGGTAGTATTTCTTGTAGTACAATTAAATAACCCACCAGTTGTTCAAACTGGTGCAACTAGTGATAAAATTCTCAAATCTGCATGGTGTTATGTTAACAGGCGTTTCCCCCTAAACCTAGCAGCTGCTTAAAAAAGAAACAGGAAAGTTTTTACATCACTTGAGTGGGAGTTTGGTTCTCTTTTCATAGCAGAATCATTTTAATCCAGCCACATTAGAGTTTTTTTTTTAATTTTGAGCAGGCGGAATTCCACAGGATTTAAGTCCAGACTTTGACTAGGCCATTCCAAAACCTCTGCTTTGGATCACTGTAATGCTGTGATCCAAAGTGCTAGTGACTCATTACTGGATATGTTGGATCACGATCCAGGGTTTTCAGGTTCCAGGTCTGAGGATGATCCTCAGTCTGGAGGATCATCTGGATGTTTTTTGACAAATGTGTGACAAGTGTTTTTTTTAAAATACTTTTTTCTAAAATTGCACTGAAGATGTGAAGACGTTTCTGCACTAACAGAATTATTCTTTGTTCTGGACAGGTTTCTGTGGGGTTTGCAGGTGTTGGACTTCGAAAAAGTGCTCCACTTTATTTTTAATTTAATAATATATTATCATTATTATTATATTTTATGTCAGTCTGCTCTGTTAGATGTCACGCAGGCAGATTGTAAAACAAGTAGAAGCAGTTACCTACAGCAGTAAGTTTTGCTGTAGATTCTAATCATGTTACTGTCAGGATTCAGACTTCTGGAGCAGAAAATTGTGTTGCATTAAAATAAAACGTCACGTTACCTCTCAATGGTTACACAGTTCCGACTTAACTAGGATTATTTCTTTTTTGTTCTCAGACAAAAAAGAAATTGTCATTGAATGATAATCATTCAAAAGCCATTCAATGACTTTTGAATGACTTTTGGCTTTATGTGTAATAACACATTTTCTCTCTTTATTAAATCATAAGTGAAGTCATCCAAGCCTCACTCTGAGTACTTCATAACCAGGCAAACTGCACCTTGAATGTAATTTGTTGATGGTTGAACCCAAAAAGACACCGAGATTGGGACAGAGCAAGATGAAATATTAATGCTGAAATGGCCTAGTCAAAGTCCAGACATATTTCTAATTGGTAGACTGGAAGATTGTTTGCAGAAACACTTCACCCAAACTAACTACATGGATAAATTAGCTGAAATTAAAGTCTTAAACTAAAGCATGTACTATTTTCCTTCCACTTCACAACTGTGCAATACTTTGTCTTCTTATAACATAACATCCTAATTAAAAGGAAGATTTTAGATGTGAGGCACACATTTAAGAAGCTGGAAACAGAAACCCCCCCCACAAAATGTATACTTTTCTGCTATAATAACACAGCACATAGATGACAGGAATATTTCCATGTCAAACAAAAGTAGCGTTGATCCAACTGTAGCTGCGTCGCGTGGCGGGAACGCTGTAATTTTCAGACTGACGCAGTGAAGCAAAGAGCAAAGAGGAGAACCGGGGGGATATAGGGGGGTGGACGGGTGTTTGTGTGCAGGCATGCGTGTGTTTGGACAGCTCTAGCTGCAGGTATCTGCCATCAGAGGCTGAGTGCTGAGTGTTACATTTCCAAGGGCACTTAGAAAGCAGCAGGGCATCAAAGGCTTCACTGAGAAGGGGTTTCACAGGCTGAATGATAAGAAGCAGCGAGACTCCTGACGACATCTCGGTTTGTTTTGAAACTGTTTAACCGGAGAGAATGAAGAGATCAGAAATTGATATTTTCTTTTTCTGACACGGCCGAAAAAAGAAATCTCCTCCTAACGCAAAAACCTTCTACTTAAGGAAATTGTACGGTCAATTGAAACCCAGCTACAGAACATCTTGAATGACAAATGTCAAATTTGTTCTCCTGCTGTTTCTAGCATAAAGTCAAACATGGTGGTGGCAGTGTGGTGGTCTGGGACTGCTTTGCTGCTTCAGGTTATGAACGATTTACCTATAATTTCTGCCCAGTCATCATTTTGTAAACTTAAGCTCATAATGGACGTCGGACCCGCAGAAGGACAATGATGCGAACTTGCTGTTTATGAAAATCCAGGCTGTTTCTTTCTGGTTCCGAAACAAGTTAATCTTTAACATTAAAGCGCAACCAAAAAGAGAAACCTTTAACAATGGGAACTATTTTTCATATCTCTGCTCTCCACCTCCTCCCTTTGTTCCTCCTCTATCACACACACACTTAAGCTGACTTCATCCCTACCTCGTCTTTGGTAACCTTTTGCCCGATGACAGCCTCAGTGACACATTCGCCCTATCTGTGGGACTCTCAGTGAGTGTTGCTGTATGGCTTCACTTTTGAAGGGGGAGTTCAGAGAATTTAAGAAGTGGATGTTTCTTTTTTTCACCCAGGAAGTGATCTAAGCGGGCGTTTTCAGGTGTGTTTTAATGTGTGCCATGGACTTTGAGTCTATTCTGAAGGTAGCAGAGAGGCGAATTAAAAGCGCTCTGGGTAAAGCTGAGGCAGGTAAGGAATATTTACTCTGAGAGCATATCATAAATATTTTAGGTTTTCATTTAAATGTAGTGTTTTTTCAGTAATATTACCATTTAAGTAAAATCACAGCCAAAGGTTTGGCTGTGATTTAAAGCGCTTCAATTTTGCTTTGTAAAAGGCGTTTTAAATCACTGAATTTAAAGTTTATGTTTGCAATTTAAATATATCTTGATCACAGAATTTAAATAAGGTACTCAGAGTGTGTTACTTTTCGACTAAAGTTTGTCTGAAATGTAACTGATTTTACTGAAATCAAAACAAAATGCTGTCAAAGTGATAATCTGCGATCACTAGCCTAAGAAAATCCGTCACTTCCTATCTGGCTTAACTCGTAATATGTTTTGACTAGTAAAAGAATCCTTCTTAACAGCAGTGTTAAAACACTTTCAAATCATGATAATTAAAATACATTGTTTGCATTGAGATGTCTCAAGAATTTCTGAATCAGTATTGGGACAATGTCAAATTCTTCTAAGAACTGATGTTGCTGATTTATCTGTCAATATTAATCTACTGATAATTCAGTCTAACTGACCAACTTGTTAACTTTTCTCAGCATTTTCATTTCATTTTGCAGAGAAAAAGTTCTTCAAATGTGCCACATCCAACATCATCGGCAAACTTTACTTCTTCCACACCTTGTAAAGGTGGAGCGATAGTGAACGTAGCACTCTGACATGCTACATCAAATGCCTCTTGTGGTATTTGATAAGTCTGGCGTCTCTCTGTGTAGCATCTGTCTGGAGATTGTTATATAACTGTGTGTATGTGTGTGTGTGAGTGCATTTGGATGAAGTCATCTGTTGAAATTCAACTAACTAATTAGTAAATAGTCCACCTTGTCAAATGTGTACTGCTAAGTGTTTTGGTCAATTGTTAATGCTAATGAGGTCTCTAGGACAGATGTTAGGACTTGTATTTAAAGTCCTCAGAAAAACCATTTACAGATTTCTTTAGTTTTTGCCACTCTTAAGTTTTTTTTGACCTCCTTCATGAGAAACTTAGAAAATGGTGAGGAACAGAAGTAGTAAGGGAACAGAGACCAGAAACAATGCAGCAATGACCACATATATATATATATATATATATATATATATATATATATATATATATATATATATATATATATATATATATATATATATATATATATATATAATTATTATTATTTTTTTGAATCATGTTTTTCCTTTAATTCATAAAAATCAACCATGAGTTGCTTTTTCTATTTACTCTCTGTGTCTGGTAGTCACACCAGTTTGCTGATCTGAAACATTTAAAAGTGACAAGAAGGCAAAAAGAGAATAAATCTTTCAGACTTTATTGCTGCTGCATTCTCATTTATTTTGCCTGATCCTTTTAGAGCACCGTTTTGTACTGCGATTAGCTTTGACAAGCTGCTTTTTTTTAACATTTGCTCTTAAATCTTCTTGTACCTTGAAGAGTCAGTTTCTGATCTGCATTGTTGTGTAGTTGGGATTAGATGCGGTCCTGTTTAGGCTTTGCGGGCTGAATCGGTTCCCTTAATGCACCATCTTCTTATTGTCAGAGGGATTAGCGTGCTCAGAAGTATACACTTGGGGGCACATATATCTATAAAAAGAAGTTCTTTTGATGCAGTGCTGCGAGTAAAACGGATTTAATGTTACTGACTGGCTCAGAAAGACATATAAATCATAAAAGAAGCTTGAATTTGAACCTAAACGTCACTAACAAAGAATGGGGTGAAGCAAACCTGTTGTGTCCTTGTCTAAGATTTACCACATGGTTTTGGCTTGTTACATAATTATTCAGAAGTTGTGAATTGACATCTGGTGTTCCAGTTTTTTAACAAACAATGTGAAATGGTTTTCCAGGTGATAAAAAGTATATAATTCTTTGTGAAGCTCTAAACGCTTTGACAGTTTGACCAAAACATCATTTGTTCATGACGTTTAAAGTTTTTTACGGATAAACAAAGCGTTTTATATTCATGCAAGATGTTTCTTTTTCTTCTTTAAGTGTCAGTAAAAAATTAATTAAAATTAGATTAAGAAAAAAAGACATTTGTTCATTATTTGTTGTTGCAGTACTTAGTTTTGCCACAAGAGGCAGCAAGGGTATCCATATAAAACTTTATTGACCTCAGGCCAGAACTGCCGCAACATTGTCAAAATATAAACTGCTGGATTGTTTTAAAATCATTATCTCTAACTTTGAAGTTTATGAAAAAAAAGTTTTTTAGACCTAAGGGAGAAAAAATGCCTTGTCTTTTAATGCATAATAAACCTATTTGTGTTTAAACATCATCTTCCCTGTTTATTTTCAAAAATAATAAAATAAATCTCAGAAAAACTGACTGGTGACTTGATGTAAACTTTATTTTCTCCTGTGCAAGTTGCAGCACCTGGGCCTGCATATCAATTAAATATGGAAGAACCTTTTTTTCCTTATTGCTTTTAGTCAGTGAGAGGAGGATTTGCTGCTGTACTTTGATTAACCCAACTGCACTAGACTTCAAGTTAAAAACTCGATGGCCAGACTTTCTCTTTCAGGATTTTCTACTAGAGAGCAGAATTTTAAAAAACTAGTTTTTATTTATTTATTCTGCTGAAACGAGATTCAAGCGGCGTATTGAACGGTGTAAGGTTTGGTAGAAATTTCTTCAAACAGCTTCTGTTTCAAGCTCATCTGTGAGAACAGATGATAGTTTTGCTTTCTTCTCTGTTGCGTTTATGGCTCTGCTGTAGTTGCGGTTTGCCCTCAATGACGGCATCGCTCGCAAGGACACATCCGCCTTAAAACAACGACCTACCCTAGTTTTGAGTCATTACAGCGGGACCAGAATGTCACGGTGACAAACATCTTGCAGCCGTGCAAGAAAAAAAAAAAAAAAAAAAAACTTAGTTTGGCCTGATTAGTTCAGGCCAGAGGAGGGCGCTTACCGAAGAAATGGAGGCGAACACAGGACAGACCCGAAAGAGAAAAACTGCTAAAGTTTGAGAATCTGTGAAAAGAGTTGAAAACTGAAACCACTAAGGCTGCAACTAACGATTATTTTAGTAATCGATTAATACCTCAGTTATTCAGACATTTAATCGATTAATTGGATAAAAGATAGAAGATAGATATAGATACTGTCAGGGGGTTAGGGTTGGTGGCGGTGAGGATGAACGCAGAGACCCAGGTTGTGATGAAGATGATGAATTTAATGATGAAGGCTCAACAACAGTCCAGAATAGGCAGCACGGCAGAGAGTTAGCAAACAGCTAATACCAGTAGCAACTGATAACTGAAACAAAAGCTAAGCAAACCAGGACTTCACAGTTCAACTAGAGAGCTTCAACGTATGACATAAGACGATAAACGAGGATCTGACGAGGAACAGGTGGGACTAAATACACTGGGAGGATGATCACAGGAACGAGACACAGCTGGGATCAATCAAGACAGCACAGAGGCTCAGGGGAAAACGGGACTAGTCAGAAAATCTCAAAAATATCTACACAGAAACACAGATCACTACAGATTTTTCATTTAACCACTTAAGCCTTTTTTGTTCAATATTCGAAATATATAAAAAGACGCAAATCAACAAATAATCCAGTTCCTTTTTTAAATAAGAAACATTTTGGTGCACAAACAGCAATACCACAGCATTCCTTTAAATCTGAACCAGGTGAAGCTAAAACTATGCCACTTGATGAGTTTTGACTAAAACACATTTAAATGTATAGTTTTGGCTCAGTGACAGCTCTGAGGCAATTTCACCAAATTGCCTTTTTTCTAAAATTGTGTACTTCAGTTAGCGATTAATCATTTACTAAATTAGTTGATGATTACTTCAACAATCAATCACTATTAAATTGATTAATCATTTCAGTCTTTGAACACACACACTCTACATTCAGTCTGACTGAGTTGTGTAAAGAAGCTGCTGCGCAAAGTAGATTGATTTAGTTTTAAAAAGACAAAATGTCAGGGGTTATGAAAACTGAGATGTTATTTTCTAAGTTGCTTTGAGTAAATGCCCATATTTACCCAAAGCAACTTGACAACTTGATCAGAGGTCTTGATAAATATGTTTTGCTTTGTACATATGTCGGCTAACAGTTTCCAGCTCTTGTGGAAAAAGGGCATTTTTACATTTAAAGCAGAATAAAATTGGATGTTGTTGCAGTGAACAGAAGTGGAGTGTGGATGTGATGAGTACGGTTCAAAGAGAAAGAATGAAGGAGCAGATATTGTGCAAACTCATAGGCCAGTTTATATTGCTTTGGGGTGTAATAGTGCAATTGGACCGCTGTTAGATCCAACTTGAACATGCAAAATGTCTAATGTTTATCCTGATGCTTTTTTGCTGTTATTGCCCGAAGGCCATCTTATTTATTGTTAAAAATGTCAGTGTACCAACTCAAATCTAATAATTTTTCTCCATGTGTGGATTTTGCTGCACAACGTATCAAAAAAGAAGTACTTGGATTTCAGTAATGTTAGATAATTTAGGGATTGTGTATGCAGGCGTTTTTTGCCAGTGATATTTGGTGATACTTCCTGTGTTTAGAAGGTAAAATGTTGTTTTCAAAATGACAGATTATAGCCAGAAGCATCATTTTTTAATATACCGTTATTGTTAAGGAGGAAAATTTAAATTTGCTATGCTTTGGGGAGCTTGGAGAGTCATTGCAGAAGGACTGTTGGTTGGTCTGAAGAAGGAATACAATTTTCTTCCCTCAGGAAGTGAAAGCAGAGACCGTCCCAGACTGTTTGCTTTTATTGGTTGACACACGTCTTCAGTATCACATGGAGGCTTGGGGCAACAGCTGCAGTGTGACAGATCGGGGTGGCAGTGACAATCCTCAAGAAACCAACACACTTTTCAGACTCTGTGAGGAAGTTTTCCCCAACTTAAGGGAGGTTTTGCTCAATCGTCAGACCTCTTAATACACACAGTGGAAGGCATCTTAGCATCTACAATCTTTATCGTCGCTCTTGAGGGAATAGTCAATCAGGGCCAAGGATAAAGGAAGGCCACTCCTGGATTGGGTGTTTTACAAATGGAAGGCAGTAGTGTGTAAAGTAGCATTGTGCCTCAGTATTTCAGCTTCCCAATCTGTGTTTTCTTTCAAATATTTTAGATTATTTGCATTCACAGTCCACAGAAAACCTTGAATAGATGAGTAAATGGATCAAGTTTTCTTCTGATGTTAGACTGACAATGTTTCAGCATTTACCATTTACATTCTGATCGTCACCTATTATCATAAGATATATATCATGACTAAAATAGCGAGTGTCAAAGTTATTGACTGATAACCTAGAACATCTGCATGTTTATATTTCTTTAGCATCGACTCTCACCGCCTTCTTTATTCAAAATGACACTTCAGGGAGTTCTCCCTCCGGTCTCGTTATCTTACTGGCGTCTTCATGCTCCCTGCTGTGGTTCTGATGTCTTGGTGGGATGGATGTGGAGCAATTATCGAGCCGCTCTGATGCAGAACTTTCCATGTTCTCTTGTTTTGTGCTGGAAGTCGTTGCTGATTGCTCCGGTTATCTTCTGCTATTCCAGCTGTGTGTGAACTCTTATCTCGGCGGGGAAAACGGGGAACGAGAAAAATGCGACAAATCTAAAAGTGACACCGAATGTATTTGCATCGCAATGTAGCTGCTATTTTAGCTCCAAAGCAACAACGAGTAGCCAGTGCTCGGAAAATGAGACAGAGGAGCTTAAGATTTTGTTGAAAGCAGTCTTGGTGCAACTTGAAAGAACAAGTTACTGCAGAAAAACACAGAAGGAAACCCAAAGCATTTTACCAAACTCTGGCGCGTTCTTTCTCTCATTTTAGTGGCATTTAGCAAACAGAAAGACGTTTGATGTTGTTTGATCTGATTTAACATCCGGCAGTGAGGAATAAAAGATGTATGAACAGTAGAGTTCTGGTTTCAGCTGTACGACTGATGTGGTCTCAAGCAAACAGTGCCTCTTTAAATCAAATATATCGAATACAATTGTTAGAAACTCCACATGTGTTTTCACAGCAGTGTTTCCTGGGGTTGGCTCTACTTGACAGGCTCGATTAGCTTCAATTCCGCCAAATTAGACAGATTTGTGACGGTGAACCTTACTTGGTACAACTGATAGTCGGTACAAAAAGCATGAAACGGGGGGAGGAATATTCAAGATGAGGGAGGAATCAGACGGAGCTGGACGAAAAGTGTGTGTAGGGGAGTGAGAATGAATAATTTAGTCCCTCCATTCCCTCTCTGCTCCTCCCTGCTGAGTTGGTGATGTTGCAAAGATAGATGACGAACAAGGAGAGGAAAGAAAGAAAAAATCAGGACAGTGAGGGACTAACTAGCAAGAAAAGATGGAAGATAGGATGCTTTAGGAGCAGGTGTTTGTGTTTTACAGTAAGTGTATGATCGTGTGTGTGTGATAAGATCAGAGGCGAGCCCACAACCAGGTGAAGCTTCAAATGGCGAGGATTTATGTAACTGAAACCAGATATGTGTGTCTGCGCGCGCGCCGTCCTCTCAGCATTCAGCAGGTGTTTTGCTCCTTCCTTTTGGAGACCCACCTGCGTCACTAATCGCTCGTTGCCAGGGTAACAGCGGTCTTCCCCGTGCAGGCGGCAGCCCAAGCGCCCCGTGTGAGTGACTCATCCGACTAGCTTTTCCGAGCGGCTATCCTCACACTCCCGTCTGGGGGAACACCCACCCACATCTGTCATCTCCCCTCCGCCCGTCTCTACTTCTCCTCCACCTCGTTAAACGAGTCTTCTCGCTTCACCTGTGCAGGTCCAAGCAACATGACACAGGTTGAACATTTAACTGACGCGTTTGATCGCAGCAGGGCCGAAGAAATCAGTCCCCATGACTCACCAGGTAAAGAAAAAGTGTGCCACGTAGAGGAGTTCATAAGTTTTTATTTTGCAGAGGCAATTAAAACCGACAGGCGTTCAGTAAATGCAACGTCTCTGAATGGGACAAAACAGGTTAGAAATTGCAATTTTAAACAGACAACATGGATTAAAATTGGCTTTTTTTTAAAAATTCCATAATGCTTTTTTAGATTTATTTTTAATGTTCTCTTAATGTCAAAGTGTCTCAAGTCACCTTTTGTTTTTCCAATTTGTTCTTTGACTCGACTCCATCCGAGTCATCTTGTTGATTCTTTTTTTCAGTGCGTTCCTGTTTATTGGTAATGCTGGTTACTTTATGTTTTCTGTTTGTGATCTCTCTTTCTCTGGAGTAATTTCATTTGTCTTGCATCACCTTAGCTGGCCTCTCTCTGTTATTTCTGGCTTTCTGTATGTAACTGTGTCAGTGATTCCAAACAGGTGTTTAAGCATTTCATAAACACTTCAAAGAAGAATCCACATATATGTATTTTAATGTTAGTAATGATGGGTATTATTTCATTTTGCAAAATTTCCAAATCACAACAGAACTAAATGGGTGCTAATATTTTCCAGCTCTAAGAATTTGAGAGAAACCTGATAATTTACTTTAGTGCCACAGACGCAGCCAGCTGCCCCCTTCTGACTCTTCTCTATAACTGCACCGCTTCTTCATCAAGAGTAAGGAGCTTCAGTAGTCAGACAGATTTAACCCAAACAATGCTACTGCTTTTAAATATATATATCTAAATATGATTAATGGTTTTGTTTCTTTCATTTTATTTTTGAAACTATTACACAGACTCACTCTAACTAAAACACAGTGTTGCACAGCATTAGACCATACTAGAGGTTCTCACACATGAATTGTCTTTTGAAGTTAGAAGTACTTTTTTCTCACACAATAATTGATTTTTTACAGATACTAAATCTTTTACTTAATTTAAGATGGTTTAGAACTCTAATTTATTAACTTTAATTAATTTAATTTGACAAGGCATTTGTTGACATTGATTGTAATTAGCTCCATTTACATTTCTTACACTTAGAATTAGAACAGAATTAGTGTTAATTTTATATTCATCTCCCACACTTTCAAACGGTGACTTTATATAGGGAGGTGTAAAAAAACTATGTCAATGCTTTCCAATTGACTTACAAATTCAAATGTGAATTCCAATACAATTTGCTGTCAACAACTGCAAGAAGT
Organism: Poecilia mexicana; assembly: GCF_051168715.1. NCBI lineage: Eukaryota > Metazoa > Chordata > Actinopteri > Cyprinodontiformes > Poeciliidae > Poecilia > Poecilia mexicana. The sequence continues at coordinate 29,159,403 of NW_028263371.1, forward strand.
TTGATTTCAGACATTTTTTCTTATGCAACAGTATGATCAAAACTTTGTTTTTTGAGTTAGTTAAAAGTATTAACCAGATATCAATATTAATTATCATTTATAATTAGAAATTGTGTTTTATTTAAGCTGCTTTCACATTGTTCGCTATTTTACTATGAGTCTTGGCATATGGTGATACCGGTCTAAATGAGAAAATGAAGTGGTTTTGTGCAATATTCAGTTCAGTTCTGGCGTGTGTGTTACTGTAAAGCACTTTTACCACCATTTTGATATGTATTTTTCTATATTTTTTAATATATAGTATACTTACAATAATCAGTTTTTTTATTTTTACTGCAAATGCTATAGTTAATCTTTCTGCTCTAAATCGATATTCTCAAAAAAGTATATTGCTTTGAGTTCTGAAATTTAGATTTAAAAAAAAGAATGTATATTTTTTCAGAGTGTTACAGAATAAAACATCAAATAATTTTCATAACTTAAATTACTGTTAAAAAGTCTGCTTCCAACAGCTGAAAATTTTTAAAAATAGAGCTGCTAAAGTTTTATTAATAATTTAGCACTTCGGCAACCAGAAATGGCAAATTTCTCTTTTTTATTTTTGCCAAACATGTTAAATATATAAGTTATTTATTTAGTTATGATATAAATTGTAATCAGTATAGGTCCAGATTTATTACGTCTGATTTTATTGTCTTTTTCATGTGAAGGATCGGAGGACAGTGAAGAGGGAGGGGAAACGATGATTAAATATCGCTGTTGCCCTTTTGGATCTCTAGAGGGTGCTGTTGCTTCTGTATGGAGCGACAAGAAACCCAGGCGTGAAGATGCCCCTCAAATGTAGTGAAACATAATTATGTAGTCATGTTGGCTGTCAATGCAACCACTGATGCACAGCATTTCTTCTTTTTGGCGTTTTGCAGGCGTCAGTTTGTAGCATTTGCAACTTTGTCCGTTTTCTTTCTGACCATGCTTCTGGAAGGAAAATAAAAACTGGGACGGGCAGACACATTTCTTTGAGGAAAAAGCAGGTGCAGAGAGGAGGGAGACAAATTTTCCTTTTTGAGGTCTAATCGCTGCACCTTGCCTTTCTGGGATGGCATAAAAAGCAACCCTGTGGCTGAATTTTAATGTAAATATGGCTCTGATTTATTCATAACTCCTTTGCCTGGACTGACCTGGATAGATGTGGGTGTACACATCTCCTCCTTCCACACATACATAAGCAGAGCACATTCATACCTCTGTGCATATTTTTGTCAGTCAGACTGACAAGCAAAACAATGAAAATACACAAAAACATGTTTAAATTTTCATATGTCTGCAGCACCAGGTGATGTAGACAGAAACTCTGGACTGTTGTGGAAGATTCTGGATTTTTCTGCAATACATTTGAAAACAAATTGGTTAAAAAAAAACCACAGAAAAACAATTAAAGTCGTAAGAATGTTTCATCCGATTTATGATTATTTTTGAGTTACTTAAACACTCTTAAAGTACATATCCCATACTAACTCCACATAGAACTACGTCACAGTTGATTTGAGACTGTTAATAATATATTGTAATATCAAATAGAGTCATCAACTAATTGCGGTTAATTTCCTTGGAGATGCTCTGCTGCCACCTAGTGGCTATTATTGTGATGTAGAGACGCTGTCCAAGGTGCTGAAATGAGCTCAAATCCTTCTGGCAATTTCTAATCTTTTATTTATGACTAAATCTTATTACTTTTTATCATTATTTTTTGTTTTTGTTGTTGTTGTAATATATAAAAACTAGAGGGTAATGTTTATCCTAACCTGCATTTTATTTTGGGACCTGGCACTTTTCTTAAGCATTGCCTATCATAAATATGCACTACCCGTCTGCATTTGCTCTAACATGCATATAAAAAACCTAAATGTATTTTCAGTGGGGTATATTTCAATAATTATACTTTTTATTGCCAAATCAACTCCTGTTACTGGCTCTGACGTGCTTTTATATGTGTATATATGAAGGAAATGTCAGCCATAGTAGTTAATCTTCCGGCTGGAAACCTGCACCTGAAAGATAAAAGCAGACATGCCAGGCTGTGCTGCAGCTAATCAGCCCATCAATCGAGCCCACCTCTTGCATTTTTAAACCGTTTATTCAGACAGCCGTTCCTGAGCTGAATACAGACAGTTGGGAATGTGTGGGGAGAGAGATAATGAGCCGGGCAGGTTTCAGTGTTCGCACCATACCTTTATGCACATGAAGCAGAGGTTATTTTTTGGCCCATTACAGTCAATGTGTTTCATGTAGGATGTTTTATGATCTCTTTGTGGCTATTTGTGTTCACATCAATCTGAGGCTCATTGGGTTCCTTTTTATCCTATTTGGTTGTTTCCCATTAATTTTCATATTGTAAATGGCAACAAAAAGCATAGTGCATCTCAGTCATTAAGAGTGTACCCAAAATTATTTCAATATTTTAATTCAGAAAGTGGAACCCTTTTAGATTTATTACAAACTAACTTTTCATTTATTTTTGTTTATGTTCATGATTCTGGCATGCAGTTAATGAACACAAAATTCAGCTTTCCAGAAAAAAATGAATATTGCAAAAGGGATTTTTAAGATGGAAATGTTATATTGCAGTGTATACATGCAGCTGAAGTTAGTCATAGTCAATGAAGCTGGATGGCTGGAGAGTTATTTCCAAGCATTTCAATGGAAAATTTAGTGGAAGGAAAACATGTGGTAGTAAAAAGGTGCATAAGCCTTAAAAGGACTCTGAAGGAAAGTCTGTGGGATAATATGTAAAATTTACCTTTTATTTATTTATTTATTTATTTATTTATTTATTTATTTATAGATAAATATCATGTTATAATGTTACTACGTTATCAAAGACGTGCTTGATACACCCAAAGCAACAAAATAATTTTTTTCTTTATAATTTATAACATTACAATTTCCCTCAGAAACTCAGTTCTAAATTTTACATAAAAATATAATCAATCTGCCTTCTCGATCAACCATATTTTTGTTTATATTTTACCTGGTTTAATCAGGCTGTATGAAATCTTCTCCTGAGATAAACGCTTCTGTCATGTTTCCGTTCAGAAGGCTCATTTCTTCTGCACCTGCTCCTCCGTCTCCTCCTCCCTCTGGTCGCATCTTCCCACCAGACAAACAAGGAACACCTCACCGGACCTCAGTGAGGACGGCCAGGTTGTTGTTCAGAGCGCGTGTGTCACTGCGCGCTTGGCTCGCGGCTACAGCAGCTGTGTAGCCCCAGACAGCGCTCGCGGACTCAAACGTCAAGGTACCAGAGCGGCTGTCAGCGAGACATCCGGTCGTCCCCTTCAAAATAAAATGTTTTGTACCCAAAGATGTGTGGTGGGCAACGATGATAGAGGACATGGAATCTTACACACACACACACACACACACACACACACACACACACACACACACACACACACACACACACACACACACATATATATATATATATATATATATAGAGAGAGAGAGAGTAACCAATTATAAAACAAATAATTTTGTCAAATGCCATCAAGCTGGTACACATCCAGTATGTTCAGCAGTGCTACACTTTCTACTAATCAAAGGCAGATCTAAGTTGGTGGGGTTTTAGCCTTGACTTAAAGGAACTCAGTGTTTCTGCATCTTTGCAGTTTGCTGGAAGTTTGTTCCATATTTGTTCATGCATGTTTGAGAAATTCTTTCATTTCAATGTCAATGTCAGTTATGCAAAACATCTGGGTGGACCTACCCCTGCCTTCAAGCTCGGTGCCTCCTCAGAGCTGGAGTTTCCAAGCCTCTAAGCTTCCGCCTCACAGAGCACCGGTCGACTCCATCACTCAGGCCCTTCAGACTAAGATAAAAGTATTGTTAAAGTGTTAACAGAGGAGCGATGCTGTGATGACTTTCTGATTGTGGAGTTTCAGAAAGAGCAAAAGTGTTAAAGAGATAGAGGTCCAATTTCAAGGCAGAATTTTCAACAAAATTTCATTCAATATGTGCATAAAATGTACAACTGAATGACAATAAAATCTGTCTATGTCCTTGTTTTCTTTTAAGTCATAACTGATATAAACAGAATTTTTACAACCAAAGACAGTTAATTAGGCTATAAAATGGCCGTATGTGCCTTGAAAATACATAATACTGCCCCTTTAAACATAAAAACGTAAAATAAAATTAATGTTTTCACTTACCTATTATTTATTTTATTACTGATTTATCATGAGATAATCCAGTCGCCAAAACAAATGTGTGGAATAGTTTGATTATTTTTCGGAAATTATCATTTAAGTTTTAAAAATTAAGAGAGGGAAAGAGACAATTACGTCTTATTTTGAAAAACCAGATTTGCTGTTTCCGGTGAGCCTGTCTCACTCCACGCAGCTGGAGCGGCTCGCGGTTCCAGCGCGCGCGCCTCTCTCTTCAGTCAGCGGAATACAAACAGACCTGCTCACAGAAGAGGACATAACTGCTTTCTGGGGCTTTTTCAACCTAATTTTTCTTCCGTATTTTTACTCGGCTCGCCTGTTGACTATGGGAACACGAACTGACACACACGCTCCGGGAATTTAGCGCTGAAGAAGCCGCTCAGTGACAGCTGTTGACTGACAGACAGACCGGTGAGACGTGACGGACAGGTACCCCGCCGCGCTCCCCCAACCTATGGCCTGAAGGATAGTCAGCAGACAAGATGCTGTGACCTCGAGTGTTTATTCTGGACTTCACCGTGCTGGAGCTGAAGTATGGGGCTGTTATAGGCGGTAAAGCGGAGACTTTGGGGGGGTGGGGTGGGAGGGGGGTCTGTGTCTGAATTTTGTCTGCGCTCCGTCCCCTCCGGTGGACACTGAACATACCGGAGACGCGGACGGAGACGGCGTTGCTTTCCTGTCGTCTGTTTCGGCGGAGACATGGCAGCTGCCATCGCCAGCGGTTTGATCCGCCAAAAGCGGCAGGCCAGGGAGCAACACGCCCACCGACCAACCGCTCACCGGCGGCGGAAAAGCCCCGGTAAGAAGCAGGGGCTGTGCAACGGCAACCTGGTCGACATCTTCTCCAAAGTCCGGATATTCGGGCTGAAGAAGAGGAGGCTAAGGAGGCAAGGTGTGAAAACGCACGCACACGCACAAATCTAGTTTCCATTCACGCCCAAACGGCTTGTGCACAAATACACTCTGACATACACAAACGCGCGCGCGTACACACACACACACACGCACACACACACACACACACACACACACACACACACACACACACACACACACACACACACACACACACGCAGTCATGTGTTGTAGTGGCCTATGGTTCACTAGTTTGCAGGTACATCCATTATTGAAGCCACAGATTAGTCTGTCTGGTCTCAACCCCCCTCCTGAGTGTCTGTGTGCCTCACACTCTAAAACTCATAATTTAAAGATTCAGCCTCAACAAATTGCCTCATTTCTCCTTTTGCCAACTCACCCTGTGTGAACTTTTGTTTTTCCATTTGTGATGAAAAGAAAAATGTCAAAAATGTGCTCCATTCAAATCTCAGACTTCACTCTATGGTGATAGTTTTGGGTGGAATGGCTCATCACTTTGGGCGGCATCACATAGGGGGCGACACAAGCACTTGTTGCACCCAGAGTTTTTTTGTAATATATTTATTTGATGAAAATTGACATTATATTTATTTCTATATACACTAAATAGAGATTCTTTCAAATACACGTGAAAACGAATGGACCCTTTTCAAGCTCGGCTTATCTGTCCAGAACCGCCGCTGCTCGTTTTCCAATCACAGTCTGGATCCAGCCCCCGTCAGGAATGAGGAATGATTGCATATGCCGCAGGAATGAATGCAGCTTAATGAGAATGTTGTGATTGTGTGCTATGGGAAGCGTCGGGGAGATGAGTGCCGTTCTAATCAATTGATTGTGTTGGAAACCAGCAGGTGATGGTATACGGCACGGGAGGGAAGAGGAAGGATTTGTGTTGGTATGGATTGGTTCTTACTGGTTCGGTACGGTAAACGAAGGGAATTTGTGTCCTACCTGCTTAGTTTTCCTTTTTCTTTGTCTTCTGGCCTCCTCCCAGCTTCATGTCCTATTTTTCTCTCAAATTTTCTTCCCTTTCCTCCTCGTGTCCCCTTTCTTTTTCTCCTCCTCTTGCTCTGCTCTAATCCTCTTCCCACCTGAGGTCTTTCTGTCCCTCCATCTTTTCCTCCTCAGATCTTTCCACCCTCCTTTTCCAGCTTCATATGACTCCCCCCCCACCTCTTTCTGCTTCTTCTGCTTCAAGCTCTCCATTGCTCCTGTTTTCAGTCACAAGAACCACTTATATATGTATATACAAATAATCTCATTGCTGTGTGTGCATGAGAAAAATTAGCAACATCCTTGTCTGCCTTCTAAAGGTTTTGGACTAATATTGATCAGTTCAGTTTAGTCAATTCACTTATTTTTTTTATTTTTTTAATCTAATTTAGTGTGAGATTTTAGCTGAAACAAAAGCTGCTAACAAACTTGATCTCTGCGCCGTTGGGGCTGCATAAAAGCATAATCGAAACTTCAATCAAAAATCTAATTTTCAGCTTTAAGAAATTCCCTTTGGCTGAGTCATACCGTCGGGAGGTGAAATCTATCAGCCATACGTCAGACAGGGATTCACAGTCTGTAGAAAAGGTTTTTTGATAGAAAATTATGTTTTACGTTTAGTTTCATTGATGAAAGTGTGTGACATCAAAGAGATGATGCTCTGGTAAGAGGAAGGAGACGGCAAATGACCTTTCTAGCAGCTTCCCCAGACCGTGTCCTCTTTTCTCCACTGGGCAGGGTCTTCTGCTTTCCTTTCCTCTCTCAATAATTATAATTTTTTAAATTAAATTCCATCGCTACAAACACATCCGGTGCTCATTTGCTGCTTTAAATTATAGACCTATTTGCAGAAGAGGAAAACAAAAGATTCTGTCTGTTTGGACGTGGCAAATAATTGTCAATTTCCCTTATCAATTAAATGCGTTTTAACAATGTGGAAATGATTGCTTCTGACAGCCTGAGGTGATGAACTCCCTCGTTGTTTGCTTTGTGAAATAGCTACAGGTTTACGAACATAAATGCTCTCATATCGTGTCTGAGTTGGGCAACAGAAAAACACAAATCTGTGTCGTTTTGTCAAAGTATTCTTCCTCTCTGGATTTTTTTTCTCACTTTGCAATCACGAACTTCATTATATTATGGGGATTTTAGGTGATTCAGCAGCACAATGAAGTGTGTAATTGTGAAGTGGAAGGGAAATAATCGGCGGTTTTCAAAATTCTATCAAACAGAAGTCTGAAAGGTAAAGTGTGCCTTTCTCAACCCCTTGAGTCAGTTGCTTTGAAGAGACGCTTTCTGCTGCAGTTACAGCTGCAACTTCTGGGATTTTTCGCTCATTCTTCCCTGCAAAATGACTCAAGCTAACTCAGATTGAATGGAGTCCTTCCACATGTTCTAAATTGGATTTAATACTGGACTTTGACTGGGCCAAATGCCCTAACTCTAACCATCCTATTGTAGATCTGTGATGAACGTCTGCCCCATTCTCATACTTTTTTTTGCATCCACACCCATCAACTTTAACCAGTGTTTCAATCCCTGTTGTGGGAACAAAAAATACACCACAGCATGATACCACCCCACCGTGTTGCGTGCATGCCAATCAATCTAGACCAGACCCCTTATTTGCATATTTGTGTCACCTGCAACATCAAGCAGGACTTCTTTCAAGAATGCTTGCAAAACATTGCATTGGATTTTCTTAAGAATATCATAGAAAAAGGGGGTTGAAAATGAATGCATGCCACACTTTTAAGATTTCGCTTCACTGTTAGGTGCAAATTTGTAATCTACTGTGTAACACACATACAGGATTTTTGCTGCATTGAAACAAAATTATTTAGTTTAATACTCCTGCCAAGTATTTTATGAGTAATTTCATGCTCATTCTTGGAGTGGAAAGAGCGTTTAAAAACAGATTTTGCTGCAATAAATCCATTCCATGTTTGTGTTTGTTAACGAGGAGTCTTGAGGTTAACAGTTCGTCTGGTTCTGCAGCTTTTTGCTCATAGCTGTGATTGTATAAAATCTGTGGAGACTGTGAAGGCGGAATTGATAATGCGCTGAAACAAGAACTTGCTTCTTCAGAGATGAAAAGTATGGAAAAGTCTGCGTTGAAATAAAGAGGAAAATTTGAAGGGAAAAAAAAAAACACAAAAATGGCCTCAGAAGTATTTGATGGAGACGGAAATGTTTTTCTGAACCAGCAAACTGTCCAGCTTGCTGAAGCCTGACCTGGTATTTAGTCAGGACATGTAAAGGGGCGACCATGTCTCCGAGCTGACCCCGATCACCTGCGCATTTCTCTGGAAGAACACGAGTCAAAGGCCAAGTTAAAAGGCAGCTCTTCCTCTCCGGTTTCATGCTACAACGGAAACTTGACTCCAGGTGGAAGAAAAGAGAATCGCTCGAAATAAAAATGCCTCGACTGGAGAGCCAAACCAAATTGTTTCACATTAAAGACGTTGCTGGTGATTAATGTAACCCAGGGAGAGTCAGGTCTGTGACAGGCTGTCTGGACAGGGCGTTCCCTTGCCTCGAGGTTGATGCAATTGCTCAATAAGCATAATCAATAAATGACACCGGTGTTTTTCCTACCAAAGTCTCAGAATCTGGAATAACATACGAAAGCATAAAGATTGTTTGCAGACCTGCAAGGAATTCAATCATTATCTTTTCTTGGCATTAGTTCAGGTTTATCATTCCAGATCTGCCGTTTACATTTCAGTGTGTGTCTGTAATCACTTATCGAGCTGAGATAAATGAGGATCAAATGGGTGCTGCACATGAATTCCTCACTTGGGTGCTTTTCGTTTGTCAAGATGCTGCATGCGCCGCGATCTTTAATGCCTCGCTCGTATGAGGCGCCGCTCTGTACGCCGTTTAGCGCCGCGTGTTGACGAATTAACAGACAACGCAATATGTCAAATCCGCGTGGCAGCCTTGATTGGCTGACTGATTCAATCAGATCGCATTGTCTCCAAAATATGGGCAACGTGGGAGCAAATCCATGTGGGTGTGTGTGTTTGTAAGTGTGTGAGCGTGTGGATGGGGGAATACCCTTTCTCTGGAACAGTCTGGAATCACAAGACTGTTCCCATGGCAACATGAGGATGGGAATTTCCCTAGTAACAAAAAAAGGGACACGAGGGATACTGGGAAGAGTGGGAATCTCACCTTGGTTACTCAGGAAGTCTGATTCTGATCAAACGGACAAGCAGGTGGATGAATGGATGCATGTGTGTAAAGACCCACGTTTACGCTACTTGAGATTATTAACTCATTTTCATATAGGTATGTGTTATCCTGCTAAACTGATCTAACAAAAGGAGGAAAACATATAAAAAAAAATATGGCAGCATAAATGTGCACAAACGAATTCACATCTTACAATAAATCCAGTAGGATTTAACTCCCGGTATTCAATATACCTTGATGCCATTTGCTGGTATTAAGGTGTATTGAGTTTTTGGAAAGGGATAATTTTCAAAACAACAACAACAACAACAACAACAAAGTTCTTTCCTGCAAGTAAAATTAGTTTTTAGTTTTTCATATCAGCTAGTTTTTTTTTTCCAGTTGAATGTAACACAGAGTAAAGCATCGCTGCCCCTCTCCCACCTCTTGCTGCACACTGGAACTAAGCTGGATGAAAGAAGCCTACCATTGCAGAAAAATATTTCTAAAAGAACAATTATTGAAAACAAAAGTAATCTGGAATACTGTATTCCACTTTGTAAATACAAGGTGCTAAATGCGCTAAATGTTTTCAAAGTTAGCAAAATGGGAAAACATTAATTGAAAAATCAGCTTCGCTATTAGCAGGTGTCCGCAATGGTGTGTGTAATGAGAACACAAATGTTCTGTATCTATGTTTATTTTCAAAAAAAAAAGAACATAACCAATAAACATGAATTCAAATTGCATTAAAAATCTTCTTTAAATATTCCTTTGGAAATATAGTTTTAAACTATTTTATAGCATTTATTTCATAACATCTTGAGAGTACAGAACAAAGAATCAGTCTTAATATTAATGTCAGATTTTTTTTTAATCCTGTATGTGGAAGCGGGAGGTCTGCCAGGAACACTGTGAGCTGTGAAAACTGCAGCCCTGGTTGTCATCTGCTGGGCAGCACAGCTGCGGCAAGTCAAATATATCTCTGCAAGTGTTAATGAGACCTCCTAGGTAGCTTCATTAGCCTTGAAATGAGGAGATAAAAAAGTGACCACTGGAAAACAGAGAAGAGGCGCAATCAAAACTAAATTAGATGTGTGTATCGGGGGTTTTTATTACCTTTCATCACTGTCCCACTGTAATTAGGAGTGCATGAGGTCAATAAGCTTTTAAAGCGGCTGCTCTAAGTTGTTGCTGTCTTATTTAGTGCAAGGACTGCGTGCAACATTTGTGTTCTCATTACACACACCATTGCGGACTCCTGAAAAGAGCATTGGAAAAACATCTACGCGGCTGAAACGTTTTCGAATTTCATCTCCTTTGTGATGGACCGAAAGCAAACACTGCTTAGTTGTGAAGTGGAAGAAAAAGTGGATAATGGTTTGACCCGCGTGTAATTTAATCTCAACATAAATCCAGCGGCTCTGCGAAGGCCTCGAAGGTTTGTTAGAGAAAATTAGCGAGCAAGAGCTGCTTCATGAAGCTCAAGGAGCACAGCAGGCAGGTGAGGGAGGAACATTTGGAGAGTCAAGATTTGGTTATAAAATAAAATATTTTAAGTTACCACAGAGTTCAGCTCAATCCAGTTGGTAGCTTAAGCTACCAGCTATATTTTCAATTTAAGTTACCAACTCTGTTTGCAACTAAAGCCACCACCAGCTAGGATCTAATACATTTTTATTTGTAATAAATGTAATAAAACCACAAAACAAGACAATTACACACTACTTCATCTTCCACTAGTGTTTTAGTCATCGTCTGCATAAATGGATTCGCAACAATTTCAGGTTTATTTGTGAGTTTTATTTGTTTTCCAGTTTGGCACTGAGAGGAAAAAAATATTGTTGCCATGTATTAAGTTTAATATTCAGCGGAGAGAGGCCACTACGCTGTGAGCCAAGAGCTAAGACGTCAAACCAACTCTAAGAAAACCTCTATTTTTATTTTTTTTAATATTGAAACTGTGTAGCCTTGAAGATTTCTGTTGGCTGAGTCACAACAACAAGCCTGAAACATTTTTATACTTATCTTTATCACAAAACCCAGGGATCTGAACAGAGCCAGAGGGCGAGCTAGATGTGTCTCTGAAACAGAAATATCCTTTATGATTCCTCCTAATAATGTTATTAATGATGCATTATGTAACAAGACAATTTTACAGTTTGGGAGAGAATGTAACTGGATTTCTGCATTTTTCCACATCTGAAAAAGTATGAAAATACCTTCCTGTTGATTTCATTTTTCTTTTATTCCTTGGACTTGCCTTGAAAGTTAAAAATTGATTTAACTAAATTGCTTGAGCCGTATAACTCCAGAAGCGCACTGCGACTGAAGAACAGAGGGAATCTGACTCTTAATATTCGTTCTGCAACCGTTTGATAAATCCTGCCTGAAAATTTACTGTCTTTACTCGAGTTCACTTTTAGTTTGATCATGTCATTAATTTTGTTTTTATCCTAGTCATTTAGTTTATTTTATTTGGCTGATTTTTTTAATGCTTTGAAGCACTTTGGTAAACTTTTTTGTTTCAAATATGGTGTTTAAATACAATTGACATTTTTGTAAGATTTCCATCTATCTAAATGTTTTGTCCTTCTTTGTGTCCTTTTCTCCTTCCTCATATCATTCCTTTGTTCTATCCTTCCTCCCCTTGTGTTTTTCCTTTTTTCTTATGTCATTTCCTTCCTCGTTGTCCTTCCTTGTCTCATTCCTTGTGGTGATCCTTTCATTTTTCCTTCCTTTCATCGTTTCTCTGAACATTCCTTCTTCCATGCATCATTTCTGGTCTATTCCTTCCTTTTTCTTGTATCCTTTCCTCTCTTGTTTCTCTCTTTCCTCTGTCCTGTCCTTGTGTCTTTCTTTTTTTTTCAGTCTTTCTTATTCTTTTCTTTGTTCCTTTGTCCTTCCTTTTTCCATCCTTTCATGTCTTCCATTCTTTTTCCCGTGTGTTTTTGTGGTTTCATGCACCTTTCCTTTCTCCCTGCATTGTGTCCTTCTTTTTTGTCCTTCCTCATCCTCCCTCTTGCATCCTTCTGACCCTCCTCTTTCTCTTTCTTTCCCTCTGTCTGTCCTTGTATCATTGCTTTAGTTCTTTCTTGGTGGTGAGATGGACATATCAATAATTTGGCATAATTTCCAAATAAAAACAGGTTAAAAAAAAAGATTAAGATTTTTAATGTGCATTTTCTGGATGAATCGACTATTCTTCATATTTTTTTTATTGACTTCACCACGCTCCACGCCAAGCAGCGCGCTGGGAATTGCAGTGGAAGTGCTGGTTTTGAGCATCACCGCTCCTCTCTCCTCCTGCTGCTGCACAAGATGGATCCCTCAAAGACGGAAAACACCCCTCACGCTCGGCTCGCGCCCCTCCTGAAAGAAAGACAGAAAAAAACTGGGTCAATCGCAGCTCTTTTCTGTCTCTGTGCGTTAGAGGGTGTACCGTCAATGATTCACCTTGTGTCTCTCGCACACTCAAAGGGGATTCCCACTCTCATTATTATAACTGCAGAGTCACTGATGGTGGGGTTCACGAGGAGACCGCGGGCGTGGTCACATGCATCTGGGCGAGCGGCCATATTAGGTGACCGGTGTACGTCTTTTCCGTTTGGTGTTGTTTTGTTTTGCTTATTTCTTTACGCCAGACGGTAAAATATCGATGACTCAGATCAGGATGACTCAGATTACAGTAAATCAGACTAAGATCTAAAACCTGCTGATTAAAAAAAGACAAAAATCTAATCAGAAGCTCACAAATCAGAGACTGGATTTTCTCCTTACCGTCTATCATTATAAATCTGAATTTCATGATTTTGGGATCTCCTAAAATGTGAAATGTGTCGTTTCTCATCCATCGTGATTCTGAGAGCGTCTCAACAGACGCGGCTACATTAGTAAAGTCGATTATTTCTCTGAGATACATTCAAGGTGCCCTTTACTTTGACTCTGGCAGCCGGAGTTTGCTCTCCTTTTTTTCCTCTAAAAATTGTTTGAGTCTCACTTTTCATTGTTTTCAGGGTTTCTACACTGTTAACCACTTTCTCCTGATATAAATCTGACTATAATTTCAGTGCAGATGAGGTTAAACCCCAATACTTTACTGTTCCACTTAATTTAATTAGCTCACAGACACACATTTCAGTCACGTCGCACTTTTTTAATCTCACCAATTCTTCCTTCAACACTGAAAAGCCCTTCCTACATTGAGGAAAGAGGGATTAAGAATTTCAGGTTGTCCCATTTCTCCTTTTTTTTTTTTTTGCACACGTTCACACCCTGTGATAAAGGAACAGATACCCCTGTCTGCAGATCAATACACTATACAATCACAAGGCCTGCTGGGTATGTACAAAACTGCTGCGAGGCTGGACTTTAGCATCAAAGCTTCAGAAATAATTTATCAATGTTATTCAAGTGGAACAATGACCACGAAGGACGGATTAGTCCAGGAATCCTGTAATGGATTGGATGTGCTTGACTAGGCTTTCCAAAGGAAATCCCTCAGGATGCAGGAGGTTGCATGTGGTCACATTGTGCTGCTTTAAAAAGGTGTTTTATCACAAAGGTGCCCTCCATGGTGCTTCCAGGATGGCATTGTGCATTAGAGTCCAAGTCCCTCTTGAAGTTGGTTCAAACTCTTTTTGAAGTGTGAATAACGGTATCTGTTGTCTCGTTTGTGTTTCTCTGCATGTAGAACCGCAGCTGAAGGGCATAGTGACCAGGTTGTTCTGCAGGCAAGGCTTCTATCTCCAGATGGGCCAGGATGGAAGTCTGGACGGGACCAAAGATGACAGCACCAACTCCTGTTAGTGCACACGACAAACACGCATTCGTAGAAGATGATTAAAAAAACAAGCAATCAATCAGTCAGTCTTTTTACATTTTGGCCAGTTTAGCTCTAAAAGATGAGGTTGTTTGACTTTTTGTTCCAACATAATCAAATTCGGTTCTGGTCTTGGGCACAAATTTTATTAACTTTGGGTTTTTAGTGATTGGTTTGAGTCATTGTTTTATTTTCAGGGTGAATGATCAAACCAAAAGCTGGAATGAGTTTTTTTTCCCCCCAAGTTTGAATTTATTATGGAGTTGCTTTAAACCCAACTTGGTTAAAAATATGTATTCAGACTCAAATATACACATACCATCAAATGGACACTTGGTTAGCACGTTGCACCTTGATCAAAAGCTTTTTGTAGCTATTAGCAAGCATCTAGCATAACTGAGCAATATGGATATTTGAGCAATTTTACTGATAAAATTGACAAAGTTTATTCAAATTATTTAGTTTTCAGACTCAGATTGAGCTCTTAGTAATATTTGGAGTGTGAGCACAAAATGTAAAATCTAATCAAAAGTGTGCACTAAATTAAAGTTGAGTAAATGTTGAGTGCTAAAATATAAGGCAGAGGAATGTGTGTTTCATGGGAACAATGGATTTAATTAAAGCAAGTATTTTGAGACTGAAAAAAGTTGGAATAAAAAGCAAAGTGAAATATTTCTTTCAAGGCCCAGATATTCATCAGCAGTGATACTTGAACAACTCTCCAAATGTATCTAATATGATGAAAATTAAACCAAATGGTTTAATTTGATGCAGCAGTTCTCTTATTTCCTTTCAAATAAGAGAACTGCCTCATCAAGTTCAGTTAGCTGAAGCTAGAGGTGCCCCTGTTACAATTTACGATCGAAATACACTCAGTCAGTCATATCAGCCTGGACTGAAAATTTCAGTGTAAATATTGATATAGCTCAGTTTTAGGTAATGAATGATTTAAAGTGGTTTCTCAGGGAATTGTTTCCGTAGTTTTTTTTTTCCTACATGCAGCCGTCAGACAGGAGTTACTGATGGATAATTTACAAGTCAGCTTTTGGAGTATTTTCATTACTGACGCTGAGAGAAAATCACGTTCTGAACAGCAATATCACAGGTCCAAGGACTCATCCCCACGTTGGCGTTGCTGTCAGGCCAAAATCTTCAGTCCGTCTGTTTATATTCTGTCGACTCTCTGCAACTTTATCAGTTTTACACACCAGTTTGTACACTTTTCTTTTTATGAAGGGTCTAAATCAAACAAAATTCCCAGAATTTCCCTATTTTGTTTGTATCCAAATAGGACAACTTTTTTTTTTTTACTTTAAATCCCAGCAAAATATGAGGTACTGAGTAATATTTTTTCTTTCATTGTGTTTTGTGAAGTTGTTTTTTTTAGCATGTTGCTGGAGTCTTCACATGATGGAAAAAATAACAATCCATCATTTTTCTTCCATCTTGTTCGAACATTGAAAATGGATGCCGTTAAATTCTTAGAGCCTTGACTGAGAGCAGCAGTAGTAATCATTTCTTGACTGCAAAAACAAACAAACATTCTCTGTTTTCACAGTCACCGTGTCTTATTTGGATATATTTATATTCTTGGTTTTTTGCATGAAATTAATCAAAATGTATTGGCACAGCTGATGGAAAATGTACAGAAAGCCACAAATTAATTAATATATCTATTTTTAAGTGTCTTAAATGTAGATTTATGATTTCCAAATATTATTAAAAATCCTCTGGCTCAAAGAGAAGAGAAGAAAACCCTCTAATTTATTAAATTCAACATTACCAGCTTTTAATCTCTTTTTACTCAATCATTCATAGATGCATATTTCTAATTGCATCTATGAATGCAATTACGTTCTGTAAATATTACATTTGAAAATGTCAAAAATAATATTTAGCTACCTGCATCAATTTTTTGTGTAGCGCATTAAGTGTTAAAACATACCCTTTAATAAAAATGATCGAAAGATAATTATTTAATGTTCATGTGGTAATTTAGGCCAAAGGACAAACAGAAAGGGTTTGATTCCTAACATACAGCGATGCAGAGTTAGGAAATGTTTATTTCAGTTGTTGGAGACTTGACTTGCAAAGAAATGATAAGGGGAAGCTTGTATTTAGTTTCTATAAATCACATATCAATAGTGCTTCTTTATTTTTCCAAAAATTCCAGCAAAATAAGAAGATTTCGGCACTAAAAGCTGCTTAAAGCAGTGAACAACAGTCGACTAGAACAGAAGAAAGATCCTGTTGTTTTAGCACTTTAGAACAAAAATTGCTCCCTCTCCAGTTGCCCGTCATCGTTTTGTATTTTTTTTGTGTGTCTTAAACGCTGAATGTTTCTCTTCTTTCAGTCTGTCAGATGAACAGACAGCTAAATTACAACGTTTTAATGTCATTTTTAATGTTGTGTCTCAAAGCTTTTCTGCTAAAAGGGGTCTCAGCACCTCATCTAGTCAGACTGATGTGGAAAATCTCTGAAAATGAATACCTCTTTTGAACAAAGTACACAATGTACAAGAAATGTGGTGGAGGATAAAGAAAGACATCGTCGCTAAGCATCCCTCTCTTGCATCGCTGTGTGTAAACAAAGCAGAAGAGTTAAACTGCCCCCACAATTTTATTTGAAAATGTCCCGCGACATTTTCCCTAATTTTAGCACCTCATCTGATGTGTAGTCTCATTTTTAGAGAGGATATAAGGGTTTCCACAAGCTGAAGTACACTGCCTGTGCAATTACTAGGCAAGTGAACATTTTAATCATATTTTCCAACTCCAATCTGTGGAAACGTGAATCCTTATTGGATTTAAGCTCATCAGGTGAAATGTGTTGTGCATAATTTCCAGGCAGGTTCTACTCTAAAAAAAGATTGTAACCAACTTTTTTCGAAGGGATTCTGCCCTCTTGTGTCAAAATGTTCTGCCATGCGCACAGAACTGTCAAGCATTTTGTTGAAAAATAGTCAACAGGGATGCAAGAAATGTATTGAAGGGAAAAAAATAGGAACCGCAACCTTCCTGGAGAGCCCAGAAGAACAAGATGTTCAGAGCTCAGAGACGTTGCCAAGACGGGGAAGACTGAAACCCGGCCATTACTGAACGAGAATCATGAGATGAAACGTCAAAACTGGACCAAGAAATACCTGAAAACAGATTTTTTTTAAAGGTGTTACAGACTGATGATATAAGTGTGTCTGAACACCCAGCTCCACTTTGACTGAGACATTAGTAAATCTTACTGGTATGTACTGGTGTTATTACAGATGAGCAAGTTGCACCTTTTCAGGCTCAAGATGGACTATAAATCAGCTCCCAAACCCAGTGGAAGTGGAAAAATCTTTGAAGAAGACAATGGTTTTCATGTGGGATGATTCTCATCAATGCACTAAAGTACTGCACTGAGATGCTAAAACTGACCAGGAACAGATGAAGAAACCGCCTCCATGAATGACGAGATGCACTTATCCAAGTTTTAAACTCTCTTTCATCTCGTTTTAGTAATTAGAGCAATTAGCATTACTGTGTCTCTGTATGCATTTTGCACTGACTCTTTCAAAAGTCTACCAGAGTTTCTGAATCCAGCATGTTCTGTCACAGAGGTGGAAAGCTCAAACGTAGAAACAATCCAACCTTGCTTTGATACCAGAGTAGCCTTCCTGTTGTCTTCTAAACTTTGACTCTCTTTAAGTTGCAGCCTGAATGAACCACTGGTGTTGAGTTCAACATAGTTTTATCTAAGATACCTTATTGCATTCTCTCCTGACTTTGTTTTTAACAGCTTAATATTAATATTTTCACACTTTGAGTCTTTTTCACACATTTACAAGTTCCACACTGATGGCTGTTGCTGTTAGGGTGACCTAGTAGCTTAGCACGATGTGTTTAATGATGAGAAAAACATGAGATTTTAGAGATTCTGACCAGTTGGTTTCTCTTACATGAGTTTCTCTTTTTTATTTCCAAAGCTGCTGCTGTAACGCTTCAAACATATCTCTGTTTAAAAAGAAAGATTCTACGATTTTCTTCTTTTGAGCCATGAAAATCACTCAACAACTCATGACCTCTTCTAGATTTTTTATGAGAATTACTTCTGCCATTGTCAAGAGGGTTACAAAAAAAAAAGATGCAGTTTTTGTACTGACACAAGATAATTCAAAACATTATGGCTGCAGTTCAAAGCTCTGTCTGTTCCTGTACCGTCACAGTGTTGCTCTTTAGACTTGACCTGCAGGGGTTATGAGCTACTGAGCCTCTTTCTAAATTAAATGAATTGTGAGTGATATTAAAATGTCAGAAAGTCTAAATTAGCTTTGTCAAAGTATCATGTGGGACAGAAAAATAGGGTCACTTCTGACAATCCCAAGGCATTGAGGTATTATAAATAAGAAATACAACTAAACAAAAGAGATAATTTGAAGTAAAATATAGAAAAACTGTATACTTTTTCATGTGGAATAAATTAGAAAACCACACATTTCTTCCCTCTTATGTCCTAACAGAAACATGGAGAACATTAGTACACCGCATATGAAAGTATGATTGCTCAGTTTTAACCTGAGATATTTAGTTTGGTTCTTCCAACTGTTGAAGTCAGAGCGAACAGACCCAGAGAGCTCTCCGAGGCCTTCAGAGAGGAGATTAAAGCAGCTTAGGGGTCTGATGAGGGATTTAAAAAGTGCTGAAAACAACTTCCAACATGGCCACCTGTGGCTGTTCAAGCAATTTCACCCTGAAAGAAGACTTGAACAGGCTATATGAAGAGTCCAAAACCCCTAAAATGTCATTGCTAGATGCATAGCAGACTCTTTCTTGATACGAACATGCATGCCTGCACATCTTGAAAAAGACTGCATGAGTTTAACTTTCATGGGAGATGAGCATGGAAGCATAAACTAAACATTCTGTAAAAAAAAAAAAAGTACAGAATGTTTGGTTTTGCTGTGGTTATGTTTTTATTCCAGCTCATTATCAGAATGATGAGTTTTACTGGATATCAGAGGGTTAAAATGTGAGACTATCTGTAGAAAAATAATAATTAAATCAAAGCTGAAACAGACCTGGACCCTGAAACATGACAATGACCCAACACAGACCATTAAATCCACCCAGAACTGGACTTAAAATGGGCCAGACATAAAAGAAAAGAGAAATAATTTTAACTAATGATGGGACTAGTCCTGACTTTTTCATCACCTGTGAAGCACATTTGTTTCTATTGTTACGTTTAAAAAAAATCATGATTAGATGCTTTCTACCAATCAGAAAACCTCAGTCCCGTTTTAGTTGAGATTGTTTAGTGAAGTCTCAAACCGTCTGATTTTTTTTCATGTTCTTTTAAAATTAGGGCAGCATGTGACTAATCTAAAATGTTTAACGTATTAATATTGCAAAATGCAGATTAATAGCATCACCTTTTCTATTTTGACCTAAAAGTCTCTCTACCGCAGAGGGTAACTTCAAAGCAGGGCATTACACGGTCTTGTACTGTGCTGAACAATACAGACTGGGAAATGCGAGTGAAAAGACGAGTGAGGAGAGTCAGACTGATGTGCTCGATGGAAAGTTTTAGTTTAAAAAATACCGTGATTAGAGTGGATGCCCTGTGCAGAGGATTTAAGACCTCAATGCGAGTTCGACTCCTGTCCTCGGTTCCTTAGCTGCAAGTCTCTCACCATCGTTCGCTCTGTCCGCTTCCTGTCTGATTACTGCCAAATAAAGGCCTGTAGCACCAAAGCAATTCTTAAAAAAATACCACAATGGACTTCTGGGTAAAACCAAAGTAATATTCCACCGAAGCACAACCAATTTAACATTTCTGAATTACATTTGAAACAAAATGACTTCTTCCTGAATATGAAGTCATGGAAAACTGAGATGTTTGATTTGAGACAGTAAAACATTTTCTTAAATGAAAATGTGCATTTTTACATTTCAAGGTTACAAAGTTAACTATATTGATTAATCACAGTGCGAGAGTGTGATTAATCTGATTACATTTTTTAATCGATCGACAGTACAATATAAAATGCAGCAACATTCATTAATGCATCTAAAACACAAGTTTCCATTTTAATTCCTCTTGTGTTGTTTGTCCTCAGCTCTGTTCAACCTAATTCCTGTGGGTCTGAGAGTCGTGGCCATCCAATCAGTCAAGACGGGTCTCTACATCGCCATGAACGGAGAGGGTCACCTTTACTCCTCGGTGAGCGCACCGGCGACACGCGCAGACAGGCTTATCAGAAGCTGCTAACGGACGCCGTCCGCCATCACAGCTGTCGTCTTCAGCCCTGGCAAGAACGGCGTTTGGTACCTCTTGGTTTTAGATGCGCTGCGGTCCCCTCGGGGACTTTAATTAGACACAAACGGAAATATCGGCCCGGCTTTATCCACCAGGGTGAGTTGTTGGCCAGTGGGGCTCGGAGATGATGCATCTGTTGACTTCAGCTGTGATCAGAGGTGGGAGACATTTGGAAACTACCTGAGCTTCCAAAGGAGGGATGTGGCTTATTGGATGTCAGAAAATGTTTTATATTCTTGTTTTTTGAATTCAAACGAAAACTAGAACTCATTTAGTTCACCAAATAAGGGTTTACAAAGGTTGTAACAAATTGATTAGTTTACAAAATGTTGTATCCAAATATCCGAAAAAATAATGTAAGCAGTTAAAATGACATTATTCCCAATGCATATGCAGCACCTTCCACATTTAGTGGCATCCCTGGTAAAAATGTGTATAAAACTTAGACTTTAGAAAATTAACGAGTAAGTAGCAAACAACAGTCAAGACCTTACTTGACATTAATAATCAGGAAAACGGCAACAACAACAACAACAACAAAAAATATCACTGAGGCTGTCAATCTGCCTAAATGACAAATATTCCTTCAGTTTGAGTGAATTTGACAGCGATGTGTTTCGGTGTCCTTGCCAGAAGCATCTTGGCAAAGACCAGCAGATGTGAAAATGGTAAAATCAAAAGCAAAATTACTCTGAGGAGACGGGGAGAGCAGTATGAAAGACGAGGTTTGACAGAGAAATAGAGGTGGGGGAGGAGGTGAAGAGCAAGCAGAGCAGCGAACAACAGAGGGAAGGTGAGGTACAGGAGCTGCGATGTGGGTAAGATGGAGCAGAATATGAATTATTTCCATGCTGACTCTTCAGAAGGAGTTCACACTCATCCACCGATGTCCCTTACTTCCTGCTTCATCCCTCCTTCCTCCCCCTTCTTTTCTTTTTTGGGGGGGAAGATGACAAGAGGGGACAAGAGGTGATGAGATGAGAGGATAGGTGATTGAGGGGACGGGGGAATAGAAGTGGGCGGGAGGGGAAGAGGTTAAATGAGGGAAACGAACATGACAGCTGAGAGGAACAAAGGTACGAAGAGGGAGCAGGTTTGTATGTGAGAAAGGAAAAGAAAAAGCAGGGTGAAAACTGTTTTAGAAAAGATTTGAAAGAGGAAAAGAAAACCATGTAAACAGATGAGGGAGTTGGACAAGAACCAGGAAGGATTGAGAGGAGGAAACATTGTTTGTAAAGGGATGAGAGGAAGAGAAAATAGTAATTGGGAAGAGGACTAACGGCGCTCTGCGCCGCTCTGCTGGGCTTTCTCAGCCTGTCGCTGAAAGTCACAGATGCATGAGGGCTTCCTGTAAATAATTGAAGAGGGGGAGTCCCTCCGTTTGCACACAGCAGAAGTCCCCTCCAAAGCTGCTCACGGAGAGGAAAAGTGAGAACGTTTGTGTTCCAGCTCGAGGACTGGTGTCCTGGCAGCTCCATGATAACGAATGTATAAATCATCAACGGCAGGTCTAATTCATCCTGATGTCAGCGCGGTTTGATGTTTAATTGGCTGCTCTGTCGGTCCTGGCAGGTAAGGATGGCGTGGCCAGGCTGGAGAGATGCTCATTAACCGTTACGAGGGCGCCTCCACAAATGAACTGCAGCTCTGCTGTTGACTTTTTATACTTCATATGAAGTGAACTACTTGTTTACTGGACACAAATTGGGTTAGTTTTTCCTCCGCCCGATCGAGGCATGGTGGAGGTGACAGGATGTCGATATGGATCAGGCCGCAGTGCCTTTAACTTCAGAGAAACAAGGAGCACTTGTCAGTGGTCTTTTCTGTAAAATGTTTGGGATAGGGCAACACATTTTCCAACTGGAAGGAAAAATGTTACAAAGCAGGGTGTCGGCTAGCAGAAGTCAGAACATTTTCTTTCTGCTTTATGTCCCAGCAGCTGAGTCGTGTTTTATGCTTTCAGTGATCATTCATTTTATCCATTTTGTCTGAATTTAAGGGAGGGAAACATGAGCAAAAACAACTAATCCCAGGGACAAGTACACAATGTAGGCGTAAAAATAAGATACAATGGGACGGACGTATTCAGTGTCTTGAAAAAGCATTCATTCCTCTTGAAGCTTTCTCAACTTTTTTTTCACGTTACAACCTTAAACCTCAATACGGTTGTTGGTTTATATAATTTAAAAGTTCGAGTTGTGAAGTGAAGGGAAACTAATGCGTCGTTCCCCGAATTTTTAGGAAATATTCTGAAAATTGTTGCGGCAGCAGAAGGCTCCCAGCAGGACAATGACCCTAAAGAGACAGCCAGAGCTACAATGGAATGGTCTAGTCAAAGCATGCTCCTGCATTAGAATGTCCTAGTCAAAGTCCAGACCTTAATTCAATTAAGAAACAAAATTGTTTGTCAAAAGTACTCCCGAGTCAAAACAATGTAGATTAAATACAGAAAAAAATAAAATAAAAAAATAATGTTAATAGTTTTTGCCTGCATAGCAATGAACTAAGGATGCAATATTTTAATTAGTCTGATTTTTTTTTGAAAGAAAATCATGGAATTGTAAAAAATTGAAAATTGTATTAAGAACAGTCTTTGGGTCACTCCTCAAGTGGCTTTAATTAACTTTACAAGGCACTTTGAACAAAAATGTATTTTTCTGCAACAAACATGCAGTCCAGTGTAAGGGACTCTGTACAGCTGGCTGAATATTACTTTAGCATTAAAAATGCAAGTTCATAACACTTGGAATATATTCTCCAAAATTTCTTGAACTCCAAACAGTCTTTTTAGGATAAACAGCGATATTGCGATGGAGATCTTTTCACAATTTTATTGTGCAGCTGTGGTTCACATCCCCACTTTCCAGTTAATTCAGCCCCATCCAGCCTCTTCATAAATGTGTCACAGTCAATCCTGAAAGTTTGGCTTAAAGTTCATGGTGTTCAACCACTTCAGCACATCTTCTCCAGTGCATCAAGGCTCTGTCTCTTTCTCAGTCATGAATACATTTTAGCATCATCCTCGGAGTCACGGAATAATGTAAAATATGCTTTGGGCTACAGATGATTTCTCATTTTGGCATAAAAAGAAGTCAAATCTTTTCCAGCTTAAACGCAGAGTATTTATATTGCGATAATGTTTTTGCATGAGAATGTTGCTTTGTGATAATAGATTAATACTTCTTTAGGGCTAATTCCTTATCCCCTTTATTTAAAACAGTTGCTGCAGATTTGGCCACGCATGCGAGGTTTTATTAACTCAAAATCCACGGCATCTGGCAGCGCCTTGTTGCTGCGTCGGAGTGCGCATGCGTCCGAGTAACAGATGGCGCCGTGTGCAATGAGCTGCTATGTGATAATTATGAAGCATGCTGGGGAAAGTGGGGGGAAAAGAAGTGCTGATGAGTCTGGGACCGTGTGTGAATGAGACGAAAGGAGACAACTGTGTGTCCCTGGGTGTTAGGTGGGAGCGTGTGAGAAGAAAGGTGAAAGAGGAAATTGAGTTTGTTAACAAAGTTGGTGCGCATCTCTTGCAACACACGCCTGTTGGTCCTGCACCTGCTGCTGCTTCGTTCACATCCAGAGTTGGAGAAAGTTATGAGAGAAGATTGATATTAATAGAGTAAATTCAGATGCCTTAGCTTATATTTGTAGCCAACCTTTATCCTTAAGAATCAGTGTGTTAATGACGCTGAAGTATTCATCCATGTAGGATATTATAAATATGCAAATACAATCAGTAGAGCACAGTAGTATACCTGAACGTTGCATAGAAAACACAATAAAGCTAATTAAATTCTGATAACAATGAATAAGTTATTTAGACAAAAATATGTGGTCACATTTTAATTAATATGCTAAAAATATTCCATACATTTATTAAAAATTGTGCAAACCTTGAATGTGAATTAGTTTGAGCCACGTAGAAAGACACAGACTAGAATGGAAACGTAGCTAATATAATTCTCAATAAGTTGTAATTGTAATGAAAAAGATGAATAAATTTGTGATAAATGTATCATCAAAATATCTCTAAAATAAAGAATTTATTGAATTTTTCTGATAATTTCTATGAATCAATATATCAGTTTAAAGATGTTTTTTAAAAGAGACGTCAATAAAATTGTTTTATTTTCACACATATTGTGTTTGTTGAGGTTAAATTGATTTTGTAGCCTACACTATGCAAATATGTGTGTTGTGCACTGTCTGCATAATTACAGAGGCTCAATTACAGCTGTTGCCCTTATGCTTTTTAAACCTGAAGTTTTGCTGACCACCTACCCGCCAGCATTAGAAATGGAAATGGATTCCTACATTAGGCCCTGGATAGGGAGGCTATTTAAATTAATCCACTTCATCTTCATGTTGCTGCTCTTTAAGTAAGACCAGCTTCTTCTTTGTTGCTGAAGGACACAAAGTCACCTTTTGTGAAAAGCTATCTTAAACTCTTGACTCTTAATCTGTTAAGAGTTGTTTTCTTTTTACATGAATTTTAACATGAATTTTACTCAAATCTGATTCATTTAAAAAGATTTTGTAGCCTGCATCTTAGAGGAAATAAACAATTTTTCTCTAATAATAGCCAACTCGGTCACCATTAATGGTTGTGAATAATTAGTGTTGACCTTTAGAGACAAACTTTAAATAAAACTCCAGAAATTAACCTTCCAGCTCAAATTGAATAATCCTGATGCTATATTTGATTCTGGTTACGTTTTTATGTTACTGTGATTTAAGGAACCTTTAGTTACCCATACAGTCAATATTCACCTCGACTAACTTTTACGCATAACTGTATTTTTAGTCAGATTAGCAACAGCATTGAGTTGGTTGTATTAGTATTAGTATTATTAAGAGGGATTTTGATGGGTTGTCTTTAGAGTCCAGGGTCCATCTCACAAGTTTTCTCTAGTATGCAGGGTTTTGTTTCAGTGCTGTGGCACAGATAGAGGACTTACACCCTTTTGAACGCTGTAGTCCTGTCATTTCATTTCTTCACACAGCTCCAATCTGTCTGGACCGCCGCATGTTTCCTCAGAACAGGATGTTTTCAGCAAACACGGAGGTGTGTGCTCTGTACAAATCAAGCAGTGTGTGTCAGCCACATGTCTGTGTACGTAGGTGTGCATCTCCATTCATAACACAGAACCGTGCGGCGCTCAGACAGATCGAGACCCGTCTACATCCGAGCAGATGAAAGGAGGGAGAAGAGGCACAGAGAATAGATGGTAGAACATGCGAGTCGTGACAAACACGTATATTTTCTAGTAACTAGAGAATAAATGAGTTACTTGGAAACTGTCGAGGCTCTTCAAGGATGCCACTCGATAAATTGCAACATAGAAGTACAGCAGGACAGACTGCGCAGTTACAAGTGAACCTTGAAAATATGACCATATTAATATATAATTACACCTTGCTTTTAACCTGCTTTTGTTTGGCGGAATAGCAGCTTTTATTGATTGACTTGAAAATCTTCTTCACAAGTTCAAAGAATTAAAAGCCTGTGGAGATTCTCCTTGAAACAAGACAGTTTTACAAAAAAACTAGTTCAGATAGAGGTTATTACTATTACTATAGTAACCATGTTACTATAGGATGTATCATTCAGTAATTTGCTATAGTTAAATAAATTAAATCATTTCTTTATTGCACTCCCCTACCCCCTTCAAACTTAAAAAATAATTTACATAGAGGAAATAGATTATTAAAGTACCTGATGTTCAGTATTTGGAATCATAAATAATGCAATATTTTCATTTTGGTCATTTCTGAGCATGCTATTTATTTTTATTTAGTACATGGGGAGGCACAGTTTGTTGCAGTTGTTTTGTTCAGATGTACATCCAGGTTACACCTGTAGACACATTATTTCATTGCCATGTACTTAACTGATGCATATCGACTAATTTCTGGTATTTTACGATAAATTATGGACATAAACACTAACAAAATGGTAAGATTTTGTGTATAATTTAATGATAATGATAATGATTTAATGAATGGTCCAATAATACCTGGATAAAAAAACCTAAAAAAATCCCTTTTCCTTTACATATGTTGTGCTGTTCGCTGTGTCTATTGGAAATAAGTCTAAATTGAAATGAATAAGCAGCTTGTTCCCAGCTGGTATTGGACAGAGAAAGGGGAAACATGTAGAAAATGTTCATCTTTGTCATTTGAGATACCAGAGTGCTATCTTCCCTAGCAAAACGTAATTTAAAAGGCATAAAAATGACATCAGCCTTCAATCTGAACACAATATAAAAGGATATAAATTGTAAAAAAAAAAATGTAAAAATGAATTTAGCTGATGCTTAAATTAAAAATTCATCAATCAATTAGGTATTTGAATTTACTCTGATTGGTGATCAGCAGGTCAACTACTGAAAGACCAGATTTATATATTTTTTTCCACATTTTTCACAAATATCCTTATTTACATTATGTTATTCTGCTTTAAAATGAAATTATCCCACAAAAACTACCAGATCAAACTGATTGACTCCTTTGATTCTGTTAGATATTAATGTGTCTTTTTGCTGGATAACAGCCTCCAATTGTTTGCTGTGATTTTCAATTCGTCTCCTGAAGAAGCCCAACCTGTACCTTTGCATTTCTTCTGGACAAGTGGAGTTATTTCTCTGTATGCAGCCTTGCCGTCCATTCCTGTGCACAGCCCGAAAGAGAGTTTCTCCTCTTTCAGGTTACAATAAATGACTTTGCAAAGTCATTTGGTAGTTTCTTCTCAGTTGAGGTCTTATTTCCTAAATCTGCCAGGCTTGTTCTGTGCTCTCTCCTTGTATTTCAAACCCTTCCCCAAGTTGCAAATTGTTAGAATACCATGGATACACAATACTAGAGCATTACAGAGTTAAAGGACATTATTGCACAAGAGTGGTCTGTGCTACCGCTTAATAAGAAGTCAGTTTTTAGTGGGACCAATGGCTTTGGCTTTGATTTTTCTCAACTTTACTTTGAACTCTTTTGAATCTGCAGGACGATGTCGTGGAGGCTAATACTTCATAGAACAAATGGGATAAAAGAGCGTTTTCTTCATTTTCTTCTAGGTTAAACTGAGGAAAGAACTGACTTTCCTGAGGCTTATAAATTGTCATGGAAATGTATTGATGTATGGAAGTCCAGAGATAACTTTTACCCAACTATTTTTACTTTTGGTTTGAAAATTAGCTGTTTTTTTCCCCCCACAGGTTGTCGGGAAAATGCTCAACTTTGGTACCGAATGAACTGAAAAGCATCTCGACTTTTAATTTGTTGCCAGGGAAATATTTTTTTACACCTTGCAGTTTTCCACAGTTTCAGTGTGAGTTACGGTTTTGCTCACTTGCAGCCTCAGCATTTCCGCCTCAGTTTGTCCACTGATACTGTAGTTTACCTCAGATCCCTCTGAATGCCGGCTAGTTTTAAACAGGTTCTTAAGAGGCACCTGTGATGCTAGCTGCATTACTGCTGACCCAAAATAAAAGCCAGATCTTCATTAGAGTAGCTGGATCAGTGCAGATCAGAATCAGTCATTCCTTTCTTAAGAACTCTTTACTCCTCTTCTTTTCTTAAGCAAACTCTCTTCTCTCCAGTCCTTTGCTTCCACTTTTCTCTCTGGGATTCTGCTCTGTAGAATGATTTTTTTTTCTTTTTTTACCCAGAATCCCCCTGGGTAATTAGTGCTGTGATAATAACTGGTGTTGGAAACAAACACACCCACTTGCTGAACAGTGCACACAAACAGACGCACACAGACGAACATACGGCGCATACGTCCGTTCGTGGGCTCAGTTGCGTAAAGTATCATTACACAAACAGCACCACAGAACAGGAGGAACAAATGCATTTTGAACTAAATTAACTTTGGTACTGAGGCTTTAAAAAAAAAAAACTAAAACATTGGTGAAAAACAGGTGTTTGCTCAGCAATCTCCCTTGTGTGAATTCTGACCCTGGATGAAAATAAACTCAATTTTTCACCTGAAGTCAAACCAAATCTTCTCTGCACTGGTCAATAAAGCTCAAATAGATGTTTGCACATGCCATTTACAAAGCAGTCAATGTCATTTTGTGATGAGAATTACAGGCTTCCTACGCCGTCTGGAGATTCTGTTTGGGGGGTTTTGTCGCAGCTTCAAGTTTCTCAACTTTATTTCATATCTCATTGACGTAGTTGTCATTTCTTCTTTCTGTCCTTCAACTGTCTTCCTTTCTTTTCTTTCATCCTTGATAGTTTTCCTTCCTGTATTTATTTTCTTTCTAGTTTTGAGTTTTCTCTTTATCAATATCAGAAATAATTTGATATAGGGCTGCACCGATTGCAGTTTTCTAGTCGATCATCGATTTTTAAAAAGCCTCACTGGCTGATTCCAAATTTGGCCAATACAGATGATTTTTTTGTTTGTCTGTGTGAAAAGTCTCTGTGGAAAAGATTGGTTTTGTATGTAAGTATCATCCAATCACCCAAAATTAAGGAAATAATCAGGGCCAATTTACTACTTTCATTAACAAAATAATTTTAAAATATAAATATGTAACTTCCTAGAGTTCTCAGTCCTTAATTTTGGGAAAGTCTGGAGTTCATTGCTTGGAATACATGAAGGAACTTTGGACTTGTTTATTCTCTTCATGTCTTCACTGCATAAATCTGAAATATGCATAAAAACATCCAAGAATATTGATCACCTGTCCAATTTTGCATCTTTATGTAACATATTTATAAATATGAAGCATTGTGGTTTAACTATACACACTAAAATGATGTTGCTTACATTCTTTATTAGCTTAACGCACAACTGTGATTAAGGCTTTAGTATGCTCCCAGCTTCTATAATTATGAAGTATTGTTGTTTATATTTTCCATTCATTTTGCTCAACAAATTAAATCTCATCAGTCTAACAGTAGACGTAACTTTGTTAGAAACATTTTGCTGAACAGGAATAGAGAAAACCACAATCAGCCAAAGCTGATTTACTGAAATGAAAATAATTCACACGCCTTGAACTTTTAGCTTTACATCACATTACAACCACAAAGGCGTCAAGAGAAAGTTGAGTGTAGCAACATTAAACAAGGTAGGATCATCTATTCTTATTCATTTGTAACTCAGGTAAAATTACAAAAAGATTACTAAAAATAAAAGCAACTTTATTATTCTTTATTGTTGTGCTGTGAATGTAAATTGAATGAAACATTCTCACATTTGAACCGCCGTACTGCTATGCGTCCAGTTAGCAAATTGTGCTATTAGTACCTCCATGCATTGTGCCAAAACTTGAGATTACTTTTTCCTTCTTGTGTATGAATTTGTTATTTTTAGGCCCATAATTGACGAGGGACGAAGTGCCGTCTGTGTTGATTTAGAGGGTTTTGGCGCGTTATCTAACATGCTAATGGGATCTCCTGGCTGATCATGGCTGGTGTGCATGCATGTTAGAGACTGCAATTCAAAAGATAACGACGTCCATGCGTGTGCGCACCGCATCGCTGTAGAGAAAAAAAAAGAGTGATGAGAGAAATACAAAGATAAGAGCAGGCAGGCAGGGAGGGAGGGAGAGAATCCCCTGCTGTTTTTCCAATCAGGAGGCGTCGTCCTCCTCACTTGGTGATTTATTCTCTCTCCCCCTCTCCTTCATGTCCCAATTTCCACCCTTTTCCCCCCCCCTCCATCCCTCTCCCTCCACACACACGCACCCGCCCTCCATTTCTTTCATTCATTTCTGCCTGTCTCCTTTCTGTGGGCAGCTTGTGAACATAGCTATTTAGAAACGACGACAGAAACGCATTCGGGCAGGCGCTTCTGTGAGAATGACTCACCTGTAACGCCTGGAGGTTTTCATCCCGGCTCATTCTTACAGTTCACTTATTCTTTTTTCCGAGTACGCTTTGGAGGAGTTGTCGCTGCCTCCGACATCACATTTCTTTTATTCTAAAAGCGCTGTTAAATGATGCATGACCTAACTGACCAGCATTAATAAGTTTCTGGCACTGCTTCGTGGCCACCAGGAAAGACCATTCTTCTTAAGCAAATGAATAATGAATCCAGGGTTGCAGGTCAGGACTAAATACATTTATAATTAGGTTATTCAATCCGCGAATGAAAAATAGCAAGCAGTTCAGGGAGCAACCGCTCTGTTGATATGAATCAAAATCATTTGTTTTCATGACGGGGGGGAAAAGAAATTGAGGTTTTATTCATTCATTATCACCTGTCTTGTGTTTTGCTGCCAAGCAGTGGTTTAGTCACATTTCATACCCCTCCGCTCATTCCCCAGAGCCACAAGTGTGTGTCTGATCCGCCTGGAGCCGCCTATACCTTTAATAACCGTGTCACTCCTCTGTTAGCGTGAGTGGATGTGGTAGAGCATGAGATGTGGCACATTATTGCTCTGTTAGATTACCAATGCGAGTGTTTATGCGTTTGTGTTTATCTCGGAGGCCTCCCCGTAGACGCACACCCGCTGACCCCTCCCTCTCGGCGCTGGTTGGTTGCCACAGCTACAGTGTCGCCTCTCTTCCTCATGTTGCTATGAGACTCGGACCGACAGACCTGAGCTGAATGACAATGCGTCTGTGGATCTGGCAAGAGGCCTACAGGAACCAATAAGAGACGGCGCAGAGACGAACACTTTCCAGTCTGGGACCGCGGGAGTGCATGTTTGGGTTGGCAGGAGCCGTCTCGTCGTGTTAGTTCTTTTGTCGCAGCATTAAATAATTATTACAAATTCTAAAGGTGTTGCTTAAGATATTCTGACAAAACAAACCAAAAACCTTAATGTCAATAAATTTGCCAGGGTTAAATGAAGTTTAGTATAGAGATCAGTGTGATTGAGTTTCATCCTGAAATACATAATTAAGCAATGTAACCAAATTAAACACTTGTAAAAGTTAGCTCCTGTAAGTACCTCAATCATCAAAGTTTTTCATATGTGTTTTCGTCATACAATTTCCACCTTTCTTTAGTTTGTATGGCTCAGTCTGTAACTCGTACCTAATTCTTTTCTTTATTTCCTGTGTTTTTTGTTTCTGAAAAGGGTTAGTTTTCTCACTATTTTGAGAAAATTAAGCTGTTATTGTTGCAGTTACTATGTATTTTGCTACTTCGACCAAAAAAGCTTGTTTTACTCATAACTAGAAATTGGAAAGTATTTGCAGAAGTATGAAGAAGTAAGCGATATCCAAAAACGGAGAAGCAAAAGAAGGACATGCATTACAAAAATGATTTTGGTACCAAAATAACTTTTTTTTTTTACTTTTCTTCTGTTGATCGAGAAATTAAAAAAATAGACATCAGTATATTTTTGATACGGACTACGTTGAGAAACAAACTCGTGCTGATTTGCATTCTGAAAATCTGAGATCCAGATACTCACAGCTGCTTCATCTCTGACCTTCTCAAAGGAAGACGATGCTATCAGACGGCCTGCTCGTGGCTGCAGGGACAGTCGGTAGCACTGGCAGACAGGATTTTTTCCCCTAGTTAGAATAACACCATGTCCCAGCACTGAAACACGCTCCACGGAGGAGAGTTTTGACACCTAGCAGCCGAGCAGATGTGGGTGGGTAGGATGAGCTGTTTTGAGCTCTGTGTCACAGGAATCAGTCTGCTTGCTGTTTTTTTTGTTTTTTATTCGTCTGGTTTGTAGATGTCGAAGGAAAAAAGAATGGGGTGCTTTTTGTTCATATAAATACCATGAACAAAAATCCGTTTAATTCTCAAAAATATGAGTCAGCCTAAGATTTTTTTTTTTTTTTGCAAAAATAGTCATAATGTTACAAGAATACAGTCATAGCAATACGAAAATAAAGTCATATGACAATAAAGTTCACGTAATAGGAGAATGAAGTCTTATAGGAAAAGCAATTAAATAATCCGATCTCTGTCTCCTCAGGAACTGTTTACACCTGAATGCAAGTTTAAAGAGTCGGTGTTTGAGAACTACTACGTGATCTACAGCTCCATGCTGTACAGACAGAAGGAGTCGGGCCGGGCGTGGTTTCTGGGCCTCAACAAAGAGGGACAGATCATGAAAGGCAACAGGGTGAAGAAGACTAAACCAGCTGCACACTTCCTGCCTAAGCCCATAGAAGGTAAAAAAAATCAACTTGTGTTTGTTTTTACTCGTTTTCTTATGTTCTAAATCAAACTTTCCCTTCTTCTTCCTGTCTTTTATAGTTGCGATGTACCGTGAGCCATCATTGCACGATGTAGGAGAGGCGGTGCCTAAACTCGCAGGGGGCCCGCCTTCTAAAAGCACAACCTGTGAGCCTGTGGTCATGAATGGCGGCAAACCAGTCAGCAAACCCAGTAAGGAGGAGACATAACCCCACCTCTCATTTTTAGCCTCCCTGCCTGCCTGGCTGGCCGACTGACTGGACGCCAGGAAGCACCACAGACTTGCCCTGCTGCTGCGCTCTTGAAAAAAAAAAACAGATAAAAAAAGAAAAAATGCAAGAAAAGGTAACAAAACAAACAAACAGCTATAAGCTCTGACTGGACAGCGACAGGGGCTGGACCTCAGCCAACTGGACACTGGTGTGGGGCGGCGCCAGGGGGACGGCGCTCCCGTTAAGAAGGTTGCTGAACTGGGTGAAATGGGACAGTGGCGTAAGTTCTCAGTTAAAGGACATCAAAAAAAACAAAAGTCCGTGTTCACTTATTTATTTATTTACTCATTCATTTATCG
The DNA here is from genome assembly GCF_051168715.1 of Poecilia mexicana. NCBI lineage: Eukaryota > Metazoa > Chordata > Actinopteri > Cyprinodontiformes > Poeciliidae > Poecilia > Poecilia mexicana. The sequence goes on from NW_028263371.1 coordinate 29,192,487, forward strand.
AAGCTCCTGCTTTCCTCTGCTGAAAGTTTTCTGTTACTTGCTTGCTCCAGGCCGCAGACACACATCCACACAAACTTCGCTCCACTCCAAATCGACCGCTTGGATTCGATCTTTAAATACATTAAAAGCATCAGCAAACACCGGAGAAAGACCATTTTAAATACCAAACAGTGATGATTCAGGGGAAAGCTTAATCATCAATCACTTAGGATTTGGAACAGGATGTTCTGTACTTAAACTACATCAAAACACATCAGGAAACGACACGTTGCATACGGTGAACTCGCCATTCGCCGTCTCCCTCACTACACGTCTCATCGAGAAGACACAAAACTAGTTCAGAGAAGACAAAACGAGTCTTCACGTGAAGATGATTTATAACGAATTCCCAATTTGTAGCAGCAAGGTGTGTATCCAAAGTTTGCAGGTGCTGCAGCACCTTGGTAGCAGTCTGTGTTTACATAGGGTAGCAGATTTAGATTAATATGATCAAACGGTGTCCTCGGCCAGGAGGACTTTTGTAGACTTTTTCCTTTACTCGTTGCCTTCCCAAGTACTTGAAAACAAAAGAAGAAACAGGGTATTTGAACGTGGAAAGAGCCTGTGTTACTGGGACCACTATAATCCAGGTTAATAGTCCAGGATTTTTAGAGTTTAACTATATGACGTTGAAATGAATTTAAAGGTCCTAAAGTGTTATCAGCTGATACCCATGAAGTAGCATTTATAAGATGTTCTCAGACTGTTACTGCTGATTCAGTTTTTGCTTGTGGATTCTTAAAACTGAGCTTACGTTCTGCTTTTAGCACAGTTTTCAGATTGTTTCGGCTTGTTTGTCCTGTCGCCCCTTTGCCATTTTGTACCTCCGTTTTATACCGACCTCTTCCCGTATCACAATAGTTGTCATATGTTATGAATCCCTTTGACCTGCTTTAATTCTCACATTTAGTTTGCTATTTACAATTAAAACCTCATTTAAAATTAAGAAAATTTGAAAAAAAAAGAAAAGATTCTTTAGCTATGTCCCTGTATTCATCTGTTAAATTAGAGGTTCTTAAATCAAAAGCCTTTTCAGATCTTTCCTATCATATTTATAGCATAAAAAAATCTTGCTTAAAAAATCTTTTTCACATTCTTACAAATATTATCTCACCAAAATGCCCAGAAGACGAGATGCAAAATGTGTAAAACGTGGTAAAAATGTTGGTTGTCACGTGTGAAACATGGTAGGAAATGGTGAAGGGACGAGCTGACCTGCAGCCTTTATATGAGACTGTGAATGAAAAGGAAAACAGCTGCGGAGCACAAGACACTTTTTTTGGATTTTCCCTCGTTTCTTTTTAAGTTGAATTCTTTCAAGAAGGTCGAAGACAAACTCCGTCTACAGGACTTAGGACTTAGTGCTTCTGATGGGGTTGAAGTAGTTTGATTACACTATTTATATTTTATTTTGAAAAGCAAAAAAAAAAAAAAAAAGACATGGAGCAGAAGTGCCACATTAAAAAATACATCTGAATTCCCGAATTACCTGCCAAAGTGAAAGGCTTCAACATCACAAACAGGCATTTTTATTTCAGAAAGTCCCCCAGTGTTTACTCTCTTGCTCATTTACTCAGTTTTACTCAATTCCATTTTTCATGTTTCACTTGCTTTGATGTCAAATAATTATGTCTGTTCCGGAATTACAGCAACCCTCCTTTCCTCAATTACTGATAACTCCTCCTAACACTTTAAAACAGTAGGTGCCTTTTTCGGCTGCAGTCTGGCCGTCACCGATCCACACAACTGCAAAACCAGACAAAAATTATTTATTTCTGAACTCGACCAATTGAAACTGTTTATTAGTACTTATTTTTCGTCATATGTATAATTTTGATCCACAGTGGCTTAAAGAAAAGCAGATCAGTTCCCGCATGTAGTTTTAGGCCTTGCATGAATGTACAATCCAAGTTTTATTTTCCAGCTCTAACCTTTCCGCCTCCATTACAAATTGGCTATAAACCAGCCTGCACATTTACTGATGAAAACTCAAACTTAAAAGCGACTTAAATGTATTTAATGATTACCGTTACATAGCCAATGTGAGATCTAATGGTGGCTTTTGTTTTTTACTCAAAATACCACCATATCAGGACTCACAAGTAAATTTGAAGTGTAAAACATAGTCTTATGTGTATTTATAACAGGTATTTGTATTGCTGCAAAGATGCCGAACTGCAGTGATTTTTACTTGAGATGCACTGAGAACGTGCCTGGTGACCAGAACTGGTCATAAACAAATGGAGGTTCATTTATTTTGTAATCCAGCAACGCCTCATAATTCCTAAAAATAACTATCTATGAGACATTAAGTCCTTCCTAACAGCCAGTAATAATAATAATACATATATTTTTAAGGGAATAAAATGTAGGCGAAGTAAAAGTAAAAGCCTTCTTTCAGTTTTTTCATAAAGCTTGAAAAAAACTGATAATTCTTACACTTTCTCTGGCATCTCTCTAAAAGGACTCTAAAAAATTGTTTACCTTATTTTTTTTTTAAACCAGCCCTTTCTCACTGACACCAGTAGTTAATTAATTGTTCTGAAATCCCCAAAGTAACACTTGAGTTTGTGAGAAAAAATCCTAAAGCCAACCTCTCACTGTGAAAGCCAGTTTGTTCTGGGACTTTTCTGTTTCCTCATATTTCTTTGACCGCAAGACTAGACGCCAGTCGCTTCCTCCTCCAGATATCCCAGGAGGAGATACTGTCATACTGTGATCCCACTTTGAGATTAATGGCAGGCGCATATTAATGCATTCAGGATCTGCTTATTAAAGCAATTAAAACAGACACTGTGTATCCCTTCTCGCTTTGAATCTCAATTTTGGACCAAAATAACCCCTTTTGCATTTTAATCAGATGATTGAAACACTGTCCTGTTTGCGGAAGATTAATGACCTTCGTCGACGTTGCCACAACTACAAAGCGGCAACGCGACAAAGCAGCCTCCCTGCAGAAATCAAGGCTGCTGTGATTCATTCGCACATCAAACGAGCAGCGGCGTCTCAAGCCTTGGCAACAGGTCTGTATCTGTTCAGCAGGTGAAGCGGCGCGCGCGGACGTTGTTTATCTGAGTCGGACGTAGCCGGGTGCTACAGACCTCGCAGTGTTTCCAATTGACATTTCAAAGATTCGGTTCTCACGTACACCACGTAATTTCTCTCCTTCGCCGCCGAGCTCATTAGCTGCTTCTCGCATTCATGCACAAATGTGGTCGAGCAGCACATCTTATTACATGAGCCATCATTGGGACTGATGTGGTCACCGAGGTGTTGTCTTTTCGCCTTTAAATGGGGGGGGGGCTTAATGAAATATAAACCAGTTTTTGTGCTAATTTGTAAAGACAATAAAAAAAGGAGAGGAAAATGAAAAGAAATGGCAAAGCGAGTGCCTCTCATTAACCCAGCTTGGGTCAAGCTGTAAGATCCAGCTGTGGCTCTTTAATTTCTCTACCCTCAAAGTTTGACTTTAGCTTCGTTCTGTCTAATGTTCTATGGAATAATGTTAATGAGGAAAAAGTCTGGTGCTGTGCTCGTCTCATGTCAAAGAAATGTGGATATAACATTTATTTATTAACTGTTGTGTCACAGTTGGGGGCAAAAAAAAGATAAAATAAACCCTGACAATCACATACAGTGGCTTGGAAAAACTATTTATATCCCTTAAATGTTTTCACATCTTGTCACGCAAAGATTTCAAAACATTTTATCAGTTAAAGTGAGTTCATTCAACGCAGCTTTATTGGGTTTTTGCGAAAAAACAAACAAAAAAACAACAACAAACAAACAATAAAATGAACAAATCCATGGTGACAGAATGTGAAAAAGTTTCAGAGGTACAAATAATTTTCAAGTCGGTATACTCCCATTTATTTTTTTTGTGTCTTGTATTGTCTCAGCTGTCCGTCTCTAAGCAGAACCTTGTCTGTCAGACATGATACGAGGTGATTTGACTGTTTTTGTTCAAATATTACGCGACACTCGCAAAACCTTCAAATCTTACCAAGTATTTTTTGCTGTAGTTTCTAGCACAAACATCTTAGTACACTTGAAATAAGACAAAACTAACTTACAAGTAACTTTTCAGGAAGATATAGGTGTATGTTTTAAGTCAATAATTCCTTAACATTGATAAAAAAAAAAGTTCCAGTTCTACTTGCAGATTATTTCATATGTAACATGGGGGAAAAAAGTCTAACAGGAAATAATTTGCTACTGGAACTAGCACTGTTTTTAATCAGTATTAAGGAATTATTGGCTTAAAACAAAATAAAACATTCTGTTTAATGAAAGATTTAAAGTAAACATGACGTAATTCTTGTCAACTTGTTGTTTGTGCTCATCATAAACAAATGGCATGAACTCTTGGATAAATAGATTAAGTTGAGTCCATGCAAAAAAGTATAGTATTTGACTGGCCAACAAGCTATCCCACAATGCAATGTGCCATGAGCAGCAGCAATTAATTAAACCACTTTTTTATTTGTCACAAAAAGTAGCTTGTTTTGTCAAAGTTTGAGCAGAGATACAAATAAAACATTTTACCTTCTAGAAAATACTACATACTCAGATTTATTAAGTTAACTTAAGTTAAACTGTAAACCCAACTTATTGTATTGTTTACAGTGTATATCTTGCTGAAAAGCTACTTGTGAGTTAGCTTTGTCTTATTTCAAGTGCACTAGGATATTTGCACTAGAAACTGGACCAAAAGTACTTGGTGAGATTTTATTTTTGCAGCTGATAGCTTGTCCTTTTTACTGCTGGCCAGCTTAGCGAAGCAGCTTTACGTCTCCAGTCAGAGCGGCTCTGCTTGTTAGGGCAACACCAGGGTTCCCATCAAGCCAAAGTGGTTTGTGAAGATCTGTGGGGATACGCTCACAAATTAATATGGTTTAAAGGCGGAGGGAAAAAAAGGGAAAAATGAAGAAAAAGGCCCGGTTTCCTGGATACTGACCAAAGACGCTTCTCCAATATTTTCTTCTTTTTCCATGCTGCTAATCAGAGTTCAAAGAACCACTGGCGCAATTACTGTCAGCATCTCCTGAGAGATTTCCTTTCCGCTGGTGGTTAGCCAGGTGCCAGGGCTACAATTATGAGCGACTCCGCTCCACACAGGAAGAGAGCAGCTGATTTAATTAGAAGTGAGCAATCGCAGCAACCAGGGTGACTTTTAATTTCCACATACAGGTACCCACTCATGCTCTCGTGGCAGCATGCATGTACCCATCTTAGTTCGCCTGCAAGTCAGGAGGCACAAAATGGACACGAGAAGAAAGAGGTAGAGATACACACACACACACACACAAATCCCTTTGTGATCTGACCACTGCAGCGCAGGAGCACTTTAGAGCCACGGGAACATGTAATGGTTAGCGCTTATGATGTAGCTGGCCTCCCTCAGGTTTTTTTCTTCTTTTTCTTTTTCTTCTTCTTCTTCTTCTTCTTCTTCTTCTTCTTCTTCTTCTTCTTCTTCTTCTTCTTCTTCTTCTTCTTCTTCTTCTTCTTCTTCTCCGCTTTAGTCCTTTTTCAAAAGACTGCCTTATTACATCTGAATCTAAAGACAGCTCTCTCATTCCATTCTCTCCAGGCACTTAGATCCCACACTCTCATAGAAACACATGCAGCAGATACAACTTCAGCCTATTTTACTTTTCAAATATCCTTTGATCCCCCTCCTCCTCCACCAATCTTCTGTTCACTGGAACCGCGCTTGCCGTCGCTCTCTGCTTGTTGTGTAATCAAGCATCCGGAGATCTTTACTCCCACCTTCGTCACCTCCTCCTCTGTCTCGTCCTTCCCTCCGTTTGGAACGGTTCCCACTTGTTGCATGGATTTGAAAAGAGGAAAGATGGCAGAGGTGGTGTTTGTGGGGGTGGGTGGGGCTTATGCATGTGGTAATTTTATGAAATCAAAAGAAACACCAGTGATACTTGGGTCTTTTTGGCTCATATCTTGCTGCTAGTTTGCACAGTCGGAGAACATATAGGTGTTTTACCGTCGGACATGACTGGAAATCCACAACCGCAATAAAAGAAACCAACAGGAGGAATCCAGAGGTACTCTAATGCATGCCTAAATTTTACACCGATGGCTCAAAACGTCACAATTATTAAAAATAAGTGCATGATTATGAAGCTTTCACATTCTTTGTGTCCCTTTAACTGTGATGGATTAAAATCAGCTTAAAAATCAAATTTCTTGCAAATTATACAACACATTTCTTTAAAATCCACTTGTCTCACTTGAGCAGAATTCTGTTTATTTTTTTTTAGGTTTGCTTCTACCAGATGCACACACTTGGTTAAATTAGACACATTTTGCAATGCATGAAATACTATAATATCCAGTTTTCCCTCTGTAATACAGGGTACCTGTGCGCTGAATATTAAGCCGGCTCGAAGAACATCTAATGTCAGAGCAGTGGCGTGTTTTATCCTCCCTGTGCAAACCCCCACCAGCTATCAGCCAAAAGCTAAAGTGACTGGTGCCAACCTTTAAAGGAGATTACCTTGTGTGTCGGTAAATGTACAGTTAACTTTACATATTATGCAAACAGTTTGTCTGCACTGTACAGTTTGTGTCCAACCTATTGAATACACAAAAAACAATATTGAATAAAGGCTTTATAAAAAGGAGATGAGTTTGGAGTTGTTCATTTCCTGAGGTATTGTGTTTCCTGGTGTAAGATTATCGCAAGAGGATTTAACTTACATTTTGCATAATAATAATATATATATTTTTTCAACAGATAAGCAGTGTTCCAGCCTGGAAAACTGATGAAAAGTGTGGAATCTGATGTCAGTATTCGATCAGTGTGGAGAAAGGAAATAAAAGTAGGGAAGAACATGTGTACTTCTGCGCTGTTGTCTAAAAGCCGTGAGATGATTTATTTTTTCCATGTGTCCTTCCTCCCTCTTTCCATCCCTCCCTTATGACCTTACTTTTTCCTTTCTTGCTTTCATTCTTTTATCTGCTTTCTTTCTTCTGTAGATACACCAAATTAGCAAAGTTTGTTTACTTATTGCACAATTGGAAGCCAACTCTAGTTACCTTTGACAAATGTTAGCTCAGTAATATCTGGTAGTGTGTGTGTATGTGAGAACAGGATGAATTAGATTTTGTCTGAGTTAACTTGTTTTAAAGACCTTATTAAACCTCTTTTTACTAGTTAGATTTAATTAGAGATATCGTAAATGGCTAGTTTGTACTAGACGCTGCTTTTGGCGCAGATAATGTGAAGCGACTGTTAGGCTGTTGAACTAACAAGGCGCAGACATTTAATTAAATGCGGCCCCATAAAGGAGGTGATAATGTCAGTTTCTTGTAAAGGTAGAACATATTTTTTGTCAAGTATGTGTAATAGAAGCCAATAGAGATGCAGCTACTGCAGTAAAATGGGTTTTAATTGAGCTCCCTAATGCTACCACTCCCATCCCATTGTGTATCTGTCTCCTTTAAATAGTAATCATGTGGAGTGGGCCCAGCAGACTGCATTTAGCTGCTTCACTACAATTTGATATCCAGGAACAGAAACCAAGCATCATGCTGGCTTACAGCCCTTCTTAATTACCCAAATTGGCCCGTATGTTTATAATTTGTTTTAAATCTGAGCCCACACCTCGGAAGACATAAAATGCAACAGGAAGAGCTGGATCCATGAGCATAATTTGTGTCGTATCTGCAAATCGGCACCGTTTGAGACGAAATTCTCGTGCAAGTGTGTCGAGCCTCCAGAGCACGGCGCGACCCAGGTTGCTTTTGTTTGCAAATAAAATACGCCGAAGAAACATATTTTTAATCGAAACTACAAATCTCCTTGGGGCCACCGCCGCTCCCCCCTTGTTGCAGATCCAAGGTCTGCAGACGGAGATGCAGAGAGAGAGAAGCTCCAGCGGCCTGAAGGCACCATTAAGCCCCTCCACTATCACAGAGACAGATTGGCAGCTTGACAGGCAGGAACACTCATCCCTCACCCACACTGTAACGCCTGGCCTCTTCTAAATGACAGGTGAACCAGCAAATACTGTAATTAGGTGGATGTGATTAAAATTTGCATATGTAAATGTAATATAAATGAAGTGCACTCTAAAGAGCAGCACTGTGTTTAATTAGTGAGGAAGGGGTGGGGGAGCTGTGGAAAACCTGCAGCATTCACATGATGGAGAATCTCGATTGCGTTTTTTTTGGTTTTTTTTATTAAAATCTTTCAACATCATATATCTTATATGTCTGTCTTGAGATACTTTATTACTTCGGGGCATTTTGTTTCACCTTTTCTAATATAAGCTCATAAGTTTCTGTCTTAGTGAGATCAGAAGGTCCCTGCATATATTTTGGTCAAAAAAAATTTCACACCATGTCCTCGGTCGCACTCGTAGATTCATCGCCCTGCAGATAAAGTCAACCAGATCAATTTAAACTGAGCAAAGAGATGTTAGGAATAGATTCAGTTGCTCATTTTATGCATTTTCTGGATGGCTTTTCAATCATCCCATCAATTCCAAAACTTAAGTTTTTCTGTTGCTGATGAAGGACACTGTGATATTTCCACCACATTTTCTGCACGTATGCCATGGAGCACCTTCTTCCACATGCAGCGTTAATTTATAATATAAAATCTCAGTAAAATATGTTGAACTTTGTAGCTGCACTATGTCAAGATGTGAGAAGAGCTATAGGGAAATTTATTTACACTTATAAAACCTTCATTCACACATTCATTTGCTACCTTAAGTGAGATTTACACAATTTATTAAGAGTCCTATTATCCACAATCTATGTTTTACGAATTTCTGAAATGACCACAAAAAATACTGAGTTGCAATAGATGAAGCAAATTGCCTCTTTTAGGGTCTCTATTCTTCAGTTAAAGTCATAATCAATTCACCAAGATTAATCTGATTGATCGTTTCAGCTCAACTCCAAAAGCTCAGTATTTCGAAGCCTAAAAGTGATAATACCTTAATTCTTCATCAGGAACACTGATCATCCCGATTTATTTTTGCAAATAAATCAGATGTGTTTCGCTCAGTCCATCATTTCCATCCAAGCATCAACTAAACCAAAACTCCACGCACACACACGTCAACGTTGTGAACACGCGGCGGCGGCAGCAGCGTGTTTGAGGTGGCACTGAGAGCTCACTTGAGAGCCTGTTTCTGTCTGCCTCATTATCATCAAAGACAACAGACACTCACACGCTCTCTCGCTTTCCTGCATGCACATGCACACGACGGGTGGTTTTCATGGCCGCTTCAAGCTGCCCTGTCCCTCGCTGCTGCTGTCAGGAAAAAACCTTGAATCTCCAAACTGTCGACAAATAAGAAACAAGAGGGGCCGCGTGTTGCACTGACCCTCTCCCCCACTTCACTCCCGACGCTTCATGTTGTTTTCAGCAGACTCGCCAGTAATGAAAACCGCCTCAATTCAAGAGCAATGCGAGAGTCTTTAATAGGAGCTGGAATGAATTTTTCTTTAATCAATAATGACTTTAGAAAGGCTTTCTGCTGTTTAGCCCCCACCAGTGAGGATTTTTCCCATTTTAACCTTTAAAGAGACTCAAAGCAAAAGGCTGAGAAACATGGATAGTTCACACATCTACACTGGATATGAATATGATTGATGCAGTTTATGAGTCTAATAAGGGATTTAAAGAGATCTAAGATGGAAAAGTTGTACATAAAATAGTATATAGAGGACATACATATATATATATATATATATATATATATATATATATATATATATATATTAAAATATATAAATTTAAATATATATATATATACATATATATATATATATTTAAATTTAAATGCTCTTTAAAGTTAATTATGTTTTCTCCACTGAGGCTAAAACTCAGTCTACAGAAGGCAGCCTTGTCTTTTCCCCTCCTAAAAACATTTTAATGCCTTCTAAATCCTTGACGCATGCTTCCTGCTTATTTGAAAGAGACCAATAAAAATATACATATTTTACTTCATGGGATTTGTGTCTTTTTAATACAAACTGATGCTAACCCTTGCGTGTAAGCTCAGGTTTCTGATTTTATGAATTCAGCCTGAAGATTGACATTTCTTCCACTTTTTGCAAGACAAAAGCTCAACTTTGCAGAGCAGCAGGTGCCTTTTTTTCCAGCTCAGCGCCAAAATGGAGGCCGACATGACTTGAAAGGCTGACAGCATGTCAATACGTTTTCAGTTCGCTCTAACCTAAAGCTATGCATGACATTTTCTCTGCATGGTGACCTTTTAAACTTTCTTAAACCTTTTGAGCACAGTTTCATGGTTGGGTTGGATTTGGTACCAAATATTATTCTCAAGCAGAGCAGTTTGAAAATGCTGCACCCCTTTTTCCATAGCATGTAATCTCGTTTTTGCGTTCACGTCAGCTTCACAAACGTCTAATGCTCTGATTTCGTGCCATTTTGGTATCTGGGAAACTAATCAGCTCATTTTAAATGACTTATTTGAAATAAGGCTCAGCCGACGATAGGAAAATTGATTGATACAAGTTTTAATTAGCGCGTTTTTTTACACGAGCGTCAGTTCTTTGCATTATTTAGTTCTCGAGAACGGATCTGTTCCGGATTGCAGTCTGGACGGCGGGTTGGGAAGGGGCCTCCCTTTCATGACAGCAGCTCATCTCATTATCTGAGAAGCACCGAAAGAGAGAAATGAGAACAAAATCAGAGACAGGCAGCTTTTGTCTCGCTGCTTTGGCAATATTGTTCTCAACTGTCATGCAAATGAGGAGCAGTGGACTGAAAAAAAAAACTGTGAGGGATTGAATGGGAGGAGATAGTAAGAGAAAATTACTGCCCCATATGGAAGAAAGGACCGCTGTAATTTCTTTTGGCAAATTGTAATCAATTAGGTCCTGAAAAGCAAATATGGATCTGAAGTCAACAAATATAAACATTTCATGCACATTGATGCATTTCTGCTTTACGTGTCAGCAGTCAGTTTCGGCTTTATATATTATTTGACAACCGCTTCATGATTGCACATCCACTTCCCAAGATTAGGATTTGTCTCCACATCCTGACTTAAATAAGGACTCGCAAAGCTGTGAGTCATGGGGAGGTTTTCACAGCAATCACCGTCACTTCAGGAGCCGCATCGTGTGGAGCTTGACCGCTCTGAAGCTTTTGAAGCATCGCCTTAATCTGAGACTAGATGTAAACTTTGGAAAATTGTTGCCATGAGTTGAAGCTGGAGTGGAAATCTCTACTTGAAATCATCCTTACAGCTGACGTTCGTCCCCCTTTCTGTATATTTGGCTGGAACCTTTTTCTCAAGACAAAAAAAAAGTGACAGATTTCACTCGAAAATTGGCAGCACTAAGCATAATTTAGAAGAAGTGCGGTTCATCAGGGTTTGACCCAATCTCAGAACCTTTTTCGGATCTCTTTCGTCTTTCTTTCTGTTTCTGCCCCCTTCCTGTATGCAAACTGAATAAAGTCCGCTACTAGCACAAAAATCCTAAAAAGTAGTAAGCAAGAACTAAAGAGGCAACATACCAGACAAAAAAAAACACAATGTAAACAGCCCCTGTGTGCACACTGCGTCTCGCAGACCATCTTAGGTGCGGTGCACATTTTCAGAGATTACTACTGACAGACAAATTGGAGAAGAAATCTGACATAAAAGCTTTTTTTTTTTTTTTTTTTTTTTACTGGAGAAAAAAGCTGCTGCTGCCTGAGTGGAAGCATTTTTCTCAGCTGAGTTCAGCAACCTCCAGCTGTTGCTTCTCTCTCCTCTGATTCTGTAATATCTGAAATATCACATTTTGTCTCCATGTCTGAGTCAGGTATGCTAGGAATCGGCGCCGCTTCTTCCGCCACCGTGACTCAAATGAAAATTGAACAGTGAAATGTGTGACACAGCTGAAAAAGGCAGGTTAGCACTTGAGCACATTATTGTTGACTAATACAGCCGTGGGGTATGGGACACGAAAATGTGGCTTAAAATTTAATATGGATGTTTCTTCTGTTTTTATTCTGGAAAAAAATAGAGTAAATGCATTTTTTTCTAACCATTTCTTTGCCTTGATATTGTTCATATTTTTGCTGTGTTGCACGAACCACCTTCACTGCATTTTAATGGGTTTTATTTGATATAAACCTGGATATCTGAACACATTATGACATGACTGCACCATGCTTTGGGAAGGCTTTCGTTTAGCAGGGGCAGGGAAGCTCAAAGAAGTTTTCAAAGGGCTTCGAGAACAAATGCTTGCCACACTTTTCAGATTTTTATCTTTAAAAAAAAAGAAAATCTTGTATCTATTTCCTTCCACTTTGCAGTTTTGCACCACTTGGTGTTAATCACATATTTGAGGTTGTAATATTAGGATTTTGGTAATTGTAGATGCAGGCAAAATATGACATATTTCTTAAAGCTACTGAAGCATGAAAATACTCTAGCCTTGCGCTTGGATATGTTATTTTCTGGATAATATTACTGAGAAGTAAGATGTGGGTTATTATAAAGTCATGAAGGGCACCTCAGCCGCTTTAATATTAAAGTTTTGAAGAAGCCTTCAATATCAGAATTCATAAATATTACATTTTATATGAATGGGATTCCCCCGAATGACTCTCATTTGACAAACACCAATATTCATTCATAATTTGGTATAGTCACGTCTTCTGTTATGGAACCATGCACCAGTTTCTAGCTCTCTAATAATAAATTAAACCTTAAGTATTGGAGCTTGAAACCTGAGCTTATAACACATACAACATGTATGTGTTCACTGCTAAATATTTGACTGATCCGATGTTTTCAATTGCTTTTAATTCCTTGAGTTTGTGAATATTTTAAGATTGCAAAAAAGCCGGGTTAATTATTGTTTTGCCTTACCGCAGTTATGGAAAGCTGAGGTGAAGCAGAGCCCTTCCAGGGGTGAGGAAACCTTTGAGATATCTCGACTGACATCTAAAATAAATCACATCGCAAGAATACACTCCCAGCAATATGTTCCCACTATGTGACAAGATAAGCACAGTGGAAATATCCGAGTGTAATATTTCCTCTTTTAGCAGCATTCACTAATCTTTTTTTTTTTTTTTTTTTCCCCCACAAGCCTAAGACCTTTGGCGGGTAAATGTCACCAGCTTGCTGGGAGACCTGCTGAGTGGCTCTGCCTTTTGAGACTCGGCTGTAATTGTTGCAGGTTGCAGACGACTGAACGAGTAGAGGTCAGGTTCAGACCCAGGCCAGTTTGTCTGGAGTCCTCACAGCTTAGGGAAGGGCAGACAAGGGCTTCCCCTGCTGGGTTGTTTGTTTTAATTTAGCATTTTAATGAATTTGTGAATGAAGCGGGAACACTGCATCTGAGAGTGGGTGGTGTTCTCCCAATTTAGAAAGTAAAAATAGAATTTCAGACTCCTTTGTCGATCATTTATGACGAATGCATAAATTTATGTTCCACGCTGAAGAGCAGGAAGTCAGTGTTACTCAAAATAACAATACTTTTTCGTAGAGAGAATTTTCCTTTTATAGACCAACACAAAGTAGTGAAAATTGTGAATTAGAAAAAAATTATCCCTGTTTTTTATTATTATTTTTTAAATGCTTTAGAATAAAATTGTCGATGGCATTTGTATAAATTCCACTTTAATTTGATACTCATAAGTAAAGTCCAGTGCAACCGACTGCCTTCGAATGTAATCTGATTGCTGCATGAGATAACAGTGAATTTAGAGTTGATTCATTTTGTTATAACTTTAGGAAATTTAGTATTTCAGTAAATCATAGCCTCTGAGCTGCTACTAGCATATTTGACAGAGTTGGTTAATGTAAGCTAACACAAAAGTCTCAGGCAAAAACCTAGTTTTCGCATTAGAAAAAAATAACATTGTGGCGACTGTGTGAGCTACTGCTAGCATAGCAGTGTTAAGTCCAATTAGCTGGCATGTTATTAGGGCCCTTTCAGCCAATACTTGTTGTGATCTGTGTTTCTCTGTGTAGTTATTTTGAGATTTTCTGCATTTAGTCCTGTTTCCCTGTGAGGATCTGTCCTGTCCTCCCTGTTGATTGATCCCAGCTGTGTCTAGTTTCCTGATTACCCTCCCTGTGTATTTAGTCCCACCTGTTGTCTTTGTCTGTTGTCGGATCCTCGTCGTGTGTACGTCATTCTTAGTTTGTCTGCATACCTTCACAGTCGTACTGTCAAGTCCTGTGTTGGTATAGCTCTAGTTTTCCGTCTTCAGTTTTTTCAGTTGCTACCGGTATTTAGCTGTGTGCTAACTTTCTGCCGTGCTGCCTGATCTGGACTGTTTTGAGCATCTTCATTAAATTCATCGTTTTCTTCTACAACCTGGGTCTCTGCGTCTCTCCTCACCACCTCTCACTCACTGCATCTGACAATACTAGCATATTAGCTATATACTATATGACTTTAGTATACCAGATATTGTTTGCTATTGATTGCTAACATGATAATCTAATAGTTAATGTTAAATTTTAGCTAATGGCAGTATAAACTGTGACTAGCATGGCAGGTTCTTTTGGCTAATATGCAAATAGTAACTTATCTTGTACTAATTTGAACATAATACCTAAACTTTGTACTTTGGATGTTTGTTATGAATAGGAAGAAACATATTAGTGTTAGCATGTTTGATGATGTTGGCATTAGTTCAACAGATCAGCTAGCTGTTGCAGGAATCTAGAAGAGTAAAGGAGTCTCAGATTGTTAATCCTTCAGATTGTTATAACTTATTTGGATTTATTTCACTTTTTCAAGTAATTGTTGCAGAGGTCTTCAGTAATCATTTGATGAGGACATTGATCTAATATTGGCAAATAATAGACACTAGGAACAAAATTTCTCAAAAATCTATTAGGATAAAGATTAGATCAGAATTTGTCCTGTTGAATTTCGTCTCATCTGGAAGAGTCGTCATCTTTGCATTTGACAACAGAATAAGAAACCATCCCAGTGTCGTGTATTTTGGGACAAATGCAGTTAAAATGGACCAGAGAGACCTTTGGGAGCAGCCTGTTCTTGACAGGTTTTGTTCCACACTGATAAAGGCAAAAAGTGCATGCATGGAGCAAAAGAAAAAGCCACAGCATGGTCAAAAGTACTAACAGGTAACTCAGCATGTTGATTCATTCAACAAAAAAAACAACACTGCGATGCCAAGTAGCAGCCATATCGAGTGCTTTTTATCCCTCCATTTTTAGAGGTTGGCTTTGAAGCCACGGCTTCACGGTCTGAGAGCGAGGGAGAGAAAGCACTTCCTTTGGAGATTTCTGAGAATAGGCGGCTTTATTTTTGTCTACCTCTACGCGCAGAATGGAGAAAAATGGACTGGAGCAGAGAGTGAAGAGAGTCAGACAAATAGAGAGATCAATGCCTGACCGCAGCAAAAACACCACGCAAAAGAAAAGTGTTGTTTTTGTGGTTAGGTGACCTTGGAAGATGCCTGTGGAGTGAAACATAATTGAGGACGAAGTCAAGAAAATGATACTTTTAATTTGCAGTCCTTTACACACAAAAAATCTCCTTTTGTTATAATTTTAGTTTGATGAATCAGATTCAGACAGTAGATCACATAACGAGACTCTCAGCCTTTTGGTTGCAGTCATCATTCAACCATTTTTAGCCATTTAAGACAGGAAAGTGTGTTCACATTTGCTGGCAGCAGTTGGGAAAGTTGTGTTTGTTTTGTTGCTCTTGTTAACATTTTAAAGCCTCTCATTTAAAGCAGTTGAGATGGTTTGTGACTCAAATCTACCCAAGTCAGGCACCCATGTTACGTCTCAAGGATATAAAAGATAAAAATGTGTGAATAACGGTCATTGTCCATGATTTCTAAATATGTCCCGACAAACCTGAATGGAATGATAATTGGAATTTTTATTTCTCTGACTTGTGTCGAAGGAGTTGGGGAGTAATAATAAAACACCAAGCAGTATTTCTGTCAGAAACTTGCAAGACGGCCAAGCATAAACAAATAAACCCACCTGTTTCCTCCCACATCCCCTCTGCCTGGCGATCTGGCTCTCCTTCTGTTTTTGCTGTCTGTCAGTAAAAGAGACGGTGGCATTTCCAGCTCGCAGACAGCTTCTCCCATCAGGCCTCATGACTGATGGGAGAAGTTCTGTGCATGCGAATGAATGCGAGGGTGCGAATAAACGATTCTCGGCCCGTCCTTTAACACGTCCATCAATCCGTCTGACCATCCGGGCTGAATAAATATCTTTAAAGTTTGAATGCAGCACAGATGCCAAAGTCAGTGACTGAAATCACAGTTGCCTAGAGCCATGTCTGCTGTGGAGATTTTGATCAGCTGTTACTTCACTCAGTACTTTGGTGTGTTGCAGTAAATAACTTAACTAAATGTGTTAAGTTTTGGTATGGATGTGCTGTGAATTTAATAGCATTGGCATCTGACTGATGTTTGGAGAGAGATTTACTTTTGGACATATTTTTACATTTTTGTGCTCTTACAGATGATCCCTTTTTAAGGTTTGTTTATGATCTTTTCAAGGGGAAGTGTGTTTTGTGCTTTATGCCATCTATGCTAAAAAAATTGTAAAATGAAACATAATTATGTTTGTCTCATCCAGAGGACATTGATAAAGTTTGTATGGATCAAATAGCACTTAGCAGAGGAACAGCAATGTCTCCCCTGCAGCCTACGTCCAGTTTCCATGGTAACCAGCTGTGGTACTGTTCTTTGGGTGGTGAAAGGTTTCACTATTTTCATTACTTTCTGCATCTCATGAGTTCATCAGTTTAGCTGACAAACTTAGGGAATATATAAAAAAGAAAGTGTGTGGCAAACCTTTCTTTGACAGTCAATTACTGATTATTTACTAAAGACTTATGGCAATAAAGGAGAAATGAAACAAAAAGTCCTTAAAAATTATAAACATTTTGCATTTAAAATAACCATTGACTGTAAATATGTTCAACCCTTGAAATCCTCAAGTGGTGTAGCTCTAGTTTCATGTGGCTTAAATTCTATAAAAATGAAATCTAATAATCACCTTTTGCTATCCAATCACTAATCGATTAATCTAAAAAATAATCAACAGGTCAGCTCAACGCTGTATTGATGTGTCCAGCAGAAAGGGCTGAACTTGTCACATGTTGATGGTCTAAGTATTTTTTAGCTGCAGACGTATAATCAAGTGTTCACTAAAGGAATGCTGTGTTGTTGCATTATCAGCAATGAAATGTATATTTTTGATTTTGAAAAATACATGTAATTATTAGTTTATTTGCATCCCTTAATGTATTTCTAATGTAGTCTGCAGAACGTGCCATTTCTTTTATCCAACTAATTGTCAGAATAAGCAATTACAAAAATAATCGTTATTTGCAATCTCATTCATCAACAGTGTTTTACAGCACCACCATCCATTTTAACAGAGTTATTTTCATCTCTGAGTTTATACTTTTATACATATAAAAATGAAGACAGAACAAAATACAAAGCACATTTAAGCTCCTTAATCGTCCCAGCTTTCAGACGCACTTGTGGGCCTGTGAGAGGAATCTGTCACAGCTCCGAAAAGTGGGACACAGGACTGTCAGTCACAAAAGAACAGGGGAGGGGACTAAAAAAATTATTCCGCCCCCCCAAATTTGTCAGGCCTGACTTGAACTAATGATGGGTGAGATTCCTGAAGAGATCCTCCCCGTAGCAGAAGACTATAAGTCTCTGTAGCCCTGAACAGAGAGGATGTGGTGGGTGTGAGCCGAGTCTGACAGCTTCCAGCCAAGCCTGCAGCGTCATGTTTCTCCACAGAGTGTTGACGAGCGGCTCTGCTGTCATGCGGACTCCTTTTACAACTGAAAATACTTTGATCAGAGGGCGATGGCAGCTCAGCTGGAACTGTCTGAGAAACCCCCTGCCCCACTCGCTGCCTATCTGCTTGGCTGACCACCCTGAGATATCTCCCAAAACACAATTTCAGGAGGCTGACTCCTCAATGAGATCTTGTAAGGGATATTTAACTTTTTTTCCTCCCCCTTTCTTCTTTTGCTTACTTGGTTTCCAGGTGAACACAACACAGTCTCGGTGCAGCACAAACGCCGCTTTATCTAACCGACAGAGGAGTGGCTGAGGCAGATGATAGATGAGACGCATAAGCCAGGGCTGAATTGTATGGGTGTGAGGCTTGCTTAAAATTCAAAATGGGGAACATCAGAGCAAGGCTGTCAAGCAGTGTGGAGGAGTCGAGATAATACAGAAACGAGAGAGAGAGAAAAAAAGGAGGTAACTCTGTTGAAACATCAAGAAATCCAGCTGATTTGAAGTAAGCCCACCTGTCTGAGGGTTTGAAAACAGAAAGCAGAGGAGAAAGATGGAGATTCAGATGTGCTGGTGATTTGTCTTCTTTTCAACAGCTTATTCTGCTCCGGCTTTTTGTTTTTCCTTTTGGATTCACATCATCGATAATCGGTGTCAATAATAGCAACAGCCTCTAGTGGAGCACTCACTGAAATTTCTGTAGAAAAGTCTGTTTGGGTGTGTGGTTGGAACCAAGAGTGGTGGGATAGGGAAGTGATGCGCTTCAGTGGAACGGGCTGCTTTCATAAGTTCATAACTAGGATATTTTTTTTTTGAAGCATTATGTCTGATCTGGCTTCTGCTGGTGCAGAATTATGATGTATGTCTCACATCAGTTACGTAAAAATCCGATAAAAAGTGACTGCAGACATTTGAAATCTATTGGATTCGTATCTAATTTAGATCCACGTATAGAAGTGGCACAGATCGTATTTTTTTGGGTGAAGAGATCGGAATTGGGTTGTTTAGTCTACCCTGAGAAAATCACATTTGGACCACATTTGCATGCAGTGTGAACATAGTGTTAGCCAACCTCATGTTGTCAGACAGGTTCTCTTTGGCTTATTTTTTTATATAGATAAACATTTGAGAAGACATTTTGTATTTCCTTGGGTTTTCTTCGTCTGATATTACAATTTCTTTGATAATCTTTGTAAGTGTGACATAGAAGCCAAAAACCGACAAAAAGTCTGTAATACTTTGACAGCAGTATATTGTAATGTCTGAGAGCACCGAGGTCTCTCGTTAGGCCTGGAGAGTATTTATTTATTTATTTTTACACAGGGACTGAATAAATAAATAAATAAATAAATAAATAAATAAATAAATAAATAAAGGTATGAACTCCAGGGCCACATGAAGAGGTCAACGTCATGATCATAAAATCCTTCACTGTTCAGCTGTAGAAATGTCTGCAAAGCCTGCAAAACACAAAACCTGATATTATCACCTTCTCTTTGTTCTTTATGTTGCAAAAGCATTTCACGTAATTACAGAAAGCAGCTCCAATAAACCTAATCGTAATTCAACAAATGCAAAAGCATTTTCTTTTTTTTTTTTTTTTTTATGCAGATCTATCCTCCAGACTCTTGTTAAAGCAAACAGCAAACAAGGGAGGTGAAGGTCTTGGACACAGTGAATCATTCCCCAACCTGCAGAAATCGCATGCTCAATGGCATGTTGTGTATTGTAGCCGCTATGTTTTACATCAAAACCCGGGTCCAGCTGGCAGCGATCAGAAACAATAGCAATGAAAAGGAGCGACAAGAATTCATCCTTTTGATAAGATTCTCTCAAACACACCTGCTGCCGGAAATGCCAGTAAAATGTCATCTGTCTGTTTTAGGCTTGACAACATACACAGAGACATTCTTGTTTTTTTCTTTTTTTCTTTCCTGTCTCACCTTCAAACCCAGCTGGAAGGACAAACAACAGAAAATCGCGGTTTGAATGAGTCGCAGGGAATTGAACCAGCTGTGTCTTTCACACCGGATAAAATTGGGAACGGTGAAAAGATACAAAGACTGCTGGGCTATTCTTCATCCCTCAGTCATGCATCTTTGCAGCAAGGCCATAAAGACGTGACTTGGTTTTGTCATTCTTTTTTTTTTTTACATTAGGTCAAGCAGTTTTTATTGTGCTGCAGAAATAAGCCAAAATGTTGACCATAGTGACATCAATCATGTATCATTTTGTGATTTGAGCCTGTGGATTATAGAAAATTACCAACATCCCTCCACAGTGAACTGATGAAGTCGTGCAAAAAACAAAAAGTTGCAATATTTCCTGCTGAATGTTGTTCAGAAAAGTTTTAATTTAAGGCATTATTTTTCATTTTTGCTTCATTGTTGTGTGTCAAATAATAACCATTTGAATTTTCTTGACTTGTACACTGGAAGTCGGATTTTTTTATTTTTAGTAACAGATATTTGTGTCATAGTGCGCAAAAAGAAAGTGCACTCAGTTTTTGTTTTCATCTTAAAAGAAGGACTAACAAAACAGAGTGCAACGGCAGTGTTTAATCTTTTACCACAGAAGAAGAGGACTTGGTTCATTTAATGAAAATGCTATTAGTTATGTTTAAAGCTTCTTTCCAATCAATTTGCAAAGGTTCTTTCTCTTAAGCTCAAGAGATAGAAATAATAAAAGGAAGTATGATTTCAAAAGTAAAATTGTTTCTGATTTAATGCTGAATTTGAAAAATATTGTTATTGATTTATTGTCCAGCCCCAATTTCACCACATGTCATATGTAATCCAAATGAAAATAGAAACAAATCCTGTCTTCAACACTGCTTGAAATCGCTCTCATGCGCTGGAGAAATCTCCAAGCGTCAAGATATCTGAGCAAATCTGAGCGTTGGCAGATCTCACTGGATGACCTCTGTGTGACCATCAACTACATGATTTTGGTGACTAACACACTGGCTGTAAATATTGATTTAAATTGTGTAGCAGCTGCAGAGGATACCGGCAGGTAGGCTGCTCCATTTACAGTAAGACAATAAAAACGTTTAAACATGTACAACATGCAACATGTACTTCTTTTCTGATTCTGTGAAGTGTAGGCGCATGACCAGGCTGACCCCTCCAAGGCTGTCAGGACCTACGAGAACCACGAACATGATGGGAATAGACTGATACCAGGTCGTTTTTTTTTTTTTGTTTTTTTTCACGGAAGTCTTGTTCAATATAAAGGTCAGCAGTGCAAAGCTATTTTCGAGGAGGGGGGAAAAAAAATCACACCCACGGATTTGGGAATACTAGGAGAAATGTCTAGAGAGATCAGAAACCATTTCGTTGTCACTGACCGATGCACTCACAAACACTTCTATACACTCAGATATATCACATCAGACACAAAGAGATGGAGGAGTGTGCAGAAGGAAGAAAAATGCTGTTCCAGTTCAGCAGTCAAGCACCTCGCTGCTCTGGCTTCTCAAATTGACAATTTTCTCAAACTGTTATCCAGAAAGATGAGGGAGCTTCCTTTATATGCGCCCGAAGAGACGGCTCGGCGGACAGGTGAGCAGGTGTTTACTCACAAATGAGGCACGCACACTTTCACAAGTCCTGGACAGAAATTAAACCAGTCGAATGAGATGTTGCAGCTGGAAAAAGGACAACTCAGCGGTAAGATGTGGAGACTAGTTTCATTTTTTCCATTTCATCTGTGTCCTCGCTAAATTCTCACGATATAATTTAAAATGTGAAAATCTCGCTGCATAAAACCAGGAATCTAAAACCACCATAATAAGGCTTATTGAGCAAGCAAAAATGTAATAAAAAGAAAGACTCTTGCTCCCTCTAGTGGCTCTTTTTTCAATGGTTTCATCATTTATTTATGTATTTTTGTTTTTGTTTGGAAACTGGAAAAAGAATAGTAAAATATTTGAAAAAGTGGTAAGTAGTATTTATTTATTTTTGTTCATTATTGCCATGAACAAAAAAAATAAATAGAAAATATGAAGTTAACTGAGACAGCTGGTGATAGGAGCTGGCTGTGCTCATCATGGACAGACGCATGAACCCCCACTGACCGTACGTTCGTCACCAGCTTCGTCTTCTGTCGCAAACTGCAGCGATAGAGTCAGAAATGTCTCGGTTATACGAACAGCATGACACCATTGCTCACGTAACAAATTAATAGTGAGTATAGGTTTTAAACTTGTGCGGCAGCTTAATCTCAGGTGAAGGTGACCTGAAGGTCAAGGTGACCCTTTAACGAGCTTAACGTGATACACTTATATATCATGTTAAGTATATAGCTGAATTTAGCCTGAAATATTTCAGGGATAAAGCCTGAAATATTTTTTAAAACGTACAACGGTAAAATGTTTGAAAAAGTACAATTTCTCAGAAAAGTTCTCATTTCTGTTTTTAATTTAAAAGGTTTTCAGAAGCTAACTATGCATTTAAACAGACGGTTTGTAAACTTCTACCACTTTTAACAGTAATAAATGAGAATCATGAAGCAGGGATGATTTCTGCTTCACACATTTAAGTCTTTGTAATGGCATGATTCTACACATATTGTAAAGTGAATTATTAAACATCAGTATGAATTATTACAAATATATGTGATAAATAAATAAGCCTTTACTTACAATTTCTTTGACAGACCTCTTCAGATGATCTTTGCCATAATATTTACATTTGACAGATGCTCTTAAGGTTTCCAACATACAGCTCCATAAACATTTTAACTCTGTGTATTAAAAAAAAAAATTCTGCCATATTATTAATGAATTCTCACTGATAATAATAATAATAATAATAATAATAATAATAATAATTAATAATGATGATGATGATGATGATTAATAATGACCCAGAAACTTAATAAGTGAGAATGTAGTAATCAGTGTTGTGTTCAAGACCACCTAACCCGAGACCAAGACAAGACCAAGACCAGAGTGTATCGAGACCGAGACAAGACCAAGACTTTTGGGGTCCGAGACCAAGTCAAGACCAAGACCGAAGGGAGTCGAGACCGAGTCAAGACCAAGACCAGCGGCCCGCGCTACATGACACAATAAAATGTAAAATATGATCGAAATTGCTTCTCAAAATAATCTGAAAGATCCATATTCCCATAAAACACCTAGATATTAAATACTTAATACATTTTACCAATATTAAATATTCCATTTATGTGCTAAAAAGTGTGATGGTCTCGTGCCATCCCTAAAAACATAACGCCCTGGGCATTTGCCCATATTGCTCATATAAGAAGCCACCACTGTCTGCACCATTAAACATAGCAATTGAGGCAATGCCCTGACGGTAAATAACGCTCAACCATGAACACTGACCAAGGAGCAACAAGCAAGAAGTAACCAAACAGAAGGCGCTCATCGTGACTGTTTTCACTCTCTATCCCAGTACATGAAGCCAGGTAGTCTGACACCATGGCAGACATTACAGCTGCCACTTTGAACAAAAACAACCAAAGAGCAATGTGCATGCTCTGCGTGCTCTTTCGTTCTTGTGTTTTAGTTATTTGTTAATTTAAATATTAACGTACATAATTAAATGATGCAGTGTACACAGAGCATTACTAGAACAAAGAACGGGTGTTCTGTCAGATCAGCATACGTTGTCAGATAGTCGTACGCTTAGCTCAGATATGCATATGCTGTCATTACCATATGATTTTATTTAATCAGCAACATAGAATCATGACGTAGATCATTATTAACAGTTATTCACAGTTGTATGGCATCCAGCTGCAGCCAGACCTGCTTTAAACACTTTGAAACCACGACAACGCATGTATATCCATCTAGTTATCACATTATGTCATATTATAAACAATTTAATTACTTATTTTCGTCATAACTTGTTGCGTATACTGACAACTACACTGACGGTCGGACTTAATGCGCATGCGCTGGCATGGTACTCACTGCATGTATGCTATTCTGGCAGCGTATGGCTATGTGATAGAACACCGGCTACATCTGTCAGACACGTCATTACCATAAGATTTCATTTAATCAACAACATAGAATCATGACGTAGATCGTCATACACTTTGTTATTAACTGTGTATGGCATCCTGACTTAGCGGTTAAGTGAGTTTTACACGGGCCTGTGTTGTAGTTGACTCCAGCTGCAGCCAGACCTGCTTTAAATACACTTTGAAACCATGACAACACATGTATATCTATATAGTTATCATTGAAAACAATTTAATGACTTAAGTTCATCATAACTTGCTGCGTATGGTGAACTGACAACTCCTCTGACGGTCGGACTTCTTAATGTTTAATGCATGTATGCTATCCTGACAGCGTATGGCTATCTGATAGAACAACGGCTCTCAGTGACACTCCAGTCCTATCTAATAAGTAAAGAGCCGTGGAGAAGAATCGACTGTTTCTGAATGTCACCTCACTATATTGCAGACTTTTGGACATAGCGTTGTCCCATATATGCGACAAGTCAGTCAACACCTCCGCACAATAATTCAGGCAGTGAGTGATAACATTTTTCATCACAATGCTTATGTGTCTCTGTACAGCTAGCTTTGATAACATCACGTTAACGGAGCTTACCTTCTTTGAGCTACTTTTCTAAGTGACGAAAAAAGTTAGACGTTGTCCCCACCGTCTGTGAAAGCGAAGCGCTGCTGAGTTAGCTGTGGCCATCGGATTTCTTACTATTTATGCAGCGCTATTATATTACTGACGATTAGACAAACATTTTCTGCCGCTGAGAGGAAACCACTGCGCATGTCCTGGAGCGCCGCGCGCGAGTGAAAGGTGGGGAGGGGAGGGGGGAGTAACAGAAACACGTAGTTGCTTGGATTTTAATCGGTGCGTTTTGCATCCACTGAAAACAAAGATGTTAACAAATAAAGTGGACAGTATGCTGTACGTTTAGTGATATTTTCACAGTTGCGGTCTTGACTGGTCTTGAAATAAAATGCCGAGTCCTCAGCGCCCGAGACCGAGACAAGACCGAGACCAAATGCGGTCGAGTCCGAGACGAGACCGAGACCATCAAAAAATGGTCTTAAGACCGGTCTTAAGACCAAGACCAACTTCGAGTACCACAACACTGGTAGTAATGCATTCTCACTGATAAAAGTGCGGTGCCAGCTACCTGGGGTGATGTAACAGGTGTTTAATTAACGCCAGGTGGCGCCAATGAAACACAAGTTTCACAAACACAGAGCGAGAAGGTGGCGGTGATATTTACTCAACCGCCAAAGAAGAAGAAGAGGAAGAAGAAGCAGGCTGTTCTGTTTCAGAAACCAACCGGTATAGGTATGTTGTCTTTTATTTTTTTTCTTAAAAAATGCTGTTGGACTTTTTCTTTTTACTGGCTTGCGGCTAGTAAAAAGACAAAAATTTGTTTTATTTACTTCGAAATAAAGCAAATTTACAAAAAGAATAGAAGAGAAAAAAATAGTTCTACTGTAGATACTGGAGTCCTTAATGCCTAATATAATTATCTTGCCGTGTTGTGTGTTTGCTGCAGCGAAAGCTACTTCACATCTGACTTGGATATAAGCAGAGAAAGAAGCGGCTCTTCAACTTACCAAACAAGTTAAGTTTAGCCAATAATTTATCCTCACTACTATGGAAGTTGTTGGCACTTATTGTCTACTATATTAATTAATGTATTTATTATTTTAAATAACAATAACTATATAAAATAAACTATCATGAATTTCACAGAATGTCATTATCAATTAAAATGAACCCTATCTGTGAGGCCCCTATTTAAAATAGGTCCAATGAAAGCAGATCTATAAACTGATATAATAGTGATAGATTTCAGGGCATCCATTTCTGTTGATTTGATAGATTTCGGTCAATGAAACCAGGGATTTGTGCTGATTACTTCAAGTTAAAACAAAACAAAAACGACCTATTGTGGTTGATCAATTTTGTGGAGGGTTGCACTTATCAGAGGGAAACAAACGGAGAAAATAGTACTTTTATTGTGATAAGTTTTAGTTGATGCTTAATGTAAGTGGTGTGTGAATAACATTCAGGAAATAAATTTTAATTTACAATTTTTTTCAGAGCAGTATATGTGTCTGAGGGGTTTTGATGGCATGCAATGATAAATTTATGCTGCCATTGATGGTTAAATATATTTTTTATATATTGTGATAACTACTATGGAATTGCATTAAAGTGTCTTTATTTGCATAAGACTTAACATGATATTTATGTATTAAAGATACTTTTTATGGGAAGTTCCAATGAAAATAAGAGGACAAGTAAGGATTGGAAACTTTTAATGTAGTTACTTCTGTCCTACTGCCAGCAGGTGGCAGTATAAGTCAAAAAACCAAATCACACAGCATCATCTCAAGGACTGTGCAGAAACATTTAAGCAATGAGACTTTTTTTGTTGAAAAAAATACATTTTATTAAAGAAGTAGGGTGGATTATTCCCAACATTTACATTACTTTACGAGCTACCCAATGAATTTACAGGACCAGACAGCGTACAAGTCCTGACCCCAGTTCAGTCAGGTTACGCACTTCAGAGAAATGTCTGCACCTTACCAAAGTTTACCTGCTCTGATGGGGGCGAAGAGGGAAATGTGACTATTACCAAAAACCTGAAATAGTTCCTCCAGCTGCAGAAGTAAAAGATTTGTCACCGAACGGCAGTGCTGTCGAACACGTACCGCTCTGCACCAAACGAACTGCTACTGTTGAAATACTGAAGAGAAACATGAGCTGTTGAAGCAAGTTTTTAAACCATCCCTGACGTCGGATCGCGGCTCCCTCACTTCGCGATCTACATTCGAGACGTATCTTGAGTAAATGTGGCGAACCTAACTTAAATGCTCGATTATCACAGCTGGAATAGACGTGCTTCTAAAAAATATGCTGTCCAAGTAAACATTTTCTGACAAATACTTATTTAGACCATTGATTATTTTTTTTGTTTATGTAGAAATATGTACAATTTAAAAAAGAAACAGTTCCTGTGGTGACGAGATGTGAGGTTGTTGTGGTTGTTGTTTTTTTGACGATTGTATTTAATGATAAGCCTCTGAGAAGGAAGGAACATTTACAGTTTAAAATGAAAAGGAAAGAAACACATTTAAAATACAAATTAAGTCATTCCAGATTCCCTATTTGGTAGAAAAAAAACTATAAATAAATAAATTATGAATACTATTTCAATGGATTAATTTTGCCCTTACGTTCTCTGTAAATCCGAGGGTGTATCACTTGTGTGTCTTAAATCTCACGTGATTGTGAACAAGCTAACCTGACAGTGATCAGCTTTCAAAAGGGCATACATCACTATGTTTTTTTTTATTGAGGAGGAATTCATAGTTCGGCTGTTTACTTCCATGTTTTCTGCACAGATCAAATTCTTCCATCAGTACAGACACTATGCTGTCATCTAGTTAAACAACTGGTTCCTATTTTGAACTAATTATTCAAAAGACTCTGTTAACATGAGAAAAATATTTGTCTTGAAAAAAGGGGGGGGAAAAATTTAGAAAAGCTGGTTGTAATTTGTTTCACACTTTAAATATCTTATTTGCTTTGACTCTATAAATATGATATCCGCCCTTTTAAGAGGAAGTGAAAAATATTGCAATCAGATCCTGATTGTAAATAAAACATCCCCAGTTTGTTCCTTCAGCTTCTGCTTGGTTGTTTGGTTTTCTCCAAACTACTAAAACTTTGTTTAGAAAAAAACAACAACAAAAAAAAAACAAAAAACTCCTGACAGATTTACTGAAGAATAGTACTAACAGTTAATAGATTGTATTATTTTAATATTCCTCTATGAAAACAAAAATGGAAAAGAAATGCACCTCAGATTCAAATTGGTCGCCCTCTAGTGGGAAGACAGAAAGCCACATGTGGTTCCACATGTGCTTCAACACATCCATACACTTTTCTTTTACACTATGTACAGACGTGTGTGTTGGGACTGGACTTGGCAACCAGGCTGAGAAACAGTTTTCCCTCCTTTAGTAAGGCATGCCATGTGAGGTGACCTGGACATCTCGGTCGGACGGCTGCGTCTTTCATCTCTCACTCAAACTAAAATCGATTTTTTTTTTTTTTTTTGCAGAATTCTCATATCAAGCCCAGATCCTGTCAGGGTTGGTCTGCTCCAGATGTTTTTCCCCTTCCATGGCGTCTCCAGAGCGGTGGGTGGAGGTGGCCTGTGTGTGAGGTCACACCTTGTGCTGCGATGGGAAGCGTCGGCCGTCTGAGCTGCGGCCCTCACGTCAGATGTTTGACAGACGGCGCCCTCTGGTGGCGCCTAGCGACGCCCGCAGCCTCGGCTCTCTGGCCCTGATAGAAAATTCAATCAGAAAATTTGGAAAAGTGGTTCAGCTGCTGAAAACTTTGAGGTAAACGCACACACATCTCTTCTCAAGTAATCGACTATTGGGCATTTTATATTTTCCCAATAGGGCAAAAAAAAATCTACCTAAAGTGTGCTGCTGTTGCTCTAAGAGCCCTTCAGCCTCACCTGACTCCTCGCTCCTCTGTCGGTCAGTTGAAAAAAGGAAACACAAGTGAAATTAAAAAAAAAAAAAAAAAAAAAAAGCTAGGTGTAAAACAGAAACTTCCCCACACTCCCTGATCCCTAAGGTGTTGTGTGTGTGTGTGTGTGCGTGTGTGTGTGTGTGTGTGTGTGTGTGTGTGTGTGTGACTTTGTTTCAATTAGGAGATAGAACTGATTTCAAAATCAGTAAATCTACGTTTACAGCTGTAAACGTGGATTAGTTTGGGATTCAGCAGTCGGACCTGTAGTGCTCGTTGAAGTCCAGCCTGAAACTGAGGAAGCGCAGACTCTCGTCTGAACTGGTCATCAGCAGCACTAGGAACTGCTGGACGATGCTCTGAACAGAAGGAAGCAGGAAGAAGTCATTAGCTGCTGGATTACCCAAACGTGGAGTCGGATCTACGACGGGGAAAATCAAACAGAACCTGGTAGAAGTGGGTGAGGATTCGAAGCTGGGATCGCATCTTCGGTATGGTGTCCTGAAACTCCTGAATCCGCCTCTTCTCTTCCGCTTCCTGTTCTGCCGTCACGCCCCATTCGCCCTGAACCAGCCGACAAGACATCAGTCCTGATGGGATACTTCACTGTGCACGGGCAATTCAACGGATAACTTCTTAAAAATCTCTTAAGCGCTGCAGATTTAACTTTTAACATGTTATTTACTTTACATGATAGATTTTGTTTTTGGAGCACAATGGCATCCCAAAAAAAAGCTTTTGAGCTTTAGAGTTTATGACCACTGATGACCTGGAACTGTCATTGGATGTATGGAAGTCTGGTAGTGACAAAAAATAAATGAATAAATAAAAATCAGAGGATATATTTTGGTAGTTTTGATTTTTATTTTTATTTTTTTTTTCAGTAAAATATGCCTACATTTTACACTCTTGAACTGGATTCAAATATTGCGATTTTTATTGGGGGGGTTTATAACTGGATAAAAAAACATCTGTATTTAATTTTTTTTTTTAAAAATAAGCAATTTTAGATAATAAAAATAAGTTAAAGTTAAGATACAAAATTCCTGAGTTTTGTAGATGGTGCCAAGCTTTACCAAGAGCAAAAAAAAAATCCTAGGAACTTTTTTTTTTACTAAAATTTCTGTAAATTTGCTTTAGTTATTAGTTAACTTATTTATATTTTTAAATAGTTTATATACTGTATAACGCAAAAAAAAAAAAAAATCAAATAATTTTATGTTCCATCTTTTTCTCTGAAACTACAGCAGCTGTAGTGACTCTTACAGGTCTGATGGAGTCGCCCAAATGTTAGTTATGCCTTTATCTTAAAATAAATCTAATTTAGTTTTTCTCAGCAATATCAAACATACTCCAGGAACCCTGTGGTGCTCATGAGGTTACCATCATTCTTGCACATTTAGAGCATTGATGTACCCATTCCTTTTTTTTTTGTTTTAAACGGGGAATATCTTCCCAAATAAAGGCACGTCTGTGTGTTTCATCTCACCTCCTCCTCCCTCTGCCGCTTCTTCTCCTCAAACTGCAGCCGCAGGGTGAGCTCCTCCAGCGCCGAGCGGTACAGGGAGTCCTGCGCGTTCTGAAACTCGATAATTTGGTCAAATATGGCCCTCAGCTGGTTCAAAAGGGACTAGGCGGAGAGATAAAAGCAGGAATGAGTCAAACGGCGGGGAGGAAATGGAACGGAGTAGAAAACGCTGCGTCACCCTGCTGTTGTTGTCCAGCAGACATCTGGAGATGATGGTGTCCAGGAAGACGTCGTGGGCAGCGATGATGTGGTCGAGGTCCTGGGCCTGCTGGACTTTGTTCCACAGCTCGTCCCATGAGCACTCCAGCACCTACACACACACACACGTACAGTTTATAGGAGTAAAGTTGGGCATTCGTAACGTGACAACGATGCACAACTCATGCTTCCACAACTTCTTTTAATATTTAAAATCCACTTAATGAACAACGTGATTATTTCGAAGCAACACATCCGTCTGCAGCCGCCGGTTTTCTCTCTTGCAGAGCATTGCGGCGGCAGCAGCGCTAATGGTCTGACCTCGAAGGTGATGTAGTACTGCATCTGGTGGATGAAGTGAACCATTTCAGAGGCCAGGATGTGACACTGGTGCAGCACACCGGAGAGCTCTGGAGGGCGACGGAGGACAGGACAGGTACAGACAAATGACCAAACTGAAGGCCGACGGGAAGTCAAAACAAGGTTAAATTAATCAATTACACAAAAAATAAATAAACTCAAATGAGTGTGATAAATTCCAGTCTAATATTTTTGGAAGAGCAGTCTTGTTTACAGTCTCAGTTATGTTTTCGGCTGCATGTTTTGTTTGTTTGTTTTTTTGTTGAGTGTTCTTGAAATCAAAGTTTATTGGTCAGGGAGCAAACACGCAATGCGTTACTAGGAAACGGCCTCGAAACAACAATATTATCGTTCAGTAATTTGTGGGACAATTTATCATCCCGCAAACTTTTGTTACGGTGACAGACCTGCGCCTTGTTAAAGAATCTGCTTCGCACTTTTTAAAGCTTGTTTTGTTTTTTACATTTCTTAAATCAACAGTTAATATATGTGATAATATCCTGGTAGATGTCTGAGGGCATCAGTAAAGAATAAAACGCATTAATGCCTCGGGTAGTTTAGCACGGTTTTATGTGCATGTGAAGTGCTGGTCGAATTCTTAAAGAGCATTAGCCTTCAAAACAAAGTATAAAGAGTATTTGGGCGGGATTGTGTGTGTGTGTGTGTGTGTGTGTGTGTGGGTGTGTGTGTGTGTGTGTGTGTGTGTGGGGGTGTGTGTGTGTGTGTGTGTGTGAGTGTAAGGTACCAGGCATGGTTTTGAGCAGCTTGGCGTTGCACATCTGTCCCTTCCAGATGTCGGTCAGTGTGTACTCCATTCGCTTGGCCCTCCACAGGAAGTTAAACACTCTGAGGTAGTGGCCCATACACTCTCTGGTGAACACCTGATGACCAGAAAGACACACATCTTAGAAGCGAGTTAACGTTTGATCAATAACTGATTTTCAGAGATGGGCGTTACTGTTGCAATGGGTCCATCGACGTGATAATCCAGACTGAAAACGTCCCAGCCCGTATCACCAGGAGACACCTGAAGGCGAAACGTAGACACAGCGCCACCCGTCGGCAAGAATCTAAAAGAAATGTTTGGATTTCTCGCGGCGAGAACGCAGCGGCACCTCCAGCAGGCGAACGTCCAGCCTCTTTAGGATCTCCGAGTTGTCAAACTGCGCGTTGGTGGCCCTGACCGCCGTCTCCAAGATGCCGGTCAGGTTGTGCTGGTACAGCGTGGTGGCAGGACGGGCGAGCTCGGGTCTGCCAAGAAACGACACGGTTACAACCCCCACGTCCCCGGCTGGACCGCTGGGATGGTTTGATCGTTACGGAAGGCGGGGAAGGTCAGACTTTAGCAGGTCCATGAGGTGCCTGATGAAGTCGCCCTGGCCCAGCAGCAGGTATCTCCTCATGGCCTGCAGGTGCTCCAGCAGCAGGTAGTTGCGGTTCAGGACGTCCAGCAGGTATTTGCTGGTGTCGAAGTACGCCGCGTCGATTTTCTCCTGAAAAGCTCCTTCCAGGTCCGACAGCAGCTCCGCAGCTGCAGGAGAACGAGAGACGAGAGTCAGATCCAGGCATCGACGACGCTCCACACCGAAGTCTTAACTCAAAACTAGCAATATGCATTTATAAAAGCACTTTTCGTTACACTCAGGTTTAGTTGCAAAACATATTTAAGCAATTTACGTGATTAAAAACGCCAAGAAACAAAAAAAAAAACCCGTTAAATTACAAAGACAAGTATCGAAAAGCTGTAATCCAAAAGTGGACTTATCAGATGATGTATGAACTGATAAACAAAACAGAAGGTAGTATCCTTGACTGGATTTCCAGTCAAACGGATCAATGTTTTCTGCGGTACACCTGCGTGTTGCGCAGGAAAAGCTGCAGATCAAACCGAGTCTGGATCAATGAATCCTGGTCTGGCCTCCGCAGCCAGAAGGGCAGAAGGACGAAGCCGGTGAGTCGTAAAAGCATCGATCCCTGCCAGTCCACTAACATTGGTCAATATGACCATCAATACAGAGTGGACACTGATGTCATTAGCATCCCTGACTCCCACAACAACACTGGAGAGTTCAATACTTACAGTGCTGTGAAAAAGTATTTAGTCCCTTTATAACGCATTTTTTCAGTTTTTTTCTTTCTTTTTTTTTGTCACGCTTATCAAAAATAAATCAAAGGAAAAATATTATTTTAGATATTTGATCAGAAATATTTAAGTATGAGAGGAGGAAAAAAAAAAGGAGCAAGAACAGAAGAAGAAATCTGGACGAAGCGAGAGCGTCACCATCTTTCGGCGTGTCGGCAGGTTTGGACGCCGGGGTGATTTTGCCCGGTGGCGTTCTGTCATGACAAACTTGATGCAGGAAGTTGATGGATTTGCCAATCAGCAGGACCTAAGAATACAAAATACATAAATAAAAGAAGATGACTGGTTCTTGTGGAGATTCTCTGCCGTTTCCATGGCGTCGTGTCTTTCGTCACGGAGGCCTGTGGAGCGTCTACCTTGCGAGCCTGGTCCATGGTGATGAACGAGGGGATCATCGACTTCCTGAGGGAGTATTTGTCGTGCCACAGACGATCCGTCTTCACATTTGGGTCTGATGCCACAAAGAACTACAAGCAAACAACAAGATTAAAAGAGGAGAGATTCTTTTGAAGCCTTTGTACACAAAGATTAACTGTATTGTGGTTTAGAAAACATCACCTGCCCACGAGAAAGTCTGTTTTTAAAGAGTATTTTGCAAAATTTAACATGTTTTATGGTATTTCCGTGATATCCAAAGTAAAGTGGTGCATAATGGTGGAGTGAAAAGAAAGCAAAAAGACATTAACTTTTATTTTTTACGTAATTTATAACACAGTTACTCCGCAAAAACTCAAAATCTTACCAAGTTTTTTTTTTTATCTAGTATCTATTGCAAATATGTTAAACTAGACAAAAATACTGGGTTTTTTTTAAGTCAATTTGCTTATTCTAATATATATCCATATTAGATTTTTCAACTTACATTTTTATTGGGATTTGATTTAGCTCCACTCACCAGTTCCGATCTAAAAAAAAATAACTTAAAATATTTTTCTAAAAGTCACAACGCGTTACATTTTTCATGTCTTATCAACCGTTACTGTAGCGACCGTGTGAGGCCTCCTGGGTGATTTTTACTCTGAAAGGTTTAACAATTTAATTTGGGCCGTTTTAAACACACAGCACTAAAATCCATTCCAGCGCAACAGATAACTGTGAATCCATAAATAACCATGCGAGAGAGGCTGAGGGGAGGTGAAAAGGAGACGCATCCATCATGGTGGTCTCCATTACGCCGCTCTCATCAGTTCTCGTTTAAGAGGCGGTCGTTCTCGTTCTGCCCTCTCCAGCTCCACCTAATGCTGCCGTTCGTTGGGGTCAAACATCAGCGCGTTTGAAGGGAACAATGTTCCCGAAACAAGCCATAAACTCTTAACGAGTTTTTTTTTTTTTTTTCAAAACGACCTCGTTAAGCGCGGCGTTCAGGACCGTTTCAGTACACCGATCAGACCCAAAACAGGAAACAACCGCACCTCGTGGTACGTGTCCTCCAGCTCTCCGTCGTATATCCACCTGTAGAGGAAATTGAGAATGGGGTGGGAGACGAGGCTGAGGATGTGCTGGACCAGCGCTCTCATCTGCGGGTCTCCCGTCTTCCCGTAGGCGTGAACCGCGGAGGCCAGCTCTCCTCCCTTGCGACCTGCAGACACGCGCGGATCCGGTCACGTAACGATGAACGCGCCGCATGAAGCCGCAGGAGGAACCCGACCCACCTTGGCAGTAGTCAACGAGGGCCGCCAGCGTTTTGAGTCGCACTTTGGGGTCGTACATCCAGACGAGGAGCCTCCTCAGCGTCAAGCTGCTCTCTGTGCACATGCTCACACCCTGCTCGTCCTCCACCTGCAACTAAAACCGCACAAACATCAACGACACGGCGATGTCAGAGACGCTCCACACGCAGTCGGTCTGCGCGTTTACCTGTGAGTGGAGGACGGAGAGAAGCCTGTAGTATTCCTTCAGCTCCTGATGAAGCGACGCGCAGAAGCTCTGCACGGTTCGGCATTAATGGAGGATTAGCAAAGAAGGAGAAACACAGGAAGGACAAAAACAAACGCAATGCAAACCCAAACACACCTGGCCCACCAGTCCAAAGGCCCGGTCCAGGGTTCTGGCGTCGGTGTACTTCCTGACTTTGTTGTGGAGCCAGCCGAGTTCAGACAGTCTGCTGCTGGTGTCCCTCAGGGACTTGCATAGCACCACCTGGAGAGGCAAAAGCATATCAAGTTGATATCACAGATTTAGCTTCACCCTGTTCAATTTCACTACAGTAATCTTATGGTTTTGCATTTTAAGCACAAAAATGTTTATTTTCTACTTTTAAAAAATAATTTTTTCCTTTTTTTTTTGCATCATTTAATGTATATCTAATGTGTATAAAGGCTTAGGGGGTTAAGTGAAAAATCTGTAGGATAGTAATATAACATTACTTATCATTTATTATAACATTTGAGTAAGTAGGTCTGTGTTGCCTTTGCAGTCGATGAGTCTTTTGTTATACATTTACCTTGAGCAGGTAATGAGC
Source organism: Poecilia mexicana (assembly GCF_051168715.1). NCBI lineage: Eukaryota > Metazoa > Chordata > Actinopteri > Cyprinodontiformes > Poeciliidae > Poecilia > Poecilia mexicana. The sequence continues at coordinate 29,227,526 of NW_028263371.1, forward strand.
ATTAATGGAGAGCTAAAAATTACTGCAGCTTCCATCGAGCGGCCAGTAATACCTCAGAATGCCCACTAAGCATCAACAGAACGGTTTCCCAGCAGGAGCGCAGTTCACATTTAATGACGCATTAAATTTTCATCTGCTTAACAAATCCTTTTATCTGGGAAGCTTTGCGCAGAGGTTAAGTAGGAGAAAAACCCCTGTCCAAAATACCTCTGTCCTTGGCTAATTTATTTACGCCTCCTGTGGGAGTGTGTCCTGATGGAGCACATCGACCAGAGGCCTATGTTTAGTCCCACTGAAAGAAAACGGAACCAGTCCCACCCGCAGCCTCCGCATCGACGGCATGACAACAAAAGCGGCAGGAGACAGGAGGGAAACAAAATAAATCAAAAGAAGAGAAAACAAAACAAGAGACGTTGACGATCGGCCTGCTGAAGCGCCATCAACAATCATCTGATCCCATCGTCCCACTCTGAATGTCGCGTCCAGATCTCCTGACCAGCTGAGGAATTTCAGCTTCACGACTTTCAAACGCTGGCCTACCTTGCTGTCTATTTTGTAGCCGTTGTCCTGGGCGTTCATCTTGATGAACTTGCCATCTATTCCCTGGAAGACGTAGAGGATGTCCCGCACCAGCGCCGCCTCGTTAACCTCACCTGCAGCTGCAGAAGAAGAAGACGACTGGTCAAAACTGGAGATGCGATTTAAAACAAAAACGTTGAGACAAAATACAAAAAAAAAAAAAAAAATTGGTCTTAACAACTTAAGGCACGTCTGCTTGAGAATAATATTTTAAATGTTTATTGCCACACAATTATATTTTAAAAACTAAAAGTTCTCGCTGCAAAAACTTGGAAAGTTACATTTCTGGTGTTGCAACAGAAGTGGGCCAAGCAGAGACCTCCCCAGCACGTGCAGCCCTCTACTTCATGTTGCAGAGACATTTTGGGATTATATTCCTTAGGGATTAGTGACGCCAATGGTTATTTCTGTTTTTCTTTAGTCTGCCTCTGTGAGTTAAATTACTACCACAGTGACATCAATAACTACTTCCAAACAATACTTAATGCTTTAATAAAATAGAAAACAAATCTTGGTCTTTATTAGTTTTGTGTCTTTGTTCACATGACTCACCGGCTGCATCGCCATCTCTGCGAGGTCGGACCGGTCTGATGGTCGGCACTTGTGGCCCGACTGGTGGCCGGGTTGTGGGCGGAGCCAAGATGGCTGAAGGGGAGGAGCTTATAGGGAGCACCCAGGCTAACCGTGAGCCTAGCGTCTGAGTAACTGCAGCTGCAGACTGGGAAGGTTGACTGGAACACACAAAAAAGGTTCTGGTTTGTACTGGAAATAATCTGAAGCTGTGTTGGGAATACTTATTGAGTTGGTTGCCAAAAGAAAATGGAAAAATACTCGAATGCGGCAAAGTAGCCATGGGTTTTTTGGTTGAGAAATGTTTATTTTAAGTCATTTTTGAATTTATTATTATTATAAAGGAACCCTGACATAAATCTAACAGAGTTCTCCTATCTAATTTCTTGCGAAACATGAAATAATCTCCTTCCATTTGCATCACTTTGCACCATTAAGGTGTAGCCATATATTTCAGACTGGAAAACCTTGTTGTCGCTCCTTCCTAATTAAAAAGTGAGCCCAGAGTGTTTACTGGTCACTTTTTGACTGAAGGTCTCCTGAATCATTAATGAGAGCAAATGGAGGTGAAATGGCCTTCAGGTGCCTCATAAACTTGTTATAACATCTCAGGGCTAAGAGGTGAGAGCTAATTGGTTCTCCTTCTATCTCGACTTTTATAGAAACATCAGATTAACAACTGTGTTCTACTGGAAGCCTCTTAGGTGAGGTGTAAAGACAACGGGTGAAGCGTGAACATCAAACCTCACCCAGCCAGCAGTGGCGGCGGCGTTGGCGTGGGTCCATTCAGCGTGTAGACCCCTAGACTCGAAATCCCGCTGGTCCCAACGCTTCCAGACAGGCCGGCGCCCCTTTCGCCGTAGCTCAGGGCCAAGCTCTGGGGTCGGGTGCAGTAGAACGGGGTGGAGTGGGCGTCCCTGGGAAGGGCTTGGGCAAAAAGCGCCCCGTAGTTTCCAACCTGAGGGAAGCCAGATTCAGCCATCTTTAAATTCACTTTCAGCGTCGGATCGTAAAGCTGTGTGGGCGTTCCTCCTACCCTGCTGGAAGGCTTGCGGGGGTCTTCAGACAGGCTGAGCAGCAGGTAGAGAACCGACCAGCGATGCTTCAGAACAGCCTGACAAAGCAGGAAAACATGGATTAATAGAAATGTTTACAGAGGTTAGCTAAAGCTAACAGGAAACACAAACCTGCGTCTGAAGCTTCCTGTGCAGCTCTGAGAACAGAGCAGCATCTGCTTCTCTCCTCTGCCGCAGCACTGCAAAGGCAACGGAAATCAAAAGACAAGTTTCTGCTGCTGCTGCTGCTTTGTTTGTGTTCTTGGACTTTATTCAAATGTCCAATTTAAAATAACTCAGAAATCAGCAACGTCTCATCGTCTCAGTCTCTGAAGTGCCGAGCTGTTTCTGTTTTATCGTCAGAGCAGATCAATGTGTTCCCGCCAACTGTACTTCATCAGCTACTATACAAGTCCACTGGGATTAGTGGCTGTGGCGCAATAAATGTTTTCCAGCGTAAAAAATGAGAACGCCCACATAATGTGGATTTATTATCCGCTCTGCTTTCAGACAATGTCAAAGAATAGCAATACGTAATGATCTGAAGCTGCCATCATGAACAGTCTGAGCTGCACTTACATTCCTTCTTGATCTTCTCCGACACCAGGAACTCGTCTCGTTCAATGGTGGGGGCGTAGTTGCTGCCGATGACTCGCACGGCATACTGGAACTGGTGGGCGACCTCCGCTGCAGAAACACATGATCGGTTAACAAAAGGGCAGCATGTCATCCAAAAAAGTTTCACCTTATATGTTGATGTTTTTATTTGTTTCTCCACACCTGGACACTCCAAAACCCTCATTTAGCTGCTTCTTCTTCTTTTTTTTTGTTTTAAAGGTTTGTTTGCACTAGAGGCCTTTATTCATTAGTAGCTGGACAAGAAGTAGGGCAGAAAGAGAAGGGAAAGACGGGCAGTAAATGGACCAGGACAGCTGCATTGAGGACTGTGCCCTCAGCACAAATTTGGTCGGTTCAAGTCAATTCATGATTTAAAAAAGCAAAAGCAGAAGAAATCTGTGAGGGCAAAATTATTTTTTTATGCCATGGTTTAATCATACTTCAAATTGGATTTGGTTTCAGTCCAAATCCAAGATTTGTTTATTAAATATCAACTCTACTAAATGGAAAGCTTTAATTCATTTGCTGAAAGGGATAAAGAGAGGATAAGGTAAGGCAAGAGAAAACACCTTCATGGCCATTAATTAGCAAACAGGGTCTTCCTTCAATTTATCCACTTTTTCACATTTTATCCTCAACCTTTTGCATTTGTGCTAAGCAGTGTTTAATACCCTCACACTTATGTGCTGCCTAAGTCAAAGTGTTTAGTTTGTGATTTCTGCATGATAAAATGTAAAAAAGTCAGAGGGTGAATTATTTAAAAGCCACTGTCCACGATGACAGCCTCTGGCGTGGCTGTTTTCTATCCTGCAGGGGCCTGCAGCTAGCAGGGTGCAAGTGCATCCAGAAGCCGCAAACACTTCCAGTTACTCTGCACGATGACTAAAATGTTCACACACTAACAGAGAGCTGGGATACACTAGAAAACAGTCAATCAAAGCCATCAGGGCAGTAAATTACACGAACATCCGAGGAGCGGGATGTGCAGCATCATGAGCGAGCTCGCTACGTGCCGTCTGTCCAGTCGCAGCTACCAGATAATATCTCCAAATCATAAGCATTCATTTTAACATGTTGGTAAATTTTTGATTTTGGAAAAATATATAGACATAAACAAACGCCCATCTTGGTTGATTGCAATCCTCGGCCACTTCAACCGTTTTACGTCGTTAAAACTCAAGAAACCGGCGTGGAAACCCTTTAATTATTCATAAATAATGAGAGATCTGACGTAAAATGTTTACGCCGAAATCCCAAGCCTTCCCCGTCGAATCTCCCGATATATTTGTTGTATGTATGGAGTACAGTTAAAACGCAATACATTTAATTGAAACAAAATGGCAAGTTTTTGAATGGAAATTTGGCTTGGAGCTTCCTTGAAAGATTCAGTGTGGTAATAAGGCGGCCAAGCTAACGTTTATTGACGTACCTTCGCTTTTCCCGGTGATCCTGCAACACAGGCTCTGCAGCAGAACATTGGGCGATTTCTGGTCCAGATTTGCCATCCCGTCCGTGGATACTGTATCTGACGTTTCCCTAAATAAGAAATACGTTAGATGGATGTCAACTAACTGCAGCCTCCCTGTTTTAGCAACGCCATCTTGACAATGCAGGTCAAGCTAGCATGGCACAGGAAGTATGTGACCGAGTTCCTTTCAAAATAACAGCACTGATGCTTAACAATGATTAATAAACAAGCTCAAGAGACTAACATGAATCATTTATAATTGCAGTTCCAAAAACATCATAAAAATTATATAAAAAAACGCAAAATAATTTCAATACTAAATACTTAGTAAAATGTAACCAATTAATAATAGATTAAATGAAATATAAATATACAATATTAAAAATAACTTAAATATTGATTGTATCACATTATTAAATATTAAGTTTCTTTTCAAAGTTGCAAACTTGCTATATGTGCAGAACCACCGAAGTGAAACTCTAACTTACATAAAACAAAGACAAACACAAAAAGTGAAAACACAACATCAAAACAAAATTATATATATATATATATATATATATATATATATATATATATATATATATATATATATATATATATATATATATATATATATATACATGAAGAATTAATCAAAAATGACTAGATGTTTAAACAAGTCAACACAAGTAACACAGACACTGAAAAATAAAATAGAAGCTAATAAAATATAATACTGAATTAAAACAATACCTGCAATCATTTTTAAAGTAATTTTGTCGTTTAAAAAATATATAGATTTTCTGATATATTTTTAATTTAGAGCAGGACTGAAACGTTTGAAAATAAAACAGCATAAACTTCCCCAAATAATGGCATGTTTTAGTATTTGTTTTTTTAAAATCAAATTTCTTGTTGACAGAATTTATTTCGAAGGACAAAAACAAGAAGTAGTTACTGTTATCTTATCTAACTTTACACTAATGATTCATACGAACCCGCCGAAAGCGTCTCCAGGAAACAGACAACGGACATTTTAATGAAAATATTTCCCCCTTGAAACAAAGTAGTGCGGGCTGTGGTTCCGATTTGATCTCAGGCATTTATTTTACAAAATACATTAATTGCAATTTGTTTGGCATATTCCACCTAAAGATACTTAAATAACTGATATTATGAATAATTAAAGTAAAATAAATACAGTCAACATCACAACATCTTAGTGATGTAAGTAGGATTATATTTGCTAACTGAATGTTTTGATCAAACAATTTTATCCTTTTACTTTTTGCAAATTAATTGTACATAGCATATCACACCAGTAGAAACTGTAGTAGAAATCTATGTTGAAAGAAGACCAGCAAAACCGAACAGTGGTCATCATCCTGAATTTACCATCCTCACTGTAAATCAATGTCCACTTGATTCTGAATGAGTTAGAATTTCATTGGAAAGTTGGTTTATTTCAATTATTCCAATTTAAACTTGTTTGTAATTATATAGATCAACAAATAGGGTGATATAGTTAAAGCATTTGTTTCTTTTAATTTAAAAACTCTGACATGTTGCTTGTCATAAAATTGTACTAGCAAGCCACCAATGTTTGCATGTTACTGGGAAGCTATAGTGGAAGGAAAAAGTGTTCAACAGAAATAACTACAGTTTTGAGAAAATCATAATGCAAATCCCGTCCTAAAGTTAGAAGAACATTCGGTAATGTGGAGATTGGGGCTCAAAAGTTTTTTAAGAGTCACCTATCAGTGCTGATTTGATTTTCCAGTCAAACTTGCTGTCTGCATATTTAATCTTCATATTCTAAAAGGCTTGCGTAAAAAGAATTGCCATGGCCGTATATTAATATTCAAATATATACAGATTGATTGCGATGCACCTGTAGGTGGACAGTCCGGCCCGCCCCCACTAATCGATAACCAATAAATAACTAAAACAACTAATCAATTACACAGCGAAATCACTAGAGCGCGCATGCGTCCCACCTCCGACCAGAGGCACCACCTGGCCTCTCGTGACGTACATGAAAGCAAATCTGCTTTGGCCACTGCGCGAGACAAGACGATTATCAGTACACGCGCTCAGGTGGAGGGGAGCACAAGAAAAAACCTGAAGGGGGGCCTAAGCACACTTTTTCTGGATGAAGTGCGCTGAAAGTGCCGTAGAAGACGCCCACTGTGCGCTTCCTTCTTGTGGGCTTCGAAGGTGAGAACTGGTCTCCTGTGTCGGGAGCTGCATTCTTGGGACCAAACCCACTCCACTTTAGGAAGAAGACTCGGCTGAGAAAAAAGTCATGGACAGAAGAAGAAAAATAAAGAGGAAGCCAGCGGCTGTGGGGAAATAGAAACACAGAAACAGAAGAAGGGCGAAGTGTTGGCAGAGGAAAAACGAGCAGGATGGGGATGGATTTCAGTACTCTTCGGACTCTCATCAGCCGATATGTAAGTTTTTCTTCATCCTACACCGCCTTTTTCGCCTCGGTCTTCTCCGTCGACCCAACCGATGTGAAAACATGTAAACTATATCACTCGGCTGGTTTCAAATTCAGCAGAAACGGCTACTCGTGGATAAAGTTGCACTCAAGCGAGGGAGTGAAAACACGCGCTCGGACTCATTAAACCGTGTCAGCCCAGCTGTTTTGAACAGAGTGCTACGAATTTGTAGATGCGGTGAAAATAAACCAGTAAACAAAAACAAAACCGTAGATTAGAGACAAAGCTGCGGATGCACCGATCAATCAGGACGGGATCGGAAGCGGCCAATTTTTCCGTGATCAGTCAAAATTCAAATCCTGAAAAATCTGGTTTTGATTTCTTCTGTTCAATAAGTGCACTTAAATCCTGTTTTTGGTCTATTTATCCAGCAACCAAGCGCATGAACTTTGATGCACAAAAAATAAAATCAAAATACTGAAGTGAATGTTTGTTCTGTTAGATTTTAAACTCATCTAAAAATGCAGTTTTTGAAAGAGTGCCAGAAGAAAGCTGCTCAAAGGTACAATCAGATTGTATCAATTTGTTAGACTATAGTTTGTTTTAGTAATTCACATTTCATCAAAGAACCTGGAGAATAGTTTTCTCTGTCTGCCACAGTGACCAGGGGAAAATAATCAATGCATTTTGAATATTAAACAATCCAGTTCCATATTCATGTTGCATTTATTTTTTTGCTATTGAACAGATATATATATATATATATATATATATATATATATATATATATATATATTAAAAAAATAATTATATATATATATATATAAAATTATTTTTTTAATATAACGGCATGTTTTCTGTAACTGTAATGAGGACATGTTGGAAGATAAAGCTTAGCGTTTGTGCACTTGAGCACTATTTTGTTTGTGGTTGAACAACTGAAAGGTGGAGTCCACGTCTCTGAGGTGTTCGTGTCAGGGCATGCAGGAGCTGCAGGCCAACGGTTGTTATGACCCCCTCCCAGTAGAGCGAGTGTACAAATGGAGTAGTCGCATGAATTATGTAATCCACTTGTTTCCTTCCTACCAGTGAAATCAATGGGCAGCAGTGGTTCCAGCCGGCCTGCATGGATGGATGCAGGTTGCATTAGGCTCCAGTAATGCCTCTGACAGTAATCCAGAAAGAGCGAGCTCTACTGAAACGTAGAGCCGCGCAGGTCTCCGTGCTCACCCGAGGCTTAGACACTGCCTCCCAACTGTTGCAGCTAGCTGATTAAATGAAATCCCTGCTGTGTGCAGATTGAAATGGAGCCAGACGCATGCAAAGTGGGGGTAGCAACTGATAGGATGTGGGATGCTGATTAGCTGTGTTGCTGTAATCGGTTCGAGCAAAGAGGCTAGGGTGAAATAAAAGAGATTGCGCTGTTCAGGATAAAAGAAAAAAAAAAATCCTGAACGCCATTCCATTAGTCAGTACTTTCATGAGTCACCAGTCGAGTGATGGTGTGATGAGGGCTCTTCTTGTTGTGTCTCATTGTAGCCATGTTTTTCTAATTGCTATATAAAACTTGCAGTCAAACTGGGCGAGAGCCAATGTGAGATTCTCACAGGATGATAAACAGTCTGGAGTTTGACTTAGATGTTTCCCACATCTGGAGAAGTAAAAAGTAATAAAACGCAGTGTCTTCACATTATTAAAATGTTTTAAATTCATTAAAATAAAAGCAGGATGACCTTTAATATGCCACTTATTGCGTTTTTGTGACTCGAGTCGGTTAAGGTCACCGGTAACTAGCTGCTAACATACTCTTCCTAGCTACCTAGCGTTTTTGCGAGCTAGCAATGAATCGTGACATTCATTGCTAGCATTGAGTGGTTTTAAATTCCATTCGTAATGGTCCTACAAAGTCTTAAGTTTGAGTTGGTGAAAGCCTGTAAATTATAAACATCTTGAAGACATCTTGGTGTGGACGCGTTGAGTCTTGCACAGAGCAGGTGTGACTGATTTTCAGTGAAGATAAAACACGTCATTTCACAATAGAGGCGCAATAAACTGAAGCGAATGAGACGCATAATGCAAAAGAAAACACCCTGTTGAACTTTCAGTGTTAAAATTTAACCTAAGTTGCATATGACCATCAAGCCTTTAAAAAATAAAAAAGCTTTAAAAGTTCAGAACCTCAGTCTGACAGAGTGGATTATGAAAAATGATGAAACAATGCTGTCCATTTGTTACTTTTTTATTTATTAGATCATATTTATAGAATTAAGAGCATAAGACGATCCAAACCCACTGGTTATCATCTATACAGTTCCTCAGCGCTGTCTTCACATGCTCCTAAAAGCCTCGTCTGATGCCGCCATCTCCGATTAGTTTAGCAGCAGTGGGTGTTATGCAAGCCGATAGCTCACTTTAAAAGTGTGACATGCCGACTTTGCAAAGTTTCGTGGTTGTCTCCTGCGTTCAGGCTGACGGAGAACTAAATGTGTTCACTGTAGCATGCAGAGCCTCTGCACTTACCCAGCCGCAGCACGAAGCTGCGCTTGTTCAATTCTCATGTCGTTTTTTTTTTTTTTTTTTAGACTGAAAGTTTTCAGAGTGATTTATATTTTTTCCCCTCTTTTATTCAAGTCGTTCATCCATTTTGCATGTCGTCTTCAGCGGAAAATGATGCATCACTTTGAATAATCTTAAAGATCAGGGGAATTGCATGTTTCTAAAAGATTAAATAATGTTACATGTAGTTGAAGTAATGGGACATTTGTAGCTGTAAATGTCCCATTTAAATGCTCAACCAGAGAAACCCAATTTGGTTACAAAATGTACAGTAGCAACAAAGGAATTTAATTGTTCTACACTTTTTTTTCTCTGCCACACATTTTCCTTCCACTTAACTTTCCTTTGACATTCTTGTGTACAGCAGCTGCTTTAGCACTGATCTTTTGTGGCGTACTCTCCATGTCAATGACTCCAACACACTTTATAAAGGAATCAGTGGTTTCTACGTCTCTCAGCTTCAGAGGTTACAGAACGCACTGAAGTTCGACCACATTTTCTCCCTTCCTGTCTCTGTGTGTATATTAGGATTAATTTTAGAATTAATTTTATTTGTTTTTAGTGCTTCATGGCTTTGCCCCGCCCTTCCTGTCCGAGCTGCTGCATCCCTCCACTCCCTCAGGTCAGCTGATCAGCAGCTCCTGATCACGAAGCGTGAGCTCAGAGGAGACCGCGCTTTTGCTCCTTGGACATCAGACAGGCCTCTTGTTCTTCTTTATCATCTTCTTCTTTATCTTCTCTCTGACCTTTGACATCATCTGAAATGTTAACTTTTAAATTGTTTAGCTTTGTAGCTGCTTTGTTTTATTATTTTAATTCAAGGCTGTTTTAATTTTTTTTAGCTACTTTTCACTAAAATTTTAGTTTATTATGTAGCGACATTTACACCATTCGGTCTTTATTTTTTTTTTACATATTGCTTGGTAAAGGATTAAAATCCTTAATTTTTTTTAATTTGGAGTTTTGACTTGAGATGTTTTTCAATACCAGTTTTCTATGATGTTTCTCCTGCCGGTTCCTGTTTGCCCTCCTTTTTTAATGGATTGTAATCCAAAAAAAAAAAAAAGCGGAATAGTTATTAATATTTAGTAGCTCTGGATCCAAAAGAAAAATCAATTCATACACTGCAAAAACACAAAGCCTTCCCAAGTAATTTTAGTCTCGTTTCTGGTGTAAATATCTTAGTGCACTTAAAATGAGACAAAACTAACTTACAAGTAACTTTTCAGCAAAATATAAGTGCTTGTTTTAAGTAAATAATTTCTTAATATTGATAAATTACTAGCTCCATTATAAATTAGCTTACTCCTATATCTGGTAGCCAGCGTTAATGTTCCGCCATGTTGAGAAACTGAACCTCTCAATCATCAGCATATCAGTGCCAAGTTCAACAGGCTGCACGGAAATTGCTTTTAGTACACAGAAAGTATAAAAGAACTAGTGTAAAGCAAGGTGTACACATGTAAGTCGTCTCTAACGCAACAGTAATTTATTTGCATTAGAGCTGCAATGATTTTCTGATTAATTCTGGCAAAAAGTACTTGGACATTTATTTCCATCTGTGCTCTTGGCTGCAGTTTCACCGTTGCCTGAATAAACAAGAATGATTGCCTTGGATGTCGCATGAAGAGATCAATGGCCGTGACTGTGCAGGTTTAGTTCATGAGGTGGACATAAAACGACTGACTTGTTAAAATCCCAGGGTTTCCAAAAACATTTTCCACCATTAATGTGACATTAAACCTGCTCAGGTCATTTAAAATCAAACTGGGATTGTTTAGGGGAAAATTAGAAATATAAAAAGTTAAATAGACCATGATAATTGAAGTTGAGAGTCCCAAATATAATACGAGAAAATGTCCTCTGATGTGAATCTGGAATTTTTTTTGCTGCCAAAACAGGAAAGTGGAACTTGGTGTTGGTAGCATCATGGTTTGAGTTTCAAACTTGGGTTCTGTGTTTCAAATACTAGGTAACCATTAGTTTTATCGGCCCTCGCAACAGCGAGTCAGAGCTTACACTAGCTTCACCAGAACAAGATTAAAGTTCTGGATTGGCCCAGCCAGAGTCCAGACCTGAATCCAATTAAAAATCGGTGGGGTGATCTGACGAGGCCTGTGCTCAGGACAAGCTCACCATCTGACAGATCTGGACACTCCTTTACCAAATGATTGATCATCAGTATTGGGTATTAACTTAAAACAAGCTCTTGTATCTTGCTGAAACGTTGCATGATTATTTGCACTAGAAATTAGACAAAAATACTTGGTAAGATTTTTTTTTTTTTTTTTTTTTGCAGTGTGCATCCCAAACAAGTATCAGGTCATCTGAGCGACTTTTCAAATAAATTAATGAACTCAAACAGGATTTCTCTTCCCTCTGGCTTCCTGCCTTCAACTCGTGGATTAAAGGGTTACTGGTGGGCAGTAGGTCCTCATCCACTTAATCCAGTTTCCAACACTTCTTTGAGGTCCGTTTCTTCTGCTCTACTTTGTTTTGTAATTGTTACTTTGGCTAGCGCCTAGAGTTAAGCTAATCGGCACACATGTGAGGCATAATGAAATGCTTTAGGGAGGAGAAAAATAGTAGCATGAGGTGATATTACTGGGAGTGAAGTAGTTGTTACTGGATGCTGGAAAGCAGGGAGGTGGAATAGTATTTAGGTGACGCAGAGGGCAGAGGATCGCATGAATTCCTTGGCTCTGTCTCATTTTTAATAATTTATGGGCGGACTGGTGCACAATGCAGACGGATGTTTGCGCAGCCTGTTATTGAGTCATGTATAACAGTACAGCTCAGTGTAGCATTCAGGAAACACCGGGGGTTGCTTGAGGGGATCCCAGAGAAGGACAAGAAGGTTGTAATTGACATGTACTGTTCTTGTGCTTCTGTTGTAAATATGGAAAGACTTTATTTGTGTTCAACTGGCCGCTAACTGGAGTCCTGAGCATTGCCTTATAGAAAAAGAAGATCCGATTTCCAGGAATTCCTTTTTAACCAGTTTTAGGGTGAGCTTTTTGCAAATTTGACATATACTTGTTGTACACTTAGAGTAAAAATACAATTATTTTACTTTTTACTTTTTTGCTAAAGTTGATATACATTGAAGCAAAACATCTAAGCATGTGCCAAGGCTGCTCAAACTCTCCTGAAGAGGATTATGAAACAAGATAGACTTAAGGTCTTGATAGCTTTGCCAACGTTGGACTTCTGCTACTTTGAAGGGCAGCCATGTATCTGAGGCCTTTTAAAGTGGCTTTTAAGTCACGCTTCATGTATGCCAGCATCAGCAGATTTCCTCTCAGCCTCATGCTAATCATTAAACACCTGCTTATCCATTCTGTCTACAATCCACAAAGTGCAGTGGAGTTGGCCTCTTTGCCTAAAGGATTTATAGACTCTCACTAAGCCATTGGGGTCCTGGGATTGTTTCACTGCCTGACTGGTTTTTGCTCGCCTCCCACATGAGCTCATGGGAAAAAACTTGACTTGTTGAGGCTCATTAATATTTTACAATCTGCGAGATGACCAAAATATATTAAATATCACTTGGTTATAACTTAATAAAGAGAGATACAGCGCTTTGCTGTTGGATCCAAGGATAATTTCCCTCACTTTTCAGCTACTTTAGCTTCATAAAAAGTTCCACATTATTCAACTAACCTGCAAACATGAAGTATCATACACATATTAATTTACATATTTTCATTTTTTAACAAAACATCAAGAAACTACAGCTTTTAAAGTAAAGTACTTTCACCTGAGTTGCTTGTGTTTTTGTGATTAGGCACTGCTAGCTAAAAAGTTAGTTGTGCTAACTCCATGGCACTGATGATAAACATTAGTACTGCTAGCACTAAAGTGATACACCTGCATGGTATTTAGCAGGACCTAATGCTAAATGCTGAATTAACTTCTGTTATTACAAACTATATTGCCCTCAACAGGGTCAAATTAGTGACTGCACACCAACCTGCAGTGGCGCTTCAGAAAGTGATTCTTTGGAACATTTAAACAGTTTGACTGGAAACTGTAGCTCATGAACAGTGTAAGCCCCATTAAAGGCTGGTGTTGGAGTCTGTAACAGTGTATTACAGCCCACTAGACAAAAGAGACAGATGATGGATAGCCCTGAGTTAATGGTGCATAAAGGCCTCTATCTGAAGAGAGAGACCAGTAGAATAAATGGAGGTGGAGAGAGAAATGTTTTTGAACTTGGCTCATCATTTTAGCATTGCTCCTGGTTCGTAGGAAAAGTGCTGATGGATGCACGTATGCATTAATGTTCACAGTATAAGGAAATGATGGCAAGTACGCTGTTCCCAAATCCTGATGATGCAGAAGACGTTTACCTCCTTGCTGCTGCTTCTGTTATCCCTGGCCTCTGATTGGTTTGATTGTGGCATTAGCAAATGAACATTAGACGGGATTACGCATTATTTTGTTACAGTAATTCTGGCATTTGTTTGCGTTTCCTTCCAAAAGCCCTGCTCTGAAGCTCAAGCTGAACATCATTGGTAATGTGTTTAATACAGGGCAGCAAAGTGCATGCGCTAGGAATAGGAGGTATTGCATTGAACTTTCAGAGTACTCAAGTGGATTCCCCTAAACATTGATTATTCCGTAACATTATCAATGCACTTTGGCAGCCACCATGATATATAGACGACTGTGATCCTCACTAACGCTGTTTGGCTTTCAGTCCTGCAGAAAACTGAGGCACACAGGGAGAAATTACACAGACTGGATTTCAAATTAATGCGGTTTTGTCTGACGAAACTGAAGAAACTGTTAGTCTGCTTTGATCCATTACATTAAACAATTATAATATACATGCACTATACAATAACCAGCCTCATCATCTTGTAAGATGTAATTTATGTATCATTTTTCAAGGCACAGATAATAAAGTTCTGTACAAAAAAGGGAAAATCTTCAAAAGAAAAAGCTCCCAGAGACATGACGTAAGTAATGGGGCCAAACTCGCATAAACATTTATCTTTTAGTGCTGCATTACTCAAAGGCCCAAATCACAGACCAAATCATTTTTAGGTGCCACGTGTAGCATTTTAGCATAAATAAATAATCACCACATGAATATTTGAGCATGATTGCCTCAGACGGAAGAGGCCGCCACTAAATTTGCAACCTAGTGGTTGGTTGTTTTCTCTTTTTTTTTTTTTTTTTTCCCTGTTTTCACTCCTCATGTACCCAAACTGAGCTTCAGCACTAAAGGAGGCAGAATTGGCAATCAAGTGAAATCCATTAAAACCATAGTAGCTCAATTTTAATGTAGTCTGCCACCTGCCATAATTATTGAACTGTTTGACATGAGGCTTTTTTTTTTTTTTTAAGAAGCTAAACTTCTACTGCTGTAACTTTTCTCTCGTGCCTTAAGTTGTCGTATTGATCTGTGTACAGTAAGTGGCATCAGCGTCTCGAAAAGCTGACCATAGACTGCTGGTGCACTCAGAAGACTGGACCACTTCCAGTTTTGTTTGCTGTTTTGTAGAGAACAAAATTAGCTGTGCAAGTTTATACTTTTCTGTTTTTTTTTTAATTTATTTATTTATTTTTTTTTAACTAACACACATACTTCTGGCTTCAATAACCTGCATTTATTTTAGCTTGTGTTAAACTGTCTCCTTCTGATTTTTAAACATCTGGGTTACATTTCTAAAGCAGCGTTTCCCAACCCTGGTCTTCAAGGCACACTGCCCTGCATGTTTTAGATGTTTCCCTGCTTTAACACACCCCATTTAAATGATTGCAGTTCAGAAAAAAGCTTGTTAATCAGCCATCAATTGAAATCATGTGTGTTGAAGCAGGGAAATACCTAAATCATGTAGGACAGTGTGCCTTGAGGACCAGGGTTGAAAAACACTGTTCTAAAGGATCAGGGTACTTTCATGACTTTAGCACGAAACTTAATTTACTGTAAAACTTTTATTTTAAATGAAAAATCAACCCAACTAGTACAAAAAAACAACATAAACAATCTATAACATTAATTCTTACTGTTACAACTAGTTTGTTGTCTTGGATTGGTTGGAAACTAAGATACGATGTTTTTCCAGTGAAGGAACACGCCATGCATGGCTCTATCAGATTAAGAAGACTCACTGTTTGCTGTTTTTAGTCATAGTAAAAGTTGTTTTAAAAGGTGTGAGAAGTTATTCAATAGGAAGTTGTGCTTTCTGTGTTGAGACATGTTTGCAGCTCATCCAGGCTGCAAGAGATTTGTGACACTTTGTTTTATCCTCTTGTAACTTCAATAACAGTCTAGTGTGTCCCGTGACGGACAGATGCTTTAATTTCGTCTTTTATTTTAAGAATAATAAAACGTGGTGTGACATGTCTTCTGCTCCTGATGGAAACGATTAGCTGGTCACTCCGTATATAACTTTATAAGTAGTCATGCTATGAATATTAGTTGCAGTTTTTGTATCTGTATTTTATTTAAATGAAACCAAGAAAATGCAGAGAGGCGACATTTATCAAGCTGTAAGTATAATGGTGACTTTTAGTGACAGCATTGCTACATGTTTCCACTAATCTAAGCTGTAATTTTCAGGAATCTATCCCCATAGTACCTTCTCCATGTCAGGTGACCAGTCTCATGATAACCACATTATGCTATTAGGTTCTCCCTCAACCCTTTAATCTGTGTTTTTTTCTTTTTCTTTCCCAGGGAGATTTTATTCTCACAATGTGAAGAAATCTCATTACAAGTTCATTATATATGCTGAACAAATATATGCTGCTAGAACATAGCACAGCCATTTATATATTTAAAGAGTTAAAGAGATCAACAAAATGGACAGAATGTTTAAACATGCTAGAAAGGGTTAAGAGTAAAAAAAGAAATATAAAAAACCCCCACAGTTCTGGTGTTTGTACACCAAGTGAGCAGAAACTGTTAATCTGATGTCCTCTGAGCAAACTGATGGTCGTATTTTTCTCCTTTCCCACCGCCTCCTTCTCTCAAACAATGAGAGTGAATGTATCTGTCTCTTTCTCTGCGACGTGAAAGGGCAGCAGGATTCATGGGGACAGGAGCAGAGAGCAGTGAGGAGAAACCGGACCCGACCAGAACCTAACTGGAGACAAATACATTTAACGCAAAGCCCCGAACTGGTGGCAAGATAAAAAAAAAAAAAAAATTAAAATTAAAACATTTGGTTGGAACAATTGTTTTTGTAATTTCAGAGGATAAGTGTCGGCACTATATTCAGTTTAGCACTATTCTAAACAAATAAGCAGCTTGACATTTACCAATTTAAATTCTCAAACTGGTAGGCGTTTATAGTAGAAAAGTAAAAAGTCTTTGCTGACGTTTTTCCGTCCATAGGAAAGCCTCGGTAGCCTGATATAACTTTCACTGTTTTGTTTTTGCCTCGGAGGATCCAGGTTAATTTTCTTCTTTGAGTAATGGAGTTATAGTTTGTCTCCAGATTTAAAAAAAATAGTTCCATGAAACGTTTTTACTGCAGCTTAAATGATTTTGTATTTTTTTGCAGGTCAGATGTTGGAAAAACATTCCTATCATTGGTTTGAACAGTAGGTTAGGAATCTGAGTAACGGCATTTAAAACTGAAACAAAGAATCAAATCTCTAGAAGGATTTGGCTTCATCTGTTGATTCTCCTATGATTGACTTTTAAAGACCGATGGAGAACAACGGGGGAGAAAGTTGGCTGAACTGGTAATAGGAGAGCAGTGAGGTAGAGATATTAAAAGGTCATGAATATATGAGTAATGAGGCAGAGTGAGGCGTCGGTAAAAGCAGGCCCTTCATAGCTCCGTTGGAGTTTGACAAAAACTAAAGAGTTTGGTAAGAGCAGCAGAATGAAGAGACTGATGCAGGTATGCCTTTTCCTCAATATTTCTCTGTTTTATTACTTTCCATCCTCCTGAAGCTTCCTCTGCCGCTCTGCTGTCTATTTGGCAGCAGTAATCTGGACAGCTAATAAAATCAGGTCTCTTATCAATCTTTTAAACTTTTGATGTTCCTGACAATAAGCATGTAATTGTTTACACAAGTAGCATGTCTTAAGTGGAAGTACAAGTCAGCTGCTCTTTAGATTTACTTTGGAAGTTGTGAGTCTGTATTTTTTTAAAAAATGTACCAATTAGACATTCATGGATCATTGCAGAAATGGTCTTGACCTCCCAAGGCTATTTCAGCCGATTCAGTCACAACCGATGACTGCATAGCAGAACAAAACGAGGCGTGGAGCGCAACGTTGTTGGATTGAAATGGTATGTTAAGAACAAAATGGGTGTCAATCTCCCATCCGACTTCAAAACAGAATGTTTGAAGACAACGTTAGGTGATCAGTGGAAAATACCCTGCTAGAGGAAAATCCAGACTGACAAGTGAACCTGTTATTTATTTCTAAGTTATTTGGTTTGGCAAGATAACTTGCTAAACCAGGTGGCAGAGGTGCTAGGGTGTGATTTTGTGTTTATAACTGTATAAGACAGGACATCTGGAAACAGAATAGCAGCAAAGAGGACAGGATATATGTCATAGGAAGAGATTAATTAAAATATAAGGTAAAAGATGGTATAATCTTGTTGAAATGTAATTGCTATATGGGGACTTTATATAAAATTTGTTTGAGAAAGGGCAGCATTCCCAAAACTTTAACATCTATAAACTTTAATTTCAGGTGCATTCATTGGTGGGTGTATGTAATTTTTCCTCTCTCTTGGTAAAATTTTTTTTTTGTTTTTTACCCAGGAATTATAGCAAACTAGTTGCTAATAATCCTTGCCTTGCGTCATTCTAACAGCTGCTGCATTTTTTTTATTTCATCAAAGTTTTACTGCATATGATCTTTGAGTCTTTCTTGACTTTAGGCTAATTCCTTCGTAGCGATTCATTCTTCACTAAATTCCTCTTTGCTGCAACTCCAGTCCAATAATATAGGTCTGCTGAACAGTTCATCAACAGAAACAAACGCTAAAAACTTGTGTTACAGGAACCATTTATTCCACAATTACTCGGACTAAAAGGTTCCCAGTCGTGTATAATCAGAAGCCGTTTCCTGTGCCTAATGACTGTTTTCACTTGCATACATCAGTGGTTTATCTAGATAAATCTTTTTCCTTATTTAGTTGAACTCATCCACATGCGGACATGTGCACGCATGTGGAAATGATTATCTGTAATGTAAATCCTGTAATCAAGCGATGTTAGGAAACGAGACTATTTATAGAAGGAAAGTGTTCAGAACTTGGTAAATAAAGGCAGCAGATGAAGCTTCTGAGGGGCATTTTAGGACTTTTCCTCTGATCTCGTCAGAGTCTTGGAGGTAGCTTTGCATTACCGCGGGAAGTGAACGCGCAGACACCTGGAGATGAAATGCGTGCACACGAGATGTGCCGTTTAATAGTTCGGTCACCCTAAGGAAAACAGATGCCTGATGACCAGCAGGGCTGCGGGTTACTGCTATTGTCCAAGTGCCGTGGACAACCCGAACTGCAGGTTCGCTGTAGCTGGATGAGTCAGCTTTATACAGGTGCAGCGTAATAAACATTAATAGGGTTTCTTACATCAGTGATTCAGCTTAAAAAGTGAAACTCTTACATTACACACAGTAACGTAGTTCAAGACCTTGCTTCTTCAGTGTTGATGATTATCCCTAACAGCCAATGAAAACACAAAATTCAGTTTCTTGTATTTGATTTTAAAGTGAGACCAGCGGTGAGACTTCAGTCAAATGATTTTGGTTTTGTTCCACAAGTTTCTCACAATAATTCGCTTCAGTTCTGACCCGTTTCTCTGGACAGAACTGGTTTATGGGCTGCCATACTTGCACCATTTTACCAGCTCCGACCACCAATATTCCACTCGACTGCAGACAGGACTTTTTAATTATCTCTCCAAAGCCTTGACCGAGTTGTTTTAAGACTCTCTGTATCTAATTTGACTGTAGGGTCATTATTTATCTGGAAACCCATTTGGCCCCAAACTTTAACTTCCTGGCTGTCTTGATAGATGGCTCCAATATTTCCACAAAATGCTTCTTTCTTCCTTCAAATGTAACAATAGTTGTTTATTTCCATTTCTCCATTTTGTCAGAAGTGGTGTGTGCTTAATACATTAACATATGTGCGTAAAATGAAAAACGGTACGACTTAGATTTTACAAAAATGTTGGCAGCCTTTCTATTAGTGCATTTAAACATCTGAATTTGAAATAACCACTGGTTATTCATTATTCTGGCATTTAGCAAATAGAATTTTTTTTTTTTGTTGCTAATGTTAACTGGCTAGAAACCGGAAAATTTTTGTCTGTTTTTAACGTCAGAAAGCAAGAAAAATTACTCCCGTTCTTGAGTAAAAAAATTTACTTAATTCTTGAGTAAAGACAGTTTCTGCATGAATAAACAGTTGCTACATTAAACTACTTCCCTTGTAGTTTCTGCAATAATCTCTTTACATCATCACTTCTGATTTCACAAGCATAATCAGGCGATCTAAGTGTTGAGAACTTCTCAGAATCACGCCTGTCATCACCGGAGGCCGAGTCATATGGGACGTCACGTGAGTGACGGCAGCATTCCCTTCAGAGAAGGCGAGCACGACCAGCAGGTTTAAGGCTCTGTGACACCAGACGAATGGCTTCGCTTGTCCGCAGGAAACCCACAACAATCACTCTTCTGTTCAGCTCAGAGGAGCAAAGCCATGCATCTGTCTGCTCCCTGGCTCTTGTCGTGCATTATTTAGTGTAATATTAGAGCTTTGTCAATCTCTAATGAGTTCTTCAATTCTTTCTCGGTGAATATTTGCACTTTCTCATGGTGTAAAGATTACTATAAAAGCCTGAAAGGTATGTGAAAACGTGGTTTCCTCTTGCTCCTTTTTAGTTTGTGCAACACAGTGCAGCAGGGATTCCTTTGTTTCAAATTGTAGATGTAAAGGCTACAGTAGCATGTTGTAGTAATATTTTAATGGACTCATTTTGATCCTAATATCAAAAACAAAGCTGTACCCAGTGTCTCAGACACATAGTAGGAAGGAAAAAGCCTCTTCTGACCCACATTGGTAATGGAAGCAGGTGAACGTCTATTTCAGTTCTTGTCATCTCGTGATGAATAATCTCCTGAGGTTTTTCTGTCCTGCCGTTTACCCTCGCATATTTCCTTGTTTTTAGTCTTCATTTTTCACTGTATAATTTATTTATTTCAACTTTCAGTTTCTATACAGGCAATAAAAGCTACATCACTGCACTTCCTTTGACTATCAAGTTTAGACGATCTATGCTTTGAACTGGACCAACAACACTCGTACATTTTAGTGTATATTGAAGACTAAGGATGACGAATGACAACATTTAAGAGAAATTGTATATTCCTTGTTTTTATTTCTTCTAAAACACCATCTTTCATAAGTCATTTGCCTTTGTTATAGAGTTAAAAAAGAAATGACTGTGATGTAATGTGATTGAGATTCAATAACTCAATTAAGATTCGTAAATCAGTCTCATTGTCTAAAAATCAGTTGGAAAAATTGAGGCTTAATCTTTCTATCACACAATCTTCACCACAAGAAAAAGAACCACTCAAATATTTCCTATATTAAAAGAAGTTGCAATAAAAACTGGGGTGTGATTTCTTCATATTATGAAAATTCCAGGACTCAGTCTTTGAGGAATAATTTACTTATGTTAGTACATTTTGATGAGATATTGACAAAAGCAAGTTTTGTAGGTGAAACTAAACTGTTTTTTGTGCACTACAATAAAAATAACTCAAGAAAAAAATTAAACATTTTTTTTTTATTCCTTTGGATGACCTTAAGTCAAGCTTGTTTAAAAAGGGAACACCTATCCTGTCTAAATTATCATCTCATTTATGCATTTTGAGATCTTTTAAGTGGTAACCATCTTGGTTACTTCCCCTACTTGTTGTTAGTCTCTTATCCAGGCTAGTAGAAACTTGCAGGTGCAGTTTTATGGCAGATGTGTTTCCCACACACTGCAAGCGACAGAAATGCAGAATCGTCACCGACTGATTAATACCAACATTTTTCTCATGTGATTAAGACATTTCGAGTGTGCGGTATGTGAAAACATAAAATCCCCCAGACAGATTGTCAAATAATTTGTTTAGCTAATTTTCTCTGTTCTCTGCTGTTTCTTTCTGTTGTTGATGTGGAGACTGAAGGTGTCGTCATCTCACAGCCTGTTTTGTTCAGCTGCCAGGAAGGAGCGTCACTTATAAGCTGTTGCATTCAGGTCACCTACTTACTTGCAGTCATTTGCAGGAATATCCACTTTTTGAGAGGATTCATGTGGCTTTGCCTTTGTTTGTTCTTCATCTGCCTGCCTGAAGTTTAAGATCCAAGACTTGATGAAACAGTCCAGCTGTGAAGTTCAAAAGCCTTGGATAGCAAATCATAAGGCATGCTGTAAATATTTATGTCGGTATACACACAAGAAGTGTATTTAAAAAGAGTCAGGAAACTGTAGGTTCAGTTTCCTGACTTGCCGTGTATGCTATGTTGAAATAGAAAATCAACAAATGATTCAAAATTACGTTCCATAGATAAATCCTCTAATAGGTTAGTCTGCAAACAGATGGGGGTTCAACTTTGTATTTAACAATCAACTGACTTGTATTGAATATAACTTTCAAGTCCCGACAACCTAACTTGGCTTTTTACAGAAAGGACCAATTTGCACCTACTCTATTTGACCTGAGGCTGTTTTAAAACTGCATTTGCCAAACTATGCACTGTTTTTTTTTTATCAGACCTTTAAGCATATCTGCACTTGGTAAGAAACGTGTTATGTACAAAATACTGAAAGAAATGATTATGCACTAAGACTTGAATCCTGAATCTCAGACCTGCCCACGCCTCCTGTCACGGTTAAAAGCATAATAGTGACTTTTCATAGGTGGATTATGGGGATTTATGATTATCTTATTCGGCCTGGCCTGTTGGCCCGGCTGAGGCTGAACGAGACAGATGGGGAGCACAGCTGCTTTCTAATCTGTGGCTGAAGCAACACAAACACAATCCCAGGTTGCCACACACAGACTGGGTGTCGCAGGTAGAAAATATTCAACAAATTTTTGATGAAATGAAATTGGAGGCAATTTTTTCTTTTTTTTTCTTTTTTTTCGAAATCCTCAGCAGTGCATGTTTATGACACACTCATGGCCTTGTTTGACGCCTGTTTGTTTTGGAAAGACCTTGTTTTTTTTTCTTCTCTTTTTTAGCCAAGTAGAATTTGAGAGCAAACTGTGGCATGCAAGCATCATCCTTGGACAGCCAAAGTAGATAAACGGTGCATAAATTAGATGTGTGTTTTAGTTTTTGTTGGGATTCTGCCTGTTGCAGTGGGAGATAAGCCACATTAATCATCAGTTGAAACAAGTGCGCGCTCATGTGAAGCCGCAGACAAACATGGATTTGTGTGTTTTACTGTGATTTATTTATTTATTTATTTTTTCCCAGTGTCCTCCAAATGTTATCAGGGCTTGGCAGGCGTCATGTAGAATTAGCTCTGGTGACGCGGCCCCAATGTCAGTGGCACAAATGGTTTTCTGGGGCTTTTGCTTGTAGAGTAATTTGAAGTAAAAAATAAAAAAACCTGTTTAATAAATAAATAAAAAAAAATAAATGCATCCTTCCATCATTTAATCCACCCGTTTATTCTTTCCAGGGTCACAGGGCAGTCACATACACCACTGTAGATCAGTTATATTCTTTATTCCCAATTTATTTAGAAAAATACAAATAAGAAAATAAATAAAAACAAATACAGATGAAAACTAGTAAAGTTCAGGTTTTGTGTTGAACCCCTTAGCTTTGACCTTTCACCTGCAAGAATAGTCGTTCTGGAGGTCCCTTCAAAAATGTCAAAACATAAAAGAAATTTATAAGAAATGTATAACCTGGCCAGTTGTCATAGTTACAGTGTTTCTGTTTTGGCTATAGTGACAACTTGTTTTTTGCGTTATTTTTTTTTTAGAAAAATAATGAATTTTTCCTATTTGGGTCTTTGAGGCGACATAACTATCACTTTACTTCAAGATCGTCTCTGAGGGCAACATAATTGTTTTACAACGACCTCTGTATCTTTTCCTGATGGAACTAGTTTGATTTGAAACATTCACAAAATAGGTCTTTCTTCTTTGTTGCATTTTTTTATGTAGAAGCATTTTTCTGTGGTGAGAAAAGCATCAGCAGCCTTTTTTCTGTCTTGCAGCTTTACAAACCTCCAGTAACTGGAGTTGGTTTCTTTTTCTTGTACCTGAATCCATTTCTCTTTGTTAGAGTTGTTGTGAGTGGGTGGCTTGGTGAGTGGGTGGATCTGGGGGTGGCTAAACTTAAAAGTGGTTGTTTTTCCAGAAAGCGTGGCGGTCAGTGTGAGTGGGCGGGTGGGTGGGTCCAGCTCTTCCTGTTTACTATGGGTTCCTGATCACAGCGGGGCTCCAGGTTTCTGGCTCTAATGCTTCCAGGTCCAGAGGGAACAGCGTGGGCTATTTGTGAAGAACTGGCACGCTCGCACTTTAAAATTGGACGGCTAAAATCTTAGTGATGCAATGAATAATTGATCTTTTGCCATTTTTCTTCGTCGATGGCATTCTGTGGCATTTTTTTATATATATTTGACTATTTATGGATATTGCATAACAAATATGGCTGTTTATTCTTTAAAAATCATCAACCTGAGTCGGTATTTAAGGAATACTTTCAGGCACCCCTTGTCTTTTATACCAAACTTTTAGTAATTCAGAATTTCCGAGTTACTTTTTAAAGCTAAAGTGATGAGATGTTTAGCAGTGTTGGTGGTACATTAAAAAAAAACATTTACTGTTCTGATTTTACCTTTTTAAAGTTTTAGAGTTAAATCAATGGCAATAGCACTTCAACAGTTCAATGTGGGGACAAGATGTAGCTAAACACAGAATCCACATGTAATTGACAAGACAAACTAATGACGGGTAGTTTGTGTAAATACATCCAGTAGTTTGCAGGAGTAACTACAGAGGTAACTTTGCGTCTGACTGCTCTCATGCATGTTTGATGCTGCGGGGATGTTGGCCTCTGAGGGCTGATCCCTGATGGGCTGCCTCCGCTCTCCGCCATTGTAAGAAAAGATGCGGATGCTGAGTGAGGCGGACAGATACAGAGCCTCTGCACTCTCCCCATCCTCCTCTCCGTACCGCACATGTTTCCCTCCCAACTATAAATACGCTCCTGAAATCCTCCACATCCTGAAACACAAAACGCCGATAAAAGTTTATTATCGCGCTCCAGAATGGCTTAAAGTCTCCGGTTACACCTGAAGGCCGAGGGGTCGAGGCGGCTCCGGGTTATGAGCCTAGCTTTTATTTTGCAAAGACGTTTTTTATTATTTGATTAAATGCAGACGGGCTTTCATGTAAAAAGCTCAAATCCGGATGAAAGCGGAGCATAATCGATATAGCAGGGATTGTCTTCGAGGCCGTCCAGGTTGTGGCGAGGGAGGGAGAGAGGGAGGTGAGAAAACCAATAAAGAGGCATCACTGGGAAAACTGGCAGCAGCAACAGACGCCTGCCGTTCTGCTCACTGCAGCAGCTGATGACGAATTAAGACCTGTTTTTGCTAAATTTAACCCTAAACAGTTATTTATTAGGGTGCTATTAATAGCTACATGATGCAAAATCCAGTTACTGGGATTTGAATCGTCTCAGATCAGTGATCGTTTTTTTTTTTTTTTTTTTACGCAAAACTAAGAACCACCATTTTCAAGTGATGACAAATTAGTTAGCAGGATGTGGTTTGAGATAAAGGTCACAAACAAACGCTTTGATGCATAAATATGTACAACCTTGTAATTCCTTCATTTTCAGTCGGGTTTAAATCTACTGCTGCTGTGAAATAACCTGCAGCACATATGTTTTGGTTTGATTTTCAAGTTCTTTTAAAGCACATGCCTCAAGGTAGAAGGACATGCAAAAAGGATGTTGGGTGAAGCAGACGAAGCAGGCAGGTGGGAGAGGAAAGAGGGAACAGGAGCTCTGTGGGGGCGACTTAATTTGGCAAGCCGTTAGCTTTCATGTCCTCTTTCACTGAAAGGAAGAAATCTGTCTATAAGATTGGACATGATACCGTTTTAAAATCTGTTCATGGTACAGCTGGATGCTGATAGAAACTAAATGACTAAATGTGACTTTTGCCACATTTAAACAAATACTTGTATTTTCTCATGCCATCTTTGTCTCATATTAAAATTTGCTTGCCGATCTGAAACGCCAAG
The DNA here is from genome assembly GCF_051168715.1 of Poecilia mexicana. Classification (NCBI taxonomy): domain Eukaryota; kingdom Metazoa; phylum Chordata; class Actinopteri; order Cyprinodontiformes; family Poeciliidae; genus Poecilia; species Poecilia mexicana. The sequence continues at coordinate 29,253,062 of NW_028263371.1, forward strand.
TGTGGGGGAAAAATAAGTAAACATAAATCTGTTTATCTCCATCATTTAGTTTGCTCGTTAATTAGAAGTCACAGGATCTAAATAAATGCAGCCTCTTGACACTCAATCTCATTCAGTGGCCACAGATTACTGTCGACTTTTATCAGCCCCGTGTGATTGTCTTTGCGTGTGTTCATCGTCAGGCTGTTTTAGCGAGGAATTAAAAATCTCCCAGAGTTTGTTGGTTCAGGTTGCTGGAGGTGGCAGACTTTATGAAAACAAAAGTGGGGACTGACTGAAGGAAGAAAACAAGACGGGAAGGATTGAAGTTAAGCGGATTCCCTGATTAAGTGTGTCTCTCACTCAGTCTCGGATTAAATAACGCCGTTATTCTAGTTTTCTTTTGCAAAAGCTTGAATTGAGACATAATTAATCAAGCTAAGATGGTGCTGAAAACTGATATGAGGACATGTTCATATAATGTTTTTCTTTGTTATTCAACACTATCCGCCAACAGCAGACAACCTGATTTTCTACATGCTTTAAATAACATTCAAATGAAATGTAACTCAGATTTTCATGCACTCTGAGGTTTTGTTTCTATTATTTTGGAATAGAAACCTCAGCATCACAGATCCTCCACCATACATAACAGTGGGCATAGGATGAGTTTTCTTCTATTTTTTTTTTTTTTTTTACATATTGGTAAAACATATTTGATATTATCAATAAAACCTCCAAAGTAAGATATTTTTTTTGTGTGTGTGTTTTTAAGCACATTTGTTTTATTACTTAAAAGTGCAAAAAAAACAAAAAAAAACTGACATAGTCTGGATGTTACTTGAGGCTTTGTCATTAATTGTGTTTAATATTAAATGTTAGATTGACTGAATACGTGAAATTGATGTGGATAATTTTCCTTGTCGTATTGAAAAGAGAATCACAGTGCCAGACCAATGGATGAAACTTCTCATTCTCTTATCACGCTGTGAAAATGTGTGTGTGTGTGTGTGTGTGTGTGGGGGGGGGGGGAGTGTGTGGACACGTTTCCTGCCGCATTCCAGGCTGAGTCACATGCACATCCTTGTATCCGTGGCAACAAAAACTCTCATTCATTAAGAACAATTCGCTAACTCATTGTAGCCCTCTGTAAATGTCTGAGAAGCCCACTGGGGTCGATTTAGACTGAATAAATAGAGCAGACACACTAAAAACAGGCATGTTTGTGTTGAAGTTTGACGTTTATTTATTTATTTTTCTGTTTTCTTCCTCCTGCAGTGTGCTGGGGAGGAGAACTGTGTGGACACCAGGACGGTTTATATCGGACATAAGGAGCCTCCTCCAGGAGCTGAGGCCTTCATTCAGCAGAGGTTTCCAGATAACAGAATAGTTTCCTCCAAGGTCGGTGAAAGCATAAAGACAAAATAACATGTCTCTCTCCAGCCTTCACTGTGTGGCTGATTCATACTTTGCAACAGAACGCTGGATTAAAACGTTTCTGTAAAAGAAACAGTGTTTCACCGACTTTCTGACTGAAAGGAAAACACTTTGTCATGTTTCTTCTTTGCTGTTTTTGTTTCTGCTGATCAATTGCTTGTTTGAATTGACACACAGATTGAATATTTCACCTCTTGTGTTTCCAGTACACTTTTTGGAACTTCATCCCCAAGAACATGTTTGAGCAGTTCAGGAGAGTGGCCAACTTCTACTTTCTTATCATCTTTCTGGTTCAGGTAAGAATACATTTCATATTTTGTGAAAGATCAGTGGTTTATATGTATATAGTACGTGCCATTTCATTTTTTTTTTAATAACCGTCGAATAATTTAGTAATCGATTAATCGCTAACTGGAGTACAGACTAAAAATAAAAATTTGCTGAAAGAACAACAGATTTGATGCATTTCCTCATGAATTATAAATGTTCACAGACAGATTTGCTCCTTAAATGTCAAATATTCCAATTTTTGGACTATTTTTCATTGCAAAGGTTGCCTAGTTTGTCAGGTTTAGTTCGTTTAGTATTTTCCTACAAAGCTTAGTTTTCATTGAATTTAATACTCATTAACATGCGATTATAGTTGATGCTCAGCAGAGCTTCCTAGATGGATTGTTACTTCCTGCAGCATCTGGATTAGTTTCTTGTCATTGAGAAAATAATCCAGCATATTCTTTCTTGAGGAAAATGTTTACTGTTATGTACAGCAGTCAGGCTGCAAGAAAAGTGAAAGAAACATTTATGTTTAACTCTAAGTAACAAAAGGTAACTTCAGCTATTCATGATAATAAAAGGGGGGAAAGATATTCGGCATTTATGATTCAGATATGACTGTTTTTAGCTTTGTGTAATTTAGTCTTTCATCATTATTTCGTGTTTGTGACCGCAGCTAATCATCGACACTCCCACAAGTCCCGTCACCAGCGGGCTGCCGCTCTTCTTTGTCATCATTGTGACGGCCATTAAACAGGTGAGACCTGATTGTTCTGCTTCGTGTGTCCACATCAGCTTCAACTCCACACATCAGACACTCCTTCCTCTGTGTGTCCCGCAGGGCTATGAAGACTGGTTGAGACACAAAGCAGACAAAGCTGTCAACCAGTGTCTGGTCCAGGTGGTGCAGCACGGGAAAGTGATCCTCAAACACAGTCGCAAGCTTACGGTGCGTGACTGTAACTCGCTCTGATCGTATTTATCGGTAAAACTTTAGCAGAAGCTAACCAGAGCAAAGAAGCTTCCTGGAATCGGTGGGTTAATGAGCTTCATCTTCTCTGTCCTTTCAGGTCGGAGATGTGGTGTACGTGAAGGAAGACGAGTCTTTTCCGTGCGATCTCATTCTTCTCTCCTCGTCCCGAGATGACGGGACGTGTTACGTTACAACGGCCAGCCTGGACGGGGAAAGCAGCCACAAGGTGGGATTTATGCAGATATTTCATGTTTTTTACATTTAATCTGTTGCAGATTGCACAAAATAAACTTATGGTGAAGTCAAAGTAAAATTATACATGGATTCTAAATTTTAAAAAAAAGTGGCTGTATGTTCCTGTTAATTTCTGCTTTAGACACTTTCATGTTTCAAATTTGCACAGATATGTCATATTTCTGGGTAGTTCAGACACAAACAAGTAGCATTTGATCTTTGTTTCATACTTTCTCCTGCTTTGTTTTTACCACTTACACTCTTTCTGCTCTTCAGATATGAACTTAACCTTTTTTCCACAGACGTACCATGCAGTTCAAGACACCAAAGCTTACAAAACGGAGGAAGAGGTTAACTGCATCCATGCCACCATAGACTGTGAACAGCCGCAGCCAGACCTGTACAAGTCAGTGCAACAGACACACACAGTTTGAATTGACATCAGAAACATGTCTGACCTCACGTCTTTTCTGCTCTTTTCTGTCCAGATTCAGGGGCAATATCAACATTTACATGGGAAATGAGCCTGTGTCCAGGTACGCCAAACATAACAAGAAAACTGCCTCTAGTAAACATCCATACGATTTCAGTTTGTTTCTGTCTGATTTTTAGGACATTGTGAAACTCTGATTTTCATTTTATGGAGTTATTATGTGATTCTTTAAAATATAATCTCTTCATCTGCAGCATTCTAGATTTTTGCAGGTTTTGCATCAGAGTTGACTGTTAATTTGGCCTGATTGTAGTTTTTTTGTCAAGTTTATCATTTGCATTTGATTTGTTTAGTTTTGGTTTTATTAGATTATAACACATTTCAATGCAAGATTTTAGAGCGGCAGTGTAAAGATTTGTGGATTTATGAATGTAGAGTAGTACTTTGTGTGACATTTCATTGTATTTGGATGCAGCAGAAAATTTGATTTTTTTTTTTTTTTTAGTTTCTTCATCTGGTTTTGTAATAATAATTATTCTCTTCATTAATGACCAAAGCAACGACCTTAAAAAAGTGTTTGTCCTCCGTAGATCTTTGGCGTCTCAAAACCTGCTGCTTCGCGGAGCGACGCTTAAAAACACTGAATATATCTACGGTAACGCACAAAACGCACCGGAATCTTTACATGTGATTTAGTGATTTGTGTGTTTTAAAACTGCGTTCTTACTGCATTAAGGTGTCGCTATCTACACTGGCATGGAAACCAAGATGGCTCTCAACTACCAGTCCAAATCTCAGAAGCGATCGGCGGTGGAAAAGTAAGCCCTCCCTCCCCACCGTCTCCCAGTCCTTCATTTTTAATTTTAGAAACCGCCTTGTTTAGCTCCGTCTGATATTCTCCATCAAAGCTGCAGCCTGATCATCTTCTTTTCTCACACTGGATTAGATAATCGTCTAATTTTTGCTTAATGCCCATCTGTTCACATCTCAAATCTTTTATTCACTGACTGCTGGTTTGTGAGTCTCAGCGGCTCGCTGCAGAGACTCAGTCTATTTCTTTCCATCTGCCACTGATGGAGTCTTCTGTCCAGATGGCTCGTAGGTGGATCTCATTTGCAGTTTGCTACTGTCGTTTGGCATTTGTCTTCCTTTTAACCAAAATTAACTCGGCTCGATGTTGTCAATGTTTTTTGTTTGGCCAGTTCTTCATCTGCACCTGTCTGACTGGTTTTTCTGCTGTGGATTTCTCAGTTATTTGATTTAGTAGCAACGTTTTTGTGGAGAAATATGAATAAAATATTAATTGATTTAGCACAATTTGTTCTTCCTAAAACAAAACTTGCTGTTGGGAATCAGTAATGAATACACATCACTTTATGTAACAGTGCAGATTGGAAAGTTTGTAAATTATTTTGTGCTTTTTTTTTTGTGATTTATTTGAGCTGCTTGTTTGTCAGGGTGAGAGTATTGTGCAACAACTAACTTAAAAGAATAAAACAAGAATTATCATAAATTTTAATTTATTAAATGTTTGTGTAATATTGACATTTCTTTGACTATTTGAAATATTAATTTGACAAAAACGTAAGGGAATACATACCTTTTTGTGGCACTATATGTAAATGATAAAATCAGAAAACTGGACTGTTCAGACTAAAATAATGTTCGTCTTTATAATGAATTCTCAGCAGCTGCTCGTTGTCTCCCCCTGCAGGTCAATGAACGCCTACCTGGTGGTCTACCTGTGCATCCTCATCAGCAAAGCCGTCATCAACACGGCGCTGAAGTACGTGTGGCAGGCCGACCCCAACAGAGACGAGCCGTGGTACAATGGGAAGACGGAGAGCGAGAGGCAAAGACACGTTGTGAGCTTTCAGCTAACTTCCTCTAGACCCGACGGAACAAATTCTTCATCATTTAAGTTTCTGAGGCTCCTCTTCGTCGCTTTCCTCTTCAGCTGATCAGGGCGTTCACGGACTTCTTGGCCTTCATGGTGCTGTTCAACTACATCATCCCTGTCTCCATGTACGTCACCGTGGAGATGCAGAAGTTCCTGGGGTCCTACTTCATCATGTGGGACGATGAGATGTTTGACGAGGAGCTGGGCGAGCGAGCCGTGGTCAACACGTCGGACCTGAACGAGGAGCTGGGCCAGGTAGAGATCCACTGGGGAAACGTCAGATGCTTTAAGTACAGGAAAGTAAAGGTGCGGTAATCAACTTTGCTCTTTCCAGGTGGAGTACGTCTTCACGGACAAGACGGGGACTCTGACCGAGAACAACATGGAGTTCATAGAGTGCTGTGTGGACGGAAATGTTTACGTACCTCATATCATCTGTAATGGACAGGTAATAATAAAATGGTTACTATTCACAGAATTATTATTCACAGAAAGTTTGCCAAATTATGTTGAATCCCTCTGATCCAAATAGACAAATAAACAATTGCATTTATTTGTAGAAAATTTCAAGGAACCAAATTGTAAAATTTGTGGTTTTGTATCATCAGTGCTGATTAGCTGTTTGTTTTTATTAAATTAATGCTGATTAAAATGTGAACCTGATTAAATTTTGTTGCTCTAATATCTTGAGTCCAAAAACACTCTGTATGGCTTAGTAATTGGAAAAGTAAACCAGAAAAGAAAGATGAATCTTAAAAATAGTAACTTTCACTTGAATTTGTTGTTGCCAGGTGATGCCTGGTGCTGCTGGCATCGATATGATCGACACATCGCCAGGGCCTGAAGCCAGGGTGAGTGGATTCCCTCCCTGACGGTTTTAGGGTGTGTGTGTGTGTGTGTATGTGTGCGTAACGGCTCTGTTCGTCCACCACAGGAGCGTGAGGAACTGTTTTTCCGCGCCTTGTGTTTGTGCCACACGGTACAGGTGAAGGAGGAGGAGACGGTGGATGGGATCAAACATGGCATCCACCAGGGCAAGTCCTCCTCCTTCTACATCTCCTCTTCGCCAGACGAGGTGGCGCTGGTGGAGGGCATGAAGAGGTGGAGCAGACAAACGCATGAAGAATTAAGATCCCCCCGCCCAACTCATTTAGTCACTCACTCCTGTTAAAACGCTCTGTGCTGCAGGCTGGGCTTCACCTATCTGCGGCTGAAGGACGGTCAGATGGAGATCTTAAACAGGGAAGATGAGATAGAGAGGTTAGTGTGACCCTAAACACTCACCACGTCTGGATTGTTTTTTTATTTAATCTGTCTCACACAGTTTACAAAACGATTTAATTAGTAATACAGAGAGAAATGCATGAAAATTTCAAACTTCTCAATGTTGTGCATATTCGCAATTCAATTAGTGTTCCAGCTGGGATAAGAAGATTGCTTTGCATCATGTTTGACCTTTTGTTTGAGGTTTCCTCTGTAGATTCTAAAGGTTTTTGTCCATGATTCACAAACTCAGCTGCAGTTATTTTGCTCTGTATTTTTAACGGCAGGTTTGAGCTGCTAGAAGTTTTAACTTTTGACTCTGTGAGACGGAGGATGAGCGTCATCGTCAGGTCCAGCACGGGTAACGCATCTAAAACTGTATACATATCTTGTTTATTTTTATGCTTTAGTGTTTTTTTTTTTCTCCTCTTACTCTGTTTTTTTTCCCATTTTTGTGAGCAGGTGAGCTGTACCTGTTCTGCAAAGGAGCCGATTCCTCCATCTTCCCGAGAGTGGTTTCAGGAAAGATGGAGCAGATCAAAGCGCGGGTGGAGCGAAATGCAGTGGTGAGGACAAAAACACAACACATAGTCACCCATCCACATTTCCTCAGAAACCCTGAGAATAACTTGAAGACGTTCTCATAAGAAGCAGTTTTGAGCTGTAAAGGTTGCACAGCGTTCGTGGTTTCCACAGCTACATCCTGACCACAGTTTCCAAGGTTACCACAAGAGGTGAATCAGTGAAGCATGGCCCACATCAGCCAAATTTTCTCTGTAAACGTTATAAATTTTCACTTTTTATGAATATGGAGTTGAGTTTGATTAAATGTAAGCAATCCAAGGGGTGTGAATACATTCACAAGTCATATTGCAAACATTTTACATTTTACAGAACCTAATTTAAAAAATTAAAATTATTAAAGTCTAATCTGATTTAACGGTGGAGACTCACCACTCGTGCAAATCCAATCAGTTTTGTCTGATTTCAAATGTAATAAGATATTTGCACTAGAAACTAGACAAAAATAACTGTTAAGATTTTGTTTTTGCAGTTTAAAAACGATTGTCTAAAAAATATTTACTAAAGTTAAAATATCACTTCTTTAAAATGACATTGTAAAGAAACAGGTGTGACTATTTGAGAGTGTGGTTTCAGGTCAGTGTGTCTGTTCAGCTGAAGTAGATCAAGTGAATTAAAGTAGCTGTAAAAACCAGGCCAAAAAGAGGTTCCTCTCTCTTTCTCTCTCTGAGTGATTGCAGCAGCAGATAGTTCACAGCTTTCAGTGGCAATGGAAATGTAGGTTGTGGGTGTTGAACAAGTGAGCCCGGTGCCCACACACTGCACCCTACATTACTCAGAGCTGACAGCGAATGCCTTTATGTTTCAAAGCCTTTTCCGTGTCTGTCTGTGTTCCCTCCAGGAAGGCCTGAGGACTCTCTGCGTTGCTTATCGGCGGCTGAGTCCGGAGCAGTACGAGCAGGTCTGCCACCTCCTGACCAGGGCCAAGTTGGAATTTCAGGACCAGGACAAGCTGGTGGCCGAGGCGTATGACCTCATCGAGAGAGACCTCATCCTGCTGGGAGCCACCGCTGTAGAGGACAGGTAGAGAGTGGTGTAGCATTAAAACTCTGCAAGCCCCAATATCCCAAAGCAGGGTGCTCCGGTGCAGCAAAAACAAACCCAGCACGAGTTTTAAAGGAACTGTTCCGAACAAAATGTGACCTGTGCATGTTTCTGTAAAAATAGTATTTAAAAAAAGAAGTTTGCTTTCTTTATCTCATTATCCCCACATTGTTTTCTGAATTATGTGGTTGAAGTAACAAATCTAATTTAGTTTTTCTCAGCAATTCCAAACTCTATTTCAATAATCTTGGTATCAAAATAAAGCTAAAATTTGGAAAGTGTAAATGTCAAAGCAGATGCTAGTTTAAGAGAAAATGAGAACATAATTTTGAAAATGTTTTTGCATTGTATAAACCTTTTAGAACCATTATGAACAAGACTACAAACATTTAGAAACCATTGATCCACCTGTGGATGTTACCTGTGCAAAGAAAAACAAATATCTAGGTGTTTTTCTCTTGGCACATGTTGGCACCATTTATAAAACTGGGAATTTCCTGTGTTTTTACTTAATAAACTTAAATTAGTTTTTATATGTGTAAAATTGCTTGTTTTTGACATATATATATTTGAAATGCACTCATTTTCTATCAAATTATAATGCGAAAAAATAGAAAATTGCTGTATTTGACTCCAAAATATATACTTTGTTTCATACTACCAGGGTTACGATGTCGACTCAAAAGCTCAGATTCTTTTTATATGCTTTTTGCCAATATTCTGATGTTTCTTAAACCCGTACCCAGGCTGCAGGAGAAAGCTGCAGATACCATCGAGTCTCTCCACAAGGCGGGCATGAAGGTGTGGGTTCTGACCGGAGACAAGATGGAGACTGCGGCTGCTACCTGCTACGCTAGTAAGCTGTTCCGCCGCAGCACCCAGATCCTGGAGCTCACCACCAAGCGGACGGAGGAGCAGAGCCTGCATGACGTCCTGTTTGAGCTGAGCAGGACGGTGCTCCGGCATTACGGAAGCATGCCGCGCGACGCCTCCTCTGGGTGCGTGTTTGTGACCACAGTTGATTCTGTTCTGCTTTATTTAAATAGAAATGCAAAGGATGGAAATATGAGACCATCCAACCATTGGTCTGTGGCGTCTTTCCAGTTTATCCAGTGAGTACATCGACTATGGCCTGATAATCGACGGCGCCACCCTCTCCGCCGTAATGAGGCCCAGCCAGGAAGACTCCAACTCAGGGAATTACAAAGAGATTTTCCTGGAAATCTGCCGCAATTGCAGTGCGGTGCTCTGCTGTCGAATGGCTCCTCTTCAGAAAGCACAGGTAGAAATTATTCTGTGAGGCGTTAACAAGGTAAATCCAGTCGGTGCAACGACCACAATCGCTGGCGGTTTTTTTGTTTTCAGATAGTCAAGATGATCAAATCGTCCAAAGAGCACCCTATCACCCTCGCCATTGGAGATGGGGCAAATGATGTTAGCATGATCCTGGAGGCCCACGTTGGCATCGGTTGGTGTTTATCCAGCATAAGCAAACAATGAAAACACAACTGAACATTTAATAGTTGCATACTACTTTGTTTTAATCCTTTACAGCTTGTTAGTGTTTGTGTTGCTTTTTATTCCTTGGGTTGTTTTCACCAGCCTCGTTGGTTTTAATCACTTCTACATTTTTTCACATTTCAACCACAAACTTTGGTGTGTTTTATTAGGTTTTATAAGATGGACCGTGTGGTTTATCACTGCAAAATGAAAAAATATATATATAAGATTTTTACAAATTAAAATTGAATTGATCCTTTCTGAGTCGATACTTTCTACAATTTCAGCTACAAATATTTTGGGTATGTCTTTAAACATCTACAAACGATTTATTTTTTCTTTTCACCCATGCTATTACTCAAAATATTTCAGCAAATTGTCAATTTGACTCAGGTTTGGGCACCATTTCAAAGCATTTCTCCAGGTAACTTTAGCTAATGCATTTAACTGCAGTGCTGACGTGTTTTGTTTGCTATACGTTTCACTCTAGGCATTATGGGTAAAGAGGGTCGCCAGGCAGTAAGAAACAGTGACTATGCTATCCCAAAGTTTAAACACCTCAAAAAGATGCTGCTTGTTCATGGACACTACTACTACATACGCATCTCTGAACTCGTGCAATACTTCTTCTACAAGGTAATCCGCATTGTATTTACGCTGTTTATGTTACGCCAAAACTCATATTTGAGACATTTATACATTCCTTTAATCTCATAAACTTTCTTCTTCTCCCCCCCCCCAGAATGTTTGTTTCATCTTTCCCCAGTTCCTCTACCAGTTTTTCTGTGGCTTCTCCCAGCAGGTTGGCAATGACAAAATGTCAAAAACCGATGTAAGAAATTCAGAAATAAAGATAAAAAGACGAGCGCGGGTCTGTTTTCTCTACAGCCGCTGTACGACACGGCTTACTTGACTCTCTACAACATCAGCTTCACGTCGCTGCCCATCCTCCTCTACAGCCTCATGGAGCAGCACATCAACATGGACATCCTGAAGAAGGAGCCAACGCTTTACAGGTGGGTTGGTTTTTAAAGTCTGGGTTTTTCCAGGTCTGGATTTGCATGGAGGAGAGTAGTAGGAGACAGAAGGAGTGTGAGAACAACAGCTTCCTAATCCTATCGTAGCTTTACCATAGGGGTAACTTTTAGTTTTAGGAAAAATAAAGGTGAAACATGTAGGTAATAAAACAAATTCACTTGGTGAATGATTTAAAATAAAAACTTATGGAATTTCTACTTAAACCAGTGAGTTTCTAAGTTTGATTGTGAATCTTGTTTTCATCATCAGAGACATAGCCAAGAACTCATTACTAACATGGCCCATCTTCATATACTGGACTGTCCTGGGTGTGTATGATGCCATTGTGATGTTCTTTGGTGCTTACTTCCTGTTTGACAACACCACCTTTACCAGCAACGGACAGGTAACGCCGACGCCTCCATATCAGCCCCTGTCTGACCAAAACGCTGTTTCATTCTTGAGGACATCTAAATAATATCTGTTCAATTAGGACAACTGATGTCTTTCTAATTTTCCACTTTTTCCATTTTTTGATTTGTCTCCAACTCAGATAATGGTCATTTATGTTTTTGTTTAAACATTGTAATTATCTGATTATTGCTTATGTTTCACCACCTTTTGGACATATCTAACATTTGCAGGTAGCCCTTAATTTTTGTTCCTATTCTGTAAATTGAAATACTAACACTATAAGCATATTCAGTGGTAATCCACTTAATATTGCTTCTATCTTTTCTACTGAATACACCTAGGCAGTAATAGTAGATGATCTTACAAGTTGGATCAAAAGCTGAAATCTAAATAGGTTCTCGGATCGCTGCTCAAAATAAAGTAGCATTTCTGTCATCTTCTTCTGTTATGTTTGAGTTTCTTTTCATGATTTCTTTTAACCACCTTAAGTTGCTCCTTTGCTACAAATCTTTTTTTTTTTTAATATCATTTGGGGTTTTTTTTTCCTCAGCTACAAAGTTTATGCTTTTCTTCCTACCTCTTTATTTTTCTTCTTATACTCTTACCTTTGTGTTGCTTTTTCTTTTTGCTTGTCTTTCTTCCTCCCAGCTAATGACAACCAACACACAGATGGTAAGCCTGTCCCTGTCTCTCTGCCATCTCACCATAGTTTCACCCTCCAGCTCCCTGTTTCTTCCCCCATCTAACATACTGATAGAGAGCAGCATTCACTTTCATCTCATGCCCATTCCTTTAAGCTTGTAGATTTATTAAAGGCATTTGTGTTGTTCGCAGACTTCTCTGTGCTTCTTTTATGTGTTAACTTTATGTTAAATGAGTGGATGAATAAGAAACTACCACTTTTTCTCATCTTAGACATTATTCATCCTTCATATAAACATATTTCACAGCTAATGAGCCTTAGAAAGAGGGATAATACTTTAAACAAAAGTGCATTTTAAAGGATGTTTGTAGAAAATGAAAAATTATCAACTCCAATGTATTCTCACATCTTTGTCATTTTTACATTAGATGTTCTCTATGCATGTGTTAAAGGAATAATTCAGGAATTTTGAAGCAATATTCTGTTGAAGCAGAACATAAACGGATAAGCAGGTAATAGTTTACCTGCAGAAGCTGATGCTCTTGGCCTTTTTTAACCAGATGTTTTGACCCTAGATGCTAATGCTAACAGCTAGTCAGACAGCACTCAAGACCAAAGTGAACTTCTAAAGTTTTATGATTCTTTAAACTGTTCTCATGTTTGCATTATACAGTTACCAAAAGGAACTTTCTTTTAATAAAAGTGGACTTTAGTAGACTGCTTTGTTGTTGAAGATTAACATTAACATTAACTTTGTTAGATTTTTAAGAAGGTGGGCGAGTGCAAATATCGGGGATACAGCCAATCAGGGCCAAGGAAAATGAATGGCACTCCTGGATTGGCAGCTTTGCAAACACCAGTAAATGGCATGTTCAATAATTATATTCCACAGAAAAGGAGTGAATACTGAAACACCAATAGGCAGGGTTCCACTGTAATGTTTTTGATTTTTACATTGACTTACTGTTAAATCAGACAGAGATGTAGATCTGCTCAAAATTGCCTCAAATGTTCCATTTTGTGTACGAGTTTCATTCAGGAAGATCTTTGGTGATGCACCACCTCCATCTTCCATTTCCTGTCAATAATAATCAGGTTCAGTGCATCTTCTGACAGACGTGGTGACAGCTTAAAAGTCGGAAGAAAATTGGGTTTGCAGTGTTAAATTAGTCAAACTTGAGTTGTTTTAGGAATGTGTAGAAGTACGCTTTACCATTTTCCATCCATCAGTCATCTGATGACCAGCTCCTCACCTTATTATTGTTACCTGCCATCTGTTTGATTGATTGATTCCTTTCTGAAGCAGTGCTCCTAAAGACAGGTGCATCTCAATAAATTAGAACATCATTAATACACAAAAACATTTATTGCATTATTAAAATAAACAGTACTAAAAATGATATTGTGCCCCAAATTACCATTTGTTGTGGAAAATTCTCAAGAAGCTGAACACTTCCTCAAAACTGTGATTTAGGCCCACTAAGCAGCAGTTCAGGTTTTTCTGTTGTTCTTGGTTTAGGTGTTCCCTGTACAATGTTCTCCTTCCACACAATTTTCCAATAATATCCTTAAATGCAGTGCTCAACTTGCTCTTTTTATTGAGGAGTCAATCGATGCTTGCTGAACAGTCAAGGCAGCAATCTTTATTGTGACTGATTTTATTTTGAACACAGATTAAAAAGTCAAAAATAAAACAAGAAAACAAAAAAATCCCAAAAAGGAGTAAAAAAAACATATTCTCATACCTCCACTACCTGCTTTTATATTCAAGTACAAATTTGTGTTATTCACACATTTGATACAATTCAAATTACAACATCTACAAACAAGATTGTGAAGACCACAACATGTAAAAAAATAAAAATTGATAAATATTCACATTTTCTGGGAAACAGTTTTTTTTGGTTTGTTTGTTTTTAAATGGCCAGAAATAAAAAGATTTCTTTGGGATGCACCTGTATACCGTAACTAATTTTCAACAAGTAGCAGCTATTATGTAGACTGTCACACATGTTACTGTTTCATGGCATCACACTAACCCTTCATGTTATTGACTCTGATTGCATTTAATACAACAAACAGAGAAGTGACAATAACAGCCGCTGGCGCGTTTTATCTGCAGATGTTTGGAAACTGGACATTTGGGACTCTGGTCTTCACTGTACTCGTTTTCACCGTTACATTCAAGGTAACGCAATAATAGCAGGTTATGTTAAAGCTGCCGTTACGAGCGGACATTTACCTGTCCTGTTTTCTTTTAGTTGGCTCTCGATACTCATTACTGGACGTGGATCAACCATTTTGTCATCTGGGGCTCGCTTGTCTTCTTTGTAGTCTTCTCTCTGCTGTGGGGAGGAATTATTTGGTAAATTAAAAATGCATATATAGCATATTGCTTTATAAATAACTATGTTTGTGTCTAATTTCTTTTCTTTTCTTTCCTCCAGGCCTTTCCTGAACTACCAGCGGATGTACTACGTGTTCATGCAGATGCTGTCCAGCGGTCCGGCCTGGCTCAGCATCATCCTGCTGATCACGGCCAGTCTGCTGCCGGATGTGGTGAAGAAGGTGTTCTGGAGGGCGCTGTGGCCCACCACCACTGAACGCATACAGGTGCGTACTACACACACACAAACCTCACCTACCGTCTCGCATATTTACTCATTAGAGGTACCTGTTGTACAGGTAACGCCTGTTTAGTTGTGTTGTCAACAGGCTTCACAATCATTATAAATCATAACAAAACCATTCACTTTGAAGAGAAAATGTAAATATCTTTTTAGTTTCTTGGTTATTTTCACTAAATGAAATATCTAAAGTAGAACAACTTCCATCGTCACCTGTAGTTATGAATGAACAGGTTTCACTGCAAACTACTGATGTTTGCAGTAACTTTTATTACCAGTGATGACGTATGTAGAACCGGTAATTGTGCCTGAGCAGATGAACGCCAGGCCGGGTTACGTCCCTGCTGTGGTGGCTGCCAGCCTTTAATCCTTTGTGTCCTTTGCTCCTTTTATTACTTAGATAAGTACAATGTTTTATTTTTAACTGCTAACACTATGAATGTCTCACTTATGAAGAATCATGTGTCGCTACTCTGAGTTTCCTCTGATAGAAACGTTTGAATCTACTTTGAATAATATGTTACACACTACAAAAACATATAAGCTTGTTTTAAGTCCTTAATATTGATGGAAAAAGTAATGAGTGAAGTAATCTGCCAGTGGAACTAGACATTTTTCCTATATTTCTAGTTAAAATGTGTTGTTCCGATGGCTGACTATGTCACTTATATCTTCCACTTTTTCATCAACATTAAGGAGCTTATTTATACAAGCTCCTATGTCTTACTGCAAAGTTACTTCCAAGTTATTTTTCTCTTACATAAAATGTAATAAAAATACTTGGATAAGATTTAGACTTTTCAGAGATACTGTAAATATTTTGAGTTTGAGATGCTATCAAAACATCTATAGTGACACCACATGAAGCTCATTTCTCCATTGAATGACCTCTTGTGTGTTTTAAGAAAAAAAGAGAGATCTCTATTACTGAGACTTAATTATTTATTAAAATTAATACAAAATTGTAAAGCACATTTATGGTAATAAGCTAACAGTCACTCATTTTTGTGAACTCATTTCTGCTTCCACTCTCTTAAAACTGATGGTGTGACCTTTTGACCTACAAAGTTGTAACTCTTTCCTTTTCCTCCTCCCTCCACCCTGCTGGCTCCTGCTCCTCCTCTACCCCCCTCTCTCCTCCTCTGTGAAAGGCTAAGCGTCGGTGCCTTGCCTCCGAGCCTTCCACCATCTTCATGCTGTCTCAGACCTCCAGCAGAATCAGTTTCTAACCCCCGTCCTCCATGAGGTGATCCTCTGCCTTTCCTCTTCCTGTTCCATTGTCTCCCTGTTCCTGCATCTCCTTCCGGCTTCCTTTGTACGCTGTCAAGCCCGTGCTTTTTTTCTTTTCCAACTGCGTCGCTTTAAAATGTCTTCCCAAACACAGGATGTTTGCTTTTGTATCCACAGCATGGCAGATATATGACAAGGTTTGAGAGGGCCCTGGCCTCCCACAGTTCAGACTCATTACTAGATGGAATAGCTCTCACAGAAACCTAATACCCACACGGTAAAGCTTCAAGTTGGTGGAGTGATTTTTTATTTATGTATTTTTTTATTTCCTTTTTGCCAGGGTGTGATGCTTTACTCACATAAATCTGGGATTTCAAATCGTCATCAAACGCAATCCATCAGGAAATGTGAAACACTCATATCTCTTGAACTTTTTCACGTTAGAACAAACTTTTCTGCCAGGGTTGTCAAACTCATTTACAATTTGGGCAATTTATTATTAGAGCCTATTAAAAAATTAAACTATTAAAAAATTATTAAATAGCAGTGAGTTCTTAAAATTAATATTGAACATCTTTTCACATTCATGTAATTTAACAAAATATTTAAAGCATACTTGAAGGTACAGAGGGCCACATTAATAGCTACGGCGGGCTAGACTTGGGCCCCTGGACCTTCATTTTGACCCCTGTGCTTCAATGTACTTTGGATAATTATGCAGTGTTCACGTTAAATCACAATAAAACACAATTATATACAGTGAAAGGTGAAAAAGTTCAAAAGTTATGAAGACTTGTCAAGTGTTTGATTTCTCATATGAGGGTTTGGCGCCATCTGGTGGCGGGATTTTATGGCTGCAGAAACAAGTGCATTTATTCAGATTGCAGTGTCTTGCATGCTCAGTGGTCGGATTTGCATTTGCATGATTTATTTTTCTGAATTTTTTTGGTTTGCTTTGCTAACCCATGTGAAGGTGACATTAAGGTGGTACAGCTTTCCCCATTAGATTCAGCTAATTTGCATATTTAGTTGTATTTATGAAGCTTCAAGAAATGTTTGTTACAGCCATGTCGCCTTCACCTGCTCTCTTAAAACTATTTGCAGCACTCCAAATGTTTTCGTCTTATCTTTGTTTTTTCATTCCTCACACAGAGCGCCGATAAGCTCTACAAGGGCCAGCTGTCAGAGTTCACGCCCCTGGCGGCTCTCCACCCTCCGCCCAGGGCCGGCGACCACCAGCGAGGCTCTGGAACCCAAAGGAACCCTCGAAGGTCTGACACCCCAAACAAGAAAGTCATGTTCACACGCTGGCAAAGAGCACCAGACTACCGCACCTTCACCCCCTTGCTCCGATTTACTGATGGCTCCCGACTCTCGAGGCCGGGGAATGCCTCCAGTGGGGCGGGGCCAGAGACCTCAGTCTAATTTATTTTGTTTTTGTGGGGTGTTTTGTTTTTTGTTTTTTTTATAAATACGTTTTCAAATAAAAAGGAGCTGAACTGAGCAAAAAAAGGGTTCGTCTTTAACCTCCCAGAGCCTCTGAGCTGGAATCGGACATGTTGCCATGTTGGGACTCGGTGGATTTAAGTCGCAACCCTCAAAACAAAGAGACTCGAGAACTGTGATTTCACTCTAAAATATGTGCACTGGCCCTTTAACAGTATCTGCCTTCAGTGGCAGCTAAAGTGTACTTCATCTGTTATTTCTTTGAACTGTTTTTACGTATTGAGTGGGATTATTATCATTATTATTATTATAGTGACTCATCTCATTCTGTCGTCTTCAGCTGCTTCATCTCTTCCTCTCTCCTCTCTGCCCCGACCTGCCTCTCTCTAGGAATAACTGCTGTTGGCTGTGTGCAAACATGTTGTCCAGAAACTCTCCGTAGGGCTCTGCGCGCAGATCCTACTGCACTGTAAGGAGGCGTGTAGCAGAGAAGGAAAGCCTGAACGCCGGAGGATCAGTCGGTCCTTGTTTGGGAAAGTCTCTGACGCACAAACAAAAGAAAAACAAAGACCGACTTTGACTCCACTTTCAGGCTTTCCTGCTACCTGTAGGTAGTGCTGTCTGGGATAGATGTGTTGTAAAGCTAGACGGTTTTATGTTCAGAGCTTCAGGTGTATAAACGCTCCTTATTTAGCTGTTGGAGATCAGAGATGCACCAATCAGATCCAGATTTCTGGTTTTCATTGAGATCTGACCTGCAGATTCCAGAGTTTTCATTTTAAATGAAACTGTTACAAGATTATGCCCATTGTTATGGATCAAAGTACATCTCTTTGGCCTTTTTATGATCTATTTAAACTAATAAAAAGTAAATTGAGGTACAACATTTTGCTTAATGTGTGAACAGTAGCTGATTCAGAAAGATTGTTGCATCTCTAGTAGAAATGGTTCAGTGTTGCTTTATTTGTTTATCAAAGCATCTAAAAATAATTCCCAAATCAAAGAAACTCAAAGTGCCCCAAAGTCTTAATGCCTTTACTAAAAACTGCCTTCTGAAGTAGGTACCTCATCAGATCTCCAAAAAAAAAGTTTGATTACAGCTTCAGTGATAATAAAACAAATCTAATGTCAATTTAATAATGCCTTGACGGTTTAGAAACCTTTTATTATCTATTTTAGGCACCAAAAGATTATTCACAATAAGAACAGGGAAATTTATCATTCACACTATATGAAAACTTTGGCCTTAACTAAGAACTCCAAAGTATCACTGTATTTACAACAAGAACAAAATGACCTAAATACATTTATTTAAAAAATAAAATTCAATAATTATTCCTACTGCTGCTTATTATAGTTATAATTATATGTCTATGATAGACTCAACCAAAGCGCTTAATTTTATTAGTTTCCAGTTGCTTGTTGCACAAAAGATATTTTTTTATTATGTGGTTTAAGTTGGAGTTGATTTTTAGATGGCTGATTATTCTAGGTTTCTTCTCAGGTAGCTAGCCTGCAGTCTGCTGCTGAACAGACAGGTTGCTGCCAGCTTGTTAGATCACCAAAATCCCCTTCATAGAGGATCTTTGTAGCAGAGTGCTTACTACATCCCGTTATTGTGTCGCCTCACACCCATCTGAGTTATTAACTCGGTCAAGAAGGTCATTTTGGTCAAGAAAATGGCCTTCTAGATGGTGCCATTACAGATGTGAGGTCACATTCCATATTTGGACATGCTTCCTGTTCTCAAAAGACTTTTCTTTTTTTCAGAATAGTGCATTTTAAAATGACTTTTCTGCTTTGAAAACTAATAAAATGACTGATTAGCATTTTTAAAAAATAATTTTTAGGTGTTTTTGCTCTGAATATGATTTGAGTTTATTACTAATTCAAGTAAAAAAAAGAGGCCACACAAACCTAAAAAAAACAGAGAATAAAGTTAAAAAGTCCTAAAGTCAGATTAAAGTCTGCTGTTTTTTTTTTTTTTTTTTTTTTTTTTTTTTTTTTCCAAAAGCTATAAAATGTTACATTTCTCCTCTCTCTTTGTAGCAGTGTCTGTCTTTTTCTCCTCTTCTGTGCTGGTGAAATGCTGTGGAAGGTTTCCCACCTCTGCTACATCCATCTGTCTTATCGTCATCATCATCACCATCCACTGTCCCCTCCTGCTCCTCCTTTGCCACATTCCTCCATTGATTCATCTCTCCATCCATCATGAGACGGAGCAGAGATGCTGTTTTGATGACTTGATTAGGACCTCGATGAACCAAAGCCTTGTTGCTGCTACAGTAGAGATACTTTTAGCTGCTTTACGTTAGGTGCCTTGTGCTAGTTTATGAAATAAATGATTGTTTAAATGCTTTACGGTGCATTAATGCGTGTTGTTGGAGCATTTAGATGGTACAACGGCTCTGCAAAGCATGGCTGCATAGAAGCAAACATGGGGAAATAAGTTGAAAAGTGAGTTTAAGTTGATACTAAGTCGGCGACCAAATTAGCTATGACTTCCACCAAAACGATACGACTGCTTAGTATCTGTTTCTGTGTTATTTATATGCCTGCCTCTGAGACGTTTGTATTACTTTTAGTTCTGTAAAGGACATTTTTTTAAAACATGGATTATACCTGGTGTCTTGGTTTCCTGCTTTAACTCTTAGAATTAAAGAAAATGCTGGATTTTTACAGCTAGAATTCAGTTTTTGCTTTCAAACACTTCAAATCCAAAATGAAATCGACGAACATCCAAATTCAGAAATAAAAAAATCAGCTCTACCAGCTAAAGACTTAATATTTTGACACAAATCTTTACTGTTCTTCTATAATTCCTGACGTCTTTATCTTTTTTGTATTTCAGATATATGCAGTAAACAAACATAGATTGGCATATAAATGTGTGAAAAGCTGCATAGTAAATCCCATCTTTTATTTCAGTAACATGCTCTCATATAGGAAATTTCAGCAATCCCACAAAATTCCCAGTGCCTTTGGGGGGGAAAAAAAAAAAAAAAAAAAAAAAAAACGTGGTCCACATCATAATGCTTCCTCCACCGTTTTGGAGTGTCGTCTGACCAAAGCACATGATTCCAGTTAAATTCCCAGTGGAGTTTAACAAATTCCACATTTGATTGTGATGGTAGAAAAGAAAAAAGATAGTTTTTCTACTGCTTTGACCATAGATGTAACAAAGGTTAGGATAAGTAGCTGTTAACTAATTTCCTTGTCTTTCCTATTTTGAAGAGTGACCAATAGAAACGGGCCTCTATGTAGAGTCATATTTATTTCCCAGGGAAACAGGAAGCCATCAAAGTCAGAAAAATTGCTTTGTTAGTTAAAATTACCAGTGATGGTTCTAAAGCATTTCTTTTTTGTTGTGGGATTTTTTTTTTTTTTTTTTTTTTTTTTTTTTTGCCACTCCTTTCTGAATAAATGTAAAAAAAAAAAAATTTTAAAAATTTTCCCGACTGCTTTCAACACGAGATCATGTTACTGGAATAAGAGATTGATGTAAGGTGAAGCTTTTTTTTTTTTTTAGCACATTTCTACCACGAGAGCAAATAAATGTGGAGGATATTACAGAGAAAACGAGTTAAAAAAAAATTGCCTTTCATCATCTTAATGTCATGTCAGAGCTAAAAGTAAAAGTCAACCTTAAGAGCTGGGATGAAGTTGCCGGAGCTGGATTGAGGATTTTAAAATGAATGATCTCTTAAATTTCCCCCTAAATCAGACAAAATATTGGAACTTAAAAACAGCAAACCTGAAAACTGCAATATTACTTTTTACTCTTTAGAGACAATATTTTACGTGTCTTATATGTAGCCGCGTCATTCAGACTCCCAAATTTGTTGCTACCAAACATCAATGCACCAACGTGTTTATCTGTGTGCGTAGCTTCCAATGTAAACGACCCGTTTCCGTGGCGTCAGCCGACGTTCAGACGCAACCTGGCGCCCATTAGCATCAAATGAGGAATGACACTTTGCTGTAGAAGCGTTTAAAGCCATGAGTCGTGGGTTGTATCTGTCTCCGTTGTCGCGTTGGCGCGAGACTTTCTAAACCGGCGACCTCCAGACAGAATGCTACCGTTTCTGTTTTGCAATGCATCATTGTAAAGAAATCTGTACGTCTCACTAACTAATGGTATCGCCTAACTGCTGTACGCTCAGATACAGTAAAGACAAAAAAATATAAACAGTATATACGTGTAGTTTATGCTAACTGTTGTACAGTTTTGGGGTGTTTTTGTATACAGTTTTTAAGAGTATTAAGATTTTATTGTGGATTTTCTTTTTTTTTTGCCAATTTTTCTTTAGCTTTCAATGGCACACGATTGTACATTTGCTCTAAAATAAAAGCCACAAGTGGATGTATGGGGGAAAAAGAATTGTTTTGTGTTTTCATTTTTTATTTTCTTAAGACACATTTATGTATCAAAATTAGAATTTTCTCAGTTTATTTCAGCAATCAGTTCAATTGTTGTTGTTTTTTTTATTTCAAGCATTTACTCCTGTTCATTTTAATCATTGCTTAAAACTGGTTCTGGAGCGACTTTTCACAAGAATGTTCACATTGCAGCCAGTTTCCTGGACAGACGGTGACTATGGTCCATTTCCTGTGAATCGCCACCAAAGTCTTGCTTCACAAATCTCTTAAAAGCTGCAACCACATCCATATCACTCCAGTACCACTTTTTACGACACCTTTTCCTTCCACTACATTTTAAATACTTATTTTGTCTTCTGTAAGAATCAACTTTTTCTGAGAAACTTTGTTTTCTTGACCATTTGAGACATAAATGTTTAAAATATGCCACTCTGTGTGTCTAAATGCCTTCACTGGTCCCAGAGTGGCTATTCAAAGTAATCGTCATAACTCTACTTCTTCAGTGGAATGACAGAAATAAATTCACTTAAGACTTTATTCTAATTTATTGACCTGTGTGGCAATGGATTTTCTTATTGGTGCAGTTTTTTCAAAAGCCACAAGGGAGCAGTATAGTGTTTTTTTTACACGTGTTTAAAGCTACAAAGCAATCTTGAAAGTTTTAAAAGATGTTCAGATACAGTCTGAAGGTTGAACTGAGCTGTTTGCTCACGTTGCTGCAAACTTGAACCAGTTTTTTTTTAAATGTTACATGAAGCTGAGAGAGATGGAGGGGGGGAAAAAAGATGAAAATGTATTTTACAAATTTTCCCTAAAGTTGCTGCAGGGCTGCTGTCTGCTCCATCCGAGGACGTCAACAAGATTAGGATGAAGGATTTGGATCGATTGGTTTCCCGTCATCCTTTTCACATCCCATCTGCGCTGATCTCCACGTCCTCTCCTCCACAGCTGGCAGCAGATGAGACCTGCGAGTGCGTCTGACAAGGATGGGAGAAATATCTAGGGCAAGACTGTCAGAGGTGAAATCTGGGCAACGGTTATAAAAAAAATAATAAATAAAAACCAAAAAAGATGCACAGAAGGGAAGCAGATAGAGGGAAAACTGGCAGAGCGTTTCCATCTTGTGCGTTTGAGCGGGATTTTCATCAAAAGTTGAAGCGCATGCAGTGACTCACCCAGTCATTTGCGAAACGAGAGCAGAACGACCGAAGTCTTTCTTTTTTTACGGCCTGTTTTGTCGAATCTAAAAACCACTTTAAACTTCAAATATAAATAATGCAGTGTGTCTACCTTGCAATTTGTTTTTAGGCTGCATTACTTAGAACACACTCTAGAATATATAGGCGTGTGGGTGGCGTAATTGAAGGTGTAACCAAGTTCTTTCCAAGCTCTTCATCACCTCTTTAGACTCACCTTGAGCTGCTTGGGGACGGATAGCTGGAAGCGCCTTGGTGTGTTCCCCTGGTTGAAGTATGTTTAGCAGATTCACGCAATTAAACGCCGACTGGCAGTGATGTGTAAACGCAAGGTGCTACAAGCATCTTCAGCAACAGGTGATTTGTTAAAAATACAAGATTTCTATAGATTGTAATCCCATTAGACTGCCAGGCACCTAGAGAAAGTCGTGTTTGACTGTGAAATAAGGGTTAAGGGAAAAAGTTTAGCTTCTCCCGGATTATGATTACACGCTCTCTTTCTGAAAGTTAAACTAAGTAGCTGACTTAAATTAGCACAAAGGGCGGCAATCACCGGAGAAAGAGAAAGCTGTCTAAAAGTAACAAAAATCCTCCTACTTGTGTAGTAAATTAACAAGTATTATTTTAGACTTAGAGGTTTTGCAATCATTTTAATCCTCCTTTATAAAGGATTGCAGAATTTTTTTAGGTTTTGATAAATTCATACAAAAGATTTGTCTAAAACATGAATTACTTTTAATGTTTCTTCTTTGCCCCGGTTAAGAAAAAGTTTTAGAAAAAAAAAATTAATTTTATATATATATATTTAATGGCTTCTCGTCTTTATCTTTTTATGCTTTAATATTTATTTTGCATCTGCCATGACCTAATGTAGCATTTTCTCTAAATGTTTTAAGTGCTGAGAGCTGTGCAAATGACAAACATTTGCAGCTCAAGCCACTTGGCCAAGAAAACATTTTTTTCCTTACAAAAAGTAAATGTGCAACATGAAGCATTTGCAATGGTGTGAAAAAATGTGTGTCCCACTTCACATTTCTTCAGATTTGTTCTTTTTGTGATGCTCAAATGTTTCAGATCATTAAATACAACAAAAATAAGCTTTTTAGTCACCATAATCTAACATAATTTGCCTAAAAAAGTGCATTTCTGTTGGCTGTTTCGCTAACATTAGCAACATTAAATGTACAACGGTGCATACCCCAAGTAAGGAGTTGTGCAGTCTGCCACAATCAACTTCTGTGGATGCAAGTCTAACACTCAAACCAGACTTAAGTCATTAGACCCTGACCTCTACCCACCACCCACAGTTTGATCCTGTGGTTATAATGTCACACTTGTCTCTTTTCACAGCATTAAATGGAGGGTGGCAATGGGGGCATTCACACGTGAAATCTATGAATTAGCTGTGAAATTGCTGTTATTTGCTGCTGATTGTTTAGATCTCGGGTTTTTTAGGGCCACTCCTGCGGCCGCACAACAAAGGGACTTTCTCATTAGTGCGGCCTTGCTTTTAAAGGGAAACGATTTCAGACACGCACACCCCAACAAGAACGATTTATACATTCAGTCTGTGCGTGATGTCGTTTGACTAAATAAAGTAATCAGATTTTTATTTACCTCTCTTTTCATTTTCTCATCTTCCTTTCTTACGTTTCCCATCACCTTCTGCCTCTGTTTTCTATAAGTGAGGGAAATTGTGCAGAAACTTAATTCCATTTGTCCTCTTGTCTTGTCATGTTTTTTTGTCAAACTCGTCAATGTCCTGACACACAATGGAGTCAAATACAATACAATACAACACAGAACAATCTCAGTGCTCCGGTTGGCAGAAGAGTGAGGGTGGTGTAGGCGTCTTGGTGAGTACGCACAAACAATGTTATACCCAAATGCATTTTATTCTCTAGGTCACTGCTGAATTTCAACTAAATATGACAAAAAAAATGAACAAAAACACACGAGAAAATATTATTTTTGCATCTTATTTTATTATACAAATATGTACATTTATGGTATGTACTGCTTTGTATTTGGCTACCACAATAAACAAATCAAATTACATATCTTGCAATTCATTTGGTTATTTAATACCAACTGGTAAATATTTTGTTTTAGATTTATATTGTTTTTATTTTAGTTGAATTTTTACAGTATGAAAAGAGTGAAACAGCGCCCCTCTGGGCTGTAATGTGTGCTTCGTGTTATTCTGCGGGTGTGGCCGAGGAAGGAATTGCAGCGTCACGGAAAAGACGCCAGGTGAAATTTGACTCTAATTAAAAACTAACGTTTTACACAGAAACTGGACATCGACGCGGCGCTTTTAGGACATTTTTTTGAAGTGAAATATAAGGCTAGTAAAAACAATAAAATACAACTGATAATGAAGAAAAGCAATTGGGTTACGGTTTGGAAAACGTTTTGTTTTTCTTTTTGTCAACAGGAGCGCCGTTGAAGACCAAAACTGGGAGCAATTCATGGAAAAAAGATGGGAGAAGTTTTGTCAGTAAGGTCTCCGTCACAGTAAACATCAACTGTGAGTCATATTTATAAGCATTCTTTAATGAAGTTTTCCTCAATGTCTCGCTGGAGTTGCCAGTTTGCATTTGTACTGTGGAGGTTTGTTGTAAATGTGTTGGGTTTTGTATTCTTTTGACTCATCTATTAGATTTGTAGTTTTCTTTAGGAGACATTTGGTCACTTGTTCCAAAAAGAAAAAAAAAAGAAGTTTACTCAACCTGGAAAAATCAAGAGAACTCAGAAAATCCCCTAAAAGCTTTCCCACTGTAGTATATGTCGCACAGCATTATGGGAACAGCGACATGTGTTTTACGGATTTTAATGAGGTATGCCTGCAGCCGAAGTAGACGTTTCCAAAAGAAGTGCCACACCTGGTTGGTACAGATGATCAATCAGGTGTGGCACTGATTGTCATGGTAGTCATGGTGACATTATGGGAATTATAACTTCCAGAAAAATAAGTAACAACGTCTTTTGATTTCGTTGTCCTGTCAAAGGTGCGCTTGATTTGTTGACCTGGACCGTCGCAGATTCTAACAACCTGTTGATATTTGCTGTCGCATCACATCAGTGAACACATAAATATCCAGCTCAGCAACTTTACGTCAAAATTAACTTAGCATAATTTATAAGGAACGTTTTTCAAAATAAAAGCACTTCCTATTAAGTCATTAAACTCCCTCACCCCTAACATTAACTAGTGTTAATTTTTCTTTTGAGTGTAAATGTAGTTATATTTTTAAAGTGTTAAATAATATACCTTTAATTTTCAAAAATAAATCACAACAGTGAGCTATTGTTTAAATGTTGAATGGTGTTTTCTGACAATTTTTTTTAAAACTTGATAGACTCGTTTGCATTCACCTGGTGTGAGAATCTTATTTTAGACATTGAAGACTTCAGTTGGATCACATTTTAGATTGTTAGATGTGATTTAAGTGAGCTAAGCTGCTGCTTGTTGATGGTGATGCTGCTTATGTTACCTGTGCAGCTACAGGTCTCATATGAAAATGGAAATTGTTGCTTTGGTGGTGCAGATATCTTTACTTTTAGCTAAACATGGTCTGTTGCTTTGTGTGAACTTGTTTAGTTTGGGGTTATATTGATTCGATCTGACCTGGTTGTCTGTACCAAGACATAAGCCGATTTAATAAATTTCCATTAGACGACTTCACCTGTTTGGAAATATTTCAAGGGCAGTCATGGTGTAGAAATGAAACGTGTGCAGCTGAAAACCACACTAATTAAGTAAGAGGGTATAATATAGCTGTGTATCAATATTGCTATTGTAGATAATACATTTAATAGTCAATATATTGTTCTGCTTTTCTAAAAGCAGCTGGATCTTCTCAGACATTTTTGCTTAAAGGTTTTTTCTGTAAAAACTTTGAAACTTACTCCAGGTTATTATACAAGGAGAATCTCAGGTCTAGCTTTCATCGGTATGAGTTGTATCCAGTTCGGCCTTTGTGCTTTAAAGAGCCCAGAATTGCATTGAGAAGAGAGGTTAAAGCTTGTTTCACATCGGCGGGGGCTAAATATGGGACACCTCTCACTGTCTCCTCGAACAACTGCAGAAGCAAACTAATCTGATTAGCACGCATCCCCCTCTTCAATGCTGAGTACCATCCAAGCGCCCGCGGCAAGAAACTCAACATTTTCTGCCGTTTTCGGCGACCAGCTCATCACGTTTTCTCTAAATCCCAGATGTTTCGAAACAGTTTGTTCCTGATTTCTGTTATTTCAGTCCTTCTGTCCTTCATCCGGATCCGATTCCCTCTCTCCATTCCTGACCCCGTCTGCTTCCAGGGTTTATTTTCTCGCATTCGGTCCTCCTTTATGCGCTTCACCTTTTTTCCTGCAGACCTTTATGCTGATTGATTTTTATGCCTCTCCTTATCGAGCGAAGCAGCCATTGTCAATAAATATTGCCTGTCCTCCATCTCTGCTCAGACACACACCCAGCAGGAGAGCGAGGAAATTCAGTTTTCCTCCTTTTCAAACTTCAGACTGCGTCCGCATGGTTTCTTTGGATTATTGACCTCGTATGCCAGTCCTTACTTATTATTTGGGAAAACATGCAGTTGTGATATTATTGTTCATGATTATTGCAGTAACACTTGAGAAAAACTTCATTCTCTTTCTGTAAAGATCTTCAAAATTATACATTTAATTACACCTCTAGTGAATTATTAAAGCTTGTTTTCTTGATAGGATGCAATATTTGGTTTTGTTATGCTGAGAAGAACTATTAATTCTGTATGAATTTCTGTCATATTCTAACTTTCACCCTATTTTAGTTGAGAAACATAAGTATAGACAGGATAGCCTTTTGTTATTTTGAGTCTGAAAAGAGAGACATTCATAAGTAGTTTTTGACAAAAAAACTTTATATTGTTAGGCACAAATACATGGAGTTGTAAAAGGTTGTAATCTCAAATATGTAGGAGAAAAAGAAACTAAATGGTGAAATTTTTAGTTAGAAAACACTTAAAGAAGAAGCCCGACGCCGCTGCAGCTTCTTCAGATCGTCGTCTTCAATGATCCAGGACAGAGAATAAGAAAAGAAAAAAAAGTGAATGTGAAGGAGCAAGGCCGCCGAGAGAATAAGATCTTATAATCATTGTTTGACGGTCTATTTCTCAGGCTGTCTGTGCCGATGTTTCACTCTCTGAGAGGCTCCAACCTTGCACATAATCAATTAGATTGGACAGAGGATTCATAGTTCTGCCCGTCCTTCCTCTGAACTGGATTCACCGGAAGACAAAAGACCTCACTTAGTGAATTCAGTCTCTTACATTCACACACAGAGCCGGAGCCCGTCCGCACACACATTATCCAGCATGTTTACCACTCATCACAGTCCTCAGTCACGGCTGAATTGATCCAATCTGAGCAGCCTTGGAGAACTGTATTCAGTTGTGCTGGCATTCATTCGCCTCTTTCTTCCTCACCTCGCTTTTTCTCTGCTTTCTGCCTCTCCAGCCCTGTTTTTCTTTCCCTCCAACCTTGTGCAACTCTGAGCGCTGCTACTCTCAAGGTGGAGCTGCTGTCAGAGGGACACGTCTGGGAAGAAGTGCCACTTCGTGAAGTTTTCTAACCTTCGTGGAGTTTTCAAGGCTCGACAAACTCAATGAACTTTCCTCATAGACTGAGTTTAATTCTGGAGTGAATGGGTGGCACCCACTTTTTTCTCATAAAGCTTCTTTATTGAAGATTTACAGCTAAAGCTACTTATTTATCGAATATAATATATGCTTAAAGCCTTGATTTCACCATTACGGACCACAATTCAACCTATTGTGTCTTTTGCATCAGAATATAAGTATCATAGCGATACTTTGTGCTGGTTTTGAGAAAAATAAGTTAATTTAGTGTCCAAAAAGATCACTGGATCTAAATGGCTACTGTGGACTAATATGTCCACTTACTGGAGATATTGGAGATACTGGTCCAGTAATGTTCTCTTGTTGAAGACTGCTTATATAAATTGTTTTCAGGCTCCAACAAATATCTTGTTACAAATGATTAAGGTGTTTAATAAAAATAAATATCTTTTCCAGGGGCACCAAAATGTAATTTAGCTCTTTTCAAACTTTTAACACACATAACTATTAGAGTGATTATTGTCTTGCTGATGAACATATGTCCTTGGGACATATTGATAGGGTCGAAGCCCCCATGTTAGAGGTCTTGGATAATCTCCCTGAGCCGCAGCTGCCTGAGAAACATCCCTGATCCATTACCTTTCCCTCTTCCTCTCCTTTCTCAGCAGATATTTGATAGGAGTTGAAAGTCGCCTCTTTGATTCAGCGTTCAGTCTGCTTCTCTGTCAAAGACCCACAAATACACAGTCAAGCCCTGATGGATGATGTACTATGAGAACAATAAAGCTGAGTAATTACTGTGTTTAACTCAGGACATTAATACGGCCCCACGCCCTGTGAGCATGTTCAGGTTGTAAGGTGAGGTCAAGACTCATCCTTTAACCTGTCCTCAGGTAGACAATGGCTCCATTTTTACCCAATTGTTGAGAGAATTGGAAGGAAACTTTTGAAAAGTTGCCAAAAGGAAGATATACGCCAAGTATGTTTACATTAAATTGTGTAAAGCAAAAACTAAAAAAATAAAAAAAATAGACTGTTTATTCATGAAAATAACTGTAAAGGCTGAATTATATTATCTAACCTTAGCATTTTATCTAATTTTGATATAAAATCTAAACTTAACTGAGTGGAGTAACTTTATGTTGGTCAGCATTATTGATAGCCACATGCTATTGACACCATTTTTGCTCAACTTTTTTTTGGGATAAACCAGCTGTATAACGTAGGGCTGTGGTTTGAACGTTGTAACATTTAACAGGTAGTGTTTCAGTTGCTTGCTGCACAGCTTTCCTACACAATAGTGTAAAATTAAACAGAAATAATTTATCTTGTCTTTTTAAAAATGTTGGATGACATTTTAAGATATATTTGGTGTTTTTCAGGACACAATATACAATCCGGTGCACATGAGAAACCAACTTAGTTTACTTTTATATTTTTTGGCCCTTGTCCCCTTTATGGGCTCTGTAGAAATCTCTCTTACGGTAGCACCTCCTGACTGACTCCCTCGGGATTTTTGCTTGGAGAATTGTTTGTTTGCTCTCATGGTCTCCATCTTCAGACCACAAGGCCTCAACCACAAAAACAATTTGTGTTTTTTCAGCCCATCGACTTCCAGTTAACCTGAGCCGCTTGAAGTCAGAGCTTTAGCCGTGTCACAGGTTGACTCCACACACACACAGACACACACGCGCACACACACACACACACACACACGCACACGCACACACACACACACACACACACACACATCCCCGAGAGACTGAACTTGATCCCTGGCTCTACTGGCTTGTCAATCACTTGTGGGATTTTCTTACGGATAATTGACAGATGTTGGAGCCGGTCCCAGCGGCGGGTAAAGAACGCTGGAGCAGCTCGGCAGGTGAGAGCTCCAGTGGGCGTGTCGGTGTGACAGGTGAGGTCTGAGTACAAGGAGGGAGGACCTTATCTGGTAGCAACTGATCTTAGTGGTTAAGAGTGTCTCTAATGAGTGTTTCTTTGACCGAGTAGGAAGCTCTCTTTTGTTATTTTGTCTTCAGAGGATCAGCATTTTGTTTGTGTGGGGCTGAGGTGCCAAACGTCACTGGACAAAACCCAGACAACTTCAGAATCACAATGGGGGGAAAAAACAACCTGATTGTTTTGACTCAAAGGTGATTTTAGAAGCATAAAAATATAAAAGCATAAAAACACACATTACATCATCAGAAGTTTGGGATTTTTTGTGGAACAGTAGAATATAGACAAGGATTTGTGCACGTTTGTAATGGAAATGCAGCTATCAGCTGCTCTAGATATTTATTGTTTTCATCGTTTGCCTCCTTAAATTGGATGATTTGTTGTTTCCTTCATGCGTTGCTCATTTTTAATTATTTACTCAATTTATTCTTATAAACTTTTGTTTGATTTGAAACAAATTCATACTTCATGGATCTAATGGATTATTGATTAAGTTGCAGCAGAACAGGTGCATTAGCTGAATCTACTGTGGAGGGAAAGAGAGGGAGAGAAAACTTTGATCCAGAGAGGAGAAGTTTTCACATAAACTGACTGTTTTTCTGCCTGGTCCAGAGCAGTTTCATAGATATCCTGTCTTGATTGACCGTGTGAGTTCCTCGCAGAGGTTAAAGTTCAACAGATTTCAACTTGAGCGCAGCACAGGTTGCGTTAAGCTTCACACACCTCCAGGCTGAGCACCAATGAGTCATGATTGATCAGAAAGAAGAGCATAACAAGTAAGATTTAAATAAGTTATTTTAACTTAAAAAAATAAATGAAAACACATGATTTTATAATTTAAAAAAGAATAAAATTCTTGGAAAGTGAGGCACAAAAAGGTCAGCCAGGCTTAGAAGGCAATTACACTTTTCTAAAGTCACAATTTGACTATTTTTCTTTTACATTTTTTTATTTACTCTGATTATCTTTGGTTGATATCAAATTGTGTTTAATCAAAAACATTTAGGTGTGACTAAAGGCAAATATTATTTCACAGCGCTGTATTCACAAATAAAAAATACAGCATAAAGCAGAGTTCGTATTTAGTGTTTCAACTCTCCCAAAAAGGATACAGATGCATAAAGTTATCTTTGTTTAACTTCAGTTGTGATGTAGAAAATTATGTTATGGATTTAGAAATATTACAAAGACACCTTTTTATTTATTCAATTTTTTCCTGAAGGTTAGTCTTCATCTGTTCATCCTCCTGCATCTTCTTTCCCTCTCATTGTCCATCTCCCTCCATCATCCCCCCGCCTCCCCATCTCTCTTTTCTTCTCCTTCAGTGACAGTAAACAGCCCTCCTGCTGGGCGTCTCCTATTACAGCCTCCGTCCTGATTCTCCTGCTTCCACTGTCGTCCTCTATTTTTTTGTACCCCCCCCACCCTTTTTCTTTCTAACCATCAGTCGCTCTGCCTAAAAGCTCAAGGCCTTCTCTAGACGCCGAATCAAAAGATACAAGAGCTCCAGAACAATCACAGAGCCAGAAAGAGAAGGTGGCGGTGATGAGGTTGGAAATAAAGGTGCTGGTGATCATGTCGATGGCGGCTGAAAGGAGCCTCTGATGATCTTTAACATGACAAATACAGCAATAATATCGAGATCAGGGCCGTTGATGAGAGGAATTTATGCAGTAATGTTACTATTATGAAGAAAACTGCTATGTGAAGCTAAATTGAGTTCTTCACATAAGGTCAGAAGTAAAAAAAAAAGGGGTTTTACTGCATTTGTTTTGGAAATGCATTTAATTCACTATGGCAGCTGTTTGTTGTTGATGGACCGATGACTGCTAAGTGGCGTTTCAGTTAACCTCAATTAGATCATGAATAAAACAGGGACATACAGTACGTACAGCAGATCCTGGTAAATTACTCCCTCTAGGATTAACCCAGGTTGTTGACTGCTGAGCTTAGGGTGATGAAGTTATTTTATATTGCTTGAGGGAGAATTTAGTGGTTGGTGGTGTAATTGAAGCCTAAATGTCTGGTTTTAGAAGCTCACCTGGATGCTTTAAAGTGGAAAGCAGTGGCAAACTACTTCCTGTTTGAGTAAAGAGAGACCGGCTTCCATAAGGCAAAACTTTCTGAATCATAATCAAAGCAGCTTGCCACCGCTAGAGCCCTGCAAAAATATTTGTTACAAACCCAACTTCAATCAAGTGTAAAAAGAATATTTAATCAGAATTAGGTTATAAAACCATCTTTGAATTTCTCATAAACCTACCAATACAAGATCATCCACTTAAACTTGGGACCTTCTGCAGTCCATCGTCTAAACGGTGTTTGAATTATAGAGGGGATTACAAGTAGCATGCTGTGCACAAGGCAGTTTATCAGGTTGTAGTTTATCAACAATTTTACATGTTTTTCTGCCTTAAAAAACAGAAATGCTTGGCAAAAAAAGCCCCAACGTGAAATCAACAATATGCAAACGCTCCAAGAATTCACAAATCATGTTTTCAGGGGAGCTGCAGTCGTAAGACGAGGCAGGCTCCCTTCGGTGCACACTGTGGCTCCTGGGTAAGAGGCGACGGTTCGTGTGTTTGCTGATCTTGTGTTAACAAATTACCCAAAGGAAGCAAGCAAATTAATTAGCGCGTACTTGCAAATTAATCAGTTAATCAGAATGTAGGAACAAATTGCATATTTGCACAAAATAAACAGTTTGTGCATAATGTATAAAAATTTGGCTCCTCTTTATTACTACTATGCAGATGATGAGGTTTTTCTTGCTGTTGTCTTGTAATAAAGGAAAAAAGAGATTAGGGATGTTTTTATGAACATATGATTTAAAAAATAATCAGGTTTCTGATTTCTTTCAACACCTTCTCACGTCTGAGACAGCAATGGTTTTGTTTGGTCGTACAGTTGCAGAGAAATATTTGTGTTCATTCAACCTGAATCTGATGGTCTGACTTTGTTTGATTGCATTTTATTCTAAATCAAAACTGTACCACAACATATATAGCTTTATCAACTTAAAATCAAATGATATCTGATAGTGAGACTAAATGGATCTCAAAATTATATATAACGTAGGAACAAGTCAGCAAAAAGTATTTGGTCAACGAAAATGATTGTAGGTATTGTTTTGCATCATTCCCACATTAAAAAAAGGATAAATGCATAAGCTACAGCCAAATTCTATGAGCTCTGCCCAAGAAGAGTTAACTTATTTGTTTAATGATTATATACTTTACTAAATCTTTGAGATGTATATTTGACACCAAAAACAATTAAATGCACATTTAGTAATAAAATCAGTTCCACTTCCTGTTTTCAACAATTAGTCCCTTGATTGTATGATTATGTTTCCATAACAATAAAAAACCCTCCATTCAATATAAATTTCTGTTTCAACTTAAAGGTTTTTGACACTTGACATTATTGTATTTTCATATACTTTTTAATTTAACCTGATGCCAGCTGTGTGTGTATGCATCTCCTCATATCAAAATTTATCAAGTGTAAATGCAAAAACTGTGTGCCATGGCTCTTCAGCAGGGGAGGAAAAGTCAGAAATCTGAGAAAAATAAAAAATTACTCTTAATGCTTCCCATCTCCCACTCTGTGGGTCTGGACGGCGTCCTGCAGAGCCTACAATCACGCACACACTCACACACACGCACACACACAGCACGCCCAGCCAGGTCAGAGCCCTGAAGCTTCAGTGGCAACTTGGAGGGCCAGAATAATGACTTCCATAATGTCTTCCTACAGTGACGGGAAAAGAAAGTGTGAGAGGAGAGGGAGCACTTTCCTTCCAGGACTGTAGGAGTCCTTTTGTCGCTCACCCTGCGGGAGCTTTTAGTCCTCGCCGCAACTTATTGGTTGTCCAGCCGTGTGGGTTTGGTGGCTAAGAGGAGGAGGGGGCGGGGGGGCGATTGATACAGTAAAATCCTCTAACCGTGAAGATTCAGGGATTCAGAGGCTGTTTGTGTTGAGTGGAGGTCAAACCTACAGTCGATCGGCTTCCCTCCCTGTGTCACCTTTTATTTTTCAGCACTTTTTTTCTCCTCTCCTGAATGCGATTGATCGTTTTTTTTATTATTATTTTTCTAGCTGATGTGAGTTTGCAGTGGTTCAATATGTGATTTGTCATGTCATTGGCTCCTGCCAGTTGAGCATCTGGAGAGAATTAGAGACAAACGTCCTCCAGGTTGATAAAAATACAATCAACTAAAGCATTTACTCACTTTTTAGCTTCTTTAATATAGCATGATCATGCTATATTAATATTTATAAATCATCCAGTCTGTCTGTCAACAATCACTCAAAGGATCCCAATTACAAATTTAAAGGATGTTTTGTACCTTTTTCTGGAGTTAACTTATCTGATAGTAAAACTAAAATAAATATATTTACAATGAAATAGAATATGTGTAAGAAAAGCCAGCAGAAACTGGTAATTAATATAATCAGAAATGTATTGTATTACTAATCATGCAGCATTTTAACTCATTTGATTAGTTAAAAAGAAACACAAGGAGATCTATAATAAATCTTACATTCATGATGAGCATAAAACAATACTAATGCTATTTCTAATATAATGTCATCACTAGTTTTAAAAATAATGTTGGTGTTACTTTTAAGAGTAATGCTAATGTTCTAAAATAGTGAAAAACACTGAAAAACAATTCTAACATTAATTCTTAACATAGATGTTAATTCTAAAATAAGGCTCTTTCTAAACATAATGCTGATTACAGCAGTAAAGTTATTTCAAAGCTACACATTCGGATATAAAACCGTCTCAGTCAGACACACAGCCATAAAAATCTCCAACAACACAGAAAAAAAGCTACTTGATTTTGTTTTTTTTCAGAATAAAGTTACTAGAGAATCTGAATAGTCGCTAAATATTGCGACCAAGTGGATAAGTCGGCAGCTGTGCTGCTTTCATCCTGATCACAGCCTGCTACTACACCATTGGCCACACCCCTCTGTGTCCCTTGGCTCCGCCCGCTTTGGTGGGATTTTTCACAATTTTGTCAGAGGAAGCGTTGTGCTTTCAGAAGAGCTAGTTACATTTTAAAGAAAACCATAACTGTACAAATTAAAAGATTTGTCGCAAACAAATGTCAAACTGAAACGTTTTTCGTCAGTAAAGGTTCAAATACAATGTGTGTGTGTGTGTCTTAAAAACCACCAGGAACTGTCAACTATGACACAAAACCATTTTAGTAGATTATTCAGTCCTAAATAAAACAAAAACATATTCAATCATGATCTAATTGCTTTTTGAAAGCCAGTGATTACAAATCCAAAAGTGCTTCTGATTCTGCAGTAAAAAGTACTTGAATACCTTAAAAGCTGTTGAACCATGAAAGGATGAATACAAACAAAAAACGCATCACAGAGATAGGCCAAGAAAGATGTCACTGCTTAAAAATAGGAAAGTAAGAGCAGTATGTCTCAACAAGGGATGTGTAAAAATGGCTATAATTATTTGTGACAAATTGTAAAATCCCTACTGAAGGAAATGGGACTCTGAGCCAGAATACGTCACCCACTATATTTAATAACAAGTACATGAACATATTGCCTTGGGAAAGTCTCCATACCTTTTTACCTATTCCACATTTTGCCATGTACAACCTACAAACTACAATGCATTTTATTTGGATTTGGAAAAGCATCAAATGAAAGAGAAAACATGTCTAGACCTGCAGTAAAACCTGCAGAAGACACATACAGAACAGTCTGTATGATGTTAAAACATTGTCCTAACAGTGATACAGTGGTGGCAGTATGATGGTGTGGTTATCATTTTGTTCATAGCAACACAAATGAAGCCCAATTACTTGTCAGGGACTCTAAAATATTTGAGATCTGGGTCAAAGTTCAACTTCCAGTGGGACAGCAAATCTGAACACGCAGGCGGCGCTGTAGTAGACTGACTTTAATCAAAACTCTTAGAGCGGTCCAGTCAAAGTCCAGACCTAAATCCAGCACAACTAATTGTGGAACCTTTTCAAGTTTTCCAGATTTCTAAATCAAGTAAATTAAGATTATTCATACGGACTCTGATGCGTCTTTGCGGCCATTCGGACAAAACGTTTTACGGAGCAAAAGAGGTTAAGACATTCAAAATTCAACATTTAGTGAAGACATTATAAATAGAAGAAGAGCCATTTTTATAGGTGAAAGGTCAAATCTGATGTCTCCATGAGGTACATCGTCTTTATAATTAACAGTAAATACACACCACTCAGCGGTTTGTCATTAATGTTAACGAGTGAAGGAAGAAACATAACTTCTATCTGATGGTTTTAGAAGCCACTTTTCATTTCTTCTTGTTCTGCAAGAGAAACTGAATGTATTATTGTTGCTGTGTAGGGTTGCTGTTTTGCTTGTTTGTGCCTAAGATGAGTCTCCTAATGATGCAACCTGCTGCAGCTGTACTTTTATGACTGAGCTGCATATCTGTATCTGTGGAAGCACGTTTGATTAGATGATTATTTCTAGACAGGATAAGTGAGTGAAACAGAGACTCTGTTGACTCTCATTCAGGTAATCAACGCACACATGCCATGGCACACCACGCTATGCCAGATTGCATTACCTGCCTCTTTTCATAGGTACATAATGAGATCATGGAAACACTAGATGGATAGGTGGACGGAGGAAGACAAATTGAAATGTAGCGAGACGAGAAATGATGGAATATAAACTTTAGAAATATTTCCGGCTCTGAAAACACCTGCTGGGTGATTGCGAGCGGAAATATGGCAGCGTTCAACCCTTAAACCGTCTCTCAGTGATGACAGTCGGGCAGAGAGAGAAAGTGATGTGTTAACACAAACTGGGCAAGATGGAGATAAACCGAGAGGGAAATCTGGTGGCCTGTCAGCTCAGTTCTCTCTGTCAATTTGTCCAAACAGAGGAAGCTCATGTTGCATTGGAGATACAGGTAACAGGAGCTGGACTGGACCACACCTAAGCCACAGGTACCGGCCAACCCTCCCCTCCTGCTTCACAGGCGCACAAGAGTCATACAAGAGTTTGCTGAATGTATAAAAGGATGGTTTGTTCTGAAAAGCTCGATAGATCTTGATTAAACAATTCAAAAAGTATGATGTAGTATGATTTTCTTTGGTTAATAACAATGATGGCAACCAAAAAACAAACTCCTGTAATTCACATAAAGCTGCTTAAATAATTTCATTAAAACCTTCATTTCCATTATTTATAATCCTGTTTTAGTATTTCCAGATGTTTTCTAGATTATTGCAGTGTTTTATTCAGGGATTTAATACAAATAGAGCGCTACAAATAGCAGCCACCCTCCCCCTCAGACCTTCTGCAGGAAAGGTGTTCCACACACTTCTTTTCTTTGAATTATAATGTTTTCATATCACAGATGGTGACCAGGGGCCACTGAAATGTGAGTCTTGGAGGGAAAACATGAGACTTGACATGTACATTAAGCTGTAATACAGTGGGAGTGTGTGACAGCTGCTCTGCTTATTGTGCAAAGTAAATGGCAGCGCCATGATTAATATAGTATTTCTTTCTCACTGAGCTCTGAGTAATGGCCGTTACAATGGATGGGAACTCTTGGAGGACAAAATAGTTCTGTGAACAAAGTATTTACTCCCTTATACATTTCTACTGTCTGTTCCTTTTCTACTTTCTGATGATTAATCT
This sequence comes from Poecilia mexicana, assembly GCF_051168715.1. Classification (NCBI taxonomy): domain Eukaryota; kingdom Metazoa; phylum Chordata; class Actinopteri; order Cyprinodontiformes; family Poeciliidae; genus Poecilia; species Poecilia mexicana. Next base: position 29,290,905 of record NW_028263371.1, read on the forward strand.
AGTAATCGGATAAAAAGTTACTAATTTTCTAAACATTTTAATGCAATATATTGATAGAGTTCTATTGTTGCATTGCTCAGTCTGTTCGCTGAGATGCTTCTTTTCAGCTTTTTCCATAAATATTGAACGCTCATTTCAGAAAAATATATCTGTTCTCTGTAAAAGTTTCAATTTTTCCTTTTTGATCCTCGGTTTAAGTGTAGACCAAAAGCCAAAGAGTTGCAGACGTTGAGTACAGCCCTCACAGTTAAGCAGTACATTCATCAAACCGGCACAGCCTGCACCACTCAGGAGTTTTGTTGGAACTGCTGGTTTGTTCTGTTCGTTAAGATCAGCCCATTTATAACCCAGGATTATATTTTTTCCCGTCTGCGCTACCGTCTTAAATATTTTGATGCCAAACCTGCCAGACTGCTGCTCCGATGGATTTCAAATGTTCCAAGCGAGGAGATGAGATGGTTTCATGGCCGCATTCCTACAGCTGCCTTCATGCTTTATTACGCGTATTATTCTCCACATATTGCCCTGGGTTATCAGGCTGATGCAACAGTCAGCAAGCTGACTCCTTCATTCCTCTTCCTTCCTTCATATTTCTTCTTCTTGTTTCTTCCCCTGCTTCTTTACTATATATGTTTTTCTCTAATTCATTTTACTTATTCATATTCCTTATATTCCCCCATCATTTCTATTTTTTTTTTTTTTGTTAATTTGTCCTTCCATTTTTTGAAATTGAAATTTTTACTTTGTTGTTCTTCACCTTCACAATCCACAGTAACTTTTTTCACCAGGTTTCTTAATGTCTTTCATTTCTATTTATTTATTAATGTTTGTTTTTTTTATCTGTCGTTCTACTTTTTGTTTTCTCTTTAATTCTTCCTCTCGGTCTTTACATAGTTTTTTTTTTTCCTGCTATGGAATGTGTGATGAGCCTCCAGCTAATCCCATCCCTAAAGCACCTTAGCAACGCTCGCTAAGGGAATTTGAAGGGAGCTACACACAAAAAAAAAAAAAAAATTTAAAAAAACACACAGACATGCACAAAGCCCAGCAAGCAGCCCCCTATTGGCAGCAAGTGGATCCAGGGATGTACTAATACATCTTCAAATGTGCTTTTTAAAGCGTTTGGAAAAGCTCTGTGGTTAGGCGATAACTCCCCACTGGTTAAAGGATGGATGCTCCTGTTGTGTTTCAGCTCTGCTTTTTCCTCCCTCTGTTGTTTTTTTTTTCATCCTTTACTCATCCCTCGCCATCGCTCCCCCTCAGCTCTTTCCCTCATCTCCACCGACCATGTTGCCGACTTTAAAAAAAAAAAAAAGTTTGTGTAAACATGATGTATATTGTGTAAAGTTTCCTCTTTGTTCTTCAAAGTCTGCATGTTGGGTTTGATCTTGTTCGTTTTCACGAGCTTTTCATTTTACGATGGATTTACAGTAGAGTTAACTATTGGAGTTATTTAGGATTTCAAATCCATCCATTCTGATCACTTAACTTCATTTCCTGCATCCATGAAGTCTCAATTTCAACTTTTCTGGGATTTGGGGTCATAGTTCAGGTTTGTTATAACTTTTGAGATGCTCATCAACTGTTTCTGTTTAGAAAAGCATACATGAGCAGCACAATGTTATAAATATAAAGAACATTTTATTGATGTAGCATATTTCACCAAAGTTGCGAAGTGCTTCAAAAAGAGTACAAAAATTGTGTTTTTACACCTGATAGTCTGGTGGACTCTGTTTGTTTGGAGACCAAAATTACAAAATGTATAACATTTTCAGCTACTGCCGTTCTCTTTCTCACCGCACTATCAGCTGAACCAAAACCTGTCTACCTCTTTGCCTGCGGTGGCGCTGCACCAAGAACTACTGAAGGAAACAACACAAAAACCTCAGAAGACACTGAGCCCAACTTTGTTCTTCACAAAATGTTAACAAAAACATCAGATTTTAGCAGCTGTAGGATTTTCTTTTGAGTCTGTTTGCATCGGATGCAGAGAACACGGATGCAGATTTGTCTTTGCTATATTGACATTGACCATCACTTTCAATCCATTTCACAATTATGGACTACTTTATAAGGTGATCAGTAAGTTTTAGACTTATTACACTTTTCATAACAGCAGTAACTTAATTTGCCTCACTTTGTTGGATTATAAAGACCCTTTATAAGTTTTTCACCCTAAACAGTGACAAGTTTCAGTTATCAAACCAGGTTGAAGTAAAAAATCTGTTACTTTCAAATGTGGTTTAATCACAGTAAACAGATTAAGCTGTAAAGGTGATAAGATTAGAGTATATGTGTGTGTGTGTGTGTGTGTGTGTGTGTGTGTGTGTGTGTGTGTGTGTGTGTGTGTGTGTGTGTGTGTGAGTGCATATACGCTCAGCTACTAAGGCTATAATGAGAATCTGTAAATACCCTCAGTCTGAATCCCTCTCCATGTTTAATCTGAGTCCATAACTACTGGCTGCCAACACAGATCATCCCCCTGTTCTTACACGCACACACACCTACACACACACACACACGCACATATCCACCAGCAAACACACGGGGGATATCAATATTCAATATGCAGCATCCGCAAATAACACAAACAGGAAAAGCATTTATAGATGACGACGTATATTCTGACAGATCACTCATCCTCTTTCTCACACACAAACATACACACGCACACACACACGAGGAGGCCTACATAAGTGGATCAGGGAGGTGGGTGTGTGTAGGAAACTTCAGCCAGGCTATCACTAACAAGCATGCTTCCCTCTCTCTCTATCCTTTATACAGCAAATCCCTCCACTCCACGCCAGAGATTAGCATATTGTTTTACACAAATGTGTGCGCACACAGTTCTGCACGCTCACGTCGATGGTGTGTGTGTGTGTGTGAGCATGCAGAGCAGCCTGCTTTGGCGTAGCAGGGCTGAGTGGGATCTGTGCTGATGATCTGAGGGTCACAGGATGTTTCGGTTCGCCCCAGATCTCAGGTTATCAAATCAAACGTCCACGTTTCAAACTCACTTTGTTTTATCTTTGTGATGTTTTCCTTTTTTTTGTTGTTGTTAAACTTAATGATTAGTGGTTTTGTTCACTTTGAGTGCATCTTTGCAATCACTGGCTTGGATGCAGGACTTGATATTATATTTCATGTGTCATGCAGTCTAAATCAGTTTGCAACTTTTATGTTTGCATCTAACCTTCAGCGGCTTTGAAACAAACCAAAAAAATTATTTTGTGATGTAAAAATATATTTGTTTTTATTTGCCACACAGTTCAGCTGGGATCTATACATTTCTTTTTACCAAAAAAATATTTAAAAAGCTGCAAGAAGCTGGTTTGATTAGTGTGCACACTCTTATCTAATACATTTTGTTAATCCTTTAAATATGTTTGATATGAAAAAAAGAGATCATTTAGCTTTCATTTGATTGGTTGAAGCAGAGAGGCATCCTAACCTTACAGACCGGATATTGACCACATCTGAAGCTGTGTCTCAGATATTATTAGCACACAAAAGTAGATCTCTAATTCCTTCGAACAGATGAGCATTGAAAAGGATTCTCATAATGTAAACAGGAAGAGGCTGAGATGACATGAGACAAAATGCTAAGTGTTTTCCTAATAATCAAATCTTTTCTTTTTTTTTAAGTAGAAAAAGCAGGAGAAGAGAAAATTGCTGGCAGACTAAAGAGTGCAGCTAATAGCTTTCTGCTCAGCGTCTTACCTTCACTACCAGAGGTCAACGTGTTTCAACGATGACACAAAAATGCGCATTCCTAATGTTGTTTGCAAAACGGCGCACTGAAGTTTGTGTTTTCATCAAAGGAGCATCTTTCCCAGCATGCTTTTAAATGGTTTAAATATGATGTAATTACTTTTAATTCATACAGTACTTGTATTTGTTTCAGCTCGGTCTAAAACTCATTTATTTAAAACCGCAGAGGTATGCTTAGATATATATATATATATTAAAAGAAATGACCACCTGAAATCATCTTTTTATATAGAAATGTCAAAAAATACGTTCAGTGCCTGAAAGATTACAAACAAAATCTACTAAGCTGTGAATGTTGCAGCTGATTCGACCGTATCTGCATTGCTTTAAAAAAAAGTCTTGCCATCCCTTCAACTTCTCCACATTTTGCTACACAGCATCAACAAAGCTGAATATATTTTACTTTGATTTTATGTGAGACACAAACACAAAAATAGTTCATAATTATTAATTGGAAGGAAAAAAAACATGTTTTTAAAAATGATAAATTAAAAAGTGTGTGCATTAGTATTCAGCCACCATGTTTGGATTTTTTGTAGAATCACATTTTCCTTTACTGAAGGACAGATTTGTCTATCACATAAAATTCAAATAAAATAGTTTTGAATTCTTTGGCTACAACACGACAAAATGTGAAGGAAAACTGTATTTTCTCCTATCTGTGTCCCCCCCCACCCCACCCCTTCCATTTTTAAACTCCACTGAAAGTGTAAAAGTATCACACTTTGACTTTTAGGACTTTCAAGTCTGAATGTGTGAACAATTTGCTGCTAAATACTCTCGGCCAGCCTTATTCTTGATGAATGGCACTAATTGACCAGTGTTTTTGGCCACTACTCTGGTAGGAGATTGGAGAGATGTGAACCAGATCTCACCTGCAATCTGCAAATGACAGAGCCCCCCCTCTGCAGAGGTGAAAGGAAGAGAGCGGTTCATTGGCCTCTGGGCTGGCAGGAGACCTTTTAACTGCAGTGATTACCTTAGCCCCAGCTACAGTTGTAATCATGTTAGTGTTTCCCGCTCTCTTCCATTCCTTCCTCCTCTGTCACCTGCTTTTTTTTCTTTTCTTCTCCAGAGTGCCCTATCCCTCCAGGAAAAGTACCATGGTGTTTAGGTAATTGGCTTGACAAGACTTCACTTTTGCCCCCGCATCTATAATTGATTTAAAGGTAGAAATGCTGAAGCTTTTTCTCACTTCCAGTTGACCTGGGCACACGAGCATCTTAAAAAAAAAGAAAAAAAAAAAAGCCTTTTCTACACGTTTTGTTGTTGTATTCTTTCCAGCTCTGACATTAAATGCTTTATATCAATTATTAGATTTTAGTTTTGTAGGAAACAAAAGATGCAAAGCAGTAAAAATTGAGGAACCTTGTTCATTTCAGCACCTGGACAGCTCCAGTTCCAGTGAAAACAACGTTTTATATTCATTTCAAGAGCTTTTACATTTCAATTATGAATCTGTAACATATTCAGTTACAAGTAAATGATCATAAATCAGATTAACTGTCCAGGTTTAGTCGTCTGGATGTAGTTTTAGGTCGAACCTGTCAGGATTCGATCATGTCGAGGAACCAAAAGTTGATGCAAGAATCTGCTCAGGATGAGGAACAGCTGAAAGTAATTTTAAAGGAAGAATCAGATTCATGAGATAAGGGCTGAAAGAAATAATCAAAATACAAACCCAGATTACAGAGCTGACAAGACCAGTTTTCTTTGCAACAAAGCAAGTTTATTTGAGTTTATACTCTAGTTTAAGCTCTTCACAAAGAAAAACGGGTCGAATGTCAAGAAATTCGCAATAAAAGAAGAAATAAAAAAGATGAATTATTAGAAAATTTAAGCATTATTTTAGAAATTTTAAAATGGAATAAAAAAATCCCCCAGCTGAAACACAAAAATATCTCAAGATCTCAGAACTTATTATTTCTGGATTTCTTGTCTGTTTTTATACTATCCAGCTAATTGATTTTAAAATATATGATGTCACTCTAATAATTCATTCTTAAGTTTTTTAACAGTTCGGCTTCATTAGATGGGAGTGAACCTAGTTTCTCCACTGTCAACCTGATTGTACATTTTGCATAATGATAACTACAGGAGTTACCCTGATTCCATCCAGTAAGGGTCCCAGTCTTTGTCAGTGAGGAATGATTTTAGTATCATCTAAACCTGTGATGAGGATGAGCGTGAGCCTTTAGTGAAGGACTTTATGAAACGTTTTCATGAAGTCTACCTGCATCTTAACACCTGAAACACAACATGATGCTTTTGGTTTGAGGAGATTTTCTCACCTTCCTTCCAAGACCAGAATTAACAGCACAAACACAGAGATGGTGGAAGAATATAAATACCTTGGAAATGTTAGAGATGATGTGATGAAACTTCATGTTAACATGGATGCAGTCTTTTAGAAGAGCCACAAATGGCTGTATTTTCTGAAGAAGTTGCAGCTTTTTAAACGTCTTCCTTTATTGAAGCAATAATGGGATGGTTTAGATCAAGACGTGTTTGTGTGCTATTTAACGGCCTAGTCAAAGTCCAGAACAAAATCCAATAAATTTGTTGTCACTTGACATAATCTGAAGCAAAATTCTGCATGTGTGTCTTAATCCAAAAACAGAAAAATGAAAAAGAGAATAATGCAACCTGAAACAAACATTTAACTGTTGAGATTTTTTTATCCTGATTTTGATTTCCTTTAGGTATAATCACAATAATTGTAACACTGTACAATGAAACCTATTAGTGATTTATTGTATATCTGATTTAGGCGTGTAAACACGTCTGTTTCTCCTCTTCCTAGATGGTGTGAGATATGAGCAGAGTGATAACTCAGCAGAGAAAATGAGGCAGACTTTCAGGCAGCAGCAGAGGCTGATGGAGAGAGTCAGACGGAGAGCAGCGAGGCTCCCTCAGCAGCAATAGGTCTGCTTTCGGAAAAAGAAGGGGAGGAGGGGGACCCTCGGATTAAGAGGCTGAAAAATGGTTAAAACGTGTCAACGTGTAATTGCATGATAAGGCCCCCTCGCAAGGAATCTGTTGGCCCTGTCGCTATTTTCTATGGCGCCCCGGCTAATCTCCTCTTGCCACATTCAGTCTTGTGCAATCGGTCCCCCGTAATCTCCCCTGACAGGACCGGGTCCAACGACAGAGGTGAGGGTTTTTATAGGAGAAGAGGCAGGGAAGTATGCGGAGGCGTGATAAACTGACGCCGATTATCCACGTTCAGGACATCAGGAGCGCACGGGATGGGGGCGGGGAGGGTTATGGAGAGAGAAGTGCCAGAGCGGCGGTGACCAAACATGTGCCAAGCAGAACATGAGGAGAGGAAAAAAACCGGGCTGCGCCGGGCTCAGCGCCGCTCCTACTGGAACCGGATGCATCAGTCAGGAATATTCCTCACTGACAAAGACTGGAACCTTTACTGGATGGAATCATCAAATTAGGAGCCATTAATAAGCCTGATCAAGTACATCATCTTCTACTAAAAGCTTCCTGCTGTACTTTGCAAACTCATAGAAAGAGGTGGGCAGAGAACCCAAAATTATACTCAAGTAAGAGTAGCACTACTTCAAGATAATTTTACTCAAGTGAAAGTAAAATGTTGCCATCCAAGTCATTACTCGAGTAAAAAAAAAAAATTTGGTAAAGTCTATTCAAGTACTAACTGATCAAAACTTCAATTTTTAATATATAAAAGTTACATTGCAAGACAGACTAAGAGAGAAAGAAATGTGGAAACGTTGGTGTTTTAAAGATTCAAATGAAAATGATTCATATAAATACCATGATTACAAAATAAAATCAGGCAAAAGAAACATTTTTCAAATTAATTTCTTTCAACATGAAACTCAGGAAACTTTGACAAAAACTTCAAGTGTGTGTCTGCTGACTTTTTATTTTTGTTAAAACAAGTTTGTTCTTCTTTCAGTGAAGTTACTCGTGTGGGCAGAGTAATCAGAATTTACTGAGGTAAAATCACTCCAATGAAATTAAAAAGCAATAGAAATGGTCCTAAAAGTATCTTCACCCCCCCAAAAAGATGTTGCTCAAGTAAATGAAATAAATGAAACTGCTCATTATCACATTTTCTTACATTACAATCACAAACTTTGGTCCATTTCATTGACACTGAAATGGTCTAATTCATTGAGATTTCATGCAGTAGACCAACACAAAGTGGAAAAAGAACAGAAGATTATTAAATTAGCATTTAACTCCTTTTCTTCCTATAACGTCTGCTGATTTCTGGAGCCTGAAGTTTCTTGGAGAACAAGCAAGCAGACGGGTCAGCGAGGAAGTTCTGGAGAAGTTTGAAGGAGGTTCACTTCCAAAACGTGTGGTGGAAATCTAACAACGTCACCCTGAATGCACCTAACATGAAACACAGTGCTGGCAGCATCATGCTGTGTTAAATCTGGTTGAAAGTCTGTGGCGAGACTTGGAGCCTGAGCTTTAGTTGTTCTGCAAAGAAGAATGGGCAGAAAATTCAGTCTTCTGGTGTTAATCAGTGGGGCTAAACACAAACACACACCACATTTTCCGTGGTGTGTGTTTGTGTTGAAAATGAAGATCCTTTATCCCCACTTCAACAATATGTTCTACTGCAGGTCTATCAACTAAAATCCCAATAAAATACATTGAAGTTTGTGGTTGTAATGTAACGAAATGAGAAAACATTTATATTTGTTTGACTGGCTTACATCACAGCTGATGATCAATAGTCAGCTAATGTTTTTTGTCTTGATTGTATTTTATATATTTGCTCAGTAATTCAGTCAAAGCTTAAACAGATTATTTATTCAAAAAAATTCAGTTTTGATCGACTTCCTGAAAATAACCCCAATCATGTGCAACTTATGCAAAAAAAAAAAAAAAAAGCCTAAACAGCCAACCTCAAAAATGTTAACTGAATAAAATATAGAGAGGAACTGTAATTTATATATTAGTGAACATTGTGAGTAATATGAAGTGCTGTTTTATGTTCTTACTTATGGGTTTGCTTTTCTTTAAGATTTGATATGCTTTGAATGAATAAATAAATCTGAGTAAAAAAGTAAAACCATAAAGAAACTCAAGCCCGGCATTAAGACAGCTGTCATCTAGAACAGAAGCTCCTCTTTAGTCTGACGGAGATTAATACGCTTTGGGTTAATTTCCTTCTTTAGGAATATCTGAACAGAGAATCATTAGGCACAAAAATGAAAAACGCAAAGTTGATGCACAGTTTCACTGTGTGTGGTGCTGAAGTTACACTGGCATGATTTTTTTTTTTTAAGTTTGAGTCCTGAAAAAACCGACTGATAGCAGCAAAAGTTTTCACACTAGAAAAAAAATCCAAACAGATTATTTTTAATATTCACCTGAATTTATTTCCTGGCTTCCCTATCGTGTACCTCTCATCTGACGTAAATCAGGTATAAATATCGTGACCCTATGTTTCATCCAAGCATATTAATGGAAAGCTTAGTGGAAGAAAAAAAAATGTGATTTTGAAACAAGCCCACTCAAGGGTTTTGGACAGCTTCATAACATGTGGACCGGAACTGGATGTTTACAACGTCACGTCCCTGAGGGAAGCCACTCCTGACCAGACCCAGTCAGAAGTCATCTTACCTGAATTGGGAGAAAAAGGACTGGACTGTCCTCTTATAGATAAAACCAAATATTTGCATTTTCTTTACAAATTAAGGTCTCAGGGTCTGAAGGAAGAGTGCAGAGTCTCAGAATCCACACAGTGAAATGTTTCCACAGTCACTGGAAATGTGGGGATTTACTGCTGGTCCACTGCGTTTCATCCAAACCAAAGTCAGAGCTGAACTCTGCCAGATGACCAGCTCTGTGGACACGCTGGTTTCAATTGGTGCAGGACTTGCTGCTGCCCATGTTGCTAAAAATAGCAACACCTGGTTTGAGGAGCGAGGCGTCAGGGTTCTGGGTCGACCCGCGAACCAACCTGACCTGAACCCGCGTGCAAGTCCTTTTTTTTTTTTGTCTTATGTAATGTTACAGATGTCATTAAATCACACACACACAAAAAACTTTTTTCCTGATTCACCTATGTAATATTAAAACAACCAAAGCTGATGAGTGAAAGTGATTTAGTGAAGGAATCTAATGTTCAATGTTTGATTTTTTTTTTGGCCACATTTTCTCAGATGATTGTAAATTGAAACAGATTCTTAAATGTTTTCAGGGTTTGTGTTCGCTCGAATATTTTTGTGTTTTAGTTGCAAGTTATTGCACTTCCTTTCTCCCCCCCCCCTCCCCTTGAATTCTTAAAATAATTAGTGAAATATCTTCAATTTAGTCTGGAGGACTTCCCAGCTTGACTGGACTGGATTTGCGTCCTCGCTGCCCCTCTTGTTTTCAGGTTCAGGCCCGAGAGGGAATTAGGCTGATAGAACCAGGGGTGTTGTTGGCCGGCCTTTTTGTCAGCCGTGACCCTGCGGTCGCCCCGGCTTACACCAGGACTAATCCCCATTCTCCTCCAACACAAAACCCCCCTCCCTCTCCTTGCCTCCTCCTCCCATTCATGCCCCCTCTCTCTGCCCCGGGGGCCTCCGCTGATTCAGCCATCAAATTTAAAGAAGGAAATCATTTAACAGCCGTGGCAATTAGACACACAGTAGCAAAGCGCTTGATGCTGGAGGTCAGGGAGGAGGGGGGAGATTTGAGGAACACAGGTGGTAATAAGTTTGAGGTGAGCCCAGCTGAAAAATACAAGTGAAGCGACCGGGGGATGCTGTGATCGGATTGGCTTTTGTTTGAGATTTGGACTGCTGAGGTCACAATCCTTCAGGCAGGTAGACAAACAATGATGCTTTTGGCCTAAAGGGGCAATTAAACAAACGGGTGTGAGTGCAGTTAGTTCAAGACTCCTGGACTTGATGATGCTGACAAAATAACATGAAATCAAATATTACTGGAAATGTTCCTGTTAAAATAAATTTTAAAAATGCTTTAAAAAGTAGTCAATATACAAATAGCAATTTAAAATATTTGAGCAAGGCTAAAATCAAAATAGCAAATATTGCAATTAAATGCATCATATTTGTGATTTTTCTCATTTTAAATCCACAAAAGAAGCTGCAAAATAAATATTTACTAAAACAATAGGGAAAATACCAGAATCACAAAACTTTGCACCCTGTGTGGTGTGCTAAGTTTTTATAACACAGTTTTACAACTGGAGAAAAGGAAATAAACACAAAAAAGAGCAATTTTAGGCAGACCCACCTAAAACATGAATAAATTAATTTTATCAAAATTTTCAACTGAATATTAAAGTACATAGGCGTTTCTTAAACAACAACAATAAAAAAAGAAAAAAACATCAGTTGTTTATATTTTTTAAGTAAGACGGATTTACAGCATATTATTTTAGGCCTGCCGTGCAAAAAAAATATATTTATCTTAATTTTTTGTAACAACTCCTGATTTATTCCCGATTCTGGTGAACTGACTCTAGGTTTACAAAAGAAAAATAAATTAGTGCTCCACGTTGTAAATGCGGCTTGCTCGGCCCTCTTCTAAAATGAAAGTGATTAAAAAATAAAAACACAAACTGTAACGTTTCTCCAAGAGACAAAGAAATCTTGGAAAATTTATTAAAGTCAGCGCTGCTCCGGCTTCAGCTGCAAAAATGTAGATTTGCCTTTTTGTAAATTATGTATACAGTTGCATAAAAGCGTTTTCAGTAGGCCTATTTATTCACAATTTACAAGATTTTACAACAACAGGAACAAATTCAAATTACACCGACTCACATGTTTACAAGCATCAAAACTGGAAATCAATTTAAACTGCAGCCTGTAACTTTTTTTTCTTTCTTTCTCCACACCGCTCTGCATTTATTATACGCTTCCCTCTTTAAAACATCCTCCAAACTGGCTGGTGTCTGTAATTCCGCCGAAATGTCGGAGAATAAAATAAGCTTTAAATTGCACCAGCCTGTACGGATTATAATTTAAACGGTGTCAGAAGTTGGCAAGCGATCTGAGGCGCTTTCGGACAAAAAAAGATCCATCACTTTTTTTTTTTAAATAATTATTATTAAAAAATAAAATTAAATTAAAAGTTCAAAGTGATTGCATTATCATGACTGCAGCCGCCTATAATTTACAGTCCATCAGCAGCTGGAGCCCGCACGTGGAGTGGAAATATTTGGTTGTGTTCGCAGTGCTTACAGTTCATATGGACGTTTTAAATGTGCGTGAGGGGAACCGTCCCGTTCACCGCAGCGGAGCCCCCGCTCTGGTAGTGCTGCGGGTGCAGCACATGCAGTCTGCTTTGAACGGAGTCGCCGCCCGCCGCCTCGCCAGTGGGCAGATACATGCTGATCATGTCCCTCAGGTCTCCCGTGGGGCACGGCGGCGGTGCGCGCGCCGTGGAAACGGGCGGGCTGACGCTCGGCTCCGATTTCACGAGCGAACCCAGAGTCCCTCCGATGGCCCCGGACACGGGGGAGACCCCGGAGCTCTGGTGCTGGTGGGTGTAGCCGGTGATGCCGCCGTAGCCCGGCGGAGAGGCGCTCATGTAGCTCTGAGAGTTCGAGATCGGGCTGTAAGACAAAGCGCTCATGTCATACCTGTGCACCGGCTGCGGGTTGTGCGGGTGGTGATGCGGGTGGTGGTGGTGGTGGTGCGGGTGATGGTGCGGGTGAGCCCCGCTGCCCGGGTGTTGGGTGTACGCCAGCTGCGCCTCCTGCATCATGGCGTGAGCCGCCGCTGCTGCGGCCGCCACCTGACCCGAGTACGTCCCGTTCGCCCAGCCGTTCACATGCGAGGCGTAGCCCGCGCTGGCCCCCACATGTCCCGCTCCGGGGCTCTCCAGCCGCTGCCCGCCGCCCATCCCCACACCCGGCGATGAACCGAGGAGTCCGCCGGCAAGTGAGTACTTGTCCTTCTTGAGTAGAGTCTTGGTCTTCCTCCGCGGGCGGTACTTGTAGTCCGGGTGTTCCTTCATGTGCATGGCCCGGAGCCGCTTGGCCTCGTCGATGAAGGGTCTCTTCTCCGCCTCGGTCATCACCTTCCACTCCGCGCCCAGCCGCTTGCTGATCTCCGAGTTGTGCATCTTGGGGTTCTCCTGTGCCATTTTCCTCCGCTGGCCCCGGGACCACACCATGAAAGCGTTCATGGGTCTCTTGATCCTCTCCTGGGGGACCTTCCCTGCGGGCCCCCCGCCTCCTCCTCCCGCATGTCCCCCCGGGTTGGATGGGTTGGTCTGGGGCACCACGGGGGAATGCAAGTCCGTCTCCATCATGATGCTGTACATTCACCTCGTCTTTGTAGGACAGAGTCAGACAGACAGAAACATTCAGCCTCCAAAAACACGGAGGGAAGAAGTGACTGAAATCCACTCAGAGCTGAAACTGCAGCGTCTTCCTCCTCCGTGTCATCCGTGGAATGGGAAGGACTTGTTGGAGCGGACTTTGGTTGAAGCTGAGCCTTACTGGGAAAAGTTACCGGTGCGTGCCCGGGCCGCGCGCTCTGACAGCAGCTAAATGAGCGCAAGGCGGCCAATGGAGAGGCGCGACCGCAGACGTGATTTGCATGCAAGGGGCTCGAGGTTCTGGTGACGTCGGAGCGCGAGACCTAAAAATTACTCCCTCTGTCATCGCTTTTGCGCGTGTAGCTAGAAAAAACACGACAGGAGCGCGAGTCCAAAAATGAGTCAGGAGGACTGAGCGATTTAATGGATCATTTTTATTATTTCAACTTACAAATCAGAAGAAAAATGTCATTACAGCAAAATGAAACTATGCAAATAAATAAAATTCAGGTAAAATAAAATCAACTGAAAGTTAAATTATTTATACAGTTTTAATCAAAACAAATTATTTCGAAACGGCTTTATTAATTTTTTTTTTAGCTTTACGCATGAAATATACAAATATTAGTGGGCGCCTATCCCTTCTTGATAGTAAATATGTAGTGAAAATGGGGATTAATATATTTCTTTGAAAAACTATTGATATATAATTCTTGTATCTGCTTGTATCGTGGAAGACTGTAGCTGACCCTGCCTATGAGTTTCTTTTTCAGTTTTTTTATTTTACTATTTAGTTATTTTATTAATACTACATTTATTTATTTATTTATTTATTTATTTATTTATTTATTTATTCATTAAAACCACATTTAAAGCTTATTAGAAAACACACTAAACAGGCATTTTCACGTGTTTTGATATGCAATTTATTATAATAAATTTTACTTAATTTAAGTAGCTCACCAAACCCTTCTTTGTCTAAATTAGGGTTACAGAGCCGTCTATTCAGAGCCACAGGTGCTTTTTTTGTTGTGCTCGTTGCTAGGAAACAGGTGAGTGACGCTTAGAGCACGTGCCATTCAAAGCACATCTTTTGTTTGTTTCAGGACTGCTGAAAAAAGGAGCGGGGTAGAAAAAAATAGCCTACAGTAATCCTATAATAAATGTTGGACATGTCGCAGCCTTTAAATGGTTTTAATCAATTAATGAGGCAGAATGCTGCTTCAGGAGTCGAACCAGGCAGGCCTGCAGCAGGCCATGCTTGGGTTTCATCACAAAAATAAATGCTGAAAGAGATCATTTAGTCCGTCATGACCCGCAAAACACCACTTTAAAAATGTCAGATGATTTTGTTGTCTTTTATTTTAAACAGTTCTAGTCTCCCACAACAGCTAAAATTCAATTTCACCAAACTGTTTTACTCTTCTGGTAAATATATAACCAATTGAAATTTATAGTAAACCCCCCTGCCCCCCAAAAAACAACAACAACAACAAAAAAAAATTAAATACAATTTAAAGAAAGACCATTCAGAACATCTGTAACTAAATGTGTCTTAATGTAAGCTACAGGAACAGAGAAGATAAACGTTTGAAATTATCAACCTTGAAAAGTATTTCTTTTGTTTTATTTTACATATAGGCATTGATTAAACATGCAAAACATTCTGAATAATATATAAAATACTTTTAAAAAGTATACATTCCCTTATAGATTTCTTTGATTTGTGTTTTTTGTCACACTTAAAACATTTAAAATGAAAAATGTTCTTACCAAACAAAGACAACCTGGTTAAATATAAAAAGCAAATTTCAAATGATGATTTTCTCTCTGTGGTGAAAAGTGATTGCACTTTAAACCTTGGAGGCAAAAACTGCCAATGAGTTTTTAAAGTCCCTGTTGAGATATTTTGGTCTGTTTTTCTTGTGGAATTATTTTTAATTCAGCCACATTGGGATTTTCAGCATGAATAACTAAAGGCCAGATTTAAGTTCCAGCCTTTGACTAGGCCTCTCCAAAACATTAGTTGTCATCCATTGAGAGGTGGACTTAGTACCGTGTTTTGGATCATTGTACTGTTGCATAACGCTTGAGATTAAGGTCACAAGCTGAATGTCAGACATTCTGCTTCTTGGGTTTCCCAGTAGAGAGCAGAATAAATGATAACATCATTTACAACAAACTTCTCAAGTCTTAAAGCCACAAAGCAGCACTAGCTACCTCTATATGCTTTGACTGTTATGATTTTTTTTCTACATGTTCAAACATACATGACATAAAGTCAAATTTTCTCCTATCAGTGTTAAAGTTTTTCTCTCCATATTGAGCTCTAGATGTTGTACTGGGTTGTTTCTTGACCTCCTGGCTGAGTCATTGTTGAGTTTTTTGAGTAACTTCAGTCTAGGGAGGGATTGTCATTGTTCTATATTTTCTCCATTTTTGGACGAGCCTTTAAAATGGGTTTATAACCCTTTCCAGACTGAGTTTCTCATCTGTACTTGAGTTAGTTAAAGATAACAGCAGCATAACATGCAATCTTTATGCCAACTTCATGTTGTTTGGCAAGTGATATTTAAGTGATTTAGGTTTAAAACTGCAGGGTGTGACCTTTATAAAAAAATATTTTTTTTACATATTTGTTGAAACTGTCACTGTCATGACAGTATGCCATGAGACGTGAGATAATCTGTAAAACAAATTGAGCTGCTCTGCCTTCTCCTAGTTACAACTAGAAGCGACCAATCAGAGCCAGTGCTAAGACCAGGGGGAGGGTCTTAGCGCTGTCAGTCCTTCTCCATGTAGCACTGCTCCGTTGCTCTATGCTATGCTATAGTATCTTCTTGATAGATCCTGTTGTGAATGCTCAGGCTAGTTAGCATAGCCATGATGATGGAAAAACTGTTTTCCTTTAACGGTAAATTGTTTCCCTGCCATTAGCACACTTAGCAGCAAGTACACAGGACTGATTGACAGCACTAAGACCTTCCCCCCCGACTCTGATTGGTTGTTTTTGGTCAGGAGCGGTGCATTTCTTAAGATAGAAATAGTTGCTCTGGGAACAGGTGGAGGAAATTGATCTTTTGAAAGATTATCTGTCTCTTAACAACACATATGTAAAAAACATTTGCTTTACATACTGCAGCTTTATGTGTGGATAGTTAAATGGATTTCAGCAATCATATTTATACATATAACTGTAACGTGTTTCGGTATTCCAGTCTCCTGCTCCCTTGGCGTCAGTCCTGTGCCGGCTCTTTGGAGCCCTCTGGGATTTTGCCCCCAAAGTGGCATCTGTCAGGTGCTGCTCGGCTCTCAGCAGGCTGGTGAGCCATGTTGGCATGGCGAGGACTTTTCCTCCTTAGCTGCCGCGTTGCTCGTTAAGAGGACTCCATTGTGTGATTGCTCTGAAAGACTCGGATATCACACGTGTCTGGGAGGCAGAAATCAGATCAGGAAATGGACAGAAATATTTTACATTGACCAAATAATTATATCCTGTCAGTAACAATGCATTGCTCTATTTACTAATGTAGTATTTATTTTTTTGTATTGATCCAGGAAGGAGAGGCAGTTTGTCAAAAGCTTTATTAAATTACCTCTGGTGTTCAGTGTTGAGGTATTTAGTAGGAGAATCAATTGACAGCTGATAAAGAGAATCAGCTTCATCTGGGATTCCAGAGCCACTCTGGTCGCTTCATTTACAGTGCGGTCTAGAGCAGGTTGACCTTTCAGAGCTGACGGCTTTGTGCAACTCCTGAACAGAAAAAGGGACACCACTGTGACAGGCTTTAGCTCTGTCACGCCATATTCCTGTTTTAGCTCCTGTCTGTCACTTTCTGCCATCATTTCTGGCTGCCGGTGGATTGTGACTGAAAGTGATTGTTATGAAAGCCAGCAGTGGTACTTTTCCACTAAACATTAGGGGAATGTGTTAATAAAAGCTTATTTGGTTGAAAGTTAAACATATAAATGGAGATAAACATTTATTTGCAAAACACACTCAAAAGAATTAGTCCAAATGAATAATTTGAAGTGAGTTTATCTCAGTAAAATGTCCCGCTCATGAACACTTTTCCATCTTTGATCTAGAAAATGAATCTGGTTTGGTGACAATGATTTGACATCAGCATCAAGGTTTGAAAAAGTATTGAGTAGCAACAGAAATAAAGTTTTTCTGATGTTGGACTCACAGCCCTAGTTTTAACAAAAATAATTAAAATATAAAATTAATTTTTGAACACATTTTGGAGTCAGTTGGGTAAAAAGGAGGAATGCTGTTTAATGTATTAACTCACCTTTCCTGATAATAATAATAATAATAATAATAATAATAATAATAAGCAGGTTAAATAATATCTTAATTCTTTCAACAAATGTACATTTTCTAAGCTTTCTAAATTTTAAACTATTAAAAGACAGAAGGTTCTTAGACCATTATTGAAGAACATGCTCTCATTTGTCCACTAACATGTATTTAGTTGGTAAAAGTTTGAAAAAAGTCCAAGTCAATCTTGAGTTGATCCATTCTGTGTGTTCCTGTTTCCTCCTGGGAGCCTGACTATGGAGGATCACATTAAATTAGTTTTCTCTTGAAGAATCCATATCCTCCTTCAGTCAGTAAGAGTTAAAATCTGCAACACACAAAACATACAAATCAAGACTTTTGCTACATTATTTTTATTTGTAAGTTGCACACTTTAAGCTGTGAATGGAGGATAAAAGGAAAGAAATGGGAGCAAGAGGAAAAAAATTGAGGAAGCAAATAATTGAAAACAATTTCCAACCTCAGAGTTGGTAAATGTCTATGATGAAGTTGATTGCAACAGTAAACATCCTCTGTTAAGAGATCTATAGCAGCTCACCTTTGCACAGCGCTCTGTGTTAATGATGTGCAGAGTTGGAGATTACTGCTGTGACGTTTTCTAAGTTCAAATCATGCATTTCAGTGCTTTAAACATCTGTATTTTAGTAAGTTACTCTACAAAATGCAACATGACTGGATCGTAACTATGGTGATATCTGATTCACTTGACTTAATATATTTGTGATTTTCCACGAACGTTATCAGACTTGTTTATGGCATTGCTGGGTCACTGTGTGGTGTGGCTATTTATTAGTTTGCTTGTACTGTAGGTATCTGATATCTCATCAGTCAGGTTTATAACTAAGTGTACAATATGGGGAAAAGTATTTGCTCCCTTGTATGTTTCTTTTGTTTCAACTTAAGTAAAAACTATCCAAATAAACTTGAAAGCTGAGTTTAATTCCATTTACATTTCACCCAGACAGCAATGCCTCCAACTGAGCACTGAATGTATTCTGTGACTATTCAGTAGCACCTTGTCCTTCTGTCCATTCGTCTATCTGTCCATCTATCCATCCGTCCGTCCGTCCGTCCGTCCGTCCATCTGACATTATGCAGTCACATGAATACTTCAGAGCTCCTCTAAAAGATTTTAACAGTTCCAAAAACCAAGTATACCTTAATATTCATCAATATGCACAGTTGAAACTCTCTTCATGTCCATGGTCTTCCTTATCTTGTGGGTTCAGCACATCAGCCAATTGTGTGTCAAGTAGCTTTGCACAAGGTATTTCAGTTGAATTCACTTAAAATATTTGAGATATGTTAAATGGAAAAAAAAATCATTAATTTGTTTATTTCCCCAATTAATTTGCAGTTATTTTCCACAGAATACTTAATTGAGAATAGGCGCGAGTCCAATGAGACTCGTTTCAGATTAAAAGTACTTTTTAAAAACAACCTTTAATCAGGTATGAAGAATATTTTTCATTTATCCCACATTCTTGTAATCAAATATCTGTTCATTGGTCTGATGTAATATTCTAATCTTAAATGTCTTGTTTTCATTAGCTGTATGTGAGAAATCATCATAATGAACAAAAATAAAGGCTGGAAAACATCAGTCTGCATGTAATTAATTTGTGTAATGCATTTCACTTATTGAAATGAGCTACTGAAATAGATTGACTTTTTAATGATATTCCAATTTATTGAATATGACTGCATAATGTCATACCAACTCTCTTTTGGAAGTTGCAGAAATATTTTTGGTGAGTCCACAGCAAAGCTTTACCTGTGTGGAAAGTTTAGCATTTCATTTTTTTTTTGGTAGCAAACAGTTCTAATGCGTGTTAATTGTAAGGATGAAAGGTTTTTATTTTCAGCGCCTGTCAGAAAGTTCCCTTGTTTCTGTGTCTAATTTCTAATTAAAAATAAATCTGTGTTGGACGGTGTCTGGAACTCGCTCCATTAGGCCTGAGAACACACAGCGGCCTAATCCAATCAACGGCATTTCTCCTGTGCAGCAGCTGACACTTTGTTGGTTTTAGGCTCTCTGTCACAGCAAGCTGTCAGCTCCACTGCAGCTCCACAGCACTGACAGAGCAGATATAGGCAAATAGGAAAGCACACAGCATGAATATGCAACCGTGAGCTCTGACATGTTAAAAGGTTTAGAGAAACAGTTGAATTGATTCAACACTGGGTTCCTGGGTTACTGAGGGTTTCTTGGCATAAGAGCTAACAAGACAGAGACAGCATAGCTGAATCAAACATCTGCTAGGACCTTTTTTATTTGACAGCCACACAATGAAGACAGTGTTTTTTTTTATTTTGTCGTAGGGTGTAACATACAGTATGGACAGTGCTTCAAATGTTGTACGCAGTTATTATTAGAGCACCATGAACATACATTTACATTTTCTGAGAAGCTCCATGTGAAATTGATCTGCATGATCAAACAGAAACAGAAATCAGTTGACTAATTAGTCTAAGTCTAATTAATTGAGATGCAACTTTGAAAATTGTAAGTTGACTTCTTTAATGTTTTTATTAATAAATTAGCCAGTTAGCACCGACCTGCACCAGCCATCATCACAGAGCCTGACATCCTCCTCCTATCTATTTTACGCTCTTCCAGGTGTCAGACTAAAATGGCCTGGTGTACAAGTGCTACAAAGCATTAGCACTCCTCATTTAATCATCACACATCCTCCTTTGATTGATGCCTAATGAATGGCTCGGATTGTGGTAAGAAGACTTGTTAATGGGTTTTGTGTGTCTGTCAGACATTTGAGGCTGCACTCAGAAATCTTTGCTTACTCCGAAGCTCCGAAACTGTGTTTCTTATGAAGAAAATACATTATAGTTTTCTTGCCGGACAAAACACCCTCATTAGAACCTGTGGGGTGTTTAGATGGGGTTTTTGTGTTTCTTTTATTTTTAGATAATGTGCTTCCTAAAGGGATTGTTTAAACCATTTTCAAGTAAGGTTCTATGAAAGGGTTACAACTTGCAGCAGATAACTCGCTTGGTGTTTTTATTTAGTATAAATTCAGATTAGTTTGCTGCAGAAGAGGAAGCTAACAGCTAATCAGGGAGCGGCCAGGACCAAAATGAACTTGTCCGTTTCTTAATGTTACCCCGATCTCAAAACTGGCACAGCAGTTTATGCAAGAATTATTTTTGAAACAAGAATTGTAGATCTTTATCATTAAATATATGCACTTTTTCTTTTTGCCAAATTCTACTAGGCCACAGATATCTAGCCCTTAGATACTGAAACTAAACAATAACTAAACTAAACACTAATTTTTCCTAAATATTTATGAATAGCACTTGCATTTATTTTTTTTCCCTTTGATTTATTGTGATCTAATTTGGATCACAATAAATCCAAATCAGCCTTTTGCCAAACAATAAATCTTTTGGTCGAGGCTAAAACTATTTAGCTCACATACAGGTGAGTTTAAGAAAGTGACTAAAACTCAGGATCCTGACAGTGGAGTTTTTTCTGACTACTGTAAATTCTAAGGAAATAAACCACACTGTTACATAAAAATATCTATTTTTATCTCACTCTACATCAAGTGAGCTAAAACAAATAGCAAAAGCATTTATTTATAAACTTATAAATACTTAAATTTGGCTATCTCGTGAATCGCTGATTTTATATTTAATTACATAACCACTGTTTGCTCTGGTTGCTCTGGCAACATGAAACCATTCATCTGCATTTTCTGGTTTAGCCTCAGAGATCTTTTGAGTTTTTAGACAGGTTTTTTAGAGCCTGTCTGAACTTTTTCATGATGATAAATACTTTATTTTCATCACCATGGAGCTGATTGGCTAAGTCTTTCCACTTAAGCTGTTCTCTAATCATCTGATATGGTACTTTTATGTTTTCTTCCACATCTCACTGGTTTTGGCTTCTATTTTTTTTTACGACATTTAAGATGATTTTAGTGAAGCAGACTGTCATTTTCTGTACTTCTTCATGTTTTTCCCTTTTTCTAATCAACTTTTTAATCAAACTATGCTGTTCTAATCAACAGTTTCTGTAATGACACCATTTTAGACAGATTTTCAGAGAGGAATATATAGCAAGGTTGCAGATTTAATAAACAAAAAACCTGACTGACTTGATATTTGTGCAAGAGCTAAATTAGTTTTACTTTCTAAGAATGTGACACTTAAAAGATATCACTCTTAACGAAGCAGCTTTGACCTTTAGCACTCAAATCTTTATTTCTAATCGCTGCTCCATCTGTTACACACAGGTCAAACACTGATGATGCTACAGCTACATTTAATCTGTGCTCCCCCCCTGCTACCACCGCTGCACACACACATTTAATTTAATTAGAGCTTGTGTGTCCTCCTTTCTGCCAGTTTTGCTGCGGCGCTCGGGAGCAGCCAACATTATCACTGATTGCTTCTAGATAGGAAGGAATATGATTAGACCACGTGTTCGGGTGTTTGTGTGTGTATAGGAACTGGGCAGAAATGTGACGGTGTTTGTTAGTGGTGAGAAACGAAGCAGGCCGAAGGATGAGGAGAGGGTTGGATGAAATGAAAAAGAAGGGTCTTTCCATCGTAAATGTTGTGACTTTGTCCAAAAACTCTTTAGGACGACTTGTAGTTGCTGAACTGAGCTACTTTAAAGTTTGAGAGGAAAGCTTCTCAAACTTTCTTCAACTGTAGGTCAATATCTCTGTAGGGATGTAAAAGTCTCAGTGCCAGGTATCGCAAATGCTGGATGACAACTATTGCTAGTGCAGATTAGATATCCACAGCACCTCAAACCTGCTCCATGCACATTGATGCAGTATTGAAGTTCAGAATATACCAGAGGATGACGACAGGTCTACATCAGAGCACCGATAGAGCAGCTGAACAGGAAAAAGATCCTTAAGCTGTTATCAGTTTGATTTCCAAATGGACAGAAGATAAACCTGAAAGCTTTGATTCTTTGTGTAATAAGATTAGTGTTATTAAAGAGAGGAGGGAGGAGAAGGAAAGAGAGAAGAATAAAGATATGACCTTTAAAGAGCAAGGTGAGCAGAGAGGGAGGAACCCTGCTGAGGAGTGGCCAGAAGAAGAAAAAGAGAGAAAGAGAGAGAAAGAGAGCAGGGTGGGGAGCGACCCTAGTGAAAACAGATTAGTGGACCATGAAGTGGATTACCAGCAATGATAGTCCCTCAGAGAGCGGTCGGTCCAGGCCAGCGCAAACACCATGAACACATCAAATCGATCTGTATCAGTCCAACCTGTCGGTCTAATGCAAACACACACATAGCTGATTGATAGCAGTGGGCTCAGTTTTCTAAACGTTAAAACTCAATCAGTTTAGGTCAAGTTTAAACTTCAAGTAGTTTAAATGATCTCCAAACTACAGAGATGTTGCTTGAAAGAGAGAATACGTGAAAAACATTTTATGTTCAATAAGCTTTATATTATTACACTATTTACCATATTAAACATAAAAGCAAAATTATGTTTTCTTGTCTAATTGTTGCCTGTTGGCAACATTGTGCCATTTTGGAAGAACCTATTGAAATTAATTTGTCAAATAACTATTTTAGTTATTAGTTTTTTTTCACAATTTAATCAAGATGATGTAATGAAAAAGAAGGTAGAAATTACAGTGCTGTGGGAAGCTGCGACATTATTTGTGTTAAACAATAAAAATGTATATTTTTCTTGTTTCTCTTTTCTCAGATTCTCTGCCAACAACCGTCAAACGATGCTTGAAGCTAACAGAAGGATCAATGAAGGGCCAGCTTCTTCCACAGGTGAGGAAATATTAGAAATGACACCCCAACAATAGTATGACAAGGGGTTATGAATCATTGAAACTAAAGAGTAGTCCTGACTGATTCTTCTCAACTATAACAAATTAAATGAGGTTAATTGGAAATGGTAAAGTCCTCTGTGACTACCAACAGTTTTATGGACAATTTAATCCAATTTCAGCACAAAAGTCAAACTTTTTAAAACAATTTCTCAAACTACAGGCACAAACTATGATGTATTTCATTGGGATTTAATGTGATAGACCAACACATGATGTATAATTGTGAAGTGGAAGGGAAATTATTGAGGGCAAATTAACAAGTGCAACTGATGAGGGATCAGAGACTTCAATGTTAAACTGAACTGAGCACATCACATTTAAAAGGGTAAAGGTAACTGATGTACACGCAAGAATGTTTTGTTTTTTTTAGATTCACACAGAATTAGATTTCTGAGAAAAAGGTCAAAATTTAGAGATTAGAGTCCTAATTTTTTTCCAGTATCCCTAATCCTCTCCCGTAGATTTTAGCTTGCGTTTTAAAAAAAAAAGTACAAATGGTTCTAGTGACACAATAATCTTACTTTTATGCTTGTTTTTCATAGTTTTAGGCTTGCTTAAGCAGACACCTCTGTGTGTGTAGACGGTGCCGCTGGCCAAGAACAGCTAATCCCATTTAACACAAACATTACAACGGCTAAGTTTTACTGACACGTCTGAAAATTGTTCTGTGGACCAAAACGTTCGGTCAGCTGAAGCAAAGAAACACAAGCTGGAGTCTTTCTGGTCTTTCCTAAATGTTCTCTACTTATTTACAGCTAGAATGCCTTGAAGTTTTTTTCAGTCTGTATTGTGGAGGATTTTCCTCCAGAGAATAAATCGAAGAATTTTTGTTTCAAGCTGGAAATTCCTGTAAAGGTCAAATTGGTCTCTAACAAGCACACACACAAATCAATAAGCAAATGAAATGATAAAAGACTCTAAAGCCTTCCTTCTTGCTGACATTTCTGTCTTGCCTGCTGAGGGGAAGTTTTGATACGAGGGCCCCCCTAGGTGGAGGATGGGGGTCCACTCTTTCTCTGTCTTCCCCTTCCACTCAGCCTAAATGAGGGCTTTTTCGCAGCTGTTGGTGGGGGGTGTCTGCTCCAGGAAGAATGAGGACTTCCTGTGGAGGGCCTTTAAGAGCGGGGCTGAAGGGTCTGTCGCACGCTCACTCTCTCTCTCCCACAGTTTGTCTCGATGTCTCTCGCCCGTCCTAAATGGGGTCAAGCTTCAAACCAGGACCAGCTGCTTTCAAAGACCCTAAAGAGCAGTTTTCCACCTGCCCTTTTCTCCCCTCCCTCCATAACCTTTTCATCACATTTTCTTGTTCGCTTTTCATTCCTCTCTCCACTTCCTTTCCATCCCATCGACAGTGATGCATCCATGCGCTCGTTTACAAAAGGGACAATATTTCTGAGATGATTAAGGAAACAAAGAGACAACATAGAGTGCTGTGAAAAACTTGAGATTTATTCTGGTTTTGCTGTTTTGTCACACTTAGATGTTTCAGATCTGAAAAGCAGTTGGAGTGTTTTGGCTGTCAACACTTCCAGATGGCCAGCAATGAAACATAAAGAGCATGTTTAAGGTTCATTTGAATTGGATTTTAGTTCAGACTTTGACTAGACCATTACAAAACTTCATTTTTGTATTATTCAGAGGCAGCCTTGCCTTGATGCTTTGGATCCTCATCCTCCTGTTGAACCACAGTGTGACTGTGGTTAAGGTCCAGTACTGCAAGCCAAGCAAGCCCAAACCATCATACTGCCACTACCATGTTTTAGGTGAAATGCAACATGACTAACATTTTTCTAACAGGCCCATTTTTCTCTTGTCATTTCACAGATTATTTTCTGTGAATTTTGGGGATCATCTATGTTTTTTTGGCAAAGGTGAGTTTGAAGGTTATGGTCTTTCAGCATTTAGAGACATTTTATAGAAATAGATTATGTGTTTGGTTTGTGAAATTGAGCTCAGAATCTGTCTAAAGCTTGCAGTTTATTCAGTCGGCTTGTTTTGGATTAAAATAAGTTATATAATCTGAAATATTTGTGACTAGAAGGAAAAAATAGAAGGCAAGGACTAAATACATACATTAGCTGCATTTCCATTAATTATAAACTTGGGCAAATGAATGAAAACATGCCAATTTATGTAGTTGCTCCAACTCCTGAATAAGACACTGACGACTAATAAGAAGTATTTTTCCTGTAGCTGTTTACATCTGTTCCTGTCATGTTTGAGGACTTATTGTGTAAACAAGCATGATTTTAATGTCATTTCTTATTTAATGGAATCAGCACAATTGTGAAATTGTGTTTTCTTTTTACATCAGCAGAATATCAACAAAGATTTGCACATATTTCTAATGGAAATGCAGCTACTGTCTTTTACTGGGATTTTACATGAGAAACCAACAATGTAGTGCATAATAGTACTTAGCCTACTGTATTTAAATACCCCTCAATGTTTTCTGACGTTATCTGGATGTAATTCCATGTCAATATCAATGCAGCTGTTGAGTTTTTAAGACATAGTTAGGTTATAAAACATATAAAAAGAAAGCATTTCTCAGGGCGTTATGTTATTTTTTTTTTTACCAGTGACCTGGAGGACGCTTCTAGTCTTTTTATCCGTTCCAAATGTCTGCTGTCGTTGAGAGAAGGCATTACAATCATTTTTAGCTGAAGCAGATTTGATGCTTAAATAGAAAAAAAAACTCACTGAAAATTGGATGAGGAAAAAAATGCAAGAGGGAACCTCCCACTATTAGCTGGAGCTACATACCTGTCTCATTTTTACAAGGTGTCCATGTCTTCTTGATGTGTTTGAATATTGATCGATAAGTCCATTAGAGATGCAGAAAGCTCTGTACCATCCATCCTCTCTGTGTTCCTCTCCACCCAGGCTGATTCTAAGCTTCCCTTCCATCCTGGGTTTTATTTAATTTGTTCATATAATGGACATGAATGAACATGAATGAACCCTGGGGTTTAGGGCGACCAATGAGGTTGGGCCAGCTCACCAACGTGTGTCAAAAGAGACACAATAACTGGCTTTATTTTTGATTGGCTTCTCCTTTTTTTGAGAATGACTTCCAAAATGCGATGTCCCATTGTAGGACCAGAATGAAGCTTAACAATGCAGCATGGGCTCCATGAGGAGGGGGTTGTTAGACTTCTAGATCCAGGCTTTAGGGCTGTACTGGACAACAGTGTAGTGTAGTAACTCTGCCTGGGGTTAGATTCACAATGGGAGGGCTTTAGTTCCCATTGTGGAAGCTATGTCAACAGAGAGGCTGCTGGGAGCATCGCTGGCTGGCATGGAAAAAATTATCTGTCTTACACGTAACTTTATATATAGGAACAAGGTTCTTAAGAGTTTTAGGTGCACAGACAGACTGATGTAAACCTGTCCAGTTTGTTACAAATCATTGTCAATGTTTTTTTTTTTTTCTCTCCAGCTTTCTGACAGTCTGAAGAGACAAACAGGCATCTGTTGCACAGTCAGTAAAGTGCTGTGCATTGACTCCAGTGATTGTGGGTTCAAACCCTGGTTGTGGCAATGTCTGAGTCAGTGTAAAAATGTGCAACAGCAAGGTGGAGACAGAACACCGGTGGAGTGGGGATGCATCTGTCCTCACTGTTTACAGAGAGAAAGACCTGGACCTCAAGATCTTCCTGTTGTAAGATGTACCAAGACTAAAATAGGAAGGCATCCTTGCTCCACCTGTGCCATTTGACACTCAGAAATTTTTATTGAAAAGAAAGTTTCTACCTCTACTCCAAGATTAAGAAGCGTAGATTAGCGTTTGGTCTGATGGCATCAGACATCAATTATGAAGGACATGGGTTCAAATCCTAGAAAGAATGTCTATTTTGTCAGTCACTTTCAAAGTCACCATTGTTACAAGATAAGAACTTTCCATTTGTAGATTGAGTTGCTCCGTGTTTAAGTTTCTGACTTTATGGTTCTTCTGAAAGTGGACATAAAAAACAGACATGGACGAGGAGTGACAGTAGATAATACAACTTGTATAGAAAGCACAAAGTTTGAAAAAGTTTTGTGAAAATCACCCGATCCAGCATTCAACTCCAAGTAGAGTTATCTATATTTTATCAATAATTGTATACAAAAACACAAATGCACTACAAGAACACATCAATATGAAAGAGAACAATCTCATAGAGTATTTGATATGTCAACAAACATAAAAAGTCCAAGTTCAATGTCTGGAAGAGCAAATAGTTTTATCAAGGATTGAAAACAGAGACAAATGTGCTATAAGTTAGAAAAGAGAAGGTTCTTGTGGTGTGGTGGGATTGTCATCAGTTCTTAAACCAAAAGGTCATAAGTTCATGTCCTGGTAGGTTCTCTGAAAGGCTTTTTGATTTGTTGGCTTGTTTTTGCCTTTTGCCAACATTGACTGCAGAAAAGATAAATGCACTGCAAGACACTACCAAAGTGTGGAAGTTAGTGTAGTCTACAGGTTATGGCATCAGAGGATAAGGGTTCAAATCTTGCTAGGAAAGAATAGTATATACCTCTTTGGTCAGCATTGTTCTGTCAATATTGACACCTGGAAAGAGGAATGTGCCATGAGAAACTTCTAAACCGTGGAAGGTTGTGTAATCCACAGGTTATGGCATCAGATGTCAAGTACAAAGGAAAAGACTTCAAATCCTGGAAAGGATTTTTCGTTTTCATGCAAAAAAACAAGAAAATGAAAAATCGGCAGTATCACCAAAAAACTCTGAAATCGGTGCATGGAAAGGATGTCTATTTTGTCAGCATCTTTCAGTCACCATTGACAGCAGAAAAGATAAATGCACCACAAGAAACTTCTAAAGTGTGGAAGGTGGTGTGGTCCACAGGTTATGGCATCAGACCTCAAGTACAAAAGATGTGGGTTCAAATCCTGAGCTTGGTCTGTAAATAATTGGTATTTATTGGGATTTTAGATTAAAACACACAAAATTCTTAAAAATCAGGCAATATGTTCAGAAAAACATGGTCTTTGCTTAAATATGTTGTTTTTTTTATCAATCTATTTTTACTCCAGGAATGCACCGATTTCAAAGTTTTTTGCTGATACTACCAATATTTCATTTTGTTGTTTTTTTACATTAAAAACAGAGAAAATGAAAAATTGGCAGTATCAGCAAAAACCTTTGAAATCGGTGCATTTTTACTCCAGGAGTGCACCGATTTCAAAGTTTTTTGCTGATACTGCCGATATTCCTGTTTTCTTGTTTTTGGAATATTGGCAGTATCAGCAAAAAACTTTGAAATTGGTGCATTGCTGGAGTAAAAATAGATTGATTAAAAAACAACATATTTAAGCAGAAATCATGTTTTTCTGAACCTGTAATCTTAATTGACTCATGATGAACTTTGTGTCTTTTAATGTAAAAATCCCATTAAGTACAAATTATACTGACCAAGCTCAGGATTTGAACCCACATCGTTTGTACCTGAGGGCTGAGGCCATGACCTGTGGACCACACAACCTTCCACGCTTTAGAAGTTTCTCATGCCGCATTTATCTTTTCTGCTGTCAATATTGACTGAAAGATGCTGACAAAATAGACATCCTTTCCATGCACTGATTCAAAGTTTTTTGGTGATACTGCCGATTTTTCATTTTCTGGGATTTTTTCATGAAAACGAAAAATCCTTTCCAGGATTTGAACCCTTGGCCTTCATACTTGATGTCTGATGCCATAACCTGTAGGCCACATGTTAATCTATGCCTCTTACTTTTGAAGTAGAAACTTTCTTTTCAATAAAAATTTCAGTGCCAAATGGCACAGGATGCCTTCCTATTTTAGTCTTGGTACATTGGTCAATCTTATGGTCTTTCTCTCTCTAAACATGGGGACGGACGCATTCCCACTCCCCTGGCCTTCTGTCTCCACCTTGATGTGGCACATTTTTACACTGACTCAGACATTGCATTTGGAGGTTGCCACAACCAGGGTTTGAACCCACAATCACCAGATTCAGAGCACAACACTTTACTGACTATGCCAACCATTCTGCTGAACAGATGCCTGTTTGTCACTTAAGACTGTTAGAAAGCTGAAGAAACGCTTAAAAAAAACATGAATGACTGCAAAAGTCACTTATGTGTCACTTCTTACATGAGCTCAACATGTTCAATTCAACCAACTCTAGCTGTTTAAATTAGGTCCTTCCCCCCAGGCAGAAATACACACAAAACTACTCTACTCGTCTCCTGGGTGCAAAGAGGCAACCTCAAAGCTGAACAAACAGTAGTGACCAAACACAAATGAACACATGTACAGAAAAACAAAACAGCAGCATACTTTGCAGCTCTCATTACTAGCAAACACAAAAGGAGCCACTGAGTCAACCCACAGAGGTTCAACACTCAGAAAAAAACAGAACTCTCCACAATCTGCTTCTGCACTAAAACATCCTCAATGCAACCATTTCCCATCATCTGTTTGGTTCACTTTTTTTTTTCCTCACCATGCAGGGGAGAACAGTGTGGAGTAGGTAAAGAGGCTGGTGGACATCTCTGGATTCAGCATCAGCAGTCTGACATTAGCTGCTATTGTTTCTCTGGGAGATGAAGAGAAAGAGAACAGCTGTTCAGCACAGAAGCATCAGAAAGTCGAAGCCTGACGTCATGAGGCAGAAAAAAGGTCATCAGTAAAGAACAGTAGCAGCACAGAAACAGAAATACACATTGAGTTGGAATAGTTACGTCTAAATGAGGTGTTTTCATTGAACCTGGACAAAAATACTTCATAAAATTATTCAAATCAATTTGTTTTTTTGTGAATTTTAATTTATTTTAAACAGTTTACTATTTTTTCACTCTATTTTATGATGTTCCTCTGAAAGTGTACTGCTCTCCTCACACCTTCATATTTTCACTTTCCAATCCTCCAGCATCCTCACACTGACCACTAAAGACTCCTATTATCTTGTCTACACCTGTGATCAGAGCAAATGCACAGTCCCAGCTAATGACAAGCCCCCCGGCTGACCCGCTGACCCACATCACAATGAAGAAAGAAGCAGATCGCAACAGCTGGGCAATAAGATGAAGGGCTTGCTTTGGGTGATGAGATAAAACGAGTTACAAGACGGTAATGGAGAGTTCAAGAGCAAGACAGGAGGACGACAAGAGGAGATAAGAGGTTAAAGGAAGTGAAAAGACTGCAGAGTTTGTATTGGGCATAAAGGGAAGTAGTAAAACGGAAACTGGGTTGGGAATAAAGACCTAACATTTCCATCCATATGACTATTGATGTTATATTTGAGAATGAAATAACACTGCCAGGTATGTGGAAATATCTTGGTGCACTTGAAATGACAAAACTAACTTGCTAGAAACTTTTCAGTAAAACATAGGAGCTTATTTTAAGTAAATAATTCCTTAATACTTATTCTACTGGCAGATTATTTCACTCATAAGACATTTCTCCCATGTTCTAAGTGAAATAATCTGCCAACAGAACTAGTACGTATGTTGTAGATCATCAAATAGATCTGATTCTAACAGGATAACCAGAATAAGTACAACAAGCTATTTTCACGTTGTTGAATTAAATGTGAATAACCCCCTTTTTTTTGATAGCTGGGTTCAGTTACAACAAACACACTCAGGCCTCCTCATTACCAGACATATAGAAAGAACATATGTTACATAGAACCCACCTGACAGCACAAAGCAGGCTAACACTTGTCCAATAGCAACTCATTATGCCCCAATAAATAATTTCCAACAACAAATGAGAAACAAATTCACTGATTCAACAATAAGATGGAGAGACTGGGCAAAAACCACCAACAAGAACAAAAAACTGACTTTCTAAATCAGATTTATCTCCAAGACTCCTGGGAAAATATTGGGAAAGTTAACGTCTTGTTGTGTCTGGCGTAAAACAAGTATAGCGTTTCAAAAAAACAACATACTGACCGTCAAACATGGTGGTGGTGAGATTATCAGCTTCAGGATGTCTTGGTGTAACTAGAGCAAAAAGCACAAATCTGTAAGATGGCAAAGACTTTTTTGGAACAAAATAATGTTTTTTTCTATATAAGCCTAAAACAAACCTTGTTCTTCTTACGTGTGACAGAGGAATGGGAAGGTGCAGGATGAAAGCTGCAGAACAACTCGATCAGTCAACGTGGACAGATGATCAGGATAAGAGAAGAAGAAGAAGCTCTGTCCATCAGTCTGTCTCTCCAACATGAAGACCAACCATCATCATCCCATCACTCCTCAACTAAACATACACACACACACACACACGTCATTCCATGTGGTAGCACATGCTGTCAAACTGCACTGATGAGATGTCTATAACATTCTTTCACTTTGACAGAGAATCTAAGTGTAATTTTAAGAAAATAAAATCCCCAAAACACAAATCTTTTCTACATCTCTACCTAAATCTTTCACTCTGTCAAATAAAAACAATATTTCTCACATTTTCAGAAAATGCATCTGACATAATTTGATGTTTTCTCTGAAAAACAAAAATTAAACATCAGTCGATCTGACAGGTGAAATGTCTCAAGTTGCAAAGCAGATCACAAGCAGCCTAAAGATGAAAATCTGAAGAAACCAGCTTGGATATTTCTTCCTGCATCATGAACTTAGAAATAAAAATCATTTTGAGCGTTTAAGAAATGATGTACGTTGCTCTTCTTCTTTGCTTCCTAATTAACTACATTTTCAAGGCATCAGTAAGCATCCAATCATCTCCAGTTCAGCCCAACTTTGTAAGAGCAGTTAAACCTCAACAAAAACTTGAAAGGGTTCAAAGGTGAAGCTCGAGAAAAGGTCTATTCATTCAAGAGCTGCAGCTGTTAAATTATACTTTCCTTTATGAACGTCTCAATTCGACTCAAACTCCTTTTACCTACTAACTACAGGAGCAGAGAAACTCTGAGCCTGTGCTGCTTTTCTTCTGCTGTCTCTGCCTTCATCCTCTGGAATAATGAGATCGACATTCACCTCCATACATTCGCAGTGAATCGGTTCACACACTTCATGCCTCAAGGCCACATATTTACACTGTGTGAAAAGAGGCCATCATAATTGATGTTAAATATGACGCAAAACAAAGATGATTATATGTCTCCATGCATAAAGTCAACCTCTACTTAGAAATGAAGATCACCGTTTAGTTCATATTTATATTTTCACTGATCAAAACTAACTCAAAATCCTATCAAAGATCTGCTTTAACAATGAAGCTACAGAGACAATAAGTCACATTTCCTTACTGCAGACTATGAGAAGATTTTAAATCTTCAGATGTCTAAGTGGGGACGTGTTACAAACATGTACTGTGAATCACCTTTTTCATTTTTATTATTCTCTTCTATAAAACATGCTTTCTTTTAAAAATCTACAAATTAACAACTTGAGTAAACACTAAAAACATGTGTGAAGCAGAAAGAAAGGCAACACAGGGTTTTTTTTGTTTCTGCCTTTTCCTCAAACACACACACACACACACACACGCACACACACACACGCACACACACACACACACACGAATTTGGTATGGGAGCAACAAAGAGGCCAAGAGGAGGCGACGGTTATCAGCTGCTGTAGGAAATTAAAGGGACGGTCCGCGGTTAATATGCAGATATGCAGATGGGTTGACGGAGCCCTCTCTCGCTGTCTGTCAGTTGTGTGCCAACCCCCCACCCCAACCCACACACACACCTAGAGGCAGGTAAAGTGTGAGGACACAGTGTGTATCAGTGTGCAACACCAGATGGGATGAGCAGGTTGATTAATCTCTGTGACATGAATACCAAATCAGAGGCTGAAAAGTGAGAGTGAATACAGATAGGGATGATTGAGGCTGTGATGATAATGACAATGATGGCGGGTGCGTGAGCGTGTACGTGTGATGCAAACATCCCCTCTACGTTCGATTAGATCACGCTCCGGACTGAACGCGCTGGTTCTTCAAAGTCTGAGTTTCGGATCGTCACAGGAATCATTAGGAGATATGAAACCGCAGTCAGTTCAGCTGATCAACTCAGATCTGCAAAACCTCACGTCGTTTTCCTGGCAAAGGAAACTTGAAGTGTGAATATACAGCTCTGGAAAAAATTAAGAGACCATTTTACTTTCTATATGGATATATTTGAGTGAAATGAACATTGTTCTTTTATTCTATGAACTACTGACAACATGTCTCCGAAATTCCAAGCAAAAATTTTTATTTATTTGAAGAAAATGAGAAATGGTCAAAATAACGAACAAGACGCAGCGCTTTCAGACAGTTTATAGATATCAAATAATGCAAAGAAAACAGGTTTATATTAATTTATAAACAGCAATACTAATGTTTTAACTCAGGAAGAGTTCAGAAATCTAAATTTGGTGGAATAACCAAGAGGTTTTCAATGGGGTTCAGAGAAGTGGGCTCTTCATTTTTTTTCCAGAGCTGTAAATTTATAAAATGTTTTCTTAGTGTATGATTCACTCAATGTGAATTCTCCAAAGCTTTTTAACTCTTAGAGCTTGTGTTGCCTGGATAAAATGAAATAACTACCTCGTTCTTAACAGGTTTTGAAATTAAAAAGTCTTCAAATAAACAAAACAACATCTGTCATACTTTACTGGTGTCATTCTAGGCCCTGATAAGCTCTCTATCCGCTGATGTTAGTAATGTACATTTCACTAAGCATGTTAAAAATTATTTGGGCTTCTTTTCCCAAAAGGAGAATGTTGCAGAAAACGTGAGGATTATTCAAATGCAACTTGGGATTCAAACCCAGAACCTTCTTGCAGCAACACCAGAATCAATCTGCTGGAAATTTCAACCATTATCTTTTATACATATGTAAGTCTTCATATATTAAAGGACTTTTAAACAGCTTCTTTTTTTATGAAAGTGACAATGACCAACAAATCAACTATATTGGTACAATTTTGATGCTAAATCAATCAATACATCATATGTATTGATTAGCAGAAATCTGAGAATCTGGAGTAAGACTTGGGCATCAATGTTCACAAAACGCTCAACATCTAATCTGACTGAGATTCAAGGAGCAATAAGTAAGAGTTATAGTCTCTAAATGAGCAAAGCTAGAAGCTAAAGGAAAAGGAAGAGTATTGACTGAAAGGCTGAATGTAGCTCCTGCCTCACTTTTCAGATCTTTATTTTTCCCCTGATGTCTCTCAAAAATACACTGACATTTATGGTTGTAACGTGACTAAATGTGGCAAAGTTCACCGCAATGTAAAAATAAGCATATAATACAAAAGGCCCCTTCAAAAGTTCACAGCTTTCTGTACCATAAAAATTTTTCTTTTTTTCCATTTAAAAAGAGGAAAAGCCATAAAGAGTCAAAGTGAACATGATAAAAACACACTCCTTAGGGGAAATGTGAGTCAGGGCCACAATGTTGTTATTACAGATTGATATACACTTTGGTCCCCTTTTATTCAAACAGCTCACCTCTCAAAATCAGATGCTCAGAGCTCTTTTGATGACTACTTTGAGCTGAATGCGTGTTATTACAGGTATTACATGAAATTGCCAGTGTTAGGCGGAGGGGATTATGATGCTTTTGGGTCAATACTTCCTCTGAGGTGTTTGGCGGCTGCAGCTGAGGAGCGATTAGACCTTTTGTCTGTCAATCTGCTTTCATATGGGGTGGTTATCACACACACATTATAACCACAACCAACTGCACTTTTGTGGTGATTACAGCCTTGGGTATATCAGGCCCTTTCAGTATGCTGAGAGGTGTCAGTGCGGCTTCGGGCCGTCCCACAAGCACACAGCTGCTTGGGCGAAAGATGACAGGTGAAAGAATTTAAGAGCTGAAATTATGACTTGATAAGCTGAAATCTGCGGGTATATGGGTATTCATCAGCTGGTTCCATTTCTCCCCCGTTTTCCAAACGGATTTTTTCTGAGAACTTTCTAAGCAACAAGTCACTTATGAGTTCAAGTGCATTTTCATTTTTACTGCTCTTTCTGTATTTCAAGGAATATCTTAGTGATAATATACAGAGGTTTCCTTTAGTTTTTTTTTCTTTGTTTTTTTACTTTTTTTTTTGCCACAATTTCTTCAAACACTTATACAAAATTAGAAATGATAAATACAAAAAGCAACTACAGTAAGGCACATTTTTTTGATATCCAGACCCAAGTCAGAGTATTTCCAGGACTGCACAATCAAGAAATTACTTAAATAGAGCCTGTCTAACAGGATGAAGGAGGTGAGATCTCCAAAAGCATCACATCACTTAGGCTCTGACATCTATCAGTGTGGAAAGTGAAGCATTACCCAGAAATGGAGCAAACATGGAACAGTGGTAAACCTTCTCAGCAGTGCATAGCCGACCACAGTTGCATTAAAACCTTAATCAGGTTATAAAAGAGGCCAGTACAACATGTGAAGTTCTGCAGGCCTCACTTCAGGCTTAAACAGTCAAACTTGACTGTGAGACAATAAAAAAAGAGACCGGGTTAACATGGGGCTGGGAGTGTTATTACCTGTCACTCCTTTGGTGCTTCAAGACCTGATTTTCACCGAGGTTAGGGACCAGAGCCACTCCTGAATACTTGAGACCAACCAGTATGAAGACTTATGATTGCTTAATTTAATCGTTCCAACACCAAATATAATTTAACATGCTTTAATACGAACACTGGAAACAGTCTTAGCTCTACCACAGAAACTAATATCTACAGTCCTCCTTTTTCCCGCTTTTGGGGGTACAGCCAATCAGCACCAAAGAAAATAAATGTCCCTTCTTGATTGGCTGCTTTGCAGGTGCAGCCAATAGCGTGTTGAGTATCATTTTACCTGGATATTTCAGCTTCCACAATACATATTTCTTAAAATATTTTAGACATGAAAATAACTTAGTTACAGTTCACTGAAAAACCTGCAAATAGGTGGGGGTCCACTGTAATGTGAAAAGATGCAGACTTTTTAAAATGTTCAACTTTTTTGTGTAAATACTATAAATTTGTGGTGTTTTTACTCTAAGTCTGGCTTTTTCAGCAGAACTATTAGACGCTTTATCAGATCACATTTCTAAGTAGAGAACGTAATGCAGTTAGTTAGATCCCGAGTATTGGACTGCTGCATGCCGTGCAAATTAGCTAATTATTAATTAACAGTATCAATGAAAGCACATGAAGACTATTAAATTTATCTACTATATTATTTTTTTTCTGAAAACTTTCAAACAAAAGTGAAAAGCTTTTCATGCTTTATATTTTCAGTCTAATAATGCACTTAAAAAAAGTCTCTCTGTTATTAGTACAGCACGAGCTGGAGTAGAGTGATGTTATTAGAAGACCCAGTCAGGCTCACAGTAGGGGTTGAGCCGACTGGGTATGCTGATTTCCACTTTACTTTTGTGTAGGCTAATAAAAAAATGAAAAACCCTGAGCCTAATGGGATTTGGTGATAAGAAATTACCAGCACCGGGGTCCTTCTCTTTTGTCTCTTGCTGGGTGTTCGGCGGCTGAGCCAATAAGAGAGCGCCCAGGACCGCCGTTACCTTAGAGACGGGAGAACACAGGCCGCGGCACCGCCATGATAAACGAGAGCTGTTTGTCAAAGTTCTCTTGAAACACACATACATGCATGCACACTTCAGTCTGCTACTAATGTCCCCTCTTCTTACCATTCAAACAAATGGTGCATTTAGGCTTACATTACATCTGAATGGACATTGAGAGGGGAAAATTGTGTGAATTTGTAATGTTTTTCTGTCTTTTTTCATTTTTTTCTTTTTTTGGCAATTTCAGGAACCAGAACTGTTAAAAAACAAAACTGTGACACAGCTGAGAAACATTTAAGAGTATTACATATATTCTTGTATTTCTTTCATTCAGCTCTACATTTGGATTTGTAACCTAATTTAGTAAGTTTGGATATTGTCTGCACATTTTGTGCCAAGTGTCATTTGTAATTATTGTGGGAAAAATTTGCTTTTCTTGGGGCTAATTACATTACAGCGACTTAAAAAGTACTTCAGATATACAAAGAATTCAAAACTACAACTACATAAATTATTACAGAGAAAAGACAAGGAACCTGGGAAAAGAGGAGGTGAAAAAATAGCCTTGATAACCTAAGAAATCAGCTGAATCTGAAGCTGAATTTGTTTCAATGATGAGTAAATCTAGATTCCTCCCAGTTTCCAGCTTTTACACATGAAACCAAGCCTAGATATAGTTTTTATAGGTCACAGTCATTAGACGTTCCTCTTTTCTTCCTGTGTTGGTTGCAGCCTATCATTTTCTTTTTAACTCCGAGGCCACGGAGCTGAGCTGGAGGACACAATGGCAACAATGGGAGAGAACAAATCCACATAAGATGGATGAGAGAGGAAGACAAGAAGATATGCAGAGTGAAAGGAAGAGACACACTCCTTGGCTCGTCTCTCTCCTGCAGTGCGCCAGCTCTATAGCAGAGTGGAAAACAAGCAAATTACATAGAACGGACACAAAGACGGTGTCCTGTCATCTCCGCCTGCCAGGAAAGATTTCCTAATTTACTAGTAGTCCACTAGAGGGGCTGTCCTATTCCATGTCTGCCACTGCAGGAAACAGACAGAGACAGGGTTTGGTTTATGCAGCAGACCTCGACAGACATGAAGACCAAACTTGGATACAGTGCAATACACCATCTAATCAGGCCTGACTGGAAAGCGCAAATTAGAGCTTCTAGACATGGAGAGATGTAGTTTGTAACCTATGGGAAAGGATGTCATTCAGCTTTGTTTTATTTCCTTTGTAAATTCTGGTTTGAGACAAAAACAGAGACACCCACATGCCTCATACGGGACAAATCATCTGATCCAAGTCATTTTCGGAGCATCAGTTTGTAGATTTTCATGCCTCTTTCTTTTCTTTCAACTGTTGTTTAACTGCAAACTCAACTTGTTGACGTGTACTGGAAGGCTGCAACAAAACTTTTGAGCTCCTGCGATAATTTTGGGATAATTTAGCAGCAATAACACCTTTACTTATTTCTACCACCAGAAATGATCCGTACTCAGACAGGCCAACAACGAGCCAAATCCTATCAGTTAACATCATAGTAATGTGGAGATATTACACCAATCACTGCAGAGCTTTAGCAGAGAGAGGGTCAGAAATTCAGCCAAAAATCTAGAAGTGAGTCCACATCTATAGTCTGCAGTCAAAAGTACTTGCGGGACAATATACACATGAAATATGTTTATAAAATAAAGTAGTACAATATTTTGTTGTTGTTGTTGAAAGAAAGTGGTGTGCTAAAACCTGAAAAGGAGTTTGGTAGGTTTGCTTCACTAAAAGAAAGGAGTCCAGTTTGGGGTCATTTGGATAATACATGTAGAAAAATTGATTCTATTGCAGCACAAGAACCGGATCTGGGTCAGTCTTTCTCCGAAAAAACCTGCTGTGTTTGATTGAGCTTAATAAATTAATAAAATGTAGACTTGAATGCATTTAAGTCTGCTAAAAGTCAAATGTGGTTGAATGTGGTCAGACTTACAAGGTTAGTTATTAAAAGATGAATACTTTGTCAGACTTGCTAGAAAAATAAGCAAAATTTACCAGTCAGAAAGTAAAAACCAGTATATATTCAGTCTTTTCTCTGTTTTTTGCTCGTTTTTACTTTTTTGTTATGATGCGTTTAGATATTCTGATGTGAATCACAGAATATTTTATATGTTTCACTATCAAATCTGACTAGCTGGGAGACTCTTTGTAAGTAATTAAAGCTGTTTGCTGAATACAGAAACCACTTATGTCTTACCACTTAAAAAAATGCAGCTAAATAGGATCAATTTCTTGAGTTATTATACTCTGGCTTATTGATTTCTCTCTCTTAACCACCACAGAAAGGGAAACAGACAAAAGCTGAAGTTTACTTCTGAGAAATCATCTTTCAACCTGAATGTTGTCGCTGTTACAGCATCACATAGTGAATGCTACTAATTTCAGCTTGTAGGGGGAAGGAAAAAAAAAATGACAAGACTTGAATGGGCCTTGTAAGTGTAATGATCACACACATGCACACACAGACACACAGCCCCAACAGTAATGACATTTAAATGGCTCATTTGAAGATAAAAGGCCCGCTAACATCAAATGGATCCTTGTTATCATAATGGCAAACAACTAACAAGAAATGAAGAAGCTGCATAAAAAGACATGCCTCGTATTTGTCTCCATGAACACAATAAGCAGGCAAACAAACATTGCTAACAAACAGCGATCTAAACTGTCTATTCACACGGACACATTATGGAAATGTTTGCCTGTTTATGCTCCACCGATAGCTGAAGGAAATTAGGGTGCATTACAATCAACTCTGTGGAGATTTTCAATTAATTTTTTTAAGCAGGCTTGACAAAACATTATGCTACAAAAACAAAGCTTGAATCTTTCGACCAACAACATTCCCATTTGAAAGGGAGGTTTATTGGATGTGCCATTGTGTTTAGAGTGAGACCCAAATTAGCCGAAGTACTAGGAAACGCTCCTTTGTGTTTGTTGAAGCAGTGTTTACTGGCTTCTGTAAAAAAAAAAAAAATAAAATCTTGCATGTATTCATCCTTTTTCATCCATACATTAGGTTTGGAAACTGTTCTTCACAGGATGAATTTCCTTCACACACAACTATCAAATACGAACAAGCATCAGAAGTAAAACAGGATGGAGCTTTGATGAAGGATTTCTTCCACTTTAAATATTTTTCTGGTTGATTCCTTCAGAAGATCAACAAAAATGGCCATTTATAAAATTACATTCAATGAGGAATTTTCAAAATTATATAACGAGGATTCCTAACTTGTACTGTGGATGTTTTATTAATAATTAAAGTGTCAAAATGCAAACAGAGTGCTATTTTACTATGAGCCAATTTTGAATGTAAGGCGGCCATATTTGATTTTGAGGTTGTTGTTGGTGACAAGACTTTCCCATTTAAAATGCAAACATCTTGGGAACCCTTTTATGTTTGAAACTGATTAAAATTATGATGACAGATTAAACTGCATCTCCAACGAATCCAGACAATAAGACTGAAAATGTGGTTTCACACATTTACTTTACTATTGTAAAGTATATGTCTTGGATCTACCTAATGACATTTTAGAATCAGTTTAATAGACTTTCAGTAATTTAACATATGTCACAACAGATCACAATTTTGGAAATAAAAAAAATTTAATCACACACAATATCTATATTTCCTTTTCTCTAAACTTTTTTAACACTTTTTGCTTGTTCTGTCATTTTCATAATTAACCACAATTTCTTCCCCCACTCCATCTCCAACTTTTCTTTTATCCTCTGCTTCCTCCTCCTGCTCCTCCTCCTCTCTTGGAGGATCTCACAGTAATAGGCAGGTAATTTCCCACTATTACAAGTCGGTACATTAGTCTCTGCCTGCACTATTTACACAAGTTAGCAGTCCAACCGAGCCATTTATGGCAGATCATTATAGCTCTTGGTGCCCCAAACGCTTGGGAATTCCAAGATGAAATGATGGCTTGAATGCATTACCGTGTGTGTGTGCGTAGGTGTGTGTGTGTGTGTGTGTGCGTGTGTGTGTGTGTGTGTGTGTGTGTGTGTGTGTGTGTGTGTGTGTGTATGTGTATGTGTGTGTGCAGGTGTGTGTTTATGAGCAAAAGATGGGAAGAAGATGAAGGCGAGATCCCACATTAGATCCTTTTAAAAGCCCAACTCAAGATATATGATACTATTAAGACTTTTGAGCACCAATTACACCAGCACTACTTTAAGTGGCATCCCAGTCGTTCCATTTTGATACATTATGACGATGGTTTCATATATTACAGCAGATCTTCTTTAAGATGTTCGGCTGCTGATGGCACGACCTCAAAGTGCTGCTGACAATTTGGCTAAATTATCAACCCTTTCGCATTTGGCTGCTGCCCCCTTTTTTGGGGGATAGAGTCGTCTTTAATAAATGCTTCCCACCTTCCAACCCAACACTTCGTGAAAATCCCTTGCCGCTTCCATTTTCACATCTTTCTATCCAGTTGTGCAGGACTGTAACTTGATGTTTTTACTGTATTTTTATAGGGGTTTCAAACAAAATCTAGATTCCTGTGGAGGAGATGATTTATAAGAAGTCAGTCATGTTTGCGATGTTTAGAACAAAAAAAAAGAAGAGGAAATTCAGATGCACAATGAATTATAATCAAACAATTTATTTCAGTAAATTCAACTAAAAAAGTGAAACATATGTTATAAATATTCTCTAAAAGCAGAGTGATTTATTTCAAATGTGTTTGTCTGGTTGATTTTGATGACTGTGGCTTATATAAGAACAATAAAATGGGATCTTTAATATAGAACTGTTACAGATGACATGCAGAAAGTCACTAAATATATCCACAAGGAAGGTAAGCAACAAAAGGTCATTGCTAAAGAAGTAGGATGTTGCATCCAAGTATATTCATTTAAAGTTGAGTGGAAGGAAAACATGTGGTAGATAATGGTGCACAACCAGATATTAATACTTCAAACTGTAACAGCATTTTTATATTTTTGCCATTTTTCTTGTCTCACGTTTAAGCATTTTGATTTTTTTAAAGTTGTTATATGTGGAGTAGATCAAGTTTTACTTTTAATGAAATAATAAAATATAATATTACAAACTGTGTTTATACTCCTAGAATGCAAATCAACATAGCTCAAAAACAAACGTTTTCCCCAGTTATATAGTTAAGATGTTGTGTTTGCCGCAGCTGCTGCTGCAGCTGCCGCAGCTGCTGCTGCTGCTGCTGCTGCTGCCCTCCTCCATGATGGAGCAGACAGGGTGTTAAACTGCGTGTCAGCTCTGTAATCGTGTGTGGGTGATCCTGTAATGTGGTGGCTCTGATGCTGTAATGATGACTTCAGAGGGCTTCCCTGGATGGAGTGAAAGCAACACACACATCCCAGTTTCACACGCCGAGCCGTGGCAGTATCAGTGGGACATTGTCAGGCCAGACAAAAGGCCTTATCTTCCCTTCTCCTTTCAGTGTGGGTGATTGGCCACGAGGAATGAGCAGAAAAGGCCATGTCCTCCACCAAAACACTGCAAATGTCAGCCACCTTCCTATCTCCATGCAGCTTGTGCAGGGTCCCTGTCACTGTCAAGAGTCATGAAATCTGGGGTCCAAAACGTTACAATAAAGAAAACATGTTTCTTTATAATGCTGAAAGTCCAGGTTGTTGCTGTTAATTTTGGCAATATCTAAATATTTGAAAGAAAATAATAGATTCTGTTTAAAACTTTTCTGTTTCAGGTATGTTCTGGTTCGTAGTTTGCAATAGAAACATTTTCATGTCAAAAGTCCAAAAAAAGGCACAAATGAAAGCAATCACAAAGCAGCCAATGATGAAGCAGAAAGTTACTGAGCCACAGACAGAGCAGGAAATACAGAACATGATGTGAACCATCCAGTGAAGCAGCAATGGCAACATTTCCACCTCAAATGTGAGCTGTAAAATAAATGTTTGCATGAGGATTTGTCCAATGAACCAGGAGAAATGCAGTAGATGGAAACCTACCTAACCAGCACCCTACTTAAAACATTAAGAGCTCTTTGTATGTAAACACAGAACATCAGAGGGGGGAAAGTTGAATGTTTTGTGACAGTCTCCCCTAACTGCTTATAAATGAAAAAAAAAAAAATCATCCTGTAAGACAAGTGAAGAACAACAACTTGAGTAGAAATTGTGGATGAAAGACTTAAGGTCATGTCACC
Organism: Poecilia mexicana; assembly: GCF_051168715.1. Classification (NCBI taxonomy): domain Eukaryota; kingdom Metazoa; phylum Chordata; class Actinopteri; order Cyprinodontiformes; family Poeciliidae; genus Poecilia; species Poecilia mexicana. Next base: position 29,333,844 of record NW_028263371.1, read on the forward strand.
AATCTGGTATTTCAGTATTTCAGATATTTGAAACAAAAATCTGATCAATAATTATCAACATCAACTGATATCAAACACATATACTGTGGTACATTTTTCAGCCATTTGAGGAAGTTAGTTACTTTTTCACACTGAGCCTGGATGGTTTACAGAGCTTTTACCTTGACAAATGAAATAATTTGAAAACTGCATGACCTTTAAAGAATTTAAACGCATAAATCCTAAACGTTTAGATCTGACTGTAAAGGTCCAGGTAAAGTCAGGATAAAGCTTCATTTCTATCTCACGATTTCAGTTTATTCAAACATAATCTGTAGTTACGTTTGAATAGAGATAAATGAGCCTTTTGTTGATTGCTTGAATATGACAACATAGACTTTGTTTAGACAGTAAATCATTAAAGTCTGGTAAAAACCTGATATCTGGCCTTCATGCGGCTCCACCGCCTGCTTGAACCATCGGAAGAGTCAAAACTAACCAGCCTGGTAACTCGACTCAGGCCTTCTTCTGGCCTCTCTTCCAACTTTTCTCTCTTCTCCTCTGGTTGAAGTGACAGCTCTAAAACATCATTCCTGCTGCCAATCACGTGAAGCTCTCTCTTCATGAGCTTTCCATCATTAATTGAAGGATCATTTTAGCCACAGGGTATGGCTGAGGACACTAATCAAGACCTCGTTAAGGGTTGTTAAAGGACAATTGTCCATAATTCCTCTAATCCACTGGATATTTAATTAATTAACCACCAATTAGAGAACAGCAGCTCTGCAGCTGGCAGGTTCAAACCAGACAATTTCAAACTGGAGCTGCTGTGCCATTAATTAGTATTGGAGGTATTTTTCAATTCCAAATCGGTAAGAATTATGAGTCCTGCTGCGTTGGAGTCCAGGAGGACCCAATTTTAAGTTCAAAGGTTTGATCAGCAAAATCACAGTGCAGCTTGAAGGCCACCTTGAATGCCGTGCCTCAACGACCCGCTGTGATCACCGTTTAAAATGTCGCAGAAGTTTAATCCAGCTCTGTTAGCCGTTTCAATCAGGTCCAAACAAAAGAGAGAGGTCGAGAGGTTAAAATGTCGACAAGCAGGATTTTTTTTTTTTGTGGGGGAACATCGAAACTTTTTGTCACTGTTGTGTATCAATCTTTTATTTCTACTTTTCTGGTCCAGGAAAAAATATTCAGGCAGTTTAATAACTACTGGTGTTGCAGTGCAACACATTTATTTGTCTTAATCCTAATTTTTGGCTGCTTGTTATTATTACTTTCTTCTGCCAGACTTGGAAGAATTTAACATCTGTCACAATTGGTGATTTTTTTAATCACTAATAGATTTTAGAAAGGCAATTATGACTGGACAGTAAAGTTTGTGGTTTCACTTAAAAGCTAATTCTGCTTTGTGTGCACAAAAATCGATGTTAGTTGCCACGACAGAGATGAAGTGACTTTTGGCTTTTACTTTGATTTAGTGTATAATAATACATAAAACTGACATGTCAAGACACAATACTGAGCTGATGAGAACGAGAGAAATCAAGATTTTAAGATTACTTTAAAGAAAGAGACCTTTATTTTGTATATATTTATAGTAGTCAAGGAATCTTCTTTTTCAGCTCCATCAGGTGAAGCCAAGCTGACCGCTCGCAAGATAGCAGTCGCCTCAATGGGAAATATTGAGGTTTTAAGTTCTGAAACAAATTAAACTGAATTTTCATTTGTTTATATGCAAATTGTTTGAGAAAGTAGGTGATGAAGTCATCCTACAGTATTAGCTATAAACTGGCAGCCCACCTTTAAGCTAAATGCACCAATTTTATCTCTTAAGCTTCACTTGGTATGATGTCTTTTTATAAACAAAATGTTAATCTGGATACTCATATTTCGTTGGTATGTTTTGTTGCAACTAAACACAAGTACCAAGAGGAGGAATTAAATAAAAAATCTAAATAAAGTAAAAACAAGAAGACGCATCAAAAGTACTAGTTAGTGCATCATGTGATATCAGATGTAAGTGCACCTGTAATGTTTTGTGAGGTTTGCTTTATTTTGCTGAAATAAGTTGCAACAAAACTGAGACATAACTACAAAATGAAAAGGAAGGATTTTAAATATTGCATTTTGTATAAATTTAGGTATTTGTTTTAAAATTTGATTCATGATCAGAAAAGCAAAAAGAGATCAAAGTGTTGCAAAGAAATCTGATTTCTGAATAATCAAAATCCTTCATTTTATTTAAAAACTGACACATAATTACATTGACCAGGATTCTTCCTCCTGCTTTGGTATTTCCAAGCAGCCTGAGTAAGAGGCAGCAGAAAACTATGAGGAGCCGTTTAGGACAAAATTTACGTTTTGTCTCTCACACACTACCAAAAAGTCTCGCATACTCCAAAAAAGTAGCCTCGCATACTCAAAAAAATTACGTTTCGTCTCTCACACACTACCAGAAACTCTCGCATACTCCAAAAAAGTTGCCTCGCATACTCAAAAAAATTACGTTTCGTCTCTCACACACTACCAAAAACTCTCGCACACTCCAAAAATTACGTTTTGTCTCTCACACACTACCAGAAACTCTCGCACACTCCAAAAAAGTAGCCTCGCATACTCAAAAAAATTACGTTTTGTCTCTCACACACTACCAGAAACTCTCGCACACTCCAAAAAAGTAGCCTCGCATACTCAAAAAAATTACGTTTTGTCTCTCACACACTACCAGAAACTCTCGCACACTCCAAAAAAGTTGCCTCGCATACTCAAAAAAATTACGTTTCGTCTCTCACACACTACCAGAAACTCTCGCACACTCCAAAAAAATAGCCACGCACACTAAAAAAATACTAAAATGTCACACACACACAAACGTTAACTTTCTCGCACACATACACTGCTACCAGCTCGCACATTCACAAACGTTAACTGTCTCGCACACATACACTGCTACCAGCTCGCACACACACACACACAGACGTTTATCTCTCACATACACAAGACTAAAGTTGAACACACAGTACTAAGACTCGTTTTTTGAATGTGTGAGAGCGAGACTTTTTTTGAATGTGTGAGAGTCACGGAAGAGGCGGGGCATAATTTTTGGATCAAACTGCGCATGCGTAGATCCTAAACCTTAAGTTTCGATTGTTGACTCACTGTATGTTCTATTACTTAGTATATTTGTGCTATATATATTTTAAATATATATAGAACGTTTAATTTTCTTGTAGATTAAATGTGCTATAGAAATAAATGAATTTGATTGATTGATTAAAAATAGCAAAATTGCTGTAGTACAATCTGTCCACTGGGTGCCAGCATTACAGGAATTATTAAGAGGTCTTGTGAGAAATTCTGTTCCCCCGTGAAAATCTGTTCCCCCTGTGACGGGAGCGCGCATTGCAGCCAGAGACGTGGATCCGGTGAATCTGACCATTTTCACGGCGCTTCTGATCGATTTCTCGGTAAAAACTACTCATATGATCATATCAATGTGTAACTTTCAGTTTAATCGGCAGCTATCAAAATAAAAATACATACATAAATAAACGAGGTCCGGTGTGTGGAGGTCTTTTTTCGCTGTTTTGTGTTATTTTGAAAGCGAAGAAAATCGATCTTTTTTCAGCTTTTGTCTCGTAAGCCTGACAAATAAAAGTCAGTCAACAAACACAGGTTCCCAACACATAGTGTGCATTTATAATTTTTCATTTCTGATGAAGGAGGAAGGAGATTAATATACCTGCAAGATCTTTTACTTTGTTTTCAAAATATTTGCACTATGTTTGACATTTGTCCTTAACATAGTTTAATATAAGGTAGCTATTGAAAGATAGTTTCAATATATTTATATATATTTAAAAACACAAATATACTAAGTAATACAACATACAGTGAGTCAAAAATGGAAAATTATAGTTTAGGATCTACGCATGCGCAGTTTGATCCAAAAATTATGCCCCGCCTCTTCCGTGACAACTCTCACACATTCAAAAAAAGTCTCGCTCTCACACATTCAAAAAACGAGTCTTAGTACTGTGTGTGTGTGTTCAACTTTAGTCTTGTGTATGTGAGAGATAAACGTCTGTGTGAATGTGCGAGCTGGTAGCAGTGTATGTGTGCGAGACAGTGAACGTTTGTGAATGTGCGAGCTGTTAGTAGTGTATGTGAGCGAGAAAGTTAACGTTTGTGTGTATGTGCGCGAGCTGGTAGTGTATGTGAGCGAGCTGGTAGTGGTGTATGTGAGCGAGAAAGTTAACGTTTGTGTGTGCGTGGCTATTTTTTTGGAGTATGCGAGAGTTTTTGGTAGTGTGTGAGAGACAAAACGTAATTTTTTTGAGTATGCGAGGCTATTTTTTTGGAGTATGCGAGAGTTTTTGGTAGTGTGTGAGAGACAAAACGTAATTTTTTTGAGTGTGCGAGAGTTTTTGGTAGTGTGTGAGAGACAAAACGTAATTTTTTTGAGTGTGCGAGGCTATTTTTTTGGAGTATGGGAGAGTTTTTGGTAGTGTGTGAGAGACGAAACGTAATTTTTTTGAGTGTGCGTGGCTACTTTTTTGGAGTATGCGAGAGTTTTTGGTAGTGTGTGAGAGACAAAACGTAATTTTTTTGAGTGTGCGAGGCTATTTTTTTGGAGTATGCGAGAGTTTTTGGTAGTGTGTGAGAGACAAAACGTAATTTTTTTGAGTGTGCGAGAGTTTTTGGTAGTGTGTGAGAGACAAAACGTAAATTTTGTCCTAAACGGCCCCTCATAGAAAACATTAAACAGAGAGGCGGTGAGACACAAACAAGTCAACTCTGAGTGTGTTGCTAATGTTTCCCAGCATGCAGCAGGTGGGAAATCTTATTTCTGCGGTTTTCTAGACGCCTCTCAGCATAAACAATGAGAGGCCGGTAGTGAAAGAGAGAGAGAGGGAGAGAACGAGGGGGAAGACCGGGCAGATAAAGAGAGCGCTACAGAATCAATTAGCCTTGCTAGGAGGAAGTTCAGCTCCCTCTCTCAGAAAAACACACACCTGCTGTCACCCCCCCCGACTCCCCCATGCAGCGGAGGCCACCCGCAGGCCGTATGGCATAACAAAAGAGAGGTTTTCCTTTTTTTCCCAGGAGGTTTACTGCTCTCTGTCTCCCTGCTGCACTCTGATTCTACCTCTGCAGCTTTGTCTGCTTCTTGGAAGTATGGGCTTCATCAGCCCCCCTGTGGAGATCATTTATCCACATTCTAACACACACATACAGAGGTTTTTTTTTTTAAAGACTAATTAGTGCTCAGACCGCCTGCCCAATTATTACCAGCCGTGCTCTAATTAGGACTTACTTAAAGAGTGCATCAATTAGACTTTAACATCATTGTCTGCTTTGAGGGAACTGGACCTGTTAATACTTGCTGAACCAGACGCAGAACAGAAACTCAAAGTTCAGATTCTTCTGACTAAATAAAGTACATTGCAGCATCATGACAGGGAATTCATTATTTTCTAAAAGTTAATTAAAGCCCAGTTTGACTGAAAAAGAAAAAACTTTTGAACATGTGGAGAAGAGGAGGAACATCTGTACCTTTGTCTTGTATTTTAATATCACTAATATTGGTGATGCTTATTGTAAATAAATCTCTAAATATAGATAAATGTCCGTCAGGCAAAATGCTGCTGCCTTCAGAACTGATACATTTCTCAACATTTCTATTGATTCCAACTTTACAATTCAGTAAATAAATTAAGTAGATGTATGAGAACATATGGAACAAATTTGTTTTTTTAGTATTGTTTTTACATTGACTTTCATTTCCTTTACTGCAGGGCACCTTTAAAGTAATTCAACTCTGACTCAATGAATTAGATTTTCAAGCCTAAGAAATCATATAAAGTCATTACATGGCTATTAAATAAAATAATAGATTTAATTTATTTTCAAGTTCAAAGAGGCAGTATTATGTGTTTTCCAAGCATAGAGTTGCATTTTATGACACAATCATGTAATGACTGTTACCTATGTTACCTTTACATGTTATGAACATGCTATATATGTCAAATGTAACTTCAAAGAAGTTAGTCTAAGTAGTGTAACACCTTGAAATAACACCTGTCTCTTTAAAAACTCCTGCTCTTTCTGAAACTCTGCCTTCAGGAAGTCATCACAACGTCTAACAACGTTTTTACTTGCGTTTCACTGAGGAGTCGCTCATATAATGAGCTCAGTGGATGTGCAGTTCCACCAGGTGTTTGCTAATTGCTGCTGGCTAGTCTGAAGGAGCTGAGTGGGGGAGTTGCTCTGTGAGGCGTGAGCTCTGAAGGTTGGAGACTGAAGCTCTGAGGAAGAACTTCATCTCGAAGGCAGAGCTGGGTTCAACCCGGCGTTTTGCACTGCTGAACGGTTGCCATGGAGATTAAAGTTTTTCTCAAACTTGCATGAAAGAACCAAGGCAACACTAAAGGGTATATTTTTGATGAGCAAATATTATAAAATGGTGCAATGTTGATTTTACATAGTACTTATACCTTATAACTTTCACCTTTTACTGGTCTGAAATATACCAGTTTTATGACTTTGGACTGTTCATTGGTGAAATTCATTGGTGATTGGAAATTATTTTTGAACATTAATCCCCTAATTACGTATTCCAAACTATAATTGTCGTCATTAAAGAGTTTGTTGTTTGGGTCTAAAAGTCCGACATAAGGGAAATCTTTAACAGGCTCTTTTCTGTTTTCAGCTTTTCAACATTTTTTTCTCTAAATTTTTTATTACGCGTTTGTGAAAAGCCTTCTCTGAGGAGACGCAATCATGTACGGTCGAGCCTTCTGCTTTTAGACTGATACTCTGAATAATTTACAAATTACAGTGACTCGGTTAGGGTTGCGTTGCTATAACCCCTGACATGCAGAGTTGTGCAAAGTGCGTCAGATAGTTATAGACTCTCTTCCCTGCCGCCTCCGTTGCTGCCTCCTTCCTTCCTTGAAGCAGTAATCTGTGTGTCAGTGTGTTGCCAGTGCTGCTCAGTGGGCGGCTGTCTGTTTGAGGTGGTTTTAATTAATTTTCAATCAGCGCTAAGTAAATTCATTAAGCACTCACGGCTCTGTTTGAAGACACACACTTGTATGCATTTTCTGTTTGCTCAAGGGCACATTAACAAAAACATATAAATGTAACAACCATATATATTATATGTTCATTTTAATATCGGACCAGTACAACCTAGTTTGATACAAAGTTCAGGTTTTGAGCCTTTGTGAGAGAGTTAACAACCACTATACTCACTTACTTACTTATGTTGAAGTAAGGAGACTTCCTTGCCCTTTTGTCTCGTCGGTTATATTAATATATTTCTAAAATGTTTGGAGAAGGGCTGCACATTACATTTTTTAAAAATCAAGGTCATCTACTGTCTCCCAAAACAGAACATTTCTGCATTCCCAACAACAGGTGAAGAAAATATAATTTTATACAAAATCACAAAATTATTCTTTGAGAACACCTGCACTGCAATTACAGAGGGCGTGTGAAAATGTTATAATTTATTTGTTTCCACTGACTTTTGTTCAGTCACATTGGCCTCAGCACTGTTTTTATGGCACAGCAGTCCTTCGTCTTATATTCCGTCGCTGAAAAATGACCCCAAATTATTTCATGTAGCGAAGTAAACAGATTTTTTAAAAGGCTAAGGCTTGTTTTTTTTTTTTTTTTTTGCTGCACTTTCATGACATGAAAAGTCATGACAGCAGGAATGACAAATGGGAAAAAATTTTGCCTGATAGTGCAGCAGCTTAAAGGCCTGCGCATGCTGAGCAATTTCAGACTGTAGCACACAAAGGCTGACAAAATATGAAAGAAAAGTGTGTTTTGTTGTCTTAGATCCCACTGTGTGGCACACACCAGTGGTCTGTGTAGTGTTGGTGAAAAGAGCTTCAGAAATTAAAGTAAAGCACGCCACTTGTGTCCATGTTAAAGGCACGACTGCATCAGAAATGAACCTGAATGTTGTTTTTTTTTCCACCGGGAATCTGAACCAAAAGTCACAGGGCCTTTTTTTGGCAGTTGTGATCAAAAGTTTCCAAATTGTCATCCATAAGGGAGTTAGAGGCATGTACAATCCTGCAGTATTCCTAATCCAGTTGGGATGTACGGGATTAAGGCAGAAAAGGCCTTTGGGTTTCATATTTGGGGGAGATTAGATACACTAGGACACAATTATTGGCACCCCTGATACAGTTGTGTGAACAAGCTAAAAATTCATCAGAAGCATCACTTTACAAGTTGTACATTTACTGCATAATCCTCAAATGGGGCAAAATTAAAACAATTCTGGAAAAAAGAGTGGATCAAAAAATATATCACTGGTTATAATGTGTAAGTGGAGTTACTTTTTCACAGGTTACTTTGGAAAACTTTCCCTTCATAAATGTAATCATCATGCAAAAACTTTTTTTATTATTATTATTTCCTCAGGTTTCCTTAGTCTGATTTTCAAATTTGGTTGACCTGAAACAAAAATATCCATAAATGTGGAACAAAAACTCATAAAACCAGAATTTGTTAACAGGACAAACACTTTTTTCCAGAACTTTCAATGTTTTACAAACAAGTTGAAATGAAAAAAAAATTAAAAATAAATTTTTGTGGTGTTATGCGAGATGGCTGCAGTGTGAAAGTGGGAGGAAGCAGAAGAAGTAAGGTTGGTTTGGTTTAAAGGAGGATTTATCAAGCCTAATCTCTCAACAAACCAAGCAGATCAAGCTCCTCTTAACACACACACACACACACACACACACACATGCTGCTATGTAAATTTAGCTCGGTTAGCCGTCCCCCTCTCTCCTCAGCCTTGTCCTCGTCAGTAAAAGTGGAAAAGAGGAAAACAATGCTGTCAAGCAAGAGGAGAGGAAGAAAGAGAGCGAAAGAAGACGGATGATTGAAAAAGCGAGCCTGGAAGAGGAAAGAGGAGAGTCTTCTTAGAGGGCTAAAAGGATTAGCCCTCTCATCTCTCCTGGATCACAATGTTTCCTTGGCTATGTTTGATCAGCGATGGTGTGTGTGTGTGCGTGTGTGTGTGAGGGAGTGAGAGTGTGAGATGTTTGCACTGATACTAACGCTCCCTCCTCCTGATCCTATTACATGGCAATAAACATCAGCTACCAACATGGGGATTACCGCGTGTGTTAGTGTGTGTGCGCACACTTATGGTTTTTGGCTGGACCTTTTATAATCCTCAGAGAACCACAGTCTTTGTCGTACACACATACATAAACACACACGTTTATACACACATGCTGTGTTTTGCAGTCCTATCTTTGTCAAGGCTGAAGCTGGCACGCTGTAAATCTGTTTGGTTGTCTAAAGAAGCATGTCCACCTTCAGTGAGGAGGTTTGAAAACATTTTACTTTTCAAAGCAGAAGAATCTCTTCTCCAAATTATATTTCAATGTGAATTCAGGAAATTCACACTTTTAAATTCATGAAATTCAGGCCTCATCATTTTTATTTGGTAATCGCAAAATTTTCAGACTTTGTCATTTTTCAAACTGACAAACATGTTTCACATGTCCACGGCCCCGTCCACACTCAGCAGGACTCTGACCGGTTCGTTGTGAACGTTTGTCGGATGTTTGTTCAGATTGAATCCAATGTTCCAAGATTAACTCTGATTCTTGTGCTTTTTGTTAAGTTTATTCACTAAACAAAACATTTCATCACCAATGTACAAAAACATTGTCTTGTAAACACTTTATCTACATGAGTGAAAGGGACCAGGAAGAAGAAAAACATTAGAAAAATCTGCCCCTTTCTCAATAATTACAAAATAAATCTTTTTCTTTTTATGGCGGCATATCTAAAATTAGGGCTATAACTTACAAACAGTATATAATTCTCCTCATTTTTAAAACATAATTTTTCCAGACTTGTTAGGATCCCCGTCTATCTGGACAGTTCAATTTGTTTTCAATCTAAATCTGATTCTGTAAAATATCTTGCTGTAAAAATGTTGACAGGCGAATACAAAATTGACTTTATCTATTTCTTTTTTTTCTTTTTAAATAACTAAAAAATGTCAATTTAATTTGGATCAGAGATTTAAAACCAGTTTGTTTTTCCAGCATGACCATAAATGCTCCGTTTCCTGACGGAAAGACTGACTTTAAACCACAACCTCCCAGTCTGTCAGTCCTATAGAGGTGGAACATCATAACATCACACTATGAATGCCTTTGTTTAAATGAAAGAACAGACACCATTCAAAGTCACGGTGCCTGTGAAGGACTGCTTTAAGCATTGCAACAAAAGCTTTCAAGAGGATAAAATTGAAAAAAAGTGCCAACGTTGGGGAGGTAACAATGAGCTCTTCCAACATGATGACATTTGATTTCCATGCAATGCCGTCAAACTCATTGTGCTATGACTGATTTTTGAGAATCTTGACTTTCTGTTGCACCATGTTCTCCACATTTGCTCTAAATAATAAAATCCAAACAAAAAGCCCAAAAGCCACTTGGCAGAAGTGACATGAAGCCATTGGTTCAAGTTGAATATCACATTCTTCCCACCTCAGACACGTCATGAAGCACAATTACCTCCACTGTAGCACAGATAAATGATTTTCCTACCCAGATAACATCAAATATACGTATTTAACGAAAGCCAGTGTTACAATAAATGATCTTTTTGTGTATTAATTTTCTACTTTCATCACTAGTTGTCTATCGTTATGCCCCCTCCCTGTCGACTTTGATTTTTTTCAACTCCTTTGCACGTTCTCTCTTTCTCCTCTCCCCCCCGATCACCTTTCTTTCTTACAGAAAATCTTAAAAGGCTGACATGCAAATGGGGCTTATTAAATCCTATTAAGCCGTCCGTCACCAAGCTGCAGAGGGAGGGGTGAGGGAGAGAGTCAGAGGAAGGGAGGCAACATGACAATTAGAGGAAGGAAGGAAAGGAGTGATAGTATGAGGAAAATTAAGATAAGATTTAAGAAAGAATGCTTATGTATTACGAGTTTATACTCAAAAAGAATACCCCCACTGACTGCTTTGTTAGGTACACCTCAGGGTTAATGTGGAGCAAAAATCTCTGAGGCCATCTTGTTGAATCTTCTGCAAATAAATTAGATTAGAGAGACTACCTGAAACAGGAAGGGTGTTTCTAATAAAGTGGCAAATTTATTTAGTTACTTGTGTCCTTGATGTGCTTTGAATACACACCAGATTAAATGAGCACCCAGCTGGCTCAAACACATTGTAATTTCAACCCCCCTTACTCTGATGCCCTAAATAAAATCTTATGCGACCAATTGCTTTCAGAAGTCAGCTAATTGAAAAATGAAATCTACTTATGCTGGAGTTAGCATGCAAATTAACCAAAACATAGCTACCCATCTACACCAATGATGTCCAAACTCAATGATTTTAAGGTACTCACATACTCAATTAAAAACATGCAATATTTTAATTAATATTTTATGAAAAACAACATTATTGTGGGTTCCAAAAAGGGTTTAATTTGTTTGCCTTAATAAAAGAGAGATCTAAATAAGATTTCTTATAATAACCTTTCTTTACTTAGCCATCTTGATAAATGAGCACCCAGGACTGCTCAGTAAAAACAAAATCCTGGATGGTCGGTGCTCTACTTACAATGATATTAAAATTAAAGTAAAAAACATTAAAGAAAAACAAAATAGTGTTTCTTTGAACAAGATATTCAATTGAAATCCTAAAAAAATGACAACGTCCAATTCAGCTCCATATGCTGGAGGGCCACACATGTTAAACTGCTGATGTGGGCCACAGAAAATTGATCTTAAGGGCCACAATTGGCCCCCAGGCGACATTTTGGACACCCCTGACCTAAACCGACAGACATGTGACCTGCGTTAACTCTGGAGGAGCTGCAGGTGTGAACGATACAACTACATGTTTCAGCAAAAAATACAGCCTTTACGTAAAATGTCAATAAGAAAGCAACATAAACAATCCAGACCTAAATCTGTGGCCCATCTTAAAACCTGATGTTCATAAATTATCTCCATCTAATCCCCAAATACACACTGCTGGTGGAAACATTCCTTTTTTAAAAGCAGTCTAAAAATAAAAGCCTGAATCAAGCAATGTCAATGACTAAACGTTTTCATTTTCTGCTATTAAATGTGAAGTTCAATGAAATATGTGGTTATTTCTGTAAGGAGGTATTTTTACATTTCAGTGTTCGCAGAAAACACTTGAATATGTCTTACATGGTTTTCACATTGAACAGCTGCAGAGCCTGTAGCTAAGGTGATTCCATAATAGCTTATAATAAAAACTCAACAATTATTAGATTTTTTTTTTTTTCTTTTAATCTCTAGACCACATTTGGTTTTGAATGTATTTTTCTATAAAAATTACAGCTGAGGAGGAAACTATTTAATGGTTTAATTTGGCCTGTATGATCAAACCCAAAGCCGGTTCATGTAACGTATGAGAAAATAAAGACGGAGTCCCATAATTCCAGTTTCGAACATCTGGGTCTAAAATGTTCTGGAGAGAGAACGACCACATGTCTTGTAATATCCAGCAGGTTTGAATCCAGCACAGAGCAAATAACATAAAACTTTTTTGTGTTACAGATGTTTGTTTCAATATAGCCGTTTCAAAAACATTCAACATTTCAAACGTCACCTTCAAAGCCGCGTTAAAATTTGTTGGAGGCTGTATATTATAGGCTCTTATTCTTCTGCTACTTGTTCTCGGTCTTATCCCACACTTCACCTCCTCTCTGTTACTCCTTCTCTTTGATTTTCTTTTTCAATGATGAGAGAGCGAGAGAGAGAAAGAGAGAGTGGAGAGAGAGAGAATACCGCCTTTCTCCCGCCTGTCAATTATCTCAGCCCGTCTCTCCGTCCAGTTTAATTGGCGTTTGGGAGACGCATACGTTGTCCCAATGGGCTCCGGCAGGACAATGGAGACCCGAACAGCCGACCGGCCCTCGGTTCAGCCCAAATTGAATTGGAAATCTTCCATCTTCTTCTTAGCATAACAAAGAGGGTGCAGGGGTTTTAGACAAAGGGGCTGTTTTAATGGAGAAAATCAATCTCAAGGAGGAAGCGCTAGCATTGTCTCCCGTCAGCTGTACAGGTGTGTCTCACTCATGGCGGCCTTAATCAGAGGTGGCAGGGGAGGGATCTGGAAACGACATCTCTGTCACTGTGGGGAAGACTGGCAGCTAAGGGAGGATGAGGAGCGGTGGAGGGGGGGCGGAGGGAAAGAAAACAACCTGTGTCTGCGTCCTGGTATGAACATGATGACAGGAGTGATGGATGTGGCTGCTGGACAGTACTGACGCTCTAACAGGACGCGTGGCTTGAGTATCTTAAAGTCTAACTTCAAACATTCCTGAGTCCTTAATCTCCACTCATTCCACACAATCCAGTTCAAACAACAAGCAGGTCTGATGTCTGAGGGATTTTACTGAGTGGTATTTGCAAAATTGTGAACTTAGTTTTAAAGAGGTCCTATTATGCAAAATTCACATTTTGAACATTTTTATATTTCCATTTGGGTGTCTACTTCTTCTAAAAACGATAAGTTAATGTTTTTTGGTGTCTGGAAAATGAGCTGTCACAAACCAGCAGGAACTGCCCATCACCTAGCAACACAGCCAGTGAAGCCCAGCCTTACCTAGCAACCCAAGCTGTGCTCCCGCACGTTTGGTCAACTGGTTTTACTGCTGTATGCACTATACAATGGCTGCTGAAAAAGACAAGTGTTTTGCCATTGACTTATCTTGAAACCATTTGCTGCATTCTTGTTGGTTGAGCATGAGACTCGACTTATGCTTTTCAGTGTTGTATAATTGTGCATCTGTTTGCAGCCATTTTCACATGAGTGTAAATGTTGAGTTGGGGGCGTGGCCAGCAGCAGGTTATTTGGATTTAAAGTGACGGAAACCTTTTTTTTCCTTCTACCTTTAGTTTTCTTGAGTCCCGACAAAATTATTGGTTGCATCAAAGTCATTTTAAATCAACATCTTCCATGGGTATTGTTGACTATTGGGCTGAAAACATCCAAAAGCATTAATTTAAAAGATTTTTTCTGAACCCTGTCTTAAAATAACTGGAGATTTCACAAAAACTGAGATTTCGAGGTATCTAAGGGGGATTTATACTAAGTAATATAATCTGTTTAACAATCTGACTTCAGCAGATCTTTAGATGTACATGTGTATCTAATACCTGATTAGCAGTGTTAAACTTAGCTCATTATAATGTCAGAGTGCTCCATCTTACTTAAATTATAGAAGCCAAGTTTGCTGTATCCCGTGTAAAAAGTTGTTTGTCTGTTTTTGCATTACCTTAAACAATGGAGTCCTACTTTTGCTTCAAAGTTGGATTGAAAAGGAACATTTTCTCCTGGATGAGCCCATCTGCTTCTGACTGACATCATTTTTTTTTTTTTTTTGTTCGGTGTATTTCAGGTTTCCTGTCTGCGTCTCTCCCGGTCTGTCAGTGCAGTTAAGGAGTTGCCTTTCAGGTCTGGGTGTTTTGATAAGGTGAGTGTTTGTGTTTATCTGTGCACTCCCAGCTCTGGGCATTACCATGAGAATGGTTTAAGCCCCCTGCTAATCCCCCTGTGTCTCTGTTGTAATAAACGTCTTCATTCACACAGGCTGCAGCGGAGGAAGACGCAGCGAGTGCAAACATATCGCTTCCCCTGGGATGGGGAAGTTTAACACCTTGACCCAAAAACGATTCCTTCGTCCTGGACTGACCAACACATCCTCTATCTTAAAATCACGTACAGAGCTTTGGAAAAAGTACTTGCTCCCCCTTTTTATTTTTTATTTTTTGTCACACTCAGTGTTTCATATGGTTCAGTTAAACTTTAATATTCCCAGAGTAAATACAAAAACTGTTTATTACATTTGATAAGGGAAACTAAGCCAAAACAATCTCTTTCTCTTTGTGAAAAAGTGTAGTAGCAGAATTTATGGCTCCGTAAATTTAATCAAGTCATCCAAGTCCTGAGGCAGGAAAGCAGCCACACTACCAACACCATGTTTGAATTGCAAGGTAGGAGGTTCTTTTATTTTTACACCAGACAAAACGAGATGCACACGCTTCAAAAAGTTCCACTTTTGTCTCATATGTCCTCATATTTTCCCAAAACTCTTGAAGATCAATTAAGATGTTTTTAGTAAATGTGAGTCGAGTCAGGACTGGTTTTGATCTTTCAAACTCTTCTAAAGATGCAAGTTTTGCTAAGTATCAAGGCATTAGAATGACTTTGTAAAGTGCAGGGAATTAGATGCTTGAAATGCTACTTCATGTTCAGGTTCAATTAAAATGATTTTTTGATTTACATCAAAAAAAAATGCCAGACTAAGTTGAAACAAAAAAAATGTAGCTTTCACAAGGCAATATTTGAAAAAGATGTTTTTTTTGTTTTTAGTCAGCTTAATTTGATCAATTATTAAAACATGATGATGACCAGTTGACAGCAACAAAACAGCAGAAAGGAAAGAAGTCTAACTTTTGTCCCAGAAGGGTACATAACTGAAACCAGTACTGTGATCCAATAAATATTGGTTTATTTACAAGTGATTATTGAAATAAAGAAGGAAGGAGCATCATTTATATCAAATTCTTCACTTAGCTCCCTATTTTGTCATTGACATTGTATTTATCTCTACATTTTACTGAATAATCTCTGAGAACAGAAAGAAAATTGTTAGGAGAAAATGTCAAGCATTCCCAACCCTTTAACTTTTTCATTATTCCAATAATATATCAGTCACGATGGTGTAAAGAAGACCTCAGTAAAATGTATTTTCATGAAACGTCACAGATCTATCTCTGACTGGACGTGGAGTTGTAGAAATGTTCATTCTCTTCCCAGATTCCCAGTGCAGCGTCCTCTCTCCGTCTCCCAGCTCCGTCCCTCCCTCCTGTGTCTCTCCTGGGACTCCCGCCGTTTCCCCACACAAAACAGTCTATTAAAAAGCCTTTAGCAAGGCCATTTAGTCAGTCTGCTTCTGCAAAATGAGGAATGGGTTTTAGGTCATGGTCGTGGTGCTGTGCATTGCTCTCTGTGTGTGTGATTTTATGGTAGCTTGAAGGACTTTGGTCCCTTTCAGAGTCATATCCATGATGTTCTCCTGATCCCATAAAATACCTCAAAAATATGAATGTAAACATCAAAATGGTGCCTCACTTTCAGTTTTCCGTTCTGGAAGGTCAGTATTTTTATACAGATCAGGCATTTTCTTTAAATCTCTTACAGCTGCTTCTTAAAGGAGCAGTTTAAAGAAACCAGAGAGGACAGATTCATATTTTTGTGGTGACGTCGCAACCACACAATTCAGTGTTTTATCAGGACTTAATGTGATAGACCAACACAAAGCAGTACATGATTAGGAAGAGGAAGGCCAACGCTTCCATAAAACTGGGTTTTGTATAATTGTCACTCTCTCTTCAGTAAATTGAGCCAATGCAGTGAAGGAGCAACCTTGGATGACATGATCATTAAATAAAATTGCAACAAAGAGATGCAGTTTTGTCATCTGTTCTCACATGAACAAATATGAATATTTGTCTTTTCTTTAAAATCAAGTGAAGAGTTAAAGTCAACTCAGTTTTCTACCTGAACAATGAATCTTTGCGTCCTTTCCCACAGAGATCCCTAGCTGGGTCTTTTTATTAACAAGTGACGTCTGAATGGAGCTTCCTGCATTTCATTTTATGAGCTAACAGTAAAAAGACTCAAAACAAATGGATAATGCAATTTTTAGTTTGCTTGAAAAAACAAAACAAAAAATTGTTAAAGCATGTACAATCTTTCTTTTACTTCACCAAAGTGTACAGCCTTATGTTTCTCCATCATATAAAATTCATAGATGTTTGTGGTTGTATTGTGACAAAATTTATATAATTTAAGGAGTGCAACTAGTTCTGTATTTAACAGAACAATTAACCTCAAGGAATGCAGTTTTTTAAGCAAACAGAGCTATCCAAAGATATGAGCATTTGTGCCAATCATAGCAAAAGCCGTAACTAACAGTGATTTATCATCTATTTGCAGTCAGTGACCTGATGGGCCCATTTCTTTTGTGAAGTTTCTTAAGATCCCATTTATTGTGGATTAGTTCCATGGAAATGAACTGAACTGAACAGAAAAGCCAAACTGAGGTCTGATTACTGCCAGACCTGTAGAATCAATAAATCACTTCAATACCAGAACCTGTCTGATAACATGAAGTAGGACCTCGGTTCATGACCTTAAAGTGCACATGGGTGATACAGCAGGACAATGACCAGGAAATCAACATCTCAATGACTTAAGAAAGAAAAAAACAACTAAAAATGAAAGCTTTGAAGTGGCCTAGATAAGTCCTGGACATAAATTCAATTGTGATTCTGTTTCATGACTTTAAGCAGACTGACTGTGGTCAAATTCCTCCGCAACAATTTAACAAAATTGTCAAAAAGTCCTCTTATTGTTAGTTAATTATAACCACATGGGATACAGTAACACAGAATAATAAATCCACATAGAAGCCACTATTGTCAAAGCTAAAAAGCTAACTTAAACTGAGACTAGACATTGGTAACATCCCAAACAAAGAAACAAAGAAATGAAAGTGAAACACAAAACAAGGTAAAGTGAAAAAAACAAACAGAAGAAGTCTAAACCCACAGTTAGTCTTTGCACTTTCCTCTGTTTGAAGATCAAGAAAAAAGTGGGGAGGAAGGAGAGATGGCAAACCTCTTCACCAGCTTTGATGCTCAAACAGAAGCAGTAGATCAGAGACAGGCAGGCGGAGGAAGGGAGTGTGGAGTACAGCCTCCACATATTGCAGCGGGAAGCAGGGCTGAGCGTAAAGAGGTTCAGCAGAAGAAAGACATGAAGATCCATGGGAGCAATAACATCTACATGTTTACTCTTACATCAAGTGTGCAGGGACTGGAGTATCTGAAAGTAGCGCCTTTCACTTTTATGTTTTAGTCATGCAAACACGAGAGAGACAGGAAGTATATAAAGATCTCTATGCTGCTTGAGTGCTTACTAGACTGTGGTGGTACTGTCTCTGAGCAAAAAACACAGAAATCTGTTATCAGATCAAAATGAACCTGCATGGAAGATGAGACTAACAAACAAGCTGTATATATACATGTTATCAGGTCAAATATGTCAGGTCTACTTACTTTAACTCACTAGTTACACCATCATTCCACTGTCCTACATCTGCCATGCTTATAATAATGTAGTAAAATATGCAGACTTTGGTACATAATACTCTAGCACCATATTACTCAGATCTCATTCAACACTATGCAAACACTCTGTCTGCACTGATGACAGAGGAGCTATTCTTAGACATATAAAGAAGATATTGAATGTTTTCTATCTGGTTACATGATTTGTGGGAATAGTCTAATAGTGCAGTAGAAATTTGAATAAAAAATGCCCATAGCATCCTAAGATAAACAGAGTTTAAAACAAAATTAACAGTTTATGAATCAATAACGTAAATACCACAAGTTTAACAAGCAATTTAAAAGACATACCCAACACTTTATATCTGAATAAAGTGAATAACAGAGTTAAGATTCAGAACCACAGACGTCCCCGTTTCAGCACCACGGCCAGCGAATCCATTATATTTCCCACTCATCTCATTGACTGTTAATATTTGACTTAAAAAAAAGAAAAAACAGTTTATGATCCTAATTAACCTTTATGATCATTGGTACAAGGGAAATTAAAGAATATGTAGCCCACTGCTATTAATAGTCAAGTTACCAGTCTTATTAAGCAAAACCAGAGATAAGTCTCATGTTGTACAGAAAATAAGGCTTGAAATCGACTGACTGAACTTTACAAAGTCTTTTTCTCTCAGTTCAGATTTGAAAGAAAAAGTTTTAAGCACTCCACTCCTCATGTCTACTGTTAGGTGAATGGACTCAAGTTGAACTACAAGGTTTTATGGTTAATTTCAAAAGGATTTTATAATGACATAAAAGTGGAAATATTCACTAAAGCATATTTAAATTTCAATTAAAATGAGAAAAAAAAAGTTTAACAAATATATTCAGTGATGTATGGACCAAATTTCAATTACAGTAACAAGTATGAAATATTTGTAAGAAGTTGAGATGTTTAGAAAGAGACCGCACAAAGAAAGATCCACACAAGGGATCCCAGCACTAAATGCACAAATGTACACACCTGTCAGCTGTTAAATATCCTGACCATTTATCTTTCAGAGGGCAGCACTTCAGCCCCATCACTGCCATACGGAGCGCAGGCTAATAGACCCATGATTACAGAGTGCGTCAACCCCTGCTCACCCCGATCTGCCTGTCCTGCTCCTCTTGCGCCGTTTCCACCTCCTCTTATCTCTCTCTCATCATATTTTTATGATGAAGTTGGAGGTGAAGGGTCTTTAGGTTTTTACTGCAAGCTGCAGATGCCAGAATGTTCCAGTTTCTCCTCCCGATGAAATTCCTTCGTCCAACTTTAACTGGCTTGGTTTGTCGGAGGCAATGGGTCGGATAAATCCGTCCCTTGCTCTATCAAACCGAAGCGCGACTTCCTTCATCACGTAAACAAACATGGAGCAGCACCGTCAGATTCTGGCACTTACAGGATTTCTCACATTAGCATTAGACTCTTGAATTTGCTTTGTTTGTGTTTGGAGCGGTTTCTGGTCACACATGTATTCGAACCAAACTGAGACCTAGGTTTGAAGGTGGATCAGAATTAGCTTTTTTCCCCCCACATTTCCCCAAATGAACCGGACTTTCTAGACAAACAAACCAGAGTTTGATTAAAGCCGACCCAACAGGCTTAGTGTGAACACTTCATGTGCTTTCATCGGTGCCAGACCAGACAGCACACCTCCAGATGTTCTTCCCTCATCGTCCACTCTTTGAAATCGGGATATCAACCCACAATTAAACGAGGAGATCTTAATACTTGATATTTCATACATGCAAATCCGGGCTAAAACCCCAAACTGAGGCTAACAACTAATGACAAGCACTGATTAATGAGATAAACAAAACCTGTGGATAAATACATGAAAAAATGCTTAGTGAAAGGAGCAACACACATGTATTGGACACACCTGCGTGCATGGCGCGTACTCCATTACCATATGCTGCTGCAGCATCTTTGTATTCGAGGCCTAACCTGTATAATAGGTGTCACATTAGCAAGACAACAAATCAAACCATCCTTCATTTCCCAGGCCTCTCTCTTCTCCTCCACAGCTGTGGGTCTGTCTTTGTTGTCAGGGGAGTTTCTAATTAATATGATAAATAAGATGGCGGGTTCGACTCCCTGATGCTTTTTAATTGGAGGAAGCCTTGAATGGCACGCAGGCAGAGGCAGAGATTAGCGGGTTATTTGTGAGTGTTTTGTATGAGGACGGGAGAGAGAGAGAGGGAGAGGATTTTTATCCTTGCTGTGATTTCCTGTTTCATTGTGATACCCGACTCAATGCTTGTAATGCACACAGGGAGAGCGGGTTTTGAGACACAGCTGCACGAGTGGCCATGTAGCACTTCCTGAAGCTCAAAAACACATTCAGAGACGGCGGCTCTGTTTCACTACTGGGCTGAATGACGACTATTTACTCAAAACCAACAGTTTTACACCATCTGCAAGCACTAAGAGCGAGACATGACAATTTAAACAAAAGGTAAAGGAGACCATGAACACCCACATCTGGCCGTTCACACAGTTTTCTTGAGGCACCTTTAAAACATGGATGCTTGATCAAATGTAGATTATATTTGACTAATTTGGGAATTTGGGAAAACGGTTTTAAAATAAGTTAGGTAACTTTAGATGTGAAATACAAGCCTGGCTTTTTATTCACAACAATGACTGGAATATTGAATTTGAAGCAGCTAAAGACTGGATATAATTTTTATCTTCAATGTTGGTTTGTTTCTACTGTAAACATGGATTTTCTTGGAGTTTAAACAATGTGGTAGAAATGCTGAGCTACACGTTGCTAAACTTTTCCTTTGGTTAGTGGGTCAGATCTATTCATCATTTGTGTCTTGTTTTGGATATATGGATACTTATAAATTCAAGTAATACGAAAAAAAAAAACTTTAGAAATTTCTTTCTTTAAAATTGAATAAAAGTCCAACTTCTGATGAGGAATAAATTATGAAGTTGCACATTTATTCCCATAAACAAAACTTTAGCAACTAGTCAGTCTATAAAAATGATTAAAATAGGTTTAAAAATGAGTCTACTAGTGAAGGACAGCAACAAACTTGCTGCTCCCAGCCTAGAAGCAGACTGCAAGATGCTAAAAGAAGTCTTAAACAGGACATACACAGCTCAAACTACGTCACATGGTTCAGAAGAACAAGATGAACAGCAACCCAGAGGTTGCTCAAAAGAAATAAACGACAGCCGGCTGTTGTGCAGTTATTTAGCGTTTAAAAACTTGATGTATTGATGTGAGACAGATGAGAGCGGAGATGCTTGGGGAAAATCGCTGATGAATTCTGTCAGATTTGCTTCAGGAAACACCTTGTTTTAAGCAGAAGGAGTGAGACTAGTTGTCTCCTAACTCCTTCCTCATTCAGATCCATTTTGTTTGTAAACTCTTTATTAGGTCTATATTAGTACATCCCTTAGTTTAAACTCTATTTAATTTAAGTGAACTCTATCAAATCCATTACACCATAAAGTCTCATTTCATAAAATAATCTAAAGCTGTGACATTCCTGCAAAGTTTTTCGCTGCATTTGGTCACATTCTTATCTCTAATCAGTGTGTTATTTTTATCTATACATTATTTATGATAAACTATGCACCACCTACAGACCACAGGAATACCAAGCTGAATATCTGACAGCTTTGCTTCAAGCATTTATGTATCCCTGGCCTACTTCTCTTACACACACACACACGCACACACACACACACACGCACACACACGCACACACACACACACACGCACACACGGATACACACATTCTGAAAGATGCAACTGATCTCCTCATCCTCAGCTAATCCTGCTCCATCTAAATCAGAACAAACAGCCCAGAGGGGACAAAATGCTCTTGTTTCGCCACCATCTAATCCTTCTCTCCATCATTCTAATCTCTTTATGTCTGACAAGAATCCTCAACGGGAGTGGAAACCAACAGAACCATAAAATGGAAATGGTGAAACAACCAGAATCCTCCAAAGGGGATTTGAGTCCAGTTTCTCCAGCCTGTTTTTGGTGTTGTTTTGTCAAAGTTCAACAACCAGGAAGCCTCTGGCAGGATGTTAAGAGTTTAAACAAGAATGTTTAGAAATCCTGCAGCTGGAATGATGACAGTATGAGCAAAGGTTGGATTGCAGAAGAAAAACTAAATATTTTTTATTTCTTTGTCATCTTCCTGGTTGCTAGCTTGTCATCTTTGTATTTTTAAAGTTGTGATGTCGGTCTCCTTCATCAATACAGCAACACCTTCAGGTTGCCTGACACTTTAAGGCTATGCTCAAATTTTGACAATGTTAAAAGTTACAAATAAATTAGGAAAGCAACAATTTTACATAGAAAATAAGGAAGTCATGAATGTATTAACTGAGGGGAAAATGCAACCTTTTTACAATATATTTTTTTGTGCACAGTTGGAAACTTTAAAAATGACTCATTTAATTTTCAAATCTACAAAGTAAAACAGTCAAAAAATAAAAGAACTACAGCTTGGATCAAATAAATAGGATAAAATCAGTAAAAGAAGAAAACTTTTAAAAGTATTTGAATGTTGCCAGAACTTTCTTAATTTACAAACTACAAATCTTGACTGAACTGAGCTCTCAATAATGCTGCAGCCAAATCTCTTTGGGCCAAACAAGACCAGAGCTGACAGGTTGTGGTTCATGCATCACTACAGGAGAGGCTTGTGTTGGTTTAGTGGAGCTGTTTATCAGGATATAGAAACTTTATTAGAGAGGCTAAAGGAGAGAGATAATAGATGGATAGGTAGGAGAGGTGAAAAATGCAGTGCAGAGAGTCAAAGGGTAAATAATACGAGGAAGGGACCCAAAAAGTGAGAGCAGACGAGAGAAAAATGGAAGAAGCGATAAAGAGGCATCGGAGAGGAGAGGAAACTACGTGGATGGAAAACACACACAGACGAGAGTTGCCACTTTGCCACAGCAGCATTTAAAGCTGTAATGACAGGCCAGAGAGTGATAAGAGACTCTGAGTGGAGAGGCCACTATAGCAGCTCTCCTCTCCCTGCTAACAACTGTAATTATCCAAACTCCACACTCACTACTATTGATCTCTCCCTGTTCTCCCCCCCTTCCTCCCCCAGCCGTGGAGATTGCGTGTGTGTGCGTGAGTGTGTGTGCGCCTCTCTGTTTCTGGTGGGGTGACGGCAGAGAGCGTCGCTCTCAGCACAAGAGTTGTTCACACCTGCAGCCATGCATGTGGAGAGCAGCGACGAGGACTTGGACAAATATGTGACAGCCGCAAAACACAAATATTGGTGCAGCTCTGATGCTGCCCTCATGGTGTGTGTGTGTGTGTGTGTGTGTGTGTGTGTGTGTGTGTGTGTGTGTGTGTGTGTGTGTGTGTGTGTGTGTGTGTGTGTGTGTGTGTGTGTGTGTGTGTGTATGCATCTTTGTTTTCTCACACCTGGTTTGGAGAACACGGCCACAGCTTGGCCACACTCTGGTGTTAATACAGCTGGTGAAAAAAGCAAAGGCTAGGTAGATTTATGTTTAATTATTACTTTTAACTGTTTTACATGTTTAATAAATCTCCAACTTCGTTGTTCTTGTTATCAGAGGATATGAAGGCCAATGTGGATGACTTGTTCTCAGCTGTGAAGGAAACAATTTAGTCAGAAAGTGTGCAAAGCTCTTTCATTTACAATAAGGGCCAGATTTAGAAGGAAAGGGGCCCCTGGGATAGAAGCAAAAAAAAAGCAAAGCATCATTAGTCCCGTAGCTTTTTATTTAGCCTGTGTCTAAGTCAAGTTCTTGTATTTTTTTTCCATGTCTACTCTCTTTTCCACTGAAAGTGTTCCTTAAGTGGAAATAAAAATGTAAAAATGTAAACTTGGGCACTTATTGTCGAAGGAAGCAATAAGAAGCCGCACCTACAGTAAACAAGTAGAAAAAGCCATGTGAGGCAGGAAACTAACATTACCTATCCTAAAGTGAAGCACGGTGGTGGCAGCA
The DNA here is from genome assembly GCF_051168715.1 of Poecilia mexicana. Classification (NCBI taxonomy): domain Eukaryota; kingdom Metazoa; phylum Chordata; class Actinopteri; order Cyprinodontiformes; family Poeciliidae; genus Poecilia; species Poecilia mexicana. Next base: position 29,358,008 of record NW_028263371.1, read on the forward strand.
TCATGTTATGGTCATTTTCTTCAACCAGAGCAGAGAAGCAGGAGGATGATTGAAGCTAAATGTCCTGATGGAAATCAGCAAACCGCCGTGAACACAGAGATAAACTAGGAATCTTTTATTAGTCCAGACTTAAATTTGATTGAGATTCACTTGAAAATTCATGTTCACAGATGTTTTTCATCCAACTGGCTGAGTGTGAGCTACTTTGCCAAGACAAATAGGTGAAAATTTCAGTCTTTTTATGTGAAAAGCTGATAAAGAAAACTCTGAAAAGACTTGGAGCTGCAGTGAGAGGCATTTCTGCAAAGTTTATCAATTATTATTTATTTCCATCTGGTGTTCTCTGAAATAAGGGCCGGCCACATCCTTTCACCTGAACACCTCTAACAACTAAAATCTCCTATTTATGGAGAATCTTAACCAGAGATAAAGGCGGCTATTTTTTATTAGCACTTAAAAAGACATAAAGGCAGAAATTAGGCAGAAAGTTGGATTTGTTAAACCACACTTTGTCATTTTTTTTAAAGATTAGGCTAAATTCTGTCACTTTTTGTCATTTGTTGTTTTTTTTTTGTTTTTTTTACCAAAACAACTTCAAGAATCATTTCATGTAGTGCAATCTCTTCATATTGCAATTTTCAATGGATTTATTGGGATTTTATGCAACAGAGCAACACAAGTTAAAATCTGAAAAGTGTGGCATGTTCAAGGGTCACACGCACTTTTTTTGCGAGGTGCTGCAGATCAACGAAGAGACAAAGTGAATCAAATGTGTCACAGAGAACCGAAGAAAAATCTGAAATTGAAAATGTCGCACTTTTAAGAGATGAAACTAATCAGACGAGCCGTCATTATAAAGGCAAGGTTAATAGCGTCTGACAGAATCACCTTCAGCAGACACAAAGATAAGAACGGCGCTTTTATTAGCGCTGCTGGAGCAGATACACACATCCAGAAATCCAAACACCCCATGCACTCACAATGGATCGATGCGAGAGGAAGCGGCGGCCGTGCATCTTGTGCTGCAGCCGTACGTGCGCCGTCAGATAGCGCCATTCAGCGGGGGGAAGGATTTACAAGTCGCGCAGTGGCCTTGACACCGACACAAAACCCCTCTTTTGTTGCCCCATCACTTGGGCCAGATTTATGACGTCCAATTACAAACTGGGATGCTAACAATATTTCCCATTAGCCTATCAAATGCTTTAGTGGTTGTTCCTTCAAAGGGTTATCTGGCCTTTCAGCAGGGGCGGAACCAATTTATGGGCCCCCCCAAGAAGATGTGAACAAAAGCTCCTCTGGTTCTGGTTTTGTTTTACTGTGTCGCTCCCACAGACAGGTAATTAACAGCCGAGGAGTTTGTGGTTAATTTGTGAGATAATTATCTAAATTAAACTGCCTTTCGTCACACAGAGGTGGGGGGGAGGGGGTCTATCAGGCCATCCTACTTGCCTGCATGCATGCTTGCAATCTCCATCATTTGATGAGGCTGGTCAGGGTATTGTGCCACTGAGGAAACAAAACCAGTAATGACATGTTCTTCTTTCTTTCCTTTTGTTTTCCTTCTGCTTTGTTTAGCTTTTCTTTGTTTTTAGCCAGAAAAGAAGTAAATGAAGAGGGTAAAAGGAGAAAAGAGAGACAGAGCGCACACAAGGGGTTTACCTACAGAGTTTCTAGATGAGCTCCTATTTAATCTGCTGGAGCTGTTATTTATCAGGCCGCTCATCAGCGAGAGCCGTTTTTGCTTCTCAGGAAGAGTGGGCTCAGGAGATCAGATTACTGAGGACTGATCTGGAGAGGGATTCAAGTGGAATTAGAGAGTTTTCTATTAATTTCTAGCACCTGATGTAAAAAAAAAAATCATACATCCCTTTAACCTGTTGAGCACTTTCCCAATCCATCAAGCGATTTTATGATCCATGCTTATGATCCTGCTAAATATCAGCAGGATAAACCTCTAATACCTACTCATGCTTACATCAGCAGATTTTTTTAGTGCAAAAATGATCAGAAACATTGAAGCATTGATAGGTCCAAAGATTTAAGGAATACAGTTTACCGCTGGAGAACACCGAAAACAACCACCAACTTACCCAGATCTGGGAATCCAAGCAAGTTCACCCAGAGTGGAGACTGCAAGATGCTAAAAGAAGTCTCCAAAAACCATGGATTTATCACAAAGTCTCCTGCTACTGTTGATATGAACATGTGTCTCTGAAAAACCAGAAAGAGGACGCACCGGTTTAACTTCCACAGGAGGTTTGCAAGAAGGAATCATTTGCTCTATGAGAAAGAAATTAGATTGAAGTTTGCCAGAGAGAATAGAGAGAAAGACCAAATCTTCTGGAATAATGATCAACAACTGGATATACTACTGGTGGAAACCATGAAGACAACAGGAAGTAGTTGGAGGATCATGGCATGGCATGTTTTTTAATGATTTAACATGTGAACAAATGATTTTAATTGTGTTTCTTATTTAAAACAAACACTGCAATTATGAAATTGTGTTTTTTAAGATTAGTGGAATATCGACAAATATCTGAGAACATTTATAGTGGAAACGCAGCTAGTGACTCAAGACATACCAGGTAAATCCATCAAGGACTGGATAAGGATTAAGAAATTAAAAGTCCAGATTTTAATCTCACTGAAATGCTGTGGGGTGACTTGAAACAGGCTGAATAAGGAAGAACCCTGAAAAATGTGGTAAGGTTTTCTCAGATTGATGTCATATTCTGGTAGATGGCTACAAGAAACGTCTTTTTTCTCTCAGCTCTAAAACATGATTATGTTAATGTTTCTGGCTAAACAAGTCAATTTGAGTTTATGTACATTTAAATTGAGAAATGAAAGCTGAAATTCATCAGAAAAGTTTTCTTTAGTAAGTATTCCCCTGACGATCTTTACTTTTGTAAATTAAGTAGAATTTAATCTACAAATACTGAATTCACAAAACGTATAAACAGAAAATATAAACTCTGATAGTCGGCCTGAGCTGGTATTGTATAAAAATCTATTTTACATAACTTCAACTCACTGCAATCAGCAAAACAATTTATTTATTTTTTTTATGAAGAAGATAAAAAGGTACAAAAAGCACTGCAACCAAGAAGCAACAGAAACACTGAAGTATTGAGTACTTCGTTGGATCTACAGAAAAGCCTGGATAAAGATCTGAACAGACACAAACTGCCCCTGTTGGGTGATCGGATGAGGATGTAAATATGACAAATGGATTCAATCGCTTCAAAAGTTTTCCTTCGTTGACGGGAATTCATTAGAATTAGCCACTTCCACGCTGCTTTTCAAATCTTGTATATCAGAATTTGCATGAAAATGCCCCCCGATGAAAGCCCGGCGAGTGTGTCTGTCTTCCTCCCTCCGTCCTCATCCGTCCCTCTCTCTCCCTACTGTATAAAGGAGGGATGATCACTCCCTGTCACATCTGTTGGCACGTTGCCATCAAGCCTTGACAGGAAAATAACACTCTTCAGGGAAAATAATACACTCGTTCTGCCGTCGGCGCTCCCAGACACATGCCTCACCGAGCGCGCGTGTGTGTGTGTGTGTCTAAAAGCTCTTGCTGCTGCTGTCAACCTGAGCACAAAGGATCACTTTATATGATTAGTATGCATCTCTGAAAAACATACTGAACAAAAAGCCCGGCCCCGAATGCTGCTCCACGCCAATTAATGGATTAAGAAATTATTTTGAGGCGAGGCTTGTTGTGAGACAGCTATGATATGCGGCTGGAGAGGCATTTCTGTTGTGCTTATTGCCAACTACATGAGGCCTGAATGCAGCCACGTCATACAGCAAGGTAAGGAGACCTTAAATTATATCCCAAGACAAAGAGAGATGCGATACAAAACATCCTCTGGCAGCAAAGCGACGAGCTTACAGATCACCTCAGAAGGCAAAAGCATCTGTTAACCCCAAAAGCGACAGCGTCCCGCAGCACCTTTAACCCCCACCGTACTCGTCTTAAGAGCTGCCTTTATAGATTTTGGAGAAAGCTGAAAATGGAGATTGAGAATCGACTTGAACCGGAGAATGACATTTGATTACTTACTTTGTGGCGCTCGAGTTTTGGAGTGTGTGTGAGCATATCTGGGGGCTAACCACACTGGGTTTATGCCTCTACGATCAAATTCTGTATCTGACATTTAGAAATAAATCCAAGTGTGTAAAGTGTCAGCTAAATGGATATTCATATTTTATTTTATTTTATTTTATTTTATCTTAGTCTGAAAACCATGAAAAGTAAATGAATCAAATTAGGAAATCATTTACAGAGGTTAAATTACACAAGAATCCATTTAAAAGGTGACTGAACAACAGAAAAGAAGTGGAAATAAACAAAAATTTACAATTTGTTTACATTTTCTTTTAAATTACATTTTAAAAACTGCTGTACACACCTCTCAAAAATCTGTAGAACCATTTTTCTTGCCATTATAATCAAACCTTTGTTATAATTGCCGAGCTGCTTTTTGCTAGTTTGACGATTCATCTTTGGTGATGAGCTACAAGTCTCTGTACCATCACCCTAATCTGGAACTCCCTCCACATATTCTCTGTCAGATTCAAGCTGAGATTTGGGCCAACATTTAATACTGCCTTGGTGAAAACCATTATGGTTCACTGTTGCCTTTGGGGAAAGTTTCCATTATTTATTTAGCAAATAAATTAAACTATAAAAAAAAATAAAAAAAAAACAGATTTTTTTTCCTCATTTTAAATGTGCCTACAGATTATTTTCAAAACAAAAAAGGGTCAGAAAAATAATCTCAAAGAATTTAATATTTATATTTTCTTACTGCTGAACATAAATAAAGCAAAAACATTTTCTAGGGAGGGAAATAAAGTTAAGCTCTTGAAGACTTTAAATCTCAAAAAGAAGTCTTTTTAATTTACCTCTCAAAGTTTGACAGCAACATAACTGAACAAAGTTATCATAGCAAAGGAATATGCAACAATTACATGTTTAATGACATGTGAGTAACTGAAAAACAAGTTGCGTGTCACTTCCTAAGAAAAACATCTCAAATTTGGGTCATTATTGGTCAGAATGAGATTCTCACACTATGAGAACTGAATCAAACTACACTGGTATTTTACATTGGTACAGATATTTTACCAGTGCAAACTGGTATTAATTAGAAAATAATCTCCTTCCCCTTTTTGACATCTAAAGGACAGGACTGTTTGTGTCTTTTGGCTCCAGATTTATTCCTCCAACTTTTTTTTTGGAATCGACAGAAAACTAAAGTGTGTTTTTTTTTTAACCAGCTGACTGGCAGTGCACAGCAACTACTTCCTATGCTGATAAAAACATGCTCACTCTCTTTAGGAATATCAAAGTTTCTTTAAACTTTTGATGCCAGTGATTTGTAACTTCATCTCAGTCTCTTAATTCATAACAGAGAATCTAAAAGGAGGAAACTTGTTTAGCATTTATAGTAGAATGAGAAGAGTTTTTTAAAGAATAATTGTGGGGGGTTTTTGTGCATCTTAGGTCTACTTTGAGTGTTATTGGCTGATTCACCTGCAGAAAATTGACTTGAATTAATACAGACAGACAACAAAAAGCAAATAACTGAATATAAACATCATAAGCAATTTCTTCTCTGTCATCCAGTCAGGTTATCTACAGAGCTTTCTCATCACACAGCTTTTAAACTGCCCATCCTGGAAGGAAGCTTTATGAATAAAATTAAGCTGCAATATTTTTGGCTAAACACTGATAGATAAACAGCCAATCAATCATTCACTATTTAATAATGTAGCTGGAATCAAACAGCAGAGCCGATCAAGCAGCGCTGTCAAAGCGCCGGGTCTCTGCCCTCCCTGCTGGAGCTAAAAATACATCTGCTCAAGTAATTAGAAATACATTGAAAGGAGTTTCTAATAGTGTGAGTGCACAATGTGATATGTGGTCAAAAAGAGCCTGCTGATTGGTATTCAATCCATTACAGACCCCGAGTAGACCCTAATTCTCACCAACATGGGAAATGGCAGCCCATTTTCCTGCGCTAATGCAAACAACATAGCTCCTCTAAAATCAATGTAATTGGCCGAACCATTTAGTCGGGCTGAATGTCTTGAGTGATGCTTGTAGCGGAGTGATGATGGCGTGGTAGTTCCTTTATGCCGAGGGCTGCGAGGGGTGAGGGGGGTAGTGCTCTGTCAGGTTAGAAGATTTTTATATTTTTTTTAAAACTTGTCAACCAGTGGAGCTGCTTTCAACTTTGTGTCTCATTTTATTAGAACATAAAATATGTAGCGTCTGTTATTTTCTGATGCGCCATAGTTGCACGTTTTTAGAGATATCAGAGTAAAAGGGGAAAAGAGGAGGATTACAGATGCACAGTGGATGGATTTTAATTTATGTTGAGGTTATTGTTGTCAAGCCACTGTGGAGGAGCTGCAGAGAGCCACTGCTCGGGTGGAAACACCCTGCACACCACATCTCCATGGAGAGCCATGGAGAAAAATAGGAGAAGAAGGTTTGACTTGATTTCAAGATGATTTTAGCTGAATACTTTACAATCCTGGAAGAAAAGCTGTGAAAGCTGCAGAGGTCTGGAGACGATTCTAAAAACACAGCCAGAGATATGGTTCATGAAATCTGGGAAACTGATGTTCACATACAAAGTCACTTGAGTTATTTTTCCTATGGTAAAAGAAAATCACACTCTAAATGTGCAAAGCTGGTTAAGACAAATACCCCAAACCAGCTGGAAATGTAACCAAACTATGTGCCATGATGTGATCTATCACATAAAATCCCAATAAAATATCTTAGAAATTGATGTTTCTACATCACAAAAATGGAGGAAAATATTTTTAGGAGGACTCTTCTAAGGTACTTTCATCAGGTCAGCCTTATTCCATTCCAGGTTTTATTTTATTTTTTTACCTTTTACAGCACAGATATTGCCAGAAAATTAAGTGTTAGCCTAAGCTAAACCTGCTACACAATACAGGCTAATTCAGCAGCTAAAGGAACACAGTGATGATGTCACAGTTGACCGGACATTATTACTTTATAATTTTTAACAACTACATCAACAACTGCAATTTTCTGCCCAAGCAGTAAAACGCAAAAGCGAGGAAATACAGTTTCAGCAAACTGTCTGAGTCCCGCTTGGAGGAGGTTTCTAATGCGATTCATATTTCTCACAATGCATGTCAGCAGAGCCTTTTCATCAGCCACGGCTCTATGCAGAGAGAACACACGCCGGCAGCAATAAACCCAGAGCAACAGCAAAGAGCAAAGTCAACACAGGATGGTGCAGAAAGAGCAGACATAATGCTGACAGTTTTATTAGCAAATGCTGCAAAGGCATGAAGATTTAGGAATCTGTATCAGGACATTAAACTAAATCACACAAGTGTTAAACTCTAATGTTCATCTTTATACCTGAAGTTTACAGTTCCTATCACCATTTTCTTTATAAATGTCTGGGGAAAAAATGACATTGGTCTAGTTTATGATTGTTTGGTCGTGTGTCATGAAAGTAATTGGACGTAAAAACAAAATGTAAAAGTTGATTTCAATTCATTATGGAATTTTCATTACATTATCTACATTGGCTAAAGTCAAATAAATATCATTGTGAGAATATTTTTCCCCTCTGCAATCAGAAACTAATTTCACATGTTTGAGCCTATTTGTTGCCAAACTAACGACAATAAGAAATCAAAAGATGGCAACGAGATTGATCTTGAGTTCCATATTAAAATATGTGTGGCAGCAATTAAACAGAAATTCACAAAAATTCTGTTGAATTAAACCTAAAAAAAATTAGTTTGAATTTTTAAAATGTAAAGATGCATTAGCAATGTCTCTGTTCTTATCAGGTGGTGGATATAATTCCTTCTGGAAAAATCTATTTACTAACAAAAATATTTTTTGCATGTCAGTGCAACAAAAATACATAGTAGGTAATAAAATGTGAAACTCAATATTAGGCCAGTTATGCTTTAGTTGTTTTTTTGTAAGTCTTCTTTAAATCCAGAGCAGATTTTGTGGCAGTAATCTCCTGAATTTGGTAAAAAATATATATATATGTATATTCTGTACAGAGCTGAATATTCAGCACTGGTCCTTACAATAACTTATAAAAGAAACAAAATCAACTCCCCATAGAAAGAAAGGATAAATGGGAAATGGACTGAATCTGATTGGATGTTTTAAATGGATAGTGATAATTGAGTTGTAATTTCAAGCCATTGTTTTTCTTTTGCTTCTTTTTATAAATAGTCTCTTTTTTTAAAAGTTGTTTTTCACACAGAGACTTAAGTTCACACAACATCTCCTCTTTTGCCATTGAGTGACATGGAGAACAGCCACAAGGGGAGGAGCACAGCAGATCTGGTGATATACAAATTAGTCTTCCTCTCTGCTCTCACATGAACACCAATAACTGCAGTCTAATCTAATCCTGTTCTTACCATTTCATTATTCCCATAAAATATTTTGCGGATAAAATGAATCATAACAGAATGCATCCTAAACATAACTACATTTATAAAAATAAAGCCAGTGTTATGAACCAACCTGCAATATCCAGCTTCCCTCAAAAGGTTGTAAATTCAATCTTTAGCTGTTTAGCACAATAAGCGGCTCAACTTAAAGTTGAGTAATAAAACCACAAGAAACCGCATTCATTTAAACATATGGACGTTTACCAACCAACCTGGGCCCAGATAAGATCTCCATCTGGTGCAGACCTACTAAATCCACTTCTTAAGAAATTCCAACAGACACATGAAATTCATATCCTGTTTACAAATGAATCAAAAGGAAAATTCTCCTTTATGTAGCTTCATATTTGTGCCAAACTGCTATGATTGATCACAGAGACAGACAGGATGAGCAAAATAATTCTTGAAACTACTGGACGCTTTTTGACAATATTTCTTCTCATTTATTTTTTCTTTAAATGAGGCCAGCAAGTGATCCTAATACAGATAAAACAGATTATATACAGAAAAATCGGCTCATTATTTAAAATGGTCATGCTTTTGTGCGTGATGTGATTAGTGATTAGTGTTCCTAATCTTATTAATGTCAGCTTGTTTCTGCAAAGAAAATTTCGGCGCAATGATCTATTTCATAACTCATTTTAAAAGAATGTGGCTTAAAAAAAACAAAGATAAATCTCTAAATTGCACTAATATGAAATGCATCCTTTATGTGTAGCCGTGTGCAGAGTGAAATAGAGAAAGTATTGCAATAATACGGAGCTGTGACTGGTATAATTTGCTCAGAGCTAAAACTCCCTGCAGCATTTTGAACAAAGCTTCCCCCTGTGATTGTTTCTTCCTCTTCACATTCAGTTGATGTTCGTCTCTGCAAGGAGCGACTCAGAAAAAGTAAAGCTAATGGTGCATCAACAGGTTGAGAGTCTGAGCTCACATAATGGCAGTATTTACTCGGCTTGGCCATAATAACTCGGCTGAAGAAATGGCATAATGCATGCACATTCAGAAGGACCGACAGTTCTCATCTTTCTATTCCTGTTTTAAACTGTCAGCTTCTTAGAAAAACTTCTATTCCAGTCTTGTTTATGTTGCGTGTGAGACCAGACATTGTCCGACTATTGGGTTTTCCATAAACGTCCAGTTTAAAAGTGGAAATCATGAACATTATGATGGAGGGTAAAGCCATGTGATCACTTCACACTTTGTATTTCTTTCTGTTTTTATGGAGCAATGCAAACATAAGCAACAAAATGCATTAAAGGCCATATTACAGGACTTTTGCCTTTTTTATGTCAGAAAAATGCTAAAATTATGTTATTAATAAGGCTATATTAAGTTGAGGTTTTGATTTCAATATTATCTGTATAAAAATTTACTTTAATTTTAGAACATGATCTATAGCTTGGCATGTGATCAAACTATGCAATCAAAGCTAAATGCCCTACATTTAAATTTTTGGTACAAATATCAACTAGAAAAGCAACAATGTCTTAATGATAGACTGATAATAATGAATGCATGGAAGAGGTTTTAAAGCCAGCGGAAAACATGTCACCAATTTTGTGCTTTTTTTTAAGTTTAAAGATGGTTTCCAGGCTCCCTCTGCTGGGTTTCTACACTCCACACAGACGGCAAAAGCAACAACTGGGTCAAGATCTTGTTTCCTAATATTTCTAGCTTCTCCTAGTTTTCCTACTTTGAAAGATGCTAAAGCTAGAGTATCCCTTCTTTTTTATTTTTAGTGGTTTTTCATATTTAAACACAAAAGAAATGGCTTTACTGATTTATAAAGACAACTTTTCTTCAGCTTTTCGATAAATTATGAGACTGATATATTTATGTACATTAAGGTTGCTATTCTGTCTAGAGCGTGCACATCTTTGGACTCATGCTTGAAATTTCCATCTGCAAACATCGGAGGAATTTAGTGTTGATATTTTTTATTAAGAAAACTAAAAATGTGTTTAGTTACAAATGTCTAGGTGATTTAGTAATAGCTCAAAGGTCAAAACCCAATGCTTAATTAAAAACAACTTTTGTTTTTTTTAACACATATAAACCGAAGAAAATGTGTGACTAATAACTCTATCCTTTAGACCACACCGCCATCTAGTGGCCTGATTAAGTGTCACCATCAGCCAGCTCATACACTCTACAAATGCAGTCTGATATCATTGGCCTGCTGAAGTGAATCAAATGTCATAATTTTAAGTATGAAGATATGCTACAGTTCTTTAATATAGGAACCACCTGAATAACCATGGAAAAAAATAACTTAGTTTTAACCAAAACCAAGCCAGATGTACTCCGGCCATCTTTAAATTAATGAAAATGTTATACATGTGAATCTATCTTTACAAATTGGCTGTTTGTTTTTCCTTTAAAAGCTATGTGGAGTTAAGTTCCTGCTCTTTTATAAGAATGCAGATGATTAACAGAAATAAACTTATACAGCTCTACAGATCTATACCAAGAGGAAACGCTTCATGTTTTAACACTGATCTTGTGCAACCCCCAAACTGCATTCAACAATAATACAAATTTGGTAATCTATCACAAGTAGTTGCTACAGATGGAGATCCTTTTACATTAGGGTAAAATTATTACAAAAACTGTATGTCTTTTAATAATCATACTTTTTTATCTCTTTAACATATAAATGACATCTATTCTGTGATGTTCACTTAAAAGCATGAAATTATTAAACTTGCCTTAATACAAAAAAGTATTTTTTAAAAAGGAGAGATTCAAATCCTATTCTTGCTGCTGAGAATTGATTAAATATTTTCCTAAGCACGTGTGGAAAAGCTGACTTAAACTTTCTTCTTAAATTCAGTGAATGAACTTACTAAATGTTCCAGAATGGCGCAAATACAGTAAGTGATCCTCCATTTTTAAATGTCTAGACTCCCTGCAATCAAAGACATTTGCTAAATACTCATTACACCACAGTAGACTGATTACAGGCACACCTTAAATCAGAATATCCTTAGAATTGTATTTTACTGCAGTAAATTAATTCAAAAAGTGAAACCGATACAGTTCATAGATTTATGACACATCTAAGGCATTTCTTACTGATTTTTTTTAAGGAGTTTTAATACAGAAATGCTATGGCACACTCAATTTTTTGGGCAAGTTGAGTGGAAGGAAAACATCTGGTGAAAGAAGTCCTCTTTTCAGATGAAAGGCTTGTCTTTTTGAACTGATGATCTGATGTCACTATGGGTGGCACGGAGTTATTTAGATGTAATTTAAGTGTTATAACAATGTGATACGTCTCCAGCTGAATGAGCATCAGTGGACCTTAGTAGAAAACCTTGCAGGGTTTGTGGTATCCTTCTGTCCTGGATGAACCAAAATGGCTCTATATGTAAAGACATGAGTACATATAATGATGATGAGTTTCACTTTCTGAAAGCAGTGACATGACATATTAAAATGTTTAATGATATTCTAATATTTTGAGATGCACGTGTATAAAGCTGCAATAATCTTGTCCTTAAATCAGCAAACCTTCAGTTCAGTTTCATGACATTCATGTCAAACTGTGCAGCAGTTTTCTTAGTTTCAATATTTATAATGGAGCAGTAAAAATGAAAGAAATTCACATGCAAACAATAAGTAACAGAGTGAATCACACAATAAATATTGAGCACATGAATAAAAGCCGTAGAAAGGCGGCATTTAGCTTGTCAGTGTTTAGAAAGTATCCCTGCTGTTAAGTGCAAATCGATATCAGCTGCTTTAATATCGACTGATCTACAAAAAGGTTCTCATTTCCAAAGTATTGCACAGACTGTGTAAATTTGGAAAGAGATCTTCTGAAAAAGTCTTATGATCACTAGTAACTGAAAATAGGTAATTTATGTAATTTATGGTTGGTCTGATTTAATATCGTTGAGGTTTGCTGTGCACCCAAACCAAGAGCAAAACATGTTGGACTTGGACTAACAGGTTTATGAATCAAAGTATATTTTTACGCGTGAGCACACTTATGCAACAAGGTTACTGCAATGATTTTATTTTAAGATTTTTAACAGATTTTTTTTTTCCAGTTGAATTGTACAGATTTTGCATTAAATCTTGGGGATATGTTTGGAACAACACAACTGTGTATCTTTTATCAGCTGAACGTCAACTATGCTCTAAATTATCCACTTAATTTATAAATGTGATGAAGTAACTTCAAGTTCAGTTTGGGATTTTCAGGACCATCACTTCTGACCTGGGTCTGTCTCCATGGTAATTTACACTAATAAAATTTGAGTTTAATGTCATAAGAGCACCACCTCTAATCTAATTAATATCTCGTGAAAATATATATATATAAAATTGCCATGTCTTTTTTCCTTCTTCTCCAAGGTTACAACATATCTCTAAGAAACCGATTAATTTGCTTGTATAATTTGTCAAAATGTCATTTAAAATCACAAAACAACCATAAAGTAATTTGGGACAAACTTTGTGCCACACAATTATCAAGTTGAAAACAATTTATCTATACAAAAATATCAAAATTAAACAACTTTTTAAATTATTTTTATCTAAACAATAATAAACTAAAAATGTAAGATTTTATTGAGTGAACCAAAAACTGGATTTGTAAATCATTATAGAGCTAAAACATAAGACAGGATTACAGATTCCTCATATTTTGGGATATTTTTTTGTTTTGTTTTGTTTTAGTTTTTTTTGCTAGGATAATCTTTCTAGTCAAAGTTCAGCAGCAAAAACCATAAATATGTCACTGTTTCTTCTAAGGTGCATTCGACATTAGATAATTGGTGGACCACCCAAGTCTGCTTTTGTAAAAGATCCTGGCAGTTTGTGGTTCTATTTATTGTGAAATTCAGGTTTATGCAGAAACCTGGTTAACAAATGACAAATATTTTCTTCTATACCTGACTTTTGCTATGTTTTAAGAACCTTATGATTATGAACATGTTGGCCTAAAGAAATCCAACATGGTGCCCTGGTCCTATATTTGTCAGGGGCCTCACAGGGTCACAAATGGCCCCCTGGCCCTGGCTGCACTTCAGTTTGTTTCTATGGCATTTAATACAATAAATTATGCAACCACAAAATGCTATTATTCAAGTCAAGTTGAATATTTTGAAGCTGCTCCCTGCCACGGAGCCCATAACAACATTAATACACACATTTCACTGAAGAGTGGAAGGATACATAGATTTATTGCAATGCAGAAATTAGACTAAAAGTTGTTTTTTTTTTTGTTTGTTTTTTTAACTTCTGGGTATAAACAAAGATAAAATATTGTACAAAATCTAAAACAAAGCGCTCAGGAAAAGCAGCAGCTTTAAATTGATTGCCATCAAAACACCAAGTCTATGGCACAAAACCAATAAAATAAATCCAACATGTAATTTCTCTACTTTTACGACAAGCTCCACCCGCTCATCTCTCCAGTCCCACCTGAGCATGTATGCTTCTCATTGCTGAGTTAGTGGAGACTGTTCATGAGCACAGATATATTTAGTGAATTTTCAGACCCATTCAGCAATCCCTTTTCAGAAAAGCGACCTTTGGTGACTAGTGTGAACACCTTCCCTCAAGAACAGGTGTTGCTGCAGGTTCCTTCTCCTTTCCTAAAAGGCTCACAGGTAACATCTGGTGCAGGAGTCACTCCCAGCTGCAGTGACAGCCACACTCTCTGCATCAAGACAAGCTAAACATTCAAGCTGAAGGAGAATTCATAGAATTATTCACAAGAATCCCACCTATTTGTGGATAAATTCATGTCTAAAATATTCACAGAAAATATATATAATGATATATAATTACCATTATATCTAAGCTGAAACACTTGCATATAATTCTACTTGACATATTATTGGTTGGTGTTTGCAAAGCAGCCAATCCAGGAGTACCGTTTCTTATCAATGGCGTTGATTAGCTGTGGCCCCAAACAGCAGTGATGTGGAAGTCCATTGATGTTAGCTTCTGTAGTCATGCTAATACGGCTTCCACTATGTATTAATGCATATTAAAGTATATTTTGTTTTTGAACTATTAATATAGGCAGTTATAAGCATTTCTAGAGGGGTCTCAAGTAAGGAGGGGCTTAACAGAGTGTGTTCTGCTTTTCAAAGGGAAATATACATGAAAATTATTCACATAAAGTCAAAAAAAGAGATGCTATGGTTTTTAAAAATGGCTCCTAATTGCAGCAGGTAGATTGAAAAAAGCAAATGTCCAACAATGACGCCTTGAGGTACACCTCAGGGCAGCGCAGCAGAGTCTGAGCTCAATCCACATGAATACAAAAACATCTAAAGAGTAGAAATTGTTATTCCAAGCCACTGAGCATGGAGATGATTTTATGAATAACCATTATGCAAAGATTTCTGATAAAAAAAAACTTTTCCTGTTGACATTCACACAGCCTTTACATTTGATCCCAAGCAAATAATTGACAATGAACCATTTTTAAGAGATAGGGTACAGTCTTAGTTGTTGGTGGATACGTTCATAATATAAAGAGCAAAACCTAACCACAAGGTGAATGTAAAAGTAAGTTTATTTCTAGCATATTTAGATGTATGTTAGCCCAAATTATTTCACCTGTTGCTATTTATGTAATTTCTATTGTGGATCATTGTTCATTCTATAAATATGTTTATTTTTCCTCTAGTTTTTTTAATCAAATATGTTTTATCATTTGTGGTATTGTTTTGTCATTTTAATTTGATCTATCTCTTAGATATTGTTTTTTGACATTTTCCACTTACTTTAGACTTAATATTTTTTTATTAGCTTTTTCACTTGTTTACAAAAACATTTATTTAGGATTGCTAATTAATATCTAAATTTGTATGTATTTTGGTTTTGTTTATTTAATTTTTCAGTTGTACATTTTCTTTGATTTTTTTTGGTTACTTATTTTTACGTTTTATCATGTTTTCTGATGGGAATTATTTTTATTTGTTACTTTTGTTATACATTATACAGATTAGATATCAGGTTGGTAGAAGGTCTGTTTTTCCTGTTATATTAAATTTTCAGTCATATATTTCTACAATAATGTAAAAGTCATCATGTCAAAGTCCTACAGTACCTTCTTTCTTCAGCATTTTCCAACTCAGGAAAGTTTTCCCGACACTTTCCAGTCACAGGAGGCAAGAAGGTTTGAAATCTCACTTAATGCACGCCCCTCACTGGATGGATGTTGAAAAATTGCCGCTTGAAGATGTGAAGTGCAGTTCTCTCTTCTGTTTGCTTTGCAGTTCCTGCTTCAATCATGTTGATATTTTTGTTTTCCAAAGAATCAGATGCTGCATCCTTTAAAAAAAAGATCCATCAACAGCCTCACGTCCTTACTTCTTCCCTCAGGACTCGCCAAGCACTCAGAAAAAACAACCTGTCAAAAATGATCCATTCTCACCTGCAGGAATAAAATAACCAAAATGCTCAGAGAGGAAAAGTTGCCGAGCGGAGGAAGTGAGGTGAGGAGTTGAGCATCCTGCCGTCTCTCAGTCAGGAGGATGAATAGAAAGTCAGCCTCTCTGCCTCCTTTTATCCTCCCTCTTTCTCTCTTCCCCTGCTGCCTCACTTTGGCTTTTACCCTGGCTGCAATGTGTGCGAGTGCATGTGTGTGCAGCGAGGGACCTCTTTCAGAACAGCAGGAATATATTATAACCCAAACAAAAGGAGCCAGCTTATTGTTTATGAATTACCAGCCTTCCAAAGCCAACAAAGGCCCCTATTTTCATAGAAAACTCCATTTTCATTTCAGCTCCATTTGATTATCCGAGCAAAGAAAATAAAAAGGCCTCTCCGGTCGCAACATCCAAAAGGGATTCATTTCTTCTTCGTTCTCTCATTCAGCTCCTCTGAAAAGGTTTCTTTATTGCCTTCTTTTCAGCGCTGACATCAAAATGGGCTTTTAGGAGTAAACCAATGACAAAAAATTATTGCTCGCCTGTTTTGTACAATAACCAGGGCAGGGGAAAGAGAGGAGTCCTGTGTTGTCTTTGTCATCTTTCTTTCGGCTTTTTTCCTCTTGTGCTCCTTTCTGCTACTGGAGAAGAAAATTGCAGAGGCTGAAAATGAGTGGCACAGCTTTGGAGGGAAGTGGAACGCACAAAGCAACAATACAAGTCAAGTATAAATTATCGCCGGCTACTGAACACAAAGATAAAGTGCAGCTAGAAAGAGAAAATCAATAACAAAATATATTGTGATAGACAAGTGATCAATATCAATGAATAAAAAAGGTCTGATAGAATATTCAATAATTTCACACCGTTCTGAGGGATGTAGGCATCCAATATTGGTGGCATCAACTAATCTCTCACGCTTTCATTACCTAGCAACCTGTTGAGTAACATGCGCAGCAGCAGTATAAGTTTTCACCACCGTGCCTCACAACTGCTTAAAAACAGTACAAAACCACAGTGTGGAGTGAAAACTGTAGATAAAACAGGATTGGCCACTTCACCAGTTTGGAAGTATTTCAGATATTCAAAATTAAAAACAAATCAATAATTAAACGCTTATATTGTGATGTGTTTTTCAGTCAGTTTAGAACTAGTTCTTGTTCATTACAAACTAATGACGCTGGTGTTATATGATAATATCAGGCTGCTTTTCTGCTTCAGGACCTTTTTTTTTTTTTTTTTTTTTTTTTTTTGCATATTTTCACTGGTGTTATGATAATTTAAGTTTCACTAACCAGAAATGTAATGTTGAGTAAATTAGATATTTCAGGCCTGCCATAATCATTTATTTACAGCTTTAGGCTGCCTTTTCTTTGACGTTCATGAGACAAAAGCCACTGAATTCAACCGAAAAGAAAAATTTCTTAAGATTACGATGTAAGAAATTTAAGTAGTGTTAATAACACTTCAGGAAAATGATTCAGGATGTAGTATTACCTAGTTATAAAAGTCAATGAACTAACCCTGCCTGCTTAACAAAGGCTAGAAAGATTTGAATCAGTTTAGTCAATAAATTAACAAATGTTAAAATATGAGAAATTAAAGTTTTTAATAAAAATAATAATTTCTTTACATGTTGATTGACGCAGAAGATGTTTTTTTTTTTTTATCCTGCAGGTTCCTTTTCATGTCTGACTGGATGAATATTTGGCTCAAGACAAAAGGTGAACTAATCAATTATTCCTCTTGCAAGGCTCCGGTGCTGTTGTGAAAAGCGTTGACATTTGAGCTTTCCAGAAGACATCTGCAGATTTATATGCCTTCCATTGTGCGAGGCAGCCAGTCTCTATCAAAGGCTGTAAAAGGCCTTGTCAATTTGGTAGGGACAACTCCACAAAGACTCCTTTCTTCTCTGTTGTTGCGAGAATAATGCTTTTCACTGGTGTTCTGCCAAAACCGCCTGGCAGTCCGGCCGTGCGATGTTATTGATTGCATTGATAACAGACGACTACCATGGAAACTATCAAACAGATCCACGGTGAAACATCAAGCACATATCTAGTATGAATGAAGATTTTACAAAACAAATACAGTAAGTTTTGATTCATGTTAGTCGATGTCGAATATACAGTCAGAAGTTTACACACCATAATGTTTTTTTTTGTCAATTTTTCATTTGCCACTTCTTATTAAAACACTTTTACTTGTTTTAAATCATACTGACAACAGAAACTACCCTAATGACTCGGATCAAAAGATTACATACCTGATTTTGGTCTTGTAACCTGCACATAAGTTGACACAAACTGCTCTGAATGGATACGAAAGGTAATATCTTGGCTCATGATAGACCATTGCCTCTTTCATCTAGTGCTACACTGACATTTCTGATTTCTGAGTCGTGGATAAGGCTAAATAAATGTCAAAGCAACTGCAGGAAGAGGTAACTGAGTTGTATAAAACAAGAAAAGAACAGAAAACGATATCCAAAGAACTGAGAATGCCTCTGGAACAAACTCATATGAACTAATGAGATTAATATTTATCTTTTTAGCCATAAACATTTGGAGGAGTCACCAAGGCCTATGATGAAAGGTCCAACTTTCTTACTGTGAAACACGGAGGAGGGCTGCTGATGTTTTAGAGGGTGAGCAACAAAGGCACAGGGTCAGGGCAGCTGATTGTTGCTGTGGTGCAAAGGATATTTTGCAATACAAATAAATAATGTAGTCATAAAATAGCATAAAAACAAAAAAGAAAGAGTAATTATAAGTTTCAAATTTGATTTAAAAAATTGAGATAGATGGACAGATAGATATTACGATTAGTATGGACCTTCATGAGCAGGTAGGTAAACTTAAGCTACAGCAGCAGACATAAACATAAACAAGTGATTAATTTCACTCACATATTTCGCTGACTAGTCTGTTCCATCCCGTGTCGATGAAGTTCTCGAGAAATCCTGTGTCCTCTTCTTTCTTCACTCCTGCTGGCTGAAGAAATTTTTTTTGAGAAATTAACAAGTTTCGCAATTAATATTAATAATTATTTTATTAGTTATTTTTATATTCTACAATGCACATTCACTGGACATCGTGCTACAACTTACATTGGAGTTTATTTTCTGAGGAAGCGCTATCTTTGTTTTATTCCTGCGTGTTTCAGTCGCTTTGAAATAATCAAGTTATACCGACTTTCACCTGCGTTTGATTGCGTAAGGTGTAATTCCTGGATTAGATACTGTTGGGTTGTCCGGTAAAAAACTGGAACGGGGGGAAATTAATATTTTACGCTGTTGTTTAATTGGGATTTTATATGACGTGGTATTTAGAGGTGGAATGAACATTTACACTCTCGGATAAAAATGTCTTCATTACTTTACTATACAGTAGGTAATTGGAAATAGAGCTAGTTATATAAATTTCTCAAGCATCTTGTATTCAATTTGTTGAGTCGATAAACACTTGTGCTGCACTCAGGAAGTAGAAAAAAGTTCGTTATATTTTTATTATAGGTATAGACTGAAGCTGTAGAGGTTTCTCAGGTTTAAAAGTGTTTTGTTACAAAATAACACAAAAAAAAACAAAAAAGGCAATTTAAGTTTTAAATTCGACTCGTATTTCAATTAGACAGGAAGATACATTACTAACAGTATCAGCGCAGGTTCACGTCAAAATTTAAGCCGCAGCGGCTTATATAAACAAAAAATATATACATTTATTTCACTGGCATATTTCGCTGTCCAGTCTACTTCTTTAGTCAGTCTCTGTCAGCCAACACAATTTATGTTAATAGTTATAAGTGTGTTCCTTTCAGATATTACCGTGCGCATTTAGTGCAACTTGTGTTATAACTTACGTTTATTGTTCATGGGAAGCGCTATCCGTGTTTTGTTCCAGAGAATCTTCGTCTGTCTGAAATAATCAAATCAGGCCGAGTTTCACCTGCGTCCGTTTGCTAAAGGTGTAATACCATTTTCGACCACTACGATTATATAACGTTAAATGGCGGCGCTGTTTCACTCAGATTTCAGCCCGAATTAGATACTTTTGGGTTATCAGATAAAAAAAACTGGAACACATTTACTGGGACTTTATCTGACATAATTTAGAAATTGAACGAAAACGAAGCATGATTTTTAAATAAAAAATAAAAATCTTAAAAGTGTGGCATGCAATCCAAATGCCAATCCATTTCCACTTGAGAATAAGGTGTATTTTCACCTTCCAGGAGGAAAACCCCTCAAATATATAGTGAAGAAGAGCAAAGCTGGTGGACACAGAACACAATGTAATCATATTTTTATTCTCAATGACAGACTCAAGTTTCACTTGGATTCAGCATTTTATTCATGGGCAGATCAATAGGTGAAATAAATAGAGATGGTTGTTATAGTAACCTCTGCAATCATTTTCATCATTCTAACACCAGGGCACAGAACACATTTACATCAGTTACTGCTAAATACACAAGTTAGAGTTAAATCATTGCCATACAACTAACACAACAGAGGCTGTCAAGGTATAAGCAATATGTTTTAGCAGTATATCTACTGCTGATGAGAAACTGCTCTATAGATCACATATGTGATGTGAGCCAGGGTCAAGTAGAAAAGAGGTGTTAATGAAAGCAAGTAAAAAAAAAATGAAAACAAAGATAAATATGACTTATTA
The DNA here is from genome assembly GCF_051168715.1 of Poecilia mexicana. NCBI lineage: Eukaryota > Metazoa > Chordata > Actinopteri > Cyprinodontiformes > Poeciliidae > Poecilia > Poecilia mexicana. The sequence continues at coordinate 29,378,577 of NW_028263371.1, forward strand.
AACAGTAAATTGCATATTGACAAAAATAAAACACATTTTCCAGTGTAATATTGCTTTAAATTTGGCTTTGCAAAGACAAATGTCCATTGAGTTTTTTTCCATCAGTCGCATTGCTTAAGCAGAACTCAAAAAAGTGAGTCGGATGGTTTCTACCATTATTACATTTCCAACTTAGCACTAAGTTTTATTTTATTACTCATTTTTAGTGTTTCACCAAACAAACTTGCACTTTGCAATGGATTATAGAAATCTAACAGCTGAAGTGCCTCAATAGTATCTGAAAAATATTCAGTTTTGACAACAGGAATGAAAAACTTCCCATTTATTGCATTAAGGATGAGACCTAAGTTGGAACCATTGAACAGAGTTCAGTAGAAGGCCTCTTCTGATGTTTTTCCTGTTACCATGAACAAATATGCATTTTTACTGACCATTAATGATGAAAGGAATATATTCTAAGGTCAGAAAGGAAAATGTTTTTAAGTTACAGGGGTTCTAAAATGTAAACAAACCAAATAACTAAAGGTTTTTTGTTTTTTTGCTTAAGAGGCAGTTCAAGTCAATATAACATTATGAGCACCTTTAAATATTGCTTGAAAAATTAAAGTAGAAATGGGTGTTAATTTGGAGCTGGAAACATAAGGTATTAAGCCCTGAGGTTTTCTGAAAACCAAACATTTTCAAGATGTTTTATTGTAGCTTATCAAATTAAAACAAATATAAATACGACTGTTCTGATTTTTTTTCCCCTGTGGTCCCATAACATAATCTCATCATCAGTTACAAACATTTTTTTAAACTATTAGTTACTCTTTTGTGGTTCATAAATCTTTATAAACGCTGGTGCATTATTGGCTGATTTATGATGTTTTTGGTAACTTCATAGCTGGCTTGTTGGTTCCTTTAAATGTTCATTTCATTTGGAGACAAAATATACAGTTAAATGTTTTATAGCAACTCCTAATGGGAATGAACCATGTGAACTCATTTTTCCAGGACTGAATGATTATACACCATAAAACTAGAATGATTTCTAAAGTTAGGAAGTTGGAGCCTGAATTATAGATATACCCACTAACATTTGGTTTAAATTCAAACCTCCACCAAACAGTACGTAGAAAATATTTTTATATGCATTTGTTGAAACTGTCATAATGTCATAATAGTATGGTATGACACAGATAATCTGGCGTAAAAAGAAAAAAAAAAAATCAAGCTCCTCTGCCTTCTCCCAGTGCTAACTAGAAACAGAGCCAGGAGGCGCGTCTTAGCGCTGTCAATCACTCGCCATGTGATTAACAGCAGCAGAGGAGGAGGAAGAGCTCAGTATTCTCACAGATTATCTGCCTCATAATGTATCGTCATGAAATGATGACAGTTTCAATAAATACGTAATAAACATATTCTTTATTAAAGTTACATACTGCAGCTTTAAGTGTTATGTTGTGTAATGACTCCGCTCTGGAAAAAGAAGCATTTATACGCATCACTATGAGTGAATGCAAAGTTCTCACAGGAAGTGTGACTGACAGTGACTGTGTGTGTGTGTGTGTGTGTGTGTTTTTAATCAAGACTTAACTATTGAACTTCCTTATGGTGTCTTGTTCATTTAAAACTGTCATATTTATGGACCAGGAGCAAATAAAATACAGTCCTGGATACCAGTGGAAGGAGCAGCGACAACACTAGGAAAGAAAAAGGAAATTATTATTGGTTCAAGAACAGAAGAAAAGACGAACCGAAGTGACATCCTCATGCCTACCAGCTGTTATGGCTTCATTACTTCATGAACAGTAGGGGGCGGCTTCATCGATAGCTGGCAGGCAGTTTCCTGGTCCCTGGTTTGGCACATGGGTTAGTTCAAGGTTTTAAAGTTAAATTAAGTGATGAAGAGTGGCACAAACTACTGGCAGCTTCTGTCCACACAGCTAACAGCTCTCATCATATAATGATTTAAATGTCAGAAATTGGTCCTGGCTTCAAATCTGAAGCGGTTTCAGAGGTTAGTCTCATCCCAGGTCGGGTCGTTCATGTTCTTCAGAACCCGCCTGACGATTCGCTCCAGCTCTTTTCTCGCTCGCTGCTCCTCCTCCAGTGTCCGCTTTATTCTCTTGTTGTCCTGGAAAACAGAAGGAGACAGATTAACAAAGAATGAAAGAAAAAAAAAAGAGGAACTCTGGGACAAAAAACTAATACTACAACAAAGTAGAAATCACACCACACATTTTATGCACATAAAATGTGACCCTAAAATGAAAGAAAACCGGTATGACCAATACCAACTGCTTGGTTAGTCTGTATCCCATAATGCTAAACTGAATACAACAAAATTTAGATATCAAAATGATTTTTGTTTTTCAATCTAACCTCAATTTTGGGCTGAAATAAAATAGAATATAGGCAGGAATAAAAAGAAAGACGAAACTGACCTGCTTGAGTTCCTGAACCTCATCTCTGAGGCTATAAACGGTGTCCACCAGACTCCTGCAGGAGAAAAAATATATAATTTATACCCCAAAACCTGTTTACATGTTGATCTAAAACGAGAAAAAATTAAGCTACATTCACAAAAATAAAAAGTACAACCAATGCAAGAAGCTGAATGTCAGTGGCAGCAGGTCATTTTTTTAAAAGTAGAACTTAATCCAAAACTACTGGTGCAAAAATAAAATAAATATGCAAGCTCTGCTTTAATATTTTTCTTCTATCAGTCATCCATATATAGACATACAGGAATATTATTAATAAAAATTAGCAAAGGTATTAGTATACACATACGCTTTAACACACATAATGTTTATACTATAAAAAAAAAATCACAATGAAATGTATTTGTCACTAAGCCCTTTAAATTAGCCAAATGAAGTAAAATAGAACAAATCACATCTAAAAAAAATTATTTGATACATTGCAATGCATAAGTTCATCAAACAATTGACCTGTTTTTAAATATGATGCGCATATAATCAGATTTATTACCGTTCCTCCACTACAGTTTGTCCGTTGCTCCTTGTTTCTTCAACAATAATCTTCTCCTCCTCTGGGAACAGCATATGGACATCCTTTCTGCTGGAGCCTAAGACAATAAAAGTAAAAAAATCTATTTTTAATTTTTACAAAGTAACCAGAGTATTTCACAACTTAAGCAAGTAAAAAAAATCTACACTTAATTGTTATTCTTAAATGATACTGAATCAGACATTTAAAAAAAAAAGTATTTGGAAGATTCCAGCAACACACTGACATCCACACAGCACCTATCACACACTTTGAATCAGCAGAAACAGTTCACAACAACGTCTTACGAGAAAACGAGGCGGTCCTGTGACTTTGATTAGTCCAGATACTGTCATAATCGGAGTCTTCTGATTGGTCAGAAGATGGCAGGTTACTAGGGAGCGCAGCCACTGTGAGGCTGGTCTCAGCCAGCACATGGTTGTGCATGAGGTCAGTTCCCTGCCATGCTTTACGGTGCCATAAAACACCAAATTACATGTTTTGGAGGATGAGGGAATAAAATCAAATCATATTGGATAAAGGGTGAAGAAGGTGTCGGAAAAACCATAAAGTCGGTTTGGACAAGAAACGCAAACAAAATAGGAAAATGCATGACAACACAAGGACAAATCAAAAATAATAATGGTTTGTTTGGGACAAATAGGAAAATAGAGAATGGATGAGGATGACATAAGAGGTTGAATGAATATCAGAGAAAAGAGAGGAGAGAGAAAAACTTGTTAGTAAAAAAGAAAAGCTTTGAAGAAAAAGTGATTCACAGTACTAACAGTTTGAGACACTGTGTGTGGATATGAAGAAGTAAAGTAACTCACTTGAGTTTAGAGTCTGGCGAGTCTTTGCACTCGTGCAGTAAGCCTCGATCACCTTCAGTATCTGAGCGTCCTCCTCCAGAGCCGCTGTGCCTGACGCACCAGAGGAAGGTGGGAGGAACAGAAACATGACAGATGAGGATAAATCCAAAAGTTTTAATGCAGAAGAAGAAACCTGTCAAAAGCTCATTTGTTTTCAGTGTGCTCAGCTTACTCTTTCTAGCAGTGAAATCTTCCTCAGATGGTTTCCTCTCTGGTTTCCTTATGGTAGGGAGCAGCGGCCTCTTGTTTTTGGGGCTTTTACTTACATCCTTTAAAAGACAAAATCAGTGCCAAAAAAAAAGGCGATTCAAAGATTTACAGCTGTAACTGCAAGAACATTTGGTTCAAATTTACATACAAGTTCCTTTACATTTCATTAACATGGTGCTTTACACCATAAAAACCTCTTACAATAACTCATAATGTAAGTTATGAGTTATTGTGTTTTGACATTTTGTCAAAACACAATCATCAAAATCTCCAAGCAAATACACATCAAATGTATCAATCAATGCTCCAGTCATTATGAATCAAAATAACAGCAGGTTGTTCTTCAGGTGATAGAAGGCTGACTTTTTTTTAACTGTGTTTATGTGTCTTTGAAGGCTCAGGTTTGAGTCTGCCACTATAGCCAGATTTCAGGCCTGATCACTAATTACTAGCTGAACTAGCTGGAGCTGTGTGCTAACTCTTCACACTGTTTATAAAAATATTCAAAACCCTTTCATGTTCCTCCCACTTCACAATTACGCCTTGCTTTGTGTGGGTCTATAAGAAGGTTTGCGTGAACGAGTTTGCGATCGGCACCTCTTTGAAGCACAGAGCAGCAGACGGCCGTAGTGGAGGTGCAGGGCGAAGGCAGCTCAGGGTCCAGGGTTTGGGGGTGCTCGGTGGCTCCAGCGGTCCCCACACGGGGCCGCTGCTGGAAATTGTCCCATTTAAGGAGGGATGAGGCAGGGTGTGGTAAGGGCTCCCCCCGCGAGACTCGGAGTATCTGGAGTGAGCGGCGGGATGGGAGGGCAACTAGAGGCGACAAGGTGAAGAAGAGAAAGAGACGAACGAATGAGCAGCGAGGGTCAACATCCATCAACTCACTGGCTGACGGAACAACATGGAGCCTTACTGTGTAACAAACATCCTGAAGCTTGCACATTTGAGGCGGTGTGGTGTGTGTGTGTTTGGTGAGGAGGTCCAACCAGTCTTGTAGATCACGTTGACTGCTACAAGCTATCTGCGTGCGCTCACATTGGCCTCCTGCTCAACAACAGGCACACAGTTGGAGATGATGTGTTATTTAATAATCAAGCTCATGAAGTGGGTTATCTTTTGGAACAATATGACCTCTGTTGAAATGATTTTATTTTGAAAATGGAGAGAAAAAGTGGGAGTGACCAGATATTTCAAAAGCATTCTTCAGGTTTTCTCCATCTTCAATTCTGGAGATGAGCATTCCTGATAGAGGCATTTTCCCCTACAAACAGAAACACAGAGGAGCTCCCCTTAGAGCTGGAAATCAATTCCTTTAATGTTTGTAAGCCTAAATAACAATTCATATGAATATTTGTGCAGTATAATGATGATAACATACCTGGTATATGAATCCACTCATTCGGAGACTAGCTGAGAGCATAAGCAGAGTGTGAGGGAAGAGGATGAGGAAGCGTTCATTTGACTCCTGGAAGAAACACGAACGTGGTTCACCAAATCCTGCTGGATTCGACTCACAGGCGAGATCACAACAATTCGGACTTCGACAGGTAAAAAGCGAAACCCAACACCTCCGTCACAGAGTTTTGTACCTGGCAATTCTGCGTGTGAACCTTGACTTGGGACATGTGGAGAACTGGGCCGAGAGTTTTAATGTCTTCTCCTTCCCAGTTTCTGATTGGCTCAGTCAGAATCTGCAGCTCCAGGTTCTTCCTCTTTCTCACCTCCTCACACTCTGCCTACGTTAAAACACACTCTGGTAAATAAAAATAAAAAAAACTCTGCAAAATGTGACGTAAAACTGATTCACAACTGGAAAAGAAGCATTCTCACTGCAAGGCCTTTGAAGGCTGCCATGGCGGCGCTGAGGTCAACTCGGTCAGGGTGTTGCTCCTAAAAGACGACCAGAATATCAAAAACAAGAATGTGCGTCGCCTGAAGTTTTGGGTCTACAAACGGACTCTTACTTCCATATGTCTGTCCAGTTCCTTCAGCAGTGCTGGGTATCTTTCCATTCTGGTGAAGGGTTTGCTCAGACTGACTGTTAGCGTCAGGTTGCCGGGACTGGACGCTCCTTTTGACTCCATATATTCCCTAAGATCATCGCTGTGAGACACACATTGATAAACCTGTTAGTTTAAAGTGTTTGTAGTTTCAAAACGTGTTCAGGGTTTGAGTCCATACCTGTGCTGTGTGAGCACACTGACTGCAGACGGGTGATTGGAGCAGTAAGCCACATATATGGCCTTCATCTCAGGCATCAGGTTCAGAAAGAAACCCCCAATTCTCTGTTGGTTCTCTGGAAGTCTACACAAATTACACTGCAATATCAGACTGAATGGAAAAATGTTTATTTCTGCAATTACACAGAAAAAAAATACTAAATTCAGATGACCACTAGATGGCTCTGCTGCTACATCTACTTCCGACTTAAAGGTTATTTAAAAGTACATACAAAAAAAGTGCCACGTGTTCTTCTTAGCAGTTTTGAATCCGACAAAAAAAAAAAAAATAATAATAATAATGAAGGAATTTTGCAGAAAAAGACAAAAACAAACTGACTTGGTCTGGTCGTCCAAGGACTGGACAAGCATCTGCTGAAATGTAGAGATCTCTTCCAGATTTCCCTGAATATGACCGATGTCAACACTGCTGAGTCTGTAAAGCAGAAGAAAATAATTTTGAGACATACGTGCTGCAACGTAAAATTTTATTTATACAGTGGGGTGAGGAACGTCTACCTGTCTGTGGGGTGAAGTGGACGTAGGTACGTCCCCAGGAGACTCTGTAGCTCCCTTGAATATTCACTCTCTGCCTCCAGGATGTTTTGAAGGACCTGTGAGAGACACGGAGTTAGTAAAAATAAATCATTTTTTTTACACTTGTCCATGTTTTTCATAAATCTCTTAAGGAAATGAACAAAAAGTTATACAGAGAGAAACATCAAGACAGCTGTGATTAATTGTTGGGCTGAAATGATTAATTGGATTAACTGTGATTAATCAATTATTGAAATAATACTTATTAATTTAGTCAGTGATTAAGTGCAGTATACACTCAAAAAATGCAAGACAAAAATTCAGAGCAATTATTATGCGAAGACTGTACAAAACATATACATTTTGAAATTAAGATTAAAAAAATATCTGTCTGTAGATATATTTTATTTAGGGAATAAAATTTTTATTTTCTAATTTTAAAAAGGAATTGGATATTTTTTTATTCTCATTTTAATGTATTTCTAATTTTACAAAAAGAAAAAAAAAGGATTAAGTTGTTAAATAAATAATCTGTAGAAAGTGCCATATTTTATCTGAATAATCAACATGAAAAACTGATGGTTTAATCAATTACTAAAATGATTATCAGTTACAGTCCTAAATTATTGGGAAGAAAACGCTGTAAACCTTGTTAAAGATAAGCAAACTGGGCAGTTAAAGCGTCCTGGGGGAGCGACAACACACCCTCCAGTAGTGCAGTTTACAGTCTCTTAAAAACCGGATTTTCATTTTACCCCACAGGTTCATTTACAGACCTTGCAACAATTACAGAAGTCTAGCAGGCTTGATGTTTCCAACAATTGCACATTTTTAGCTCAAACAAGAAGTGAGTGAGGTGTGAAGCCATCTAAAACAGTAACATATGCTATACTGCTATCACAATCTTATTTCTGACTCATGCTGGTGTTGTGAAAATCTCCTCTGTCAATACTGTGTTAAGGTATACACTAGCTTATTTTTAACATGTTTCAAGAAAATATGTATTAGTATGGCAAGTGAATGAAAGAGGTCATTATAGTTGGTAATCATAAAAATGCCCAAAGCCTACATCTTCATCCGAGCTAGTTTTTTTTTTAATAAATAAAAACGGGATCCTATTTTTTCTTTTGCATTAGGGTCCAGGAACAGCTTTCACTTCAGGCACAACCTGTATGCGAGTGTATAAAGAACACTGAGGCTCCTCAACCAGAGATGAGACTGTCTGCAGAGACTGTGACATCTTGCTACATTATTAAAAACACTCAAACACACTCGCACCAGAAAGAGCCCACCCTGAGGCAAGGCTGCCCCAGAAACCACTGAGATGGAAGAAATAACCTACATTACATTGGCCGCACTCTGTCAACACAGACCTGACGCATGCTTGGGTGCCATGTGGGCTCCACAAAATCATGCCATGCTTATATACACACACGGACATGGTTATGAGATGGTCAATTAGATGTGTGAATCAAAAATAATTGATTGCGACAGCCCATGAAGGTGGACACACAATGTGAAAATCATCCTCTAAGCTTGAGTCACCACAGAAAAAAACAAACAAAAAAAAAATTTATTTTTACATTTTTTGCAAACCATCATTTTAGCCAAACGTCTAACTTCTGGTAGAAGACTTTCAGCTGGCATGTTAAGTAAACATTAGTGAGCACAATAGGAGGTCGGATTTCTTGACATACTGATACTTATGGAGAACCAAAACCGACATAATTAAAAATAAAAGAATACATTTATTTATTCTTTTATTTATATATTTATTCTTTTATTTCTTATTATGCATAAATATATATTTAGTTTTTCCTTTTCCTTACATGAGTTTCCGTCAAGTAATGTATACATTTTCTTTATCATTTCCCCTAAACATGCGTTTTGTCAAGAAAAATAGACATTTTGCTTTGTCCTTTTTTGCTTCTCCCTTTTCTGCTTGATCTTTTTCCGTTTGCTCTATTTCTGCTGCATCAATACGTTAATGAGGAGAGCTGTCCAGCTCCTCTACTATTGGCCAATAGAGCTTTGAATCTTATTGAATACGACTTGACATTTTAAAAGAGGGTAGTCTGTTTCATGTAAAAGCATGAATTACCACCTTTTTGGATCAGTTGGTCATAAGGCAAGGCATTTATTAACATTTGTTGACAGGAGTGTTCAGTTCGGAAATTTGTTGACAGCCCTAAGTGAACCTCCGAGCGCTGAGGAGGGAGCAGGAGAACAGCTGGCTGAAATTAGCATTCATAAATCGGATCAACCTAGAGGTAAACGCTGCTTTCTCGGCGGACATTGAAATATCCAACTCACAACTAACGTCACTGCAGTTGGTAGCACGTTAAAACCACCGGGGTAAAGTTTAAGTCTGTGGCCTGTAAAGAATGCACAGAGCGAGCTGAATGGCCAACAATGTCTCGCGTAGTGACGCTGGTTCCAAAGCTCCATTGGCCAATAGTAGAGGAGCTGGACAGCTCTCCTCATTAACATATTGATGCAGCAGAAATACAGCAAGCAGAAAAGAGAGAAGCAAAAAAAAAGACAAAGCAAAATGTCTATTTTTCTTGACAAAGCGCATGTTTAGGGGAAATGAAAAAGAAAATGTATACATTACTCGACGGAAACTCATGTGTAAGGAAAAGGAAAAACTAAATATATATTTATGCTTTTATTTCTTATCAAAATATATATTTATTTTATTTATACATTTATTCTTTTATTTATACATTTCTTCTTTTATTTTTTATTATGTCGGTTTTGGTCCTCCATAGCTACTCACCATGTTGTAATAGGTCTTTGAGATGATGGTGGTGTCCAAACTTTTTGGGGGACTTTTCAGAGTGCCACACTTTGGCTTGTCTGCTGTTTTGTCTAAAAACAGAACAAAGTCTTACTGCTCCAATCAGAGGATAACACACGTTACAAGCACAATATTAAAGTGCATCTCTCTTTGTTAGACCGTCATTGAAAAGGAATTAATGTTCAATTCCTACTATATACATAGATTCCTTACACCATCACACCTTTCTATAAAACATGATTTATTTAAAATGTGTGTTTTTCTATCGTAATCATTGGAGCTTATAGCTAATGAAACCCCAAAAGTTATCTTTCAGCTTTTGGTTTGATCATTATAGTTCTGCATGACTCCCAACAGGCATGTTGTTATAATCATTCCAGTTAAATACACATTGCAATGTAAAGCCAGGATAAATCTCTGTCTTTTCTGGGTAATGAGTTTCTTATTGTACTTAAAAAGATCAAAATGAATGAAACCATCTCAACGGGGCATATGTATCCTCTGCTACATCTCAGCCTGCTGCTGTCTGAGTTGATGTTTTCCATCAGGAATTTCCTTTTTAAGTAGCAGCTCAGGAACTTCCTTTCTTTGTGTCCATGTGACGCTTCCTGAATTTGGAAGCAGCTCAGCAAACCAAGACTATAGACGAGCCACGAGGATCTGATCAACCTGACTGTAGAAGCAACAGCACAGACTCAACTATAAGTGCAGTTCTGACAGTGTCTGATGCCAATCGTTATAAAGAAGTGAAAATCCAAACAGCACGTTGATATTTCAGTGTCTTCAACTAAACGCTTTCCGTATTCGTCAGCACCCACCGCCTCCTTTCAGCTCCCGCACGTAGTTACTGGGGAACCAGCCAGTCTTGTCGTTCAGCGAGCCTTCCCACCAGCCCCCCTCCACCTGCTTGGTCACACAGATGACGTCACCCTTGGAGAAGGAGAGCTCGTCCTCGTTGGTCGGCTGGAAGGCGAAACGCGCTTTGACCAGCAGCTGGCCGCACACGCCGCCGTCCGACATGTCCTACGGTGGAGCGGAGAGGCCGTTTTAATGGGAAAACGTCTGGCTGGAGTCGCGACGCCGGCGTTGGCAGCGTGACTCACCAGGCTGCGGTACTGAGGCTGCTGCAGCTTAGAGGAGCGACTTTGAGTGTTCAGAGAGTCGAACGATTTGATCCGTAGATTGGAGGGGTGCGGCACGCATATGCCGTCTCCTGGGACGGACAACTCTGCAGGCACACAGCAGGAAGCAAAACCATAACACTCGAAAAGAGATGAACACCTAAGATGGCCCCAAACACCCGACTCTTACCTTCAGTGGCTTTGTTAAGAGCAACTAAGGAGTTTAGTACTTTGGAGAAGTTCAGTCCCTGCAGGAGGTCGCTCACTTCAAAAGGCTTGGAAACAAATAAAGAATTTTAGCATTTTTTTTTTATTTTTTTTTTTAGCCTAGTCAAAGTTTGTTTTTGAACAACCTAGACAGTGGGCCAAAATTTCTCCACAAAGAATAAAAAAAAAAAAAAAAAAAAAACGCAAAGAGACATACAAAAAAAAAGGAGTTCTCTCTGACAGAAAAAAAAGCTTTTCACACCTTTTGAGAAACTCTTCTTTAAGGTAAATGCAATAAATGAATCTGGTTTGCATTCGAAGAAGTACGTCACCCTAAAAATGAAGCAAAACTGAGCCAAATGCTGCATTAATTCTCTGATCCAACTTTGGTCTGAAGGTGGATTAAGTCTGAGCTTCCCTCTTGTAATCGCTCGATCACACATGTTACTGGCAACACACGCAGCCAGAATCAAAACACCTCCGAAGCTCCTAATCCTGTGTAAACCACACACAGCAACATGTTTATATTAGCAAATTGTGAAGATGGAGCCATATGTGATGAGGATTTTAACTTTTAATACATCGTTTCAGATCATTTGCAAGCCAAGGTTTGAGCTTTTTATAGCTTGTTTGTTTTCGGTGTAGTGTCCTTTTTAAAGGTTATATTGGCAAATTAAACCGCAAAATCTTAACAGCATAACGAGCCAAACACTTCCAGATGCATTCTTTTGCATTTGGCTTGGGTTGCTAATCTCACCAAAACACTTGTGCCAACTGACTACAGCGAACGCACAACGACCCAAAACTTCACCGACTGGTAATCGAGGGTAAAATTAGGTAAAAGAAAGAATAAAATTATACAGCGAGGCCTCTGCCTGAATAAAAGTTTTATTTATGCTGCAATTAATCCGTCAACTGTTGTTTCTACACGCCATAGTCTTAACATTCGATTTTAGAGAATAATAGCTTCTATCAGCTTCTGTTAAATTAATTTAATCTTTATAAAATAAATGGAAACAAGTAATATCCATTTGTTTATTAAAAAAAATCACAAGACAAAATTTAAGGTCTACTTAATGAAACTATTAACCAAAGCCGACATCCACTAAGCTGAAGTTAAAAGCAACTCTAAGGAAAAGCAGGACTGGAATGAGATGCAGTCAAAGTTAAAGCTTTAACCAAATGATTCCTGTATATTTTATGAGTTTACCAAATGAATTTCACCAAAAGGAGGAGCAATTTTCTCCTCTTTAAATCAGTTTTAGTAGAAAAACATAACTTTCAAAAACCTTATAATCAGAAAAATGAACTTTAAGGTAAGATTAAATACAGCTAATATTTTTACTTTGTCGCCAAAAGTTTGTGATAGCTTAAGCTGCTTACTTGACTACAGTTTAAATGGTTTACAGCTACAATGAGATAGCTTTTCTACAGCTACAGTCAAACGTCCAGCAGCGTTTTTTTTTTGTTGTTTTTTTTTTTTGTTTTTTTTTTATCTGACCGCTTCCTGTGCTGCTTCCGTTAATCAAAGTCCGAGTTGCCCTCCTCTGTGTAATCCTCTTCTGTGGGACACTCGGTCTGGCCTGCCCTCCGCCTGCTTCACGACTGTCTGGGGGAATTACTCCCGACTGCTCGTAATGGAGACCTTGGCTTCCAGTGACATGGCTGCCATTCCTCTAATCAAGCTGATTGGAAAATCCACTGGATGCCTGGCAGACTACATTACATCAGCCCACTCTTCCCCTCCCCCACATTTTATCCATTTTATGCTCTCACCATCCCTCCTCAAGGATTCAAGATTTTTTTTTTTTTTAAATAAAAAAGCCCATCTATCTTACAAATCCACAGTAGAACCTTGTTAGGAGTCTACATGCTGCACTATCTCTTCCATTATGATCCCACTCTTCTTTTTCCCACGGCTAAAATCAATACTGTGTGAGAGGATGTTTGTCGTTTTGAACATTATTCTCTGGCTCTCTCTGCATACTCACTGAGAAGGAGGTCATAACCTGCCATGACCCATTTAGAAATGCAAACAGAGAGGCAAACGCCCTGCGTTGTCCTTTTGAACTGTGACAGAAAGACAAATACCAGATTGTCCCTGAATTTACTTTATATCCCACCGACAGAAGATTAAAAAACATCAAAATGCACTGTGATCCTATTCAAGACGCGTTCATTTAGGAATCAGTTCCACAGACTTAACATTCCTGTCAAGTAAAAAAAAATAAAAAATGGAAAAAAAAATGGAAAAAAAAATCAACATCCTATCAAAGTGAATCTGTGCCTCCTGTTTCCATAACTACCAATGAACCACAGGCAGCAAATACATATTTTGGGAGCAGCCAATGTGAGGACAAAAATAATCTGTCTCGCTTGTTTTGAATCTGCAACCAAAGTATTTGCTACCCTACAGATTTTTTTTTCAATGTTTTCATTTTCAATATGAAAACATTCCCCCTCTCCTCCACAATTAAGCATTTGGAATAAGTTGTGGTGCAGGACCACTGCTTTGCAGAAGTCAATAATGCTGGAGGGCAACAGAAATTAATCATGCCACAGCAGTTAAACCAGACTTAACTCCTGACTTTGACTAGGCCACTCCAGGCCACCCTCATTTTGCTTTTATGAGTCTTTCTTGCTGGTTTGCATTAAATCACAATCCTGACACATTACTCAAATGTACTTCAGCTTAAAACTGACAGCCAGACATTTTCCTTGACATAATTCATTGTTGCAATAAATACAGCCCATAGATCATTTCTTGATTCTAAAAGTCTCAAAGCAGTCATGCCTTAATATGGATGATAAAACTGATTTTACAAAGTCAGCTAATCACAGTCAATCAGTGATTTATTAAGAGGTGGTAATAATATTCTCACATTGGGGTCAGAGTAATATAAAACCTTTAGAAACAACTGCAAGCTAAAGAAAAGCAATAAAATACAGTCTAATGAAAGAGCAGCATTGAGACTAACAAGCCATCTTAAAATCATGACCATAGAATCTTGGTAGTTAATATTTGTAGACTCAAAGTGACAAAACAAAGGCACTTTTTATGATAAATTTCCATATAAAAGCCCGTTACTCTTGCTGTCACGCAGCTTTAAGACATGACTTATAAATTGTCAAAATAACATTTTAAAGGCGGTTCTACACAAGAAAAACAAAGCTACACGTGTTTCTTTTTGTCGTTGCTGTTGTTTTTTTTTTGTTGTTGTTGTTGTTGTTTTAATAACCTCGCAGTGTAACTAAATAAATACACAACTGATGGAGTGACTCACCTCTACACTGAAAGCCCCGCAGCCCTTAATAAACTCCGCAATGTTCCTCTGACACTCGCTGTCGCTCCTCGGTTCCTGGATAAACTATGAATTAAAGGAAAACCGGGTCAGTTTCAAATACTCTTCTGAAGCGATAATTAACCCCTATGGCAGATTTTAAAGAGTTTCCTTGACTGACACACGTCTTTTTTTAACCCACAGACGCTCAGACTGAGCACTTGCTGCTTTCCAGGATCAAGCAACCTAATCAGCACAACTTCCGGTTTTACCTTTCAAAGTAAAGCAAACCATTGCCAAACAAGCTTAAAATGCGACTTATTATTATTATTATTATTATTATTATTATTATTATTGCTTTATAGTGATAACTAAGCACTCAATATTATTTCATCGAGTGCTTATGCATTTGTAATCTATAATAGCCCCAGAAAGAATGTAAAGCTTTCAAGAATTAAACAGTTGCTTCCATTGACGTCTGGTGACATGATTGTTCTTTATTTTATTTTTGAAGAGCGCGTTCTCTCTCCCCGTGGTTTAGTTTTGTTGTTATTTACTGTGTTGTTTCACCAAAAGCTATTTAAAAATCAAATTTTCTGTCAAACTTTAATTGCAATTGCGCGAAGCTAAAGGAGGATGTGACGTTAACAGACTCATAGTCCATTGTCCGTGAGTCTTGGGGGCGTGGTTGGATATAAGCGTGAGTGTGTCGTCGTGCTCTGGTGCAAATGGGAATAACCTCGCACACCTGTGAGATTATATGGTTAAAAAATAAGGATTTGATTAACTACTGATTGTTGTAAAGGAAAACGTGAACTTCGCCAAAATAAGAAATGGCAGGTCAAACTTAAAAACCAAAAGTTATCAGCCCCAATAAAGAGCAGAGTATCTTTATTTCTAAACAATTCAAGAGAGTTTATATAGTTTTTTTATACGAGTTTGAATTCCCTTTGTGGCCAAGCTTGCAGAAGACCGGTTGTTGTGAACAATCGCATGACTTTAATGCCTTTCTTTGAATTGAGCAAACAAAAATGTTTGGGAAATTGGGACACAGATTTTGATGCATATAGGGACAATCTTGTGATTCTTTTATTTATTTTTTTTGTTGGAGTCAGACCTACATCTATCAAACAAACGGCTCATGCAGTTGAAATATCTGCACCTCAAAGCTATTGAAACCCAGAAAAAGACTGATCTGTGGCTCTCTAGTTACATGTGTTTGGGTTTCTTCTTTTCTTAGATTGCATATCAGAATCTTGTTGTGTTTGGATGATCAAACTGAGGCATTTTGCACATTGCAGTACATTTCAACTGCTCTTCTTTACCCAATGTTTTATTTAAACTCCATTGTGAACATTTTTTAAGTTTAGCTGTTTACCCAAATTGCCAGCCATATTAAACATGTTCTTATTGTTGCTTTGTTTTTAAAATGTCAAAAGTATTTTGCAATTACACTTTTTCATATTTACATACGCAGTACATTTCAAAACAACACATTTTAATTGCCAAGTGTAACAATAGCCATCAAAAATAATTGTGATCTAGATTTTTTTTTTTTTTTACAAAAGTAGGACATAGGCATTAATTAAGATCTGAGCGCAAAATACCGAAAACATACTGTAGCCTATTTGGGACCTCCAGTTATTATTTTTTTTAACAACTTGATCATTTTTACTAAATGTACCGTAAAAAGCCTTTCAGATTAGTGGAAAAATCAGTCTTCCGTGTGGTTTTCCATTTTTAGACTGCTTACTTTGTCCACCGTCCCGGGTCTGAGTCGCTCCAGCAGCCTGCACAGAACCACTCCATCCTGCAGGGACGCCTGGAGGAAAGCCTCTGGATCCGACACGCTCTTCTTGGGAGACTCCAGGACCCCAAGCGTGATAAGCCACGTTACCGTCTGCTCTGCCGAATTCATGATTTGGCGTCTCGGATCGTCCTACAGCAGCAGCTCAGTCAGTCCAGGCTGGGTGAAAACCCCGCAGCCTGGAAACAGAAGGAACGGAGCTGGAAGTGAGAAACAAGATCGCTCCTTCCTCCTCCTCCTCCCTCTTCCTCTCCTCTCTTCCTGAGGATGTTGGTATCACCTTGCTTTGTGCACAGCTGTAGCGGCCAGCAGATTCACCAAGCTAGAAGGTGTAAGAAATGACTTCCTTTGTCAGTTTTCAAAGTAAAAGTGGAAATCTGTAAAGAGGTCGATCTCCTGCACCTCCTCTCTGTGCTACTTTTGCTGTCTGAAGACATGCACCACACCCAACCAACAACAACCAATCAGAGTCGGGAGGGAGGGTCTTAGCGATGTCAATCAATGTTGAAAACCCAGAAATTGGGTTTTTGCTAACAGCAAGCAACCATTATCAAAATCTGTACACCTGAAGATTTAAATCAGAGCTTTTAATTTGAAAGAAACTCAACTAATTTCTGTTCTGTCGCTCTGTAATTTTCACCATATGCAGCACAGACACAGAGATGTAATCACAAAAAATTTGATGGAAAATTATCCACATTTCTTGCACCACAAAATCTCTTATACAGCATTTATAATGTAAACACATATATTAATTAAATAATAAGACAAATTGGGATGAGCAGAAACTGCTAAAGAGCTCATTACTGTCAGGGGTTTAATTTGTTTTATTTATTTAAAACAAATTGTGTTATTTAAAAAAAACATAAACATAAACAGTGGCCTGACTGAATAAACTGGAAAAAGTTGTAGAACATGTAAACAGCTCTATCAAAATAGACTCTTACGCCCCCTGTTGGACACTTTGGTTTCTACAGTTTGCTTAAAGTAGTTTTTCCAATTATACATCCCAATGTTCATATAGATTTTGGCATAAATTATGTAAACATCATTTAGGTTTCCTAGAAAAATCACGGTTTGAAGATGTTTTAAGTCCACTGAAAATGAAACCTGAACATTTCTGCAGCTATTTCTTTCAGAACTTTAATGTATTTAGCTCCATCCATATAACTTTGACCAAATGATGTTGCCAACACCAAGCATGACTACGGCAATGGTGTGATCATGCTGATTGCATTTCTGCCAGATTTTTTGCAGAAAGGCCAGAGAGATCAATTCTCAAATAAAGAACATCCTTGAAAACTCTGCTACTAGTTAAACAAAAAAAGACATTAAGATATGAAACATCAAAGAAGGGAATATGAATGTAACATTTTAAGGTTCAATTTGAGAAGTTGGCGAATTTAACAGATTTAATGATGCATAAATTTTGTTACAGGTATAAGGTCAAAGGTTACAAAGCAATCAACAGGATGGCAAGCAATCAACAGGAACACAGTTTGGGTGTTTGGAAACACCCAAACTGCTTCAAAGTGTGAAATCCTGTGTGAAAACAATGAAGAGCGGTTTTCCCTTTGTGCTTAACTATTACTTATTAAATGTTTACACCTCTTTAACTGTTACACATTTCCTCAGCTCAGACTTTAATGTATTTTATTTTGATTTCAAGCGACAGACCTCCACCAATTGTGAGGGAGAAGGCAACTAATACATGGCTGTTTAAAAGTTTTACGAATTAAAATCTGGATTTTTTATGGCTTACCTTTGGATTTCAGAGTGAAGGGAAATGAAGACAGCTGCGTGGTACACTGTCTAGATTTCACTTTTTATTTGTAAAGTGAAATTAGTGGTTGCAGCATGACCAAAATGTGAAAAAGTCCAAAGGCTGCAACACGTAGAAGAAAACAGAAGTCTACTCGAAAAGAAAGCTTCTGATGTTAACATATAGTTCCTGTTCTTGATATAGTTTGAAACTGCAAAACGCAGAAACTTTAAGGAACATTTTTAATTTGTGTTATCTTCATCTCTGCCAAACAAGGTAAAAAGTAAATGAAAATAACAACTCTACGAGAAACTCAAAGAGAAAATAGTAAATGATTTAAAAAAACAATTATGGACCCTCTTCTGGATCAAATTTACATAAATTACATTAAATAAATGTCAAAAAAGGATCAAAGTGGTCTAAAGTGATAAATAAACATTATTCCACATAAAGTTGCCCATAGCAATACTGAAACATGAGAGAAATATTTCAAACACAAACCCTACTTTAACTGCTGTGGTCTCACGATTATTAAACCGCCTAAACAGAACTCTTTAAAAGGCAAACGATAATGTTTCATCACATGTTAGAAATATGTCGAACTCAAAGAAACGCCTCAAAAGAGAGGGCGGATTAAAAAAAAAGATAGAAAAGGCAGAGAATATTCCCAGAAATGTGTCTGGAGGAATATTGTAGCTTAAAGCTAAAAGAGCAGAGGCTGCGCCACCTGGTGGCAGAAAGAGGAAGCTATCAACAGCTGCCATCAGGTTTTTGAGGTGGTCGAAAACCCTTGATTGACTACAACAAATTTGCAGGGAGATACATGAGACTACTAACCTAAAAGCACAAGAATAGCCAATTGAGAATTGCTAAAAGCAATATAAATAAGCTAAGGAAGTTTGGGATTCTGTTCAGTAGAAGAGTGGATCAAAACTAAATATGAAGACAGTGGTGGTCCTCTGAAACTGTAAAGCTGCAGTTTGTGAAGGGCAGGATGGATTCAGTCAAATATCAGGAAATCCTGGGAGAAAATGTCATGAAGAAGCCGAACCACACAACGGGGAAAATATCGCAAACGCTACCGAGGCTCGGATTCAGAAAAAAATCATGGGAAACGTTAAAGTGGCCATCAGTGTAGCCTTCCTTCGAGTGGAGCATTGATCTGAAAAAAAAATCAGGCTTTCAGGTTAAAACAACAAAAAGATGCTCTTAAGAATCCTAAAGAGTATTTTTTTTACTCTAAAGGTTATTATACTGAAAGGGTTCAACAATTTTGAGGGTGCAGAATTCAGTAAAAATTGTTTTTTTACAATTAATCTCCGGAAGTTACTTGAAATATAGATTGTGTTGAGACATTGAAACTATTTTTAATTTGTTTATTGCAACAGATTTTAAGTTTATTTCCACTAAACCTAATTAGCAGAGGTGGATGAATGACTTTTAAAGTGAAGCGGCCCACACACCATCAGTACTTTGAAGCAAAACCACAGAAATGGACGAGGAAACTAAAGTGGTTTTGCACATATTCATAACCGACTTACAAATTGAGTGCAAGTGAGAAGTTTCCAAGTCTGAAAACAGCTACTTATCTTTATTAAAGTCAAACAAGCTGAACAATGCTAGGCTTATATGCTTAGAAAACAATTAAGAGGCTTTAAGTTTGAATTTCACAAACTTCTAAGTCTGGATGTAATGAGAACAAATTAAACATTTTCAAAAGTTTTGCAAGCGGAAGTGAAAGTTAGATGGGCCGTGGCCAGAGTGCTGCTGTAGGTATGATGCTTGGCTCTGCCACTGCATAAGAAACAGGCAGTAACAGTCACAGAGGTTTCATCAGGCATGTCAGTTTTTTCTGTAGCTGCCCTTCCACTTCCTTATTCACCCCTCTGTGCGTTTCCTCTTTCAGCAACTGATATTATTCGCCTTCAGCTCTCTGCTTTGGGTGATTCTTTGCTTTCGAGCTGTAAAACTGAGCTGCTTGTCTGCTCTTATTCGAGTGATGTTGAGGTCGGTGTCGCTGAACTTAGTTGTGTTCGGTTTTAGAGATCTGGAAGGGGATTTCTGAGCCGTGGAAGGAGAAGACGACGGGTGAGAGCAACAGGTACGCAGCGCGAACAGAACAGTTTGCCGATCTGCTCTCTTAACTTGTTTTAACTGTGACCGACTCTCTTTGTGCTTTTCAGCTCCAATGCCGCCCTTTGGGTTTTCTTTATGAGGCAGAAGGAAGCATCAGAGTGAAACGGTGACAGTCATGTGCGTCTTTCTGCAGTAGTCTACGTGCCCTGCGTCCGCTTCCGTGCGAACAATGTCAGGCGACGTCAACACCTTGACCTGGAGGAGCATGTCTCCCACCAGCCCGACAGATTCCTCGGATATGTCTCCCACCACCCACGTGGGCAGGGATAGCATCTTCCCGGTGAAGATTATCAAAGTGTGCTTCCTCAGCAACAGCTCCAACCTGGGAAAGAACTTCAAGCTGGTCCGCTGTGAGGAGGGCTGGACGATCAAGGTATGCTCCTTTGCTCATTTCCAGCCCGTCTTTGATTACAGCAACACACTGTGAAAAGTCAGTCAAGACACAGGAAATAAACAGCCGAAAGGTTGTGTAATGCCGCACCATCAACCGACCTTTCAGGTTTCCATCCCTGAAGAGCTCTTCTGCTCATTTCAGCACGGTGGCTAAATATTATTTAGATGCTCTTCAAACTTAAAACATAAGAATCTCTCAAAGTGGTTGGGTCTTTGTCACAATCCAAGGCAAATTTATTCAAGTTCAAGTCATGTTGCCAAATGTACGGTGAATTTCTGTCAAAGAGAGACTAGTCTTCAATTAGCAATAATTCCCAGTGCTGAGCAAGCATGTGGCAACAGTGGAAAGGAACGACTCACTTTTAGCAGGAAGAGGAAGATGCCTCGTCCACATGAGAACGTTTTCATCCACACAGAAACTCAAAGAACAGACAAAAACGCAATTTTTGGCAAGCAACAAAGTCAAGCTTCTTTGTGTCACGTTGTATTATACAAATAATCAACTACAAGACGGCGAATATGTAATCCGGCACTGTTGTTGTTATGCAAGTTGAGGATTATATTTCAGGTTAGAGGCTGAGCTAATACATCAGTGTTTTTAGAAAACAGGTGTTTTTCACTGTCCACACAAATATCTGAGCAAAATTTTCACTCTGGAACCCCAAAAAACATGTTTCCCAATGTCGGAAGAAAAAAAAAGTTCCCATGTGTGCACTACGAAGAAAGTTTCATCAAATAGTGAAAATGTGAACACATTACGTAATTCTGTGTATTTTCAGAGTACAGAGGTTTAGAAGGGATGACGTTTTTTGATTATTCTCCAGCCAACGGCACATTCAATCTTAAATAGCAATTTGAATACCACAGGAAAAAGTTTGGTTATTTGATTACTCAACCTGTTAGGGTAGTGTGGTTACATTTCACACACAGCATCATAAAAATTAGCATGTTAAATTCTCTATGCAAGAAAGTACATATTTGGTAACTTCTTTTAAAAGTTTTTGACATTTGCAGCACAGTCATCATTGCTGGAGGAACCTTTACCATGGCGGCTGCTATATTTATCATCACTGTCAAAGCAACACTACTTACACTTCTATTAAGAACTACTGAGCATGCTCACTACAACATTTACTTGCTTAAATAGGTGTTATGTGACAGAAACAAATGGATCTTAAATTTATTTTGCTCTAAATTCCTGCTACAGATAGCTGCGCTGCACCGTTAATAGCAGCTTGTACGTAAGTGAGAGCTCTGTTTAACTTCATCTTTGCTCTGCATTATTTCTCTTCCCTTGTATATCAACAGCGCAGGTGAGAACATGAGTCTTTCCGTTTTTGAAACAAAACTCCATCATGAGCTGCAGATTGTTACTGAAGTGTGTGCAGTTTTCAGTTTAATTCAATTAAGTCAAATGAAATCTAATTCAATAAAATGTGATTTTTTTTTTTTTTTTTTTTTTCAAATTTTCTATGCTGACATGTCTGGTATAAATTCAATTGAATTGTCAAACTGCTCGTTTAGGTGTCGACTATTAGCAATATAAGCTCCAACGACGCATTTCTTAGAATTCTGTACATTTAAATCCTGTTATGCATTTGCCTGATTTAGTGAAACGCTAATGGCTAAAACTGAAAAAAATAAAAGAATAAGTATTAATGCGCTGTAGTGAAACCGGCTGTTGAAGTTGCTGACAGAATAAATAACTTTTCGAGTTTAAAATCGGATTTCAGGAGGCTTTCTTATTATTTTTTCTTAATCAAAAGTTGGTTATTGAAGCTTAGTTAGTTCCCTGCAGCCCCAGCTTACCTGAATTCATCATTTAGGATGAGTAGATACTGTCCTACGCTGCTGTCCTCTAAGCTTCACTCAGCTGTGTTATTAATTTGTCCCATAAACCTACATTTCCAGTGATCTCAGCATTATCTGGCTGTTTGTCCACTGCTTTTCTCAGCTTGTAAAAGGGAGTTACCTCAGTTCAGACTTGATGTTGACGCCTTGCAAAGCCCTCAGCACATCTTCTGCCATTTCTGCTTCAACTCAAAACGTTTACAGAGAACTGATAACATCGCTGCCTCGGTTGCGAGACTGTTTGCAACCAAGTCGCCTTGCTTGTTCGAGAGTTTGCTGTCAATAATGAGTCAATAATACGTTTCCAATTTGCACCATTAGCTGAGGAAAGTGTCAAAGTAAAAGCTTTGGGTTGAGAAAAAAGCCGACATGAGGATTTACTCAGCTTTTCTGGCAGCCATTATGAAAATGTCAAAGGATAATCACATGCTAACAATTGCTTCTCCTCTAGAACGTCATCCATACGGTGCTGTCCAGTGGCTGTGTGGGTCCAGACATAAAGCACAGGCTCTGTTACGGCCTTCTTCTCAAACACCTCAAGTCTTCAGAGATGCACTGGCTGCATCCGGATCTGACCGTGACCGAGCTGACACATCGCTATGAACAGCAGCACATCGAGGCCGAGTGGAGGTCAGTGACTGCTTCTATTCCTAGTTTTGATTGGTGGAGATAAACTGATATAAACTGCAGATTGTGACTCAAATTTCCTAACCTTAAACAAATTTTTTGTTCTGATGAATGTGAAATATTTCAGCTTTGATTAAAAATAAATTTCTAAATTTCAAACTTTTTCAGACTCAGTTTTATAGATTTTCAATCAATTTTTTATAATGACATTATGGATATAGCATGGTATAGCTCTCGTTTTACACAATTCATGTAAAAATTAAAGCTAGCTGCTGATTGACCAAATGTGCTATTATACCGTTTTTTTTTTTTCTTGTGTTTTTTTTTTCTGGACAAACTTAAATGAGATAAAATACATAATGCTGAAAAAATCTGGCATGGATCTGGTAAGAATCGAAAACAGATCCTTGAATTTGCAGTTTATGATCAGCAAGAATAATTTAACAAATTTCAAGAAAAAAGATTTCAAAGGCTTTGTTTGGCCTCTAAACTAAATCTAAAGTAAGACCCTTACAGTACACTTAAAAAAAAAAGAAAAACAGATACAAGTAAAGTGATCTAAAGGCTGAAAAACATTTTTTTAAAAGCTCCGTTTTTATTTTAGAATAATTATGTTATCTAACTCAAACATGACTAAATGAGAAAGAAAAACTAGCTTTGATGTGATAAACTACTACAAAAGTTAGTCATCTAAGTAGAAATCATTATAAAAAAACAGTTTTATCGAAACGTAAGCTTTTAACTTTTAGATAACATCTGTTTTATAATTTAAAGAAACCCTGACGATCTATAAAAGTGGAATAAAATCTTTTTTTTATTTACAACCATATTGTTTATAGTTATTTTAGAAATGTCTGTGCAGTGAATGCAAGTCAAATTTCTTGGTTGTGAGCAGAAACGTGACCAATAAAGCCGATTCTGATGCTGAAAAATGCAGATCTGGTAAATCAGTTTGGCTCAAAAACCAGTTGAAACATATCAGCTCTAAATTTAACTTTTTTCACTGGTTTCATGGAACTTCTTTTTTCTTATTTGCAACACCACTACTAAAGTTAGGTGTACGCATATTTTCACATTTAACTTCAGTTTTAAAGTATTTCACTTAAAACAAAAATGAAATCACTGCCTATAAATGCAGTGTTGACTTGTACGCGTTTAATCTATTGAACATAAGTTCTTATGTGTTGTCCAAGACAGGGAACTTACTGAAGAGTGTTTAAAGTGCTTCAGTGACATGAAATTTAAACTTTAAGTAAATGAATGAAATAAAGGAAATCCAAATCATAAGTGTATGTGCGATTTAAGTGAACATTTGACAAATTATTGTTTGTGCACATAGTTATATGCGCTCAGTTAGGCCTTAGCCCTTCATGATCTCTGATTGAGTTACACAACAATATGGGCTTGCACTCTAGAGTCCTGCATATTCTATTTCCGATTAGCTAATTATGATGTTTGTTTGTACAGATATGATCTGAGGATCAGATACATCCCGTCAGACTTCATGGAGACCTTTATGGATGACAGAACAACCATGCTCTACTTTTACCAACAGGTCAAATATCTATAGCTGTCCACCTTTTAAGAATTTCCAGATTACTTTTTCAGTGATAGGAAATTCATTGAACATCAGGGTTAAACTAAGATCCTGCTAAAAATGTTTGGTAAATATCAAAAAAAAGCTTTTTGTTTTCAACAGGTACGAAGTGATTACATGCAAAATTATGCCTCCAAAGTCAGCGATGGGATGGCCTTACAGCTTGGTTGTCTGGAGATCAGGTAAAGAACGGCTGATGTTTCATCGAGGCTTAAAGAAGAAGACGGACAAGTCGTGTTGGTACTGACAGCTAAATCCTGGTGTTGTTGCTGCAGGAGGTTCTACAAGGACATGAATCCAAATGGACTGGAGAAGAAGTCCAACTTTGAACTGCTGGAGTAAGTAAAGTCTTTACGGTCTTTCAGCAAAATAGTGTTCAAGCAGGCAGAGGCGCATCTGGAAGCCGTCTGATCGAAGCATAAAATTGTAGCTGTAAAAACACCAACATGTCTTCACTCCACTCTTTAGGAAAGATGTAGGGCTGGACCTGTTCTTTCCCAGAGAGCTCATAGACAGCATGAAGGTACAGTCACCTCCAGACCACGTGTCGTTTTGTTCTCGCCACTGATTCGTCAGCGAATGATGCCGTCTGTCTGTGTGGTCGCGTGCCAGCCCAAGCAGTTGCGCCGGCTGATCCAGCAGACCTTCCAGAGCTACTCGACGTTTCAGCAGGACCAGTGCATGGCGAAGTTCTTCACCACGTTGTCTCAGTGCTACAGCATCACCGAGGAGAGCTACGGCTGCCAGCTGGTGGTGAGCCGTCTTGTGACGTCATGCATTAATCAATCTGGACAACCTGGAACATCTAGGTGTCCCTCAAAATTGTAAACATAAGACATACTTTCTCAAAGCGATGAATGAGTTTTATGTTGCATATACTGAGAGATATGGAAGATGTATGCCTTTTAGAAAAAGCAGAAAAGTGCTATTTAACATGCAGAACCTTTCTGTGTTCTGCTTTTCTGTAGCACGGCTGGAATCTGGCTATAGACCTGGTCATAGGAGCCGCCGGGATCAGTCAACAAATGGATAACTCAAAAGTGAGTGGAAATCTTTTCATCGTCCAACTTATTAATCACACCAGTTGATTTCTTCAATTATTTTAGCAAAAATATTCTAAAAAGTGAAATATTTCTCCACTTGAGCTGTGGATCCCTGCAGCTCCTCCTGAGTATGTGATATTTGCTTTCATTTTTTTTCTCTAATCTACTTTACTTATAGTCTACAACAGGGAAATGTTGCTCAGACTTATTTTGGTTTGGTCAAGGGTCACAGTCAGAACAACATCTAAGAGGTAAAGGGTGGATTGTAAATTCTTAAAATGCATTTTGAGACTATTTATCTCCATAAATCATAAAAGAAAAAAAAAAGAAACTAACGAAAATAAAATTGATCATAATCTGTTAAGAAAATGGAAGTGGGTTGGGTTGCAATGGCAACACGCGGGTATGAAGTCGGAGTTTAATTAACTTTAGCTCTTCATTGCTTCAACTTAACCAGCAGTTCCAAAGTACATCAGTGTTAATCAGAAATACTGTCTGTTTCGCAGCCCGTCTGTCTGGCCAAGTTCTCTGACGTTCGCAGCATCTCCTGCACCGCTGAGCCTGACGGCCGCGCTCTCCTCACCGTGCACATAGAGGGATCCAAACAGGTAGCACTTCACTTTCCGACTCAGTAGTTTCACAGTTAGAGTAGCAGGAGAAAGTCGTGTGATGACGGGTATAAGGCAAAGCACTCACATCCTTCTCAGTGCTTTTGTGCATGCGACTTAATAAATGCATCTCTTTCTCTGGTTTGAGCCAGTTCCTCATTGTATTAGCATGCTTATCTAATGACTGCTCAGTAGCTAACCAGGAGACACTGACACAGTCAGTTAGCTGAACAAGCAAAACTTAAAGAAACAGGAGCTGAAACATACTTAGGATTGCTCAGTGTAGGGTTATTCTGAGATCCAAGAATCAGAAATAAAATATATCCTTCTGGCAAACTAGAAAAAACAAGTTTTATCTAAGAATAACAGGAACTTGAAGGGTTATTAACAGTCTTAAAGAGGTGTCAGTGGTACAACAATTGAGATTCACAAGTAATTTTGCCCAAGAACCTTTTTTTTTTAATGTCTAATTTGACCAAAAACACCCCAGCATGGTTCCACTTTTGGACCACTACCTACATCCTCCAGTCATATGAAAACTTTTACTGTTCTGGGAGTGCCAAGCCAAGCTTCTCCTTTTCTTCATATTTCCTTTGCATCCTGATGTGGCTTCTGAGTTGCACTATTTTTGTGACTTTCAAACCCCAACATGTTCACCTAAAGCAGATTATCTTGTGCTTTCAACTCCGCAGCCGCTTGCAGTGAACATTTCCTCCCTGACCGTAGCAGAGAACATGGCCGACCTGATCGATGGCTACTGCCGACTGGAAGGAAAAGCCGAGAAATCGCTCATGATCAGACCTAACAAAGGTACCATCACAGTATGTCGTAGGGCAAAATCACTGTGGTATAAAAATATAAAAAAGCAAAATGTACTTAAAAAAAAAAAAGAAGTCCCGCTTTACAACCTCGATGTCACTAAGTCATAATGAAAGTGCTGTATTTGGTCTTCACAGGAAGAGACACGAGGCTAAAGCTTCCCGACATACCTCAAAGGTGACTATTATGGGTCAAGTTTCAAAAATGTTCATGACACTCAAACATTTTTTTTTTTTTGGTAAACACGCCAAAAGCAAAAACTGTGTAGGTGTTGGGTTTATTTTTGTGCTTCCTCTTTTCCTCTGCATTTTAATTGACATTTTCTTTCATTTTCCTCTCTGTTTGAAAAAGAATGTTATTCAAGCATTACTTGCATGTTATTTCCATCTTTGAACACCAAAACAAGATTTTCTCTACATTTCATTCCAGAGCTGGTCCCTCTGGCCCAGACAGAGGTTCAAGTAAGTCAATATCTTCATTTATAAACTGAACAGACTCTCATGTCTTGAGTTTTTACTTGCATCTCACTATTCCAACTACATTTAGAAAGGTTTTAATTGAGTAATAAATGCTGAATGTAAGCGCTGTTTTAAAATGTTTTTTTTTTTTTTTTTCACTTAACTTTTAGGTTCGGATATTTATGCAGAGATCCCAGAACAGACCGCAAAGTATGATGGTGAGTAAAAATTCATCTTAAATTAGGCAAATAATGCAGCATTGTTCTCAGACAATCACAAAGTGCTTCATAATGTTCACAAATAAAAACAATAAAAAAAAGAAAGAAAATAAAGAAAATGCCATAATATAAAAACATCTTAAGGAAAATGATGTCAAGCAACGCTGGAGACCAACTGAGGTTTATCTGGTGGGGGGACGAAGCAAGAATAGGTGGAACAAAATTCTCAAAAGGTCGCTTGAGGTAAACAAGTCTCCATGACGACCATTAGACGCCATCTACAAGCGCGTCTTAATAAACTAGAGACACAAAACTATTTCTGTAATTCAAAGCGAGTAAAGCACAGCGGTCCAACCGTCTTCACACTGAGCCTGAAAGCAGCAGCCCGCTTCATGCATACCATCATATTATGCCAGTGTAATTCATTTGCTTTAGCTGTGGATGTTTTTTCAAGGGGCTCCAAGTGTGAAAGGCATTCGGTAGCACAGCTACATCTTATTGAATCCTCAGAAATTTCTTTCTTCCATATTTTTTTCTTTTTGTGCTTAGACAAACATCGGATCTCCAGAGATGACATCGTTGTAGGTCGGATCCTCGGCGAGGGATTTTTTGGTGAAGTCCAAGAGGGAGTTTACAAAAGTCCAGTGAGTTTGTCTCGGTTTAAGTTTCATTCATATGTTGCTATTAGGGCAGGGTGATAAATCAATTTTATTGATTAATTAAAATTTTGGTTTTTGAAGATTTAATTTTAGAAGATTTAATGCACTGCCATAGTTCATAGTGATGATGTCAGCATGTCAAAGGTCCACCATCTTGTTTGACAACTTCTATTTAGTTGGACTTTGAATTCGGGTAACTCTATGACGAAACGTAAAGGTCAGGCTATTTTTTTTTTTAGAAAAATAAAGTCATAATGTAACAATAAAGTCAAAATAATACAAAAAAGTTGTATTGTTAGGAGAATTAAGTATTGATTTAAAAAAAAAAAGAAAAAACAATAATTCCGCAACTTTTTTCTTATTTTGTTTTGTTACACTCATATAGCCTGATCCTAACATTAAATCATATAACTCAAAGAAGGAATGATGGAAGTAAAAGCCACTTTTTGAAAATATTTTCAGTCATTTGTAATTTCTATTTTTCTTTTTGTTTTTTAAGAAAGCAACACACAAAAAATCAGAGATTTTATCTTTAAGTCAAATCGCTCAGCCATAGTTGCCACTGTACGTACTTTTCTATCAGCACTAAACTCAACCTAATCTCCACACTGCCTTAACAGAACTGTAAGTCTTTCTAAAAAAAAAAAAAAAAAAAACACTGAATGAGTTGCTATTGCGATGACGTGTGTTTGCAGAGCGGAGAGAGAATCTGCGTGGCGATCAAAACGTGCAAAGACTGCTCGGCGGATGTGAAGGAGAAGTTTCTAAGTGAAGCTGGTGAGTGCATGGCTGCTGCAGTGATTGTTTCCTGCTCAGACCCATTCAGACAGCTTCTCCATTACTCACGTCTCGACCTTTCTTCGTGTCAACGCTGATGATGATGATGATGATGATGATGTGACCGAAACATTACCAACTTTCTTCCGTTGCTTTTAATAGAAAACACTTCAGGGAGGCGTTTATTTTGCGGAAACGTGATATTTAAAAGAAAAGGTGAAACATCGCCTTTCCCTTGTTTGGACGCTACGTGTTCTTGATCAGAGCGCCGTTTCTTCTGACTTCCTGTTGTCTGCTTGTGGCTTTGTGAAACAGGCTTAGATAGAAACCACAGCTCCAGTGGGGAAAATCTAAACTAAGCTTCTTTCAGGCTTTAATTTAGGCCAGTGTGTTTAAAAAAAATGATGGCAACACCTTATTTAATTTAGAGCAAACTGAATTTGATTCATGATGATTTGATACAAAATGTCATAAGGATCTTGAATTTTAATTGCAAAAAGTGTGACAGTTGTTTAACATTTCACAATTACGCCATGTATGGTACTTGGTTTTGATTCTATCGCATAAAATTCCAATGAAATACATTGTTGTGGCTGTAATATAGCAAAATGTGAAACATTTGAAGCAGTTTCAGTACTTTCACAGGAACCTCGAGTATAAGACTTTTATAGTTCTAGGTTAAAATCTATCGCCTGCTTCTCTTTTATTTTCTGGTTTTGGTTTCTAGCTGTGGTTGTGACCGCTAGCTGTGAGCCTCATCATGCTATAAACTGCCAAGTGTTACACCAACAACTAACACCGGGAACTTGTTGCTAAGTAGGTTAGCCAAACACACTGTCATATATGGCGTCCACCGAAACATTGGCTTTGAACTTGGTGGATAAACTGTTGTTGCCATGGGGTTTACGTTTCGGATTATAAAAAATGTTTTCACTATTGTGCTTGGCTGTATAGATGTTGTTCATTCAGTCAAATTCTGCATTTTTCTCAGCTAACGTGACAAGTTCAGCTTTACTCTGGGCTTTGGCTGACACTCCGCAAACACTAGATATAATGAACCATCAACTATGTGCAGTTCAGTATTTGCAGATTCACCCAGTCGGGTGAACCTTCTGTTGGAGGTACCTCCAAATTATTTGCAGAAAATTCGCCGACTCGCAGAACTTTTTCAAAGAGCTAAAATATTTTTTAAAAATGTAGTTTGGGAAGCTGAAATAACTAGGCATAATGCTGCTTGATATTCTATTAGCTGCTGTTTCCAAATCCAGCCAATTCAGGAGAACCATTTATTTTCCTTGGCACTGATTGGGTGCACCCTCAAATTCAATTTCAATAATATTTTATGGACGTCAAAGAGAAATTAAGAGTGGAAATAAGGAAGAGTGTTGATGTTAGCTTCTGTGGTAATGCTGAGATGTTCTCCACTATGTCAACGGTTAAAAAAAAACAATAAAAACACCGTAGGTAACATCTGTATTACAGATAATTTACAAATGTTATGTTTTTATTGATCTGTGTTGATTCCTTTATTGCAGATCTCATGAAAAACCTGGACCACCCTCACATTGTGCGTCTCATCGGGGTCATTGAGGTCGACCCGGTCTGGATCGTCATGGAGCTCTACGAACATGGAGAGGTGTGGTTCTGAGTTCAGACTGTAAAGTTGAGCAGCTTCTCGTGCATCTGGCCTGATTATCACAACCAGTACAGTTAGTCATTGTTATGCTCATGTGTGTGTTTATCTGCAAGCTGGGAAACTACCTTGTGGAGCAGCAGTACATCCTGACCACAGCAAAGCTAACGCAGTACTGTCTACAAATCTGCAAAGCCTTGGCTTACCTAGAGGGACTCAGCATGGTACACAGGTAACATCGCTAAAGTGAACAAACAAGCAACTCAGGCTTTTTTAAAATTTGTACCTTACTTTTCTATGTTGGTCAAAGTGCAGGGACTTTCAGTTAATCTCTTTAACAACCTCTTTAGTTCTGTATCTAAGATCATTCATGGAAAGTTAAGTGGAAAGATAAGGTACACCAGCAGCAGGGGTAACTGTTGCTTTCTGCTCTTTCCATTTAAGCAACTCCTGAAATCTTTAAGCCACTGCAATATTTCTGGAATTTCATTTTTATCTCTTATCACTGCTTGTGTTTGCAGAGATATCGCCGTTAGAAACGTCCTGGTTGCATCCGCTGAATGCGTTAAGCTCGGAGATTTTGGACTCTCTCGCTACGTTGATGAACAAGAATATTATAAAGGTACAGAAACGCAGCTGCCCTGTATCCATTTATCCTTTTTATTTATTTATTTATTTATTTATTTGGGTTTTATAAATGTCAGTAAAACACAATTTAACTTCCAGTGTATTTTTGGATCCTGTTCTCTTCCTCTGTGTGCAGCCTCTGTCAGTCGATTACCGATCAAATGGATGGCTCCTGAATCCATCAACTTTAGACGCTTCACCTCAGCCAGCGACGTCTGGATGTTTGGTAATGAGAAAACACACCTTCCTACTAACCAATAGACACTTCATGAAAAGTCTTTTTTACACTGTTCATTTTAATTTTTAAATCTATTTATGTAGACATGGTCTGTCAAAGGGAACTATGAAGCAAACCCTGAACGAAACCAAACCGAGTAAAATCAGCTCTAAATACTGAAACCATATGGGAGTCCATGTAATGCTCACTGAATCGAGCCTCTTTATGCTGACACATCATGTTAGGCTTCTCTTCATTTTTTTTTATGGTCAGAACAGTCTGTGTGAAGCTCACCGCAGTGACAAAAAATGCATACACGGATCATAGAGTTCCTCCTAACAACTCACCAGAAGAAGTCCTATTTTAGTTTTTTATCGTTTGTTAACACTCACCTAAAGTCTGCTCTCAAATCCTCCACAGAAAAGCTATGGGACTAGATTAGTGCTCATAGTCTCTAGCAACCTGGAACATTTCTAGATGAAGTTTCTTTATTTGTTTTTCCATAGTCAAACATTTGGTTACTGTTTTAGAAACTGCATGTAAATTATAAAGGATGGAAATCTGACAGCTACTGAGAAAATGGCTCCCAACAGAATTAGTGCGTCAACTTTCACAAAAGAAAAACGTGCTCCAGTTTAAGAGGGAAAAAAGGGCCAGCTCCTAAGAAAAAGTATTCAAACCTCTTAAAAAATGTAAGTTTTTATAAGAGCATATTTGTAAAGTAGAAGGAAAACAGTACAATTTTCAGAATCTTGGCAAGTAAAAATTGAAAAGTGTGGCGCACATTCAGACCGAGACTCTCTTTCTACAACAAGATCATTTCAGAATACTTTGGTTCTGTGCATCACTATCTAAAAATAGAATGGCACAACCACAAACCCAGCAACACATAGGTAGGTTTGTGGGGAACAAGAGCATTTTTAGTGAAGCGGCCAAGAGGCCTGAGGCAATTCTGGGGGAGTTACCGGCCCCCAAAGCTCCAGAAGCAGATGGATAAAGATGAACAGAGTGACCAGAACTGAAGCAACATTTCTTTGAGATACGGACTAAAATCAAAAGTCAGAGATGATTACTTGGTAAAGCTGATGCTCTTATTGAAAAATGTTCAAACCAAATATTTTTAGCCCATCGCCTGCTTTATGTCTTTCGATAATATACCAGATTTATCACCGACAAAGTCAACCATGGGTGTGTCTTCAACAGGTGTGTGTGTTTGGGAGATCTTCTCGATGGCCCAGCAGCCTTTTTACTGGCTGGAAAACGGGCAGGTGATCAACCAGCTGGAGTCCGGAGTCCGGCTCCACAAACCCCAGCAGTGCCCTCCCCCCATCTACGGCCTGCTCACCCGCTGCTGGGCCTACGAGCCCCACAGCCGCCCCACCTTCAGGGAGCTCGTCTTCTCCTTCAGGTGCACACACACACACACACGCACTCCTCCAAATGTCGGGCTTTTACTCCAGTAGCAGTTGGATTGCTTACACATGCTTGTTATTTGACAGTGAGATCCACAAGATGGAGTTGGAGCAGGAAACAGATGTTACAAGAGTAAGGTCTCAGTCTTTCTCCTCCACGCGCACAGACCCCCCACCAAAGGTTAGTTAAGCCAAAGTTCACTTCTGATTCTGAATAGCTAACAACTTTTCACACCTTGGTGCTGACAGCTTTAGAAAGAAATAGATGAAAAGTGACTGCGCTGCCTAGATGGTGCGACTTCAATTTTCCTCTGAGTCTTTGTTTATTGTCAGAATTTGTTCCGATTGTTGTTGTATTAATACTCTAATTTTCTTCTGTTCATATTAAATTAACTATGAAATACTCAGCATTAATTTTCTCTTTTTCTGCTCCTCCATCATCAGCCATCCAGAGCTCAAGGCAACACCCTCGCACGCATAAAGGTAACCAAAAAGCAGAACATTGATCTAAGAGTTGTGTGGCAAAAACCACAGTTAGACTGAAAATAACCCAGATTTTAAGAAATACAAAAAGAGAAATAGCAATGCCAGTAGTTTCATTTGCGTCCGTGTGCTTTTTAGGCTCCGGAGAAAGACAGCAGGATGTTGTGGGAGAAAGAGAGAGTGGAGGACACTTTACAGAGACAGAGGCGAGAGATGCTGATGGACAAACAGTGGCTGGAGCAGGAAGAGAGACAACTGGTGAGACATGTCGCTCGCTCGCACCAAAACACGTACACCCTAACCTGAACTACTACCGACAAACTGGGCACCACACTGCTGCATTCACTGACGCAGAACCATGTTGGTTTTCTTTGGCTCATAGGATCCTGTGGTGAGACAAGATTCACTAACCAAGGTATTTTTTTTTCCACCACTGGAAATTTCTCTGACGAATTTAAGTGCATATGTTAAATAATAGCAACCCAATTCTGCTCATATATTTACATGCACTCATCAGGAAATGTAATATTAATGGTAAATTTGGACCTTTTTTAGCAGTTCATAAAACAGAACCAGATAAAAAGGTGTGGAAGTTCGAATTCATTCTGGATTTTCTACACAATGTGTATTTTTATAAGTTATAAGTTTATAAGGGGGTAAAAAATGTGGACCATGAGTATTTTGAACTTGGGCAATTTGACCCGAATGGTCAAACTGACCTATAGGTTCATATATATTCATATAAAGTTTAACCAAATATTAGTCAGGGTGTAGTATGATTTTATTTGACCTTGTGTGAATAAGACAGTCCTAAAATAAGTTGGGTCGTCTTTGTGTGGGTAAAAGTTGGTCTGGCTGCACCAACAAACAACTTTTTACCTCAAAAGATTTTTTTTTTTATTACAGAAATATAACTCATCAAATTTCCTGCTTTTCTATTTTTATTTTTTTTTATCTACAGCTTCCTGAAAAAAGCCCAGCAAATGGTGAGTCCTGGTCATCGGTTTTATTTGGTTTTATTTCCTGATGTCATCAGCCGTATTAAGGAATAAGGCTGTTGCATCTTCATTTATTGAGAGAACAGAAAATGACCAAGCTGCTTCTCTCCATTGTTAATTTAACCAGGACTGGTTTTTGGTCACACAAGGGTTCCGCTCTCAGAAAAGAGAGTCTCGATCATACGGTCCTTACGGGTTTTTACACAAGTAATGACGTCAAAGCTCAATGACCAGGTCATCTGACCTCTTGCTCGTCCTGCGACTCCCTCTCAGAAAATTTCATAATTAGTCATTTAGTTATTGACGTGTAGAGCCAAAGGTTTCCAAAGTTCTCTCTGTGTGTTACTCAGACGAGTTGCTATACTCCCCCACAAGTATTAGACCAGCATTCATCACTTCTAAATCAAACGAATGGCTCATTAACCAGCTTACAACCAAACACATGCACTCAAGCGACAATGGAACGGCTTAAATCAAAGCTGCATCGAACGTTTTATTAAATATTTTAAAGAGTCTTGAGTTAACTTTTGATTTTTTTTGACTCAGGTCCCCCGGAGAAATCCTCAATGCCTCCCACCGCCTCACAGACTCGGCCCACAGCCGAGCTGGACCGGTCCGGAGACGAGGTCTACACCGGCGTCATGGCGATGGTGAAGCAGGTGGTGCAGCTGAAGAACGAAGTCAACACGCTGCCCGCCTCGGAGTATCCCACCGCTGTCAAGGTACACTCATCTCTTGGAGTCTTGGTGACTCCATGCTCCTCATCGTTGGTTGTAAGTGAAAACACCAGGAGAGGGCGCTCTTCACTCTTTCTCACTTTGCTGTCTGCAGGCTGTAGGAATCACTCTCCGGAGTCTGATTCAAAGTGTTGATGAAATTCTGCCGTCTCTGCACAGCTCAGTCACCACAGAGGTAAACTTTAGATGTTTATGCCTCATCTATGGGTTTAAAGCTTAATCACGATATTTTTCTGTCACTCGAACAATGGATAAGATAGATGAAAAAAGGCTTTGAGATGATCTTCAGAGTGATAAGACTATCGCTTGACTTCCTCCCCATCTCAGATCGAAGGCACCAAGAAACTCCTGAACAAGGATCTGGGCGAGCTCATCAACAAGATGCGGCTCGCCCAGCAGAACTCTGTAACCTCGCTGAAGGAGGAGTGTCAGAAACAGATGCTGGCCGCTGCCCACACGCTAGCGCTGGACTCCAAAAACCTGCTGGACGCCGTGGACCAGGCTCGGGTCAGGGCCAACCTGGCCAAGCCCAAACCCAGCTCCCAAGATGCAGGAGGAGGCGAGCCGGATGAGTAAAGGAAAATGCGTTCCCGGCTTTGTAAATAAAGATTGATGTTTGAAGTTAAACTGAAATAATTATCAGGATACATGGAACTTTAAAAGCAGCGATTTTGTACTGCTTATTCTTTATTTTCGATGTTAGAACACTGTGTTAATAAGCACTTCCTGTTCCTCACTCGACGGCAAAATATTTCTGTGATGTTGATGCATCACAGCAAGTATTTTTCTGCAGGCAGAGTTCTGAGTTGGAGCATTTTGTAAATGCTTGAATTAAAAATGTATGCAAACACTGTCTCCTCTTATCAGTTACACTTATTTGACTTCAGGAGGACGATGAGAGACTTAAGACCCACCAACTGCTATCAAGGCAATCGGTGTTTCCTGAACACCTCAGCAAAACCACAGGCTGGCTGCCTCCTTATCACACCACATAGAGGCAGTAATTCATGCAGAAGGAGCCCCACCCAAGTATAGTGTGCATAGACATAGACGTACATAGCAAGGGAGGAATTCTGCTAAATGACAATTTTCAGGCCGAAAGCTTCATTTGTGTTTGAGAATTTACCCATTCCTGATTTGAGGTATGGGTATATAAAAAGGTCACAGTACATAAACGTTGTTTGAAGAGGGCAGCGCAAAAACTTTATGCATATCACAAAGTTATCACTTAGGAGATATACTCTGTGTGTGGATATGTTTATGTCTGTATTTCAACGTTGCACCTTTCTGGTACAGGTCCGAGCAGGTTTTGTAAAGCCACAAAACAGGTTCACATATACATGCCACGATTATTAGTAAAGCATTTCAACTAAAATAAAACAGGACTGCAACCTCTCCACTGTGGGAAAGACCAAACGGTTGTTTAAGGACTTCGGGGACAAAATTGTAGACCTTCATGAGGTTAGACTGGGCTGCAGGACAATAGGCAAACATTTTAGTAAGATTCAAAGTCTACTGGTGCAATTGTTAGCAAATGGAAGACACTCATGACGACTGTCAATCTTCTTCTAGCCTTGTGGAGTATCAATGATCATGAGAAAAACGAGGGATCAACCCAAAACTACACAGAAGGGCTTGTTCAATGACATAGGACCACAATCTCAAGGGTTGCCATAGTTACATGCTGTGTTGTCATGGATTAAAATCTCCAAGCACATCTCAAAGTCTCTCTGAAGTTTAGGCAATGACCATGTGGATGGTCCAGGAGAGGCAAGAGAGAAAGTCTTATTTTTCCCTCTTGCTTTCCAGAGGGATAAACATGGAAGAGAGTATACTCCGTTTTAATTAGACAGGAATGTTCTTCGTTGCCAATTCTGTCTTGTCTCCCTTCACCTTTGCAAAATTTGTATGTCCATGCAAAGATTTATAGAGCTCCAGGTATTTATAAATGGCAGATGTGTTAAATAATTAACTTAAGTTAAAAAAGAGAGTTGCACCTGCTCTCATTTTTGGCTCATTGTTTTGTTTTTTTCCTTACCAACAAAGATGCTCTGCAATTTTTAAGAAAAAATTCTTACGTGTGAATCCTGCTGCATTTTCAGCAGTAAATAAAGAAGGTGTCTCTACATGTCTGACAGAGGAATGTGTCCTTGCAGGATTCTTGGGCAAAAACAATGTAACATCAATTTAAAACCCAATTTGAATCTACAGCGCTGCAGTATTTCCCCATTCAGATTTTTTCTTTTGATTTTTTTTTTATTCTTTCAGATCAAATACATCATAATGTCAGGAAAAATAGCCTGGGGAGACAAAAAGAAAGTGTTTCAAATAGTAATTTCAATGAATTTTATATATACTACATATTTTATATATACTGTATACTATATACACACATGGTGATGCCAGTGTGATGATGTGGGGCTGCTTTACTGCTTTACCCTTCACAAATGAAGCAACTTGTTAATTATATTTTCTATTTCCTCAGGTTATCTTTGACATTAAAGCTGATTCAATTTAAGTGTAACTATGATTAAAAACAGGAAATCTGTAAAGGGGCAAATACTTTTTTTCACATTATTCAACATGATGAAAGCAACTTAAAGGCCAGACAATGTTTCCTGACGTAAGAAGAATAAATAAGGGTGGAGTTTGCCTCCTTCTCACATGTTCTCAAGGTTGGGCTGTTCTTTATAAAAGCGACACTCAGTCGCTTTCCAAGCCATTCCTCATTCTTCGTCTTTTTGGTCCTTTCACTCAGCAGGTGAGACTTTTATTTTGATCATTTCAGGGCATCTTAAAACAACTCGGCTTGGAGTGATCAGGTAGCAGAAATTATTTATGACAGTAAAATGTTCCTGTATCCACACCACTATTGGTGTATTTAAATTGTTTTTTTTTTTTTTACATGTTTAGGATGATAGCAACAGCTAAAAAAAATGTGGGGGAAAAAAAGCTATAAATAATGTAATTAGTTTTAATAGTGCAAAACCGATGCAATGCCTCACCTTTTAAGGGTTGGGGACATTCACCCTAGTGCGCGATTTGGGGGCTTTATTTTAGAGGAGCTGTGACATTATACCTGTGCTGCTCTGCAGCCAGAGGGAATTGTGTAGCACATTCCAACCTAAACGTAGGGTGGAAAAGAAAAAATATTTCTCTCTCCTTGTATTTCAGTCGGAGGGAGGGGATCGTCTTCCAGGTCAGCAAGGTTAGTGCCGACTGGTTCTGCCTCTGTTCTGAGCAAAAGAAGCAGTTTGAGTCATTTTAGTTGACAAGATCTAGATTAGAGTGGCATATTGCATCCTGCCTTTACATCATTTACTGTTTATTGGTAATTTTATATAGATTTACTGTGCAGGATAATTTGTAACTTTCATATTGGATGCCATCCCACTGAAAATATATGACGTTTTTTTTCTCACAATTTCAGATGCATAAAAATGCATGTTACCAGCAACTAATGGAGCATCCAAAAGGAGATGGTGCTTTAAAACAAGAATGCCACAATAATGGGTAGGAGGCTTTCTTCAAGGTCTAAATGACTTTCTCTTAATATCCAGATTTGAACCCAATATTTGACTTGGGTCAAATATTATAACCTCCCACAAGGTTCTCACTATTGTTTGCTGGAGTTTTGGCCAATTCATCCTGACAGAACTGGTATAACTGGGTAATGGTTGGGTTTGGTCAACAACACCCATTTCAAACAGCAACGAAATTTATAAGAAAATGGATTACCTTACAAGCTTGTAATGTATAATTACTGCATGGTTCTTTGACAGTTTTTAAACATTACTTTCTTACACTTAAAATGTAAAATCAATGCTTGTTCTTTTACTGAAACCTCCAAAACAAAACCAAGTGATTTAAAGCAATAAAGAACGCACCCTGAACTAAAACAAGAAGAATTTATCTCAATTTTATCCAGTTCATCCAGCTGCTTTGCACGCTACCACAGCAGTCCAAGTTATTTATGATGCAAGTCTGCCTTACTTAGTGAGTTTTCCGCAATCTGCGTAAACATGGCGACCTGATTGCTTACACCTGTGAATCAGACGTCGCTGCAGACAAAGTTATACGCAGCAGAATTGATATGCATTTCCAATAATACATATTGATGTTTAAACCCATCTTTGCCCAGATATAAGATATAAAGCAGGTTTCAATTTCAATCTAAATACAATTCGAATTAATTATCAGATATAAATTGAAATGCAAAACTGAATTTTAACTCAACACTTGAATGATAATGAAACTTTATCTCAAATTTTAATTACATATGGAACCTGATTTACATCATCAGATCAGTTGTGCTTCTAAATGCTTCAAATCTCATTAGTGTTATGCACTCATGTTAAAATGCATTAAAATGGCCGTTTTCAAATCTCTTGTCAAAATACTTATGCAAACTTTGCATTTAAATATGTCAAATCAAATTTTCTGTAAAAATTGTGAAGTCCTATCGGCACTTTTCAAAAAGGACTATAATATACACACACATTTACTGTAGAATGAAGAAGCTGATCCTTGATGTTGACACTGGAGTCGATGATGCTCAGGCCATCATGATCGCCCTCACTGCTCCAGATGTGGAGGTTTTGGGGATCACCTGCACCCATGGCAACACTCTTCTGGAGAACGTCCTCACAAACACCCTGCGAGTCCTGAAAGTCTGCAACAGGCTGGACGTACGTCGACACAGAGGTTTCGTTAGTCTGGTTTGTTCACTTTGCTGGATGTTTTACAATTACACGCTCTGTCCAACAGATTCCAGTTTATGAGGGTTTCTCGAAGCCTCTGCTGGACAGAAAGCAGCATGCGTCGGATTATCATGGGAAAGACGGACTGGGGGACGTCCCAGACCCAGACCCAGACGCTCCAGGTGTGGAGCTGCTGCAGAAGGAGACAGCTGCGCAGGCGATGCTTAAAATTGCAAGGGAAAATTCAGGAGAGGTGGGAAAATCACGCTTTTTTTGTCACCACAGACGCAAAACCGCCTTCGGCACGGTCCGCCTCAAGCTCCAAATTTATATTTATCGTGGCTTGCAGGTGATCCTTGTGGCTACTGGACCCCTGACTAACCTTGCAGTCGCTGTGCAGCTGGACCCTTCCTTCCCCAAAAATCTGAAAGCGCTCTACATCATGGGAGGAAACACCGAATGTGGGCAAACTTTTTTTTTATTTATTTTTTTATAGAAATTCAACCCCTGGAGACTCTTTTATTTACCCACCTGCTTTATCCACGCTTACAGCTCGGGGTAACACCACTTCGTGTGGTGAGTTCAACTTTGTGGCCGACCCTGAAGCGGCTTTCATCGTTTTGGACCGCTACACCTGTCCCACCTACATCGCTGCGTGGGAGTTCAGCTGCAGGAACAGCCTCCCATGGGTGAGACCTAAAACACAAACGCAATGAATAAGAAGATTTACTGCTTTAATTCTTGTTTAATTATTTAATTATTTTACTTACATAAGGTTTGAGAGAAGGAAAATGGAACAAAAGAAATTCTACCCGCCTTGATGCATCACGTTCTCTCAAAAATTAGAACAAAGGACATAAATTATTCTATGTAGTCTAAAAGGCATTTGGAAAACTGGAAGAAAAAAAAAAATCTGTAAAAATGCCATTTGCATCACTAAAATCAAAGATAGGCAAGAATACAATTCAAATAAGAACGCAGGAGAGTTTTAAATGTGTGACAAATGTCATGTGGGCTTTAATAAAAAGATGGAAACAATTGAATGCAACTAAATATTTACTTAAATTATTTTTCTAGTCTTTCTGGGACGAGTGGCTGTCCGTAAAGACAGAGAAGGCTGCCTTCATCAGGAAGATATCAGAGCTTTCAATGAAGGTAAGTTCAGTATAACGCAATTTCTTTGCGATTGTTTGCAGCAGCTGCATTGTCTTGCTCAATGTGTGCGCAGAAAGCTCGTTCAGATGAGTATCAAAAAGAAGTAATAGCTGGGCAAGGCTTTAATCCCTGCGACGTGTTCGCGCTTGCCGCTGCGGTCGACGACGGCTTCATAACGGAGAGTGAGAAGGTCAGCCTCCGTCGCTGTCGTTACTTTTTTTTTTTTTTTAAATCCCAGCTTGGTTAAAAGTGATTCCTCCGGCAGGTGGCAGTGACAGTGGAGCTGAATGGGAAACACACCCGGGGTATGATGGTGCTGGACTACATAGAGTGCCTGAAGAAGGAGCACAAGGCCGTCATCATGAAAACAGTTGACCTGGAGAAGCTGAAGAAAATGCTGTACGACGCCGTAAAGTAGAAACATCACCATGAAACACGAGGAGAACCTGAAACGAGCTTTTGGGTTTAGAGCAAACATTTTTCAGAATCCTTCAGCCTGCATTAATCTGCATAAAGAGGAAAAAAAAACTTTGCAACGTTAACAACTGATTGGGTCTTTTTTTTTTTGTCTTTCTATAACTTTAAAATTTAACCCTGTCAATTGGTTGCTCTGGATTATATTTTAACATTAAGACAGTACAACGGTGTGAATGTTTCTTTTTTTTTTCTCCTCTACCGACAGATTTTTGTGATTCATTCTTTTTAATGAACAGAAACGAATGGATGGAGGATGCAGAACTATAGTTGCAAAATAAACCTCTGCTTTCATATAAAGATGTTTTTTGTGTTTTTATGAATACACCAACTCCCTTGACCGTCACCTTTTCTGTGATTGTAAGATCTAAAAAAAAATCTAATCAAAGCTTTTATTCTCTGGCTTCTAGTAATGAGGTAAATTTTGATCAATTTTGAAATAAATTGCACTCGCACTTCGTGGCAACCTAAAATCATTTCAAGCTGCAACCACTGAAACTGAAGCAGCCTGTTGAAACAGGTTTTCTGTCAGTTCCAACTTTTTGGCCAATACTTTTCGTTATGATCATAATTAAGATTTCCTTCATCTGTGTGGGTTTTATAACGTTAATTGAATCTGGCATTAAAAGTATAAATTAGTTCATATTTAGCAAGTGAGCTGGGGTTTTTTTTTTGTTTATTTTCTTGCATGAACTTGTCATGTTATGATGCTACAGTGCATTTGCAAAGTATTCCCAGGATCTCAATTTTTGGACATTTTATGTTAGACTCCAGTTCTAAAATGCATCAAATTTCTTTTGTTTTTGCTTTAAAATCCTGTACATGATCCTCCATAATGCAAAAGTGAGATAATTTATTACAAACAATTTAAGTAAAAACCCTTCAGGCGAAGATTCAATGATAACTAAGGAAGTCAGAAGAGACTTGAACCTCAATCAATTCTTAAGGTTTAAATCAGTGCTGATACATTGACATTCCAGAGATTTGATGGGAACTCCAATGAATATCACAAGAAAACTGTTTTTAAAAATCCCCAGTAGAAAGAAGGCTTACACATGTTGAAGAACTACAGGGAGATGTGGGTTTCTCCTCCAAGCACCCAAACTGAGGTAGTTTAAGTTAATAAAACCCTTTATTGAAAGTGCTTTGGAATGTACAACTTAAGGAAAAAAGAAAAAAAACGTCTGCATCCCATGTGTCTCCACTTCATCAAGCAGAATTATCTGTTTGTTTTTTTTGAACACAACTAAAAACCAACATTTTTTTTTCTTCAAAATGACACCTTTCGGCTTATATTACAACAATTCAGCAGTCACACAAGGAGGACATTGATGAAGGTCTGGTTTGTCCAGTTGGTTTTTTTTTGTCTGGAGAAAGTACAAACACGTCGCCGTTTACTGGAGTTCAACAGAAGAGCTGACACAACCAAAAGGAGCCAGCTCAGCCTCAATCAAGCCAGAGTCTCAGTTCTCCAAGAGTCAGCCAGAAGTCTCTCTCAGTAACATCCAGCTAGAAACAGAAAGTCGGAGACTTTTTCTCTTTTTCTTTTTGTTTGTTTTGAGTTCATCTGGAACCAGCTTGCATCCGATTAGAAATTGAAAAGGTTCCTACTGGACTCGGTACTTGTAAAACCAGCAGAGACCTTGGGTGAAGTTCCAGCCCAGAGATATAGAGAGGAGGTAGAGGAGGCCGAGCAGAGCAAAGGGGTAGAGGAGCACCACAGTGTTCGACAGGAAGGGCAGAGCTGTAAGAAAGAAACCGTTAAAAACACACCTTCACCTAAATTCTACCCTGTGGCAGAAAAAGACATTTTTGTTTCTTGCAAGGCAGAATCAATTTGATATGCATAAGTCTCACCGTTGTAGCCCAAGAAGGTGATGTAGAGATAGTAACCGATGGCGATGAGCCACAAAGTGTTCCCAACAAAGTAACCCAGGAACCAGTCTGAGTTTATTACCACGAGATCTGTGAAAAACAAAAACAAAAAAAACCCCCCAACAGATCCACATAAAGAGTATGTCTGCAGATCCACACAGTGCAACACAGCAAGAAGGAAACAACATACTCACGGTTGATAAAGAAAAGCTGCAGAAAATGCAGAATGACTAGAAGTGGGTAGAAAGCATTTAGATGGACATCAAATGAGTAACCCCACTCAACGTCAAAGCTTCTGCTCGGGTGTTTCAGCAGATATTTGTTGCTGATAAACCTGGAAAAGAAAATTACATTTTAGCGTGTCTATCAGCGATCGCTTTGGTATTTTTAATCACCACGGTAACTCACCACATAAGGGTTGATATGAGCAGACCAACACCTATGCAGTCGACA
Source organism: Poecilia mexicana (assembly GCF_051168715.1). Lineage (NCBI taxonomy): Eukaryota > Metazoa > Chordata > Actinopteri > Cyprinodontiformes > Poeciliidae > Poecilia > Poecilia mexicana. The sequence goes on from NW_028263371.1 coordinate 29,422,340, forward strand.
AAGACCACCCACAGCAGCAGCTTCAAAGTCTCCACGACTCCCATTTCCAGAACAAGACCAAAACCGATCGTTGATACTGCAAAAACAAAGAAATGTGAATTGCGCTAATTTAAATGTTTAATTTATTAATCAAATGCAACAAGTTCAGGTTTACCACACAGCCAGATGCTGAGAAGGACCAGAAATGCGGGATCATCCCTTGCCCACTGGTCCTTTGTCTGTTTCCTGTAGTGGAAGTTGCGGTAGACCCTCTGTGGCGACGTGAACAGGTAGAGCATCTGCCACAAGGCGAACTCAAAGTCCATCTGTCTGAAATGGAGAAGTCGCCGTAGGTATTTGTAGCGCTTGGCACCTGCTGTGTGACGGGCAGCATCCCTGGAGCTGGGGTCGCCGTTACTCTGTGGCGAGGTAGTCGGCAGCATGGTGCCTGAACACAAATCAGAAAACGGCAGGTTTAGAAAGGCAGCAATCAAAAATCTGAGTTAACAACTCTCTCATGCGGGATTCCTCCATTTTCACGTCACTTTTGTCTTGCCATACTACTTGCATACCAGTTGCACTGTAAATGTAATGAACATGTATTGTTATCACATACATTAAGTTTAAAAGCAGCTTACATAAATCTTGTAGAACATTTATCTGCAGTATAGTTGTATCATGTTTTACAAACCTTCTCCAACAGTACAATATCATAATACATAACCAGCTACATGCATTATACATGTCTACACTCGCATTGTGACTCAGACACAACTCAAATAATGATACTTATATCAAATAGAAACCATTAATAAGGAGCTAAAAACTAAATGAGAGAGGTAGCACGAGCTCCAACTGCTATATATACAATGCTTAATCAAAACCTACGAATTATGCATCTCTTATAATATATATACCAGTAATATATACCAGTAAATCCCTTCTTGACTGTACTGGATCAAAATATACTCATTCACAAGCCATAAAATATTATACATCGTTTTTATTTCACGTTGTTTGCTAACAAACACCAGCTACCTAGCTTGTTGCTAACAAGTCTGAGAATTAGAGAGGGCCTGTCTAGTTCTATCTAAAACCGGCACCTGGCTGATATTTTAATTAACAAAAAATCATTTGGCAAATGAATAATTACCTAATTTTGGTTTAATCCTCCTCGAAAACAAACAATTACCCTTCTAGACTCTGTAGCTGCTTGGAAAACGTTTCCTGGACTGTCGCGAAAGTGCACACGTAGTTACTTCCGGTAAATTCTCCCTGTTCATCATGGGAAATGTAGTCTGTGATTTCCAGTCGTTCTACAACCCCTTTTCCCGTAGAGTTATCAGTGAAACCTGATGCGTGCTAGTAAAAAAATGTGTGTTAAAAACTTACAAGGCTTCATTACAGAGGAACTGTTGCGTCAAGCTGAAAATCTAGGAAAAACAAAGAGTTTCGGACACAATTTAGGAGATTTCAGTGCAATATAGTAGATCTCAAAAGCCTACATATCTAAACATGTTTTGTTATTTTAAAAAGTACGATGAGAAATAATTTAAGAACTTTTCCATAATTCATACTTCATAACACACACGTTTCCAAAAAAGGTAATGCAGATCAATCAATGTTGCGCAGGATCAGAACTCACTTTCTGGAGGAACATGTCGGTTTAAGGTGATTCTGCTAAGTAGCCAAATCAAGTCAAAATTCTGAGATTAAAATCAGAATTCTGCAAATAATAAATAGGCAAATTAAATAAATTTTAAAAAATCTATGCGGACAGCCTGCGTGGCTGTCTTGGTATAAAAAATGTGATGGACCCTGCAAAGCTTAACTTTAATAGGAAAGCCATTCATTCAACTCACTACTTACATTACACACACTCTAAACCAGAACGTTGAGAATAAAGTTAGAATAGATTTTTAAAATCCTCTTTCGTGAAACACATAGAGAAAAATATTTTAAAAATCATTAATAATAATAATAATAATAATAATAATAATAATAATAATAATAATAATAATAATAATTGTCCAATAAGCATAAAACTTATTAAACATAATTCAGATAGTGTCAGTCTTGAATAAAAAAGTTAATAGGTAAAGAAACTTTTATTGTGAAAATTCAGGATGCATAGCGGAAGTGAACCACAGCGTTTCCGTTGACGCCATAGTCGCTTCTCCGGTGAAATAACTAACATCACCGCTGTTCTGGTCGAGAAGGCCAAATAGCAAAAGGTGAGAACCAACAACACATTTTACATGTATGCAGGTGCAGACAAACATGTTAAGCAAGCAGAAGACGGATGAAAAAAATATATTTTGAAGCGCGTTTATTTTGGTTCCGTGTAACAACCCTCACTGTCAGTGTCCTTGAGTATGTTAGCTAACGTTATTAGCTCCCTGGGAGATTCATGTAACCACATCATGTTCTATTAAATAAAGCCCGTTATTCATTAAGTAGCATTTTAAAAACTTAGAATAACATTAAGTCCGTCCTTACCCCTGCAAATTTCGGAGAAACGTCAGGTAATTTACTTTGGGCGCAAAGACACTTGTTATTGTTGACAGGAGCTAACTATTGATTCAGACTAATAATGTTTCTCTGTTACCAGCTTCATTAGTCAGTATTACTTCTTCTATTACTTATTTTTACAGCACATGCTGCAGTTGTCAGAGACATTTTTAAGCACCTTTCGCCTTTCTCTGCTTTGTTCTGCTTTTATCATTTTACAAGAGCTTCTTCTTGTCATTGATTACTAATGAATACAATTTCAAGTCTTAACACGTTTACAATAATATTTTGGAACAAAGAATGACTAAAAAGTATCCCTCTCAATTTTCTTGTTAACCAGCTTAATCTTCCTGTTTTTAGTTTGATAGTAACACCTGACTTCTGTCAAGCATTAATGTTTTATATTCAGATGTCTACAATGTTTTAGCAACTTCATGCATTTGAGTCAGGAACAGTCTGAAACCTAGGAAAATGACTTGAATCTCTGGAAATTTAATAAACAAATCTTCTCTTTATTTTTTTTCACTTCTTAATGCAGTGTATTCTGTTGCATGTCACAATAAACCTCAGTATTTTGCCTTGCAGCGTCATGTTGCGACTGCCAGCAGTTGGTCGAGCTCTTGCCGGGGCTGCAAAGGGCAGCCTGGCTCCTTCCAATCCCAGTAAGATCCAACAACACTTACTATTTAAGTTTTATTGCCAAACATCACATCTTTTTATCTTATTGCTGCAAAAAATTGATTACTTTTTTGCAGCATAGTAGTAAATGTCAAATATTTTGTTTCTGTAATTGCTGATCAAGTGAAGCAGTTTTAGCTAATCGTTCATTTTCTTTGTGCATCTTTAGTGCGCTCTGCTGTGCGTGCTGCCAGCAACATGGTGGAAGTGTTTGTGGATGGGAAACCAGTGGAGGTGGAGCCTGGGACCACAGTCCTGCAAGTAAGAATCCTCAGACGGGTTTGATGCAAACTAAAAGAGTTGTGTGTCGTGATTCATTTGAAAGTATTTACTAAATGTAATAACTGATGATTATTTTGATCAGCTGAAAGAGACATTATGATCAGGCCAATACAGATATCAGCTCTTTCTTGAGGTCTGAATGGCTGATTGGTTTTCTTTTCAGGCTTGTGAGAAAGCAGGGATTCAGATCCCGAGGTTCTGCTACCACGAGCGTCTCTCAGTTGCAGGAAATTGCCGGATGTGTCTTGTGGAGATCGAGAAAGCCCCGAAGGTATTTTTACATTGGGCTGAATGTGAAGTAGTATTAAACTTACTTGGCATCACCTTGAGATGGTTTATGACAACGTTTATAACAGATGTGGGTATGCTTGTGCTCTCCAGCCAGTGGCAGCCTGTGCCATGCCCGTCATGAAAGGTTGGAATATCCTCACAAACTCGGAAAAGACACGCAAAGCCAGGTACAGGATTTAATGACCACTGTGTGATTTTCACAGTACAATGCTTTTAGGATTTAGAAGATGGCAAATAAACTTTGTGAACGTGTCACCCATTAGAGAGGGTGTGATGGAGTTCTTGCTGGCAAACCACCCACTGGACTGCCCCATTTGTGATCAGGGTGGAGAGTGTGACCTGCAGGTAAAGTTTGCCTCTGTCCACAAGAAAGACTTTATCAGGATCTTAAGCCGTAGATGCTAGGAAAGTGAAATCTGTTTTCAGGACCAGTCCATGCAGTTCGGCTCAGACCGCAGCCGTTTCACAGAAGGGAAGAGAGCAGTTGAGGACAAAAATATCGGACCGCTCATCAAGACCATCATGACCCGCTGCATCCAGTGCACACGCTGCGTCCGGTGAGTCAACCATACATCCGTCTGACCAGGTCAGCTGATCGGCAAGGATTCAATCATTGTTTTTCTGAATTGTTTCCCAGTTTTGCCAGCGAGATCGCCGGAGTGGAAGACCTGGGAACAACGGGAAGAGGAAACGAGCTGCAGATCGGGACATACGTGGAGAAGATGTTCATGTCAGAGCTGTCCGGGAACGTCATAGACGTCTGTCCTGTCGGGGCTCTGACCTCCAAACCCTACGCTTTCACCGCCAGACCATGGGAGACGAGGTAGAACAGGGTTTAGTGCTCCTCTATGACCATGCAAAACGGTACATTTCTGTTCATTTCCATCGTTCTTGCAGGAAAACTGAGTCAATCGACGTGTTGGACGCTGTGGGCTGCAACATCGTGGTGAGCACAAGAGGAGGTGAGGTGATGAGGGTGATGCCCAGGCTGCATGAAGACATTAATGAAGAATGGATCTCTGATAAAACCAGGTGATGCACCAATACACCAAAACAGGAACTTGTCCCCCTCCCACAGATGTTTAATCAATTAATTAAATGTGTTCACAGGTTTGCTTACGATGGGCTGAAGAGGCAGAGGCTGACCCAACCCATGGTGAAGGACAAATCAGGTCAGCTGACGCCAACCACATGGGAGGATGCTCTCACTCGTGTTGCAGGAGCTGTAAGTTTTCTTTACTCTACTGGTTTCTGTTTAGCTACATGCTCTAATTTGATGTGATTACCTGCACAGCTCCAGAGCGCTCAGGGCAGCGAGGTCGCGGCTATCGCAGGAGGGATGGCGGACGCCGAAGCTCTGGTTTCCCTCAAAGATCTCCTCAACAGACTCGACTCTGAGAGCCTCTGCACCGAGGAGGTCTTCCCCATGGCAGGAGCAGGGTGAGGAAGGCTCCACTTCCCTTTCACTTCACATTGTTCCTAAAATCGAACGGCGCTGAATCATTGCTCTCTCTTCAGCACCGACTTGCGCTCCAATTACCTGCTGAACTCTCGCATCGCCGGCATCGAAGAGTGTGATGTCCTGCTGCTTGTGGGAACAAACCCTCGCTATGAGGCTCCGCTGTTCAACGCCAGGATCCGCAAGAGGTAAGTGATTAATTTCTGTCTAAAGTCCTTGAAAGTGCTTGACATAATACTTTTTCAAGGCCTTGCATGACTTTCTTCTTTCTTGTATGCAGCTGGCTTCACAATGAGCTGCGTGTTGCCTTGGTGGGCCACCAGGTTGATCTGACTTATACATATGAGCACCTGGGAGAGAAGAGTTCAGTCCTGAAGGAGCTGGCCAATGGCACGCATCCGTTCAGTCAGGTGACTGACACACAAACTCGCTCGGATCATTGTGGACATCTCATATCCCTGGTCTATATAGGTTCTCCTTTCCTCATCGTCTGCAGGTCCTCGCAGCCGCAACACATCCGGTGGTGGTTGTGGGAAGCAGTGCACTGCAGAGAGAAGACGGTGCTGCGATCCTGAGCGCCGTCTCCACAATCGCTCAGAACGCCAGGACCAGCAGCGGGGTGGATAACGGCTGGAAGGTCCTCAACGTCCTGCACAGGTACGGCTTTGCAAGGCTGTAGATCAATGTGGAATGACAAACATGAGGTTGTAAGTGTTGCTTTGTGCGCAGAGTGGCCAGTCAGGTGGCTGCCTTAGATCTAGGCTACAAGGCCGGTGTTGACACAATAAGGAAGAATCCACCCAAAGTCCTGTTCCTGCTCGGAGCCGATGCTGGCTGCATCACCAGAGCCGACCTGCCAAAGGACTGCCTCATCATCTACCAGGGTATGCACACAAGAAAGCACACACGGCAAATATTTCAGCCATTCCGGGATTTTTAAGATGAATTTTCACCCCTCCAGGCCATCATGGGGACGTGGGAGCTCCTATGGCAGACATCATCCTACCTGGTGCTGCGTACACAGAGAAAAATGGTACCTATGTCAACACTGAGGGCCGCAGCCAGCACACCAAGCTGGCTGTCACTCCGCCTGGCATGGCCAGAGACGACTGGAAAATTATCAGAGCTATTTCTGAGGTCAGAGTCAGTCCACTATCTATACTCAGAAGTTCTTTAGCGACATTTTTATGAGCGTTTGTTGTGATTGCAGTTGGCGGGTGTGACGTTGCCCTACGATTCACTGGAAGAGGTCCGATCCAGGCTGGCAGAGGTCTCTCCCAACCTGGTCCGTTATGATGATGTAGAGGAGGCGAACTACTTCAAACAGGCCAATGAACTCTCAAAGGTTGGAAACGATTCTTCCTCTTCTTGCTCTCGGACACAAACGTTTTCCTAATTTTTCTCTTTATTCCCAGACTGTAAATCAGGACCTCATTGCAGCTCCTCTGGTGCCACCTCAGATCACCGCTAAGGACTTCTATATGACCGGTAATCTCAATGAATTAATAAAACCCTACAAAATGAAAACATGTGCCAAACCAAACGTTCTTCTTCTTTGTTCAGACTCCATCAGCAGAGCTTCCCAAACCATGGCCAAGTGTGTCAAAGCTCTCACAGAGGGAGCCGCTGCGGTCGACGAGCCATCCGTCTGCTGAACACCTCCATCTGACCTGAAACACAAGTCTCTGTTGTTCTATAATTTAAGCTTTTCCTTGTTGTATACATTACATTGTTTCCACTCTGTGAAGCAGCTTTATTCGATATTGCTGAGAAATATAAATAAAATCTTAAGGATGCCTTTATTCAATCTGCAGTGTTGTTCATTTATTATAATGTTTCTTCATAACCAATCAATCATTTATATGGCACTCTACACCACTACAGTGAAGAAGACCAAATTGCTTTACAGAGCCAGAAATAACATAAAACAGATAAATACAAAAAAAACGGCGCAGAACTAAATATGATTTGTCTCTTCATTACAGAATGCAGACTGGACACTGACCTTTAACGGCAATATGTGACCGACAAGAACCCGTCTTCCTGGGCATTTAATTGTCTAGAAACAAATATTGTAACCAGTTACAATCCAATCACTGGCTTAGCAAGTAGAGTTGTCGGTTGCGGTTCTGCCACCGGACAATTTGCCCCTGGGCAAGTCACTCAAACCTTTAAATGTATCTGTGTATGAAAGAGCGTTTTTGAGTGCGATGGGATGAATTTAGCTCTAGTGACTGTCGACTGACTGCGATGGTGTAGAAATCAAAGGTATCTGTTGATAGATATTGATATTTATCTACACAGTGGAGCCAAACCTGTATGCATCACATGCGATTCACTTGGATGTTGCTCTACAGCAGGTGCCAAAATGTTGGCTGAAACATGATGATCAATAACTGAAGCATGGCATTGATCAGATGCCCTCAGATATTTAAGTAATAATAATAATGAGATATAAGCATTTTCCTGTTGCTTGCGCATTCAAAACTACAAAAGCTCAATATTATATGAGACAATGTTCCTGCATGGTTCTAATTCACTGCAAAGGTATACATGTTTCTTTAATGGAGCCAAAATAAGATTTGTGTTTGGACTTGGACCCTGTTTCTCTGGATAAATTGCTCCTGTCATATCCTGTCCACAGAGAAAGACCTCTTAAAACCAAACACAAGTGGAGAGTCACACAGGCACCCTGCAGGAGAGAAGACAGTCGCATCTGTGTAGTGTCAGAGGCTGTGAGGCAAGCTGATTTCTGTTTTTCTTTTACTCCCCTAGATAGTTTGGTTATTTTTTGCTTTGATCTCTTGTAAGTTGATGCTACATAACATTAGTCTGCAAATATTGACTCAGTCATCCTGGGTTAACTTCTGAAAGGTAATGTGTAACTCCATTTTGCTTCCAATTTAGGGACTTTCTTGGATGGAAAGGGTGTGTACAAATAGCAAAGAATGGTTCCTGTTAAACTCCTCATTCTAGGAGCTCAGAACACTGGAAAAACAGGTAAAGTGGACAACTTAAGACTTCAAGGGGGAACGGAAAGCAGATTGGTTGTATGAATGTTCCTGAGCTAGCAAAAGAGAGGTTTCGGGATCAGTGCTGGTTCAAAAGACAGAAAAATGGAAACTTGGCATGGTTCTGAAGCTGACCCATAAATGTTTTGCTGTCAGATTAGTGTGAGCATGGACAGGTTACATGTTTTAGATGGCAGAGGTGTTTCTGATTTTTGCTTCAGTGGTAAAAATGTTTGCATTTCTGGATCTCTTGTCTTATAGTCTTTTGTGTCGCTGTGGTCGTGTTCCATAGTGCCTTTGAGATCAAACATTTCTTCCCCTTTGGAACCACAAACTTCAATGTGTTTTATGAGAGTAACGTCTGATTTTAATGTGGAAAGAAAATCAAGCGCCCTAAATGTTTACTGCAAACCTTTTATTATTTCCCTTCCACTGCACAATAATGCACTACTTTGTGTTGATACAAACAGAAAATACCAATAGATCAATTGTTAATCTCTAAATGTGTTTCTTTATGAGAACTTAAGTACATTTTTTTATGCTATCTTGCTCTCCTTTGCACTGCTTTACAATTTCTTACTCTCAATTTGTCGATTTATTGTTTGCAAGTGTTTTCTTTAGAGTTTGCAGGATTTTGCATCTCAGTTTAATGCTTTCTGTGTTCTTAAGGCTGCTTCAATCGGATTATCTCTCAGAAGCACTGTCTTATGTGTGAAATTTCTTTTGTAAGTCAACATGTGTTATGTCTCGGTTTGGGCACTGTGCAGTGATCATGTCTGTTTTGTATCTCCAGCGCTGTGTGTTCGGTTTATAACGAAGCGTTTTATTGGCGAATATGACCATAAGAAGGGTGAGATTCCAGTAAATATTATTCCATTTCTGACATGGAGCGTACAGTAATGAATGACTAAGGTATTTCTACAGAGGTGACATACAGATGTAGTCGGACGGTGGACCAGGAAACTGTTGATCTGGAGATCTTGGATTTACCTTTTAAGGTAGGTTTTAAAAGTTATTTGTTAAAAGTAACAATGCATCTATTGGAAAGTGGTACTGATTTAATGAGAAACCAAGCAAATTATTTCTACAACTATTCCTACCTTCTATACAAAGGCAGCATATTTAAGGTTTGGGTTAGCAAAAGATGCTATTTCCAAGTCAGTTTGGAGGCTAGTTTAGTGCTTAGCAAGTCTCCAAATGACAAAAAATGCAAACCTACTTTCACCAGCCTCTAAATATCATAATGGTAAAAAAAAAAAATAATACAGAAATGAGTGTGTGAATTTTATTTATAAATCTAGCTTCTTACTTCCTCTTAGCATTTGTGCGAAACTAAGCTAAGCACTTCAAACTTAGGATACAGCTCAGAGAGCTTTTTTTGACTATGTCTCTGAACTAAGGCTTACATATAATGCTACCAATGGTTTAATTGTAGTATTTTATGACACATTCTGCTCCAGAGCTCAGAGGCTTCTATTGAGTCCTCCATTCGCTGGGCCGATGGTTTCCTACTGCTCTACTCTATCACTCAGCGCTCCAGCTTCCTGGAAATCCCTCGACTTAAAACGCTCATCGACCAAACCAAACAAAGTCTCGGTAACAATCACCATCTTCACTACATGGAGTCGTTCAAGTTACCGTATTTGCCTTAATTTTAGATAAAGTCTCTTTAAGGATCCTTGAACACATGCAGCTGAACCTTTGACCTCTCTGTGTTCATTATGTTGCCCTCCAGAGACAGTTTGTTCTCTGGTGGACATCTGTCTTTTGTCACCTACACACATGAGCAGCTGGAGCTAACACATTCCATGTTTGGTAGTCCATCCTGTGCTCTGTAGGCAGACTGAATGCCAAGGCATCGTCCTGCTCACTGCTGTTTTATTACCATTTTATTGTGTGTCAGTTTTTCCTACAGTGCTGGTAGCCAATAAGGCAGATCTGGAAGTCGGCAGGAAGGTGACAACAGAGGAGGGACAGAAACTCGCCAAAGATTTAGGGTTTTGTATACTTATGTTTGTGCAACTGCTCTTTAGAAATGTAATATTTCAATTTGCTTCCCTGCTGATTTTCTGTCTGTCTTATTATGTGCAGATGTGGCTTCAGAGAGCTGTCAGTAGCTGAGGCAGTTTTATCAGTGGAAGCAGCAATTTTCCAACTCATCAGGTCTGTTTTTGCATTTATTTAGTTTTTAACACAAACTGCAAAAACATTTTAATTTTACACTTTACCAGTCATGCATATCATATGGTTAGATCAAAATACAACCCTGATGCTGAAATTTTATGCAGCCCTTGTGGTTTTTAGCTTTTTTAAAAATGTTATTTTGTATTTAAACAAAATAACATATATTTTGAATGTCACTTAAATGCTTGGTCTACATAAAAGTGTAGACGTTTTTGGTCTACACTTTATGTACTTGTCATTGACAGGAATTTATATATAGCTGGTCTATTTCTGTATGTCTTGTTTTATTTTCTTTAGCTTTGTTGTTTAGCTTTTTTTTTTTAGCATGGTATGTTTTTGTTTTACTTGTGTGTGGAAAAGATATAAATGACCGAAATACATAATTAAAATAAAAAAAATAAAAAAATTAAAATATATATATATATATATATATATATATATATATATATATATATATATATATATATATATATATATATATATATAATGAGGCTTGACCTTAAACCAGACACTTATGCTGTCAAATGTAAAAATCTTATTGCCAGACAGTGTTAGGTTTGGAATGTTTTTCCTTAATAAATAAACATACATTTATAATCCATATTATTTAGTTCTTTATTCTGTCTCAGACTTTAAAAACTTTTGTTGGTTTGGGGGAGCTAAGAAATAGTTTATTTTTCTTATGTCTCTAGCCTGCACTGGCGTTGCTCATATGTTGTTTCATGTGCGACAGGCTGACGTTGGATCAGCAGCGCCCCCTACCTGACAGGCGCTCCTACATGCTGACAGTCCGCCATGCTTTGACCAGGAAGCTGACACGCTCAAAGACCATGCAGTGGTGACAGCGGCAAGCTATTCAGCTAGGATTGAACTTTTAAGTGATTTTATCTGGAGGTATTTTATAAATAAAAGCTAAATTAGCAATGATAAATGTGTATTTATATAAGGTTAAAAGCGAAATTAACTACGTTTTTTCTGTTGGTGTCTTCTCTTTTAATAAAACTGAAGTATTTGCTTACATAGATTTACTTGTTGTGTTGTTATGTGATTGTTCCACCAATAGAGGGAAGCAAAGTCAACTTTTCTCCCCGTCTTACCTTGCAGATTTTGGCCAGACCCATGAACTCCTTTGGTGTGGAGGGAGTTGTCTGACCCGACTCTAACCCTATAAATACTTTTGCTTTGCAAAATGCAAGATTTTATGGAAATAACGCCAGACTTTAAAATCAGATAGCTAATTCTTGGAATTAAATGATGATGATCTTGCTCTATGATGCAATACCACTCATTTATAAAGAAGCACGAGAAACTCAAAACACATGCGGTGAACCTGTTGTGGGAGTTCAGCAGTGGGACTGTGAGGAAAACAGCTGCTTGAACAGTGCCGATGATGATGTAAGAGCATGTAAAGAATGAAGCTGGCTTTCATTACCGACCTGACACTGCTCGACAGCGTCCCTGCATTTCCCCCGCAAGCTTCTCGCCCTTCTTTGAACTTATGAACTTCACGATCACAGCGAGGCATCTGAAGGGCGAGACGAGAAAGGGGAAGACGATGGGTGGCAGAAAATGAGGCAAGTCCTGACGAGGAAACAAAAAAAAAAAAAAGAAAATCGGGGTTTCTTTGTCGAAGTTTGGTCTTTTTTTATTGGAACCACAATGAATGAGCAGTCTCTAACTATTTGTTATAGAAAATTGGAGGTGTGCTCACCCGCGGCTCTACAAATTTGTCCACCCTCATGGCCGTTTATTATACGTCAGTCACTCCACCCTATTACCACCAAGCCAACAAACCACAAGGCCCTTTGGTTGTATATATAAACACACATGTTAAAGCTATGCAGAAAGTTGCAGATTTCAACTTTCAGCTTGATTTTCTTTATAAAGATAGATCCATACAATGAAGCATATGAAATCTATACTTGGTCAGGACTCTTTTTGTGTGAACTACTAGGCACTCTATAACTTTAATCCAGTCACATTTTTTTTTCTTTCACTAAATTTTCTAATAAGTAAGCTCAGATACAGTCTTTCTATTTTTAATAGAAAATGAAGGAAAGCATCTGGTTTTGCTCGTCATGTGGCTTCTTTAAAGCTACATGACGAGCAGAGACAGGGGGCTGACTGTTCCTGTTGTAATCAGTTCTTTTATGATAACTGCAAATGTCAAAGCAGGAATTTACATTCAGTGCCATGAAAGGGTGTGACAGTGAATCTGCTAAAGCCAGTTAACAAGGTCAGTTGCATTAATGGTAATTGAGAGTGCGTCTCACAATCCGCGCATCCTCCGCCTCGGAGTAGTTTTAAGCTGGGGTGCAACGAACCCGAACGGATTAGAGGAGCAGTAAAACAAGCGAGAGGGAAGGGAAGGATGTTGATCAACAAGAGGTGATGACATCAGGGCAGTCACCAGGGAGACGAAAGGTCAGGACCCTCAAGTCAGCTATTTTTTGGCTCAGAATAGAAGATGAGTCATGCCCGCATCATCACACGGACAGCCAATCAGGAGCGGACTATCAGAGCAAGCGTCAGAAAATGAACAGCCAATCATTAATCGTTAGACTTAGATTCAAATAAAAGTCTTGAAACAGTGAATAAAGCAGGTAAAATAGGAATTGAACATTTATTTTAGCAAATATATTTCTAAAGCGGAAATTTAGATTGAATTCAAGCATTGAGCAGAAAGCTTAACATGTTGAACTGAACATTTTCATTTTAACATCTGTTTTAAGTGACTATTTCATTTTTTTGTAGTTGAATATTGTGCACCATGAGTTGTTGGAAATGAGCTATATAAATAAAGTTGTATATCACAAGCATCTTGTGTGACATAAACACAACATGCTTCAAAATTGTCTGGAAAAAAATTCTTTATGGAAAAAAATATTTAATTCACTAAAATGACAAAATTATACCTAAATATCTACGAAATATATGTATACATTTCAACTTCTGTGTATTTTCTCAAGTTATCTTTCTTTAAAGTGAAAATTTGTTTAAAGATCGAATAGTGTTCTGAAGTTCTTGACACAGATTCATGAGAAATTTGCTCAAAGGATGATTTAAAATGCTGCTGAAAGAATTCTGCAAACAGAAAAGCTCTAAGTGCCAGGTTTAGGTTTAAGCCCTTTCATCAGCCTCCTGTCACACATCTGGTTTCCGAAGAACAGCTGTAAAAACTCACCTCCAACCAGCACAAACGAAAATTTACTGCATAGATGATGAACAGCATTTATCAGCTGAACATACTTCAGAACAAGAATAAACTAGGAGATGATCCTGAAATCTCAGATATTTAGGTTCTTTTTTATTTTTATTCAGAGGATAACCAGAAATGGGACCCATTCAGGCATTATTAGGTCACGTTTCATGTGTTGGGGAAGGGTGAAAACTGTTTTCAATCAGTAAAAGACGACTTCAATGAACATCTTTTCTCGGAAGGATCAGAAAACCTGATAAAATGGTCATAATCTGAGAAGTATGTGGCTGAGAAAACTCATCTATGCCTGTTGTTACTCCATCATAACAACCTCAGGATTTATTAGGTTCTACTGCAGATTGCTAAAGGTCACTTCGGTTATACAACACCGAGGTGTGTGTGGGAAAAAAAAATAAGGACGCCTTGTCCCTTGGGCAGATACACCTTCGAAAGCTGATATGCAGATGGCGAAACTAGCCTGGGTAGAAGCGAAGAAGTGGGGAAATGGTTCACAAGATAAGAGTAGAAAGGAGGAAATGTGAGACTGAAACTGGAGAAGATAACCTGAAGAGAAAAAGCTAATTTTGAATCTCCTCTGACCCTTTTATGAACAATCTTGACAAGAATCATCTACTTGGATCTTGTCCTTGGTAAATCATCATAAACCAAATAAAACGCTAGCAGGCTTTGTTAGAAACTTAAAAGTGGGTAAAAATGTACCTTTCATGCCTCACAAATGTCACATTTTCAAGCTTCGTTACCACTTCTCATTTGGTTTTAGGCCTGTACTTTGACTGGTCCATATTAGCTTTTTGCCATAATAAGATTTAAACTTGTAGCTGGATGCTTAGGGCCATGTTATTGTAGGTTAAACTCTTCACCAGTGTCAAGTGTTTTTCAGCCTCTACCAGAAAACATTTTGGAGTTTTACCTCATTTATCCCTTCCCAGATGCATTGACCACATGACATTCATGGTTTGGCACATTATCTTATTGATCAAATTCATCTCATATGTAATCCAGAATGTATTTAGATGCACCTTTTCCTCCAGTAAGCAGCTCTGTATGTGCAGGAAACAGTAAGGTAAGAGTAACAGACAGCCAGCTCTTGCAATGATCAGAGCATGAACAGGAATATGTTGTTTCAGATTATTATTTGACCTTTTAAGACTCACAAGCAGGAGTGTTGCCAAGGTGGCGTTGCTCTGCTCATTTCCAGCTGGGATTTGTTATGTTAAGAACCGATTCAATATGGAGAGAAATCTGTTCCAATATTAATAAAGGACTGAAGTGGTGTAAAGTATTGTAGCTCCATCTATGATGAGGAAAGAAATACATTGTGATAACTTGGACCTCAAAGGTAACAATGTTGACAATCTTCAAGATTTATAGAGTATTTAAAATACAATGGGGATTTTTATAACCCATTGTTTGTACACTGCAAAAACACAATGTCTTACTAAGTAACTTTTCAGCAAGAAATATGAGTTTGTTTTAAGTCAATAATTCCTTAATACTGATGAAACAGTGCTTGGTCCATAGGCAGATTATTTCACTTTTAACTTTGGAAATGTCTTGTTATAAGTGAAATGATCGGCCAATGGAACAAGCACTTTTTTAATCAATATTAAGTAATTACTGACTAAAAACCAGCTATTACACCTAGCTAAAAAGTTACTTTTGAGTTAGTTTTGTCTTATTTCAAGTCTCTAAGATATTTGGACATGCAACCCAGACAAAAACGTAAGAATTTGTGTTTTTGCAGTAGGACAGAGACAAAGCTACAGCAAACAAGTTTTGCAAAACACATAACCTTTGCAGAACATGAATATCTAGAATTAAACCTTCATCTCTTCTGGGTGATTTAGCCTGTCATGCGGTTGAACTTTAGCTCTTACATAAGGTCAACTCTTTGCACTAAAAATCTGGTGGTTGAAGAGCACCTAATAGCAAAATCTAGCGATTAGGGAAGTACGCCTTTAACAACAGTATGAGGGATACAGAAAATCTTTCTATTAAGTCACTCAGGTAAGTCTGATTGCTTATGTCAAATGATAATTCACAAAATTACCATTTGTAAACTGAAATATGCTTAAAAAGCAGCGTAGAATATATTAAAACAAATCAAAGAAACATATTTTGACAGATGAGTTCATGCTTCGTCCTTTCTAATTGGCCCTTCAGCCCGTGTCAGTAAAGAACTCACTAGTCAAGTTTCCATCAAAGTTTTTTAAGTGGATTGCAAAGTATTGCATTAAAAACTGTTGATAGCTCATCTGGCCTATTTCTCAGTGCAACTCGGGTAAAACCGTTGTTAAAGCCTTAATAGAGGAGTGATGTTGTGCTCACTCCCCAAAGGTGGAAATTCAGAAAGAGCAGGAGTTTTTAGGGACAGAAGCCCAATTTCAAGGCATTAAATTGCAAAGTAAAATTTCTTTTAAGTCATATTTTATGTCTGTATAGCATTTTTATTACAACTGGATGTAACAGTTAATTAATTGTGCTATTAAATGCCACTGGAAAATGCATAATACTGCCACTTTAAATACACCCACAATTGTGCATGTTTAATTTAAGTGTTATATTATCTGTGCTTTCCTAAAATTTGAATAAAATTTTAAAATGATCTAGAATTCAAAATGTAAAGAAAGAAAAACGAAAAGATCTGCTGAATTTAGCATAGAGAAATAGTTTCGGTAATCCTAGCTTACTTAAAACTTCCTAAACTGACGCTACGGGGAGGGGTTACACTGAATAATCATTAGCGCACGCAAATAATTTGTAGGTGTGTTAAATATTTGACGTCAAGGGGCGGGGCTGTATTGAATATTCATCGGCGCGTGGCTGGGAGCGCACGCGAGCGGAGAGGAGGACAGATGACGACCGAGAGCGGCTCCGCTGCAGCGCAAGGAGGAGAGACGCGGAATGATGTGTAAATCATCACATTTTCACGTTTGACACCGAGACAAGTTGCTTCGGCTGGACTCAGCTCATCTCTCCGGCTGTAAATAAAGGAGGCTGGAGCCGTCTGAAAACAAACTGTTTTTATTTTTAATGAGTTGATTTGAAGACTTTTCCCTGTCCATCTGTCTTTTAAGAGCAGCAGACAGACACAGACAGTCATTATGGAGTCTATCTTAGACAGTTTAACAGAGGAGAAACTCTATTCCTCCGGAGGAACCAACCTGTTGGACCTGGAGGAACTCAGCGACGGTGATTTCCTCACTAACGTGGTGAGTTGTGGGTCTAATTAGCTGATTGTCTGTGTGTCTTCCTGCTACGTTTGAATTAACGCACCCCCCGCACCCACTGTTCCGCCCGGAACCGGACCTCATGAAGGGAGGCGGATTTATGAGATCCTGGCACACATCCGGGGTTCAGACCCGGTGCATATGTGTGTGTTTTATTGTGCAAACTAATAAGTGTGACTGGAAGCACCAGCTCAGGCAGGCGAGTTACTGGTTAACCTGCGTGTTCAACTGGCAGGTGCTGCTTTTTCCTGCAACAGTACACCTTTAACATAATACAACAGTTTCAATTGAAAATCTGTATTCAAAGTCACAGTCAACAAAATCATCCTGACTGTTCCTTCGACTTTAAGTGATTATAGGTACCTATAGACACTTTTGTGCATAATCATTTTTTTTACATATTTAATTTCATAACTGGAAATAATTAATACTTAATATATATTAATTAATATATTTATTATATATTATATATTTTATATTAATATATTTTTTGTTGTACAAAGAACATGGACGAATTTTGCAAAATCCGACCAGAATCAATGTTCCTTCCAATTGAAGATGTAGAAAGTGATTCAATCCTATTCTGCAAAAATAAATAAATACAAATTTATCAAAATAAATGTTGCTCCCCACTAAAAATCTCTAAGCAACAATCTGGGATACAAAAACAAATAAATGAAAAGAACAAAACAAATTTCTTCTTCTGTCACCAATTGATGAATGGATGTTCTCAGTAGTGATATCTACTGTTTAAAATGAGTACTGCCTAATGCAACAGTATAAAAGGCATCTCTGCTTCTGGTTTGTCAGTGGGCGGAGCTAATTGACCTGAAATGGGCTTTCTGTGCAAGTTAACCAATCAGATTAACCAAACCATAATTTTAAATTGTTTCGCAGTGTACGACAGGAAAGGATCCATGAAAAGTTCCTAAAAATCATTCCAATACTAATGAACGGGAGACACTTTAAGTCATCCGAAGACGTTGAAGGCTAACAGTTTCAGCTATAATCAACATTTAAACTGAAAACGGGAGACAAGACATTGAGCTGATCAATAATTATTCAGGTTTTTATTAATATTTCTTTTACAGTTTTCAGAACATCACAATTTAAGTTTATTTTATTTTTTTTTTTTACCAAAAGGTAACAGAGTTCACATTTATCACATAGCCAGTTCAGTGGCGCAAAAAGTGGATATGCAGCGCATCGGGGTGCTGCACCAGAAGGGGCATCAAAACCCCATCTGGAAGGGGCGGCGCGCCGATGATGCCTTCGCATACACTTCACTGCGCCTTTACGCTCCTTCACATGTAAATGTAGCGAGTTTTACCTTTCACGTGTCCGTGTCTTTGTCTCGGGGGGGGAGGGGAATAGAGGTATGTTTTCTAAGCTCCTTCACTCTTACGTACCTTCCTTGGGGGAAGGGGCGGAGGGGGGGGGGTTTAAGTTTTCGCATCCACCTGAATAAGATGTAGTTGCGCCCCTGAGCCAGTTTATAGATCAGAGCACGGTCTTAATGCGTCAATTTCTCCATTAACCCCAATGTAATAATCAAATCAGGTTTTCCAATAAGGTCCACAAGGGTCATCCCACACTGGACACTCATTTTGTTACTCTTCAGGAGAAATCTAGTAAGAATGTTTCAATTTTAATGTTTTATTTGTTACTATTAAATCATACCAGGATTTTTGGCTTTACGTCAGCCTTTTCTATTTACACATTAAATTATGTTTATCCTACCTTTTTAACTTATTAACTCTACATCTAAATATTGGATTAATAAATACAATATATTTTTAAAAAATTGGATTCTCTCTTTTTTTTTTTTTTGAAGTTTTAACAGTATAAATGATTATTAGACTATCACATTTGGGCGCCTGATACATGAACAGAAACGGTAATTTTGCACAAACAGGATGTGTTTTTACAAAATCATGCTTTTTAATCAGTACAATCTCCACACATGTTTGCTGATAATGAGAAAGCGCAGCTGTTTTTCTGCATGTACACACAGATTAAACTCAGATAATACCTCTAAACTGTGACACTGCAATTGATCCTTTCTCTACTTTGAACTGGTATAAAGTCATTACAAAAGTTTCACTAAGTTATGGTTTCAAAATCCCTAAAATTTAAAGTCCTTTTAATGAGATTTGAGGAAAAATACGATTATGGACAGATTTCTCTCTCTTTAAAGTAGGACATCATAAGTAAAAGTAACAACATGATTGTATGCATTTTTTTTACTCAATATTGTAATGTTTTGCTTCATTGATGATATCATGCTTTCAGAACATGCCATGCTTGGCCAAGCTTTGCAATCTTGATTAGTGACGTTAAGGTGGAAAGACTGAGAAGTGCTCCACACTGAGGGGTTAATGTCAGCAGGAATGTCTCGGTTTCCTATCCCTCACTCTCTCTTTTTCCACATTGTGTTCCCCAGACTTTTCTTTTTTTAAACAGAGCAAGTTTTTATTTTTTTTTAGGTAGTCCTCTATTCTAGTCAGTGAGTCAGCCATGCAGTCTGCTTGTGGTTTAAACCTCCCCTGCCTCCGTTCTAAATAAAGTTGTCCACTCTGCTGTGAAGCCACTAGGCTGGGCTGTACCACTGTGGAAATGGGAAACGATGGCTCACTATCAGTAATCCAGGACGACGTATTCCTGTCTGTCTCTTTGTGTTTGATAGTGGGAGACAAGGCTGTCCATCTGAGGACAATAATTAGTTCACTGCATATATACCATCAAATAAATGAATCCAAATACTGATAAATCAATTAGTTTAACTTTTCTGGATATTAAATGCTTAAAAACTAAGTTCATCAACTATTTTCTGGTCCATAGATGCATGCAAGGCTTTGATGCATCAATGAGGATACACTTGTAACTCCTCCAATCCAGGTGTGGAGGTATAGGGGGGGCTGGGGGGGCTGCTGCCCCCCAAACCGGGCCGGATGGGGGCCCAGGCCTGGAGGTGCCAGGGAGGGAGGAATGGTTTCAAGTCATTGAAATATGTGACTACAGACAGAGAAAGTGAGTCCTCGCCTGTTGAGAAGGGTGTATTTAATGTTAAATACAACCCCCCCCACCCCCGCTCAACAGTTTCAGTTTCACTCCACGTAAGGGGCCCGGTGATTCCTTAGGGGCCCGATGATTGGTTAGGGGCCCGGTAATTGGCCCTGCCCCCCGGCCCAACGCTGACTTGTTCCGCTAGTGCTCCAGTCCTTGTTGCATTCATAATACTAACAAGACACAGGCTGTTTTAAATTCTTTTTGATGTGTTATTGTCCAGAGGCAAAAACAGATAAATTTGCCAAAATTATCTGATAATTAGTATCGGCAAGAAAAAGGTCTACAACCATTTCCAAATAGACAGGTTCGATGACAGATAGAGGTTGATGGCTCAATATGAAAAACCAAAACTACCTAAAACATACATTTACCTTTTAGACAGCTCTGAATTTATTATAAATATATCATTAATATGATAAACTCTGTCTTCTTCCCACAGTAATAACTTCCACACTGAAGAGTGTTCTTGTTAGCACAGTCACTCATTGTTTAGCCTATTTCCATACATCATAACATGCCATGAAAATGTATTTGCCCCCTTTCAGATTGGCTCTTATGTCATCCTTAAATGTTTCAGAACAAAATTATTTTAATATCAGACAAACATTACCGAAATTTAGATAATCATACCAAAACAGCAAGGCCAACCAACTTTTCACAGTAAAGTGCACACTAGCATCTTAATTAGTTTGAAGTTGTTGTTCAGAATGTTTCATATAATTGATATGCCTAAAATTGAAAGTTAATATTTGTGCTTTTATACCAGTCTTGAGCCCATTTCTTAGACTGAAAGCGCCTCAGTTCAGGGGTTAATAAAGGTGTCCTGTGTGTTGAAGTGCAGCCTGGAGTCACAAACTTCCTGCTCTGTATTTTGCTTACCTTTTCCCAGTACAAGGTGTACCTGTGTGCCCAGAGGGAATACATATGCAGTAAGATGGAATTTATGGAGTTTAAATAAAAATAAAAAAAAGAAGCTTATTTATCTTATTTATGTCATAATCTCTCAAAAGATTTCAATGAAAGTTCTTCAGGGTTAAGAGGTTTTTTATTAAGTAAGTATGTGAATTCTAAGTTGGAAACATGTTAATGCCTTCATTAGTAGACATTTGATGTATTGTTTTGCATAGGCAAGAAATTGAGAAGAAAATAATCCTCAAAAATTTCCAGAACTTCCAGAAAATCCTCTTAATCCTCTTTCCTTTTGCAGAGTTATGCAGCATGCGCTCGCGTTCTGCGCAGATGACTCTTGAGAATAATTACTCTTTAGCTGGAAAATCATCTGTCTTTAGGTCATGATATACGTCTGATTTTAATCAGCTGGAGCCGCAGGAGATTCAAGCTGTCAAGCGGACACTCTGTTCTGCTCTCGCTCACTGTTGCATAGAAATACAGAGCCGGTTTTCTCCACCAGTTAGCCACAAACCCTTTTACACTTCATCCCTTTGACTTCATTAGTCTGCTCCATCTGCAAAATGTTCCTCTCATTTTCCATCTCTACTCTATTTTTACTCTATTTTATTTAATTCTACTCTCCATTCAGACCCTGCACTCCAGCTGTCAAGAGCCACGCCCTCCCCCGCTCATTTGCATGCCTGTATCTGATTGGCCGCTCAGCTGCCAGAAGGAATGTGTGCCGGCCTGCAGCACTGGTGTGTGAGAGAAGGAAAAATACCCTTCTGCTCTTTTATTGGGAGCTATAACTGTTCACTTCTGGGTCACATACACAGTTAGAGTGTGTAGCTTAAGTTGAAGCAAAAGCAGCCACATGCCACAACATGAGGCCTTTTTTGTCTTAAATCTGGCAGCCGGAAATACAGATAATGACATGATGTTTTCAGCATTCAAAGAGGTGTGATATTGTTGTAAACTGGCAGAAAGATCAACCAATCGTAGGCTTTTAAATACATATAAATTCCTTTGAGTACAGAAAGAAAATACAATATTATTCAAAGGATTTGGGTTGCGAAAAACATTTCAAGTTAGAGAATAACTGATTTTAAGTGACAAATACCCGGCGTTTGGAGTGCCCTTGTGGAACAACAACCAATATTAGTCGCTCTATTCGTGTTCAGAAATACTTTTATCTGTAAGAAAAAATGTTGAAAGAATGCAGGGAATGTTCCAAATGGTTTTCCAAAGCTTAAAATAATGACACAATCTAGGAGTAATTTTGGGGGGAAAAAATGCAGCTACACTGACTGAGCTATATTAGATTTCAAAAGAAAAGGTTTAAGTATGGTGACGGTGATGTTGTGGGCAGGAAGAATCTCCAGTAGCAGTCAGTCTTGCAACGAATCGGATGAGGCCTCTGACTAAAGACTGTTAGTGTATGATAGTGTGTATGATAGTGACTGTCATGACATGCGAACAGCTCTTTAGTCAGGTAGTCACAAATGATATTAAGAATCTCTTTTATCAATGGAGTCCTGGCAGCAGAGATATTCCACAGTAATTGTCCTGGATGTAAGCAAGCACTGATAATCCACCTCATTTGATTTTGCTGCACCTTTTTTTTATCTTGGCTTAAAAGCAAGCAAGACGTTGGAGTTGGGGATGTGATTCTTGCATGTCATAATCGATGGAAGACATTGATTGCTTTTCCTCCTTCGCTCTCGATACTTTGCCTCCTTTTCTTCGACTCTGGGATTTGGGGTCACAGTTTAGGCATTATTTGAGCTATTGAAATGCTAACTGACAACTGAATATTTCACATCAATGGAGCACACTTGAGAACAATGTGCAATTGTTCTCAAGTGTGATGATTAGATGAAATGACATATTGCTGAAACTGTGGCTCAGAGTGATTCTGCAGAAAGATATCAACGAAGAAAATGGTTCCACAGAAAAAGGAAGAATGCTTCATAATACTGTTGAGCAATCACTACTTTAGATGCCTCGAGTTCTGGATCTCGTGTTTCCAGGTTATATTTCAAGCTGAAGTCAGGAGGGGGGAGAAAAAAAAAAATCGGCCAATTTTTTTTACATAATCAGCAGGTCAAATCTAAAATATGGCTTTTTCATTTTTTCTGTAAAGGCATACATCCAAACCGACATCACTCCCTGTTTTTACCACTTCATCCTTTTAATATTACGACTTCAGTCTGGTAATGAGACTTTACTATTGTATTCCTATGACTGCATTATTGTAACATTTATTTTATTCTTGTAAAACTAAAAAAAAGTAATAGCCTGAGCCTTATATTTTTGGCATAGAGTTGAGCTGAATTCAAAGTCAAAAATAAATAGAAGCTGTAAAACACGCTTATCAAACAAGATGGCCACCCTGGGTATGCTGATATCACTCTGAACTACACATCTCTACTAATGTCTCAGTAATTTACTTTATTCCTGCTTTTCTTCATAAGAAAAATCTCATTTTCTGAAGTCTGGGCGCATATAAATCTGTTACTTCATGGGTACAGACATGCTGGAGGAACGCTTCACTCATTTCTGTTGGTCTCCATGGATTAAAACTCAACATATCTTTTCTTTTTCTTTACCTGAGCCAGTAAGAAGGAGCTAAATGAAAGGAGAGGGTTGAACACGGTTAATTACAGGCATAAAAGAGTCACTCTCTGCATTTATAATTACCTCGCGCATATATCTTCCCTAGCTCCCTTTGTGCGGTTTTACATTTCACATCCCTCATCTATAATGACACCCATGCTGAAGTAAGCTACAAAAAAAAATACACCATTCAACACCAATTTTCTCCCTCTCCTGTGGAGAGAGGAGGTGTTTCAGGTAACAGTGGGTCCAGTTTGAACTGCATCTGCTCACACTGACAGACTTCTCAGAATGGTTTACATTGTAGATAAGCAAACAGTTACAAGGAAGACACTGCAACATTATCTTCCTGTTGCATTTCCCAGCACTGAATGTAAAACAACCTTCTGCCTGTTGACCTTACAAGATAAATAATTTGAAGTTTTGACGCAATTCAGAAAGCAAGTCACTGAAGTGGTAAAAAATGACTTCCTAAAGAAAAATATTCACACTCGGTGTGATGTCTTTGGTAGTTGTGCAGACTGAAGCCCTTTTGCTGCTGCACTAATTATAAGATCTGAGGAATGTTGGGGTCATTTTTAACCGTTGCTTCACAACAGTGTGAAGGTGCATGTCTGCTTTACCGCAACGTGAACTGTAATCACATCTATCTGTGTTGCAGCTGGAGCCCGACACCCAGGACCTCACACGTACCTCATTTAGACCCCTTGAACTTGTTCGGATTTTCTCACAAGGTTCTCAGTTTGGATCTCACTGCACCTTCCATAATATTTTTAAATATATTGGAAGAAATGCATGTTTTAGCAAGTTTTTTTTTTCCCCGTGAAATAATTGCATTGGTTTTGCATAAGAGAATGTCACTCAAAGTACCAGCAGCGACATGTTTTTAAATCTATTTTTCTTGTCTGTATAGGTTAAAAACTGTCTCTTTAATATTTCCATTAAAAAAAAAGCTAAGGTTTTATGCTTTTCTTTATTTTAAAGTCCAAAAATATAAATAAAGTAGTTATTTAAGAATGCCAACACATTTCCACGAGTGAATGTTTGTCAAATATTAAGTTATGTTACATTTTCAGCTCTATACAAGATTTTATAAGCCTCACCTACCGTGAAAATGGCTCTTTGAATTGTGAATTGCTGGAAAAAAAATCAGCAAGGGAACAAACATCCCCTTGTTTGTTGTTAGGATCAATATCCTGCAGGAAGGAAAACATCTGACCTAGTGTTTGCTATTTTACAGGCATTATTCATTAATTGTTGAATGTTTTAGCACCTACACAGTATGGTGCTGCTTCCCCATCAGTAAATTATGTTTCCCTCCACCCAACAGCTATGCGCCATGTTTTTCTTTTTGTTTACCTGTCCCTTTAAATCGCAGTGAAACAGATTGAAGGTCTTAATGTGAAACATGTAAATAGTTTTGAAGGGTAACGCTCGCCTTGCACATGTCCAGGCCTGAGCGGGCGTAGCCTTCGCTGCAGGTGAACCTGAATATGACAACTCAGCAGATGGATCGCATGGACCTTTTGAACCCAGGTGAATTTAGCTAAAGCAGGAACTCCAAATGCTCCTGAGTGGCATTAATCTTCCTCTACAGCTACAAAGTTCAGTGCAGCCATTTGAGCTCTACACAGGGGCTGACACTGTTTGACTCATTCAGCCTTTTTAAGCTAATTTTAGACCAAATAATTGTTCCACTTATAGAAACCTACTCTGCCTTTTCTCCCTTTCTCTTATTATGGCCCCAATTAGGAAACTTTCCACTGTTTATTTTTGAGTCCATGCTGTCCTTAAGTGACCCACATCCCCAGAAGAGCACGGTTTAAGGTCGCACACCTTTTACTGCACATTTAGAGCAGCAGGATTACAAGGCAGCTCTGTCGGAATAAACGCACCACTCTTTTATGTGGGCGTTTGTTTATGAATGAGCGCGCTTTCGCGTCAGCAAAATGTGTAAATAGAAGCAGCTTAACGCAAACTAATTCCTCAGACTCACTTCTGAGCTCCTCAGTGACTCTCTGGGGTCACGTTTTGATTATTTAACTGAGCATCTGTGGCTTTTCTCCCCCGGTGTCTGAGCTGGCTCCGCATGTTTTCCAAAAGCAGCTGGACGTGTCCCAGAGTTTCACCACACACACCCACGACATGGTGGTACAAACACACTCACTCACACACACAATGTGATAATGTGTGAATGTTTTCAGGAAGGCCTTCCTGAAAAACACTGACACATGTTGGTGCAGCTTTAATAAATGTAGAGAGCTTTTATTGGTAGATGCACCAGTCAATCAGATCAGAAAGGAACCGTTTTCACTTGATTGGCTACAATCTATTATCAACAGGTCTAACATTTATTTTCCATTCATGAAATGCATCAAAACTAAAAAAAAAAAAAAAATCACGTAGTCATTTTCTGATTTTTGAAGATCTTAATTTAATACCACATTTACAAGTCTTTGCTTTTTTCTTCCTGACGACAAGTTATAGTTAATGGTCCAATAGACGAGTGAATACTGTACTTTATGAGAACTGAATGGTAAATTAATGCACATCTGGACAAACAAGTCTCTGTTTTGTTTAAGGAAACTGTCACTGAGTGTTAGAAAATATCGTAAATGTTTGCTTTTAGCCATGAAACATAATGGTTTTCTTGCAAATGTACAACTGTTCGACGTCAGCGACTATCTTTTTACTATAGACTATAAACTATTTTTCTATTAAATATATGAAATCTATCTATAAATGTGAATTTGTTTGCACTCCATTCCCACATTATTATTATTTTTTCTTTAATATGCAGTGGACCCAATACTCACATCATTGGAAACAAAAACTTTTAGATTAATTAGAAGTGAAAAAAAGAGTAAATTTGAGTCAGACTTAAAGGGTTTTTAAGTAAATGTAGCTAAATTGAATTTTGGGAGTGAAAGCCAGCAACAGAGCTTTCTGACTCTGGTTTGCTTGTGTGACAAAGCCCTTTAACTTTGCACATGCAGTAAAAACCACTAAACACACATCTGTATTTATTATCCCTGATTAAGTTTTATCATCGCCTCTGGAGAGATGCTCTCCTGCTCTGACACTTCTGGTTCTCCTTGGTGAAGAGATTAAGCTGTCTTCCAGGAAAGAAGCATGTTAATAATTTTTTTTTGTACATGCTGCTAATTAAATCAAGTTATTTTTGTCACTGTCTGTCTAAGGAGCCTCTAAGCAGAGGGTGTTTGGGTTCCGACCGACCCATGTGTCTGCTTTGGTTCTGCTTTCTGCATGTTTTCTGAAGAGCGGGGTGACTCATATTGTGTGTGTGCTGATCTGTGTGTGTGTGTGTGTGTGTGTGTGCGTGTGTGTGTGTGTGTAAACCAGAACACCATGTTGTCTTGAGCTTCCCGAGCACCATCTCCCAGCTCAGTGACTCATTCATCAGAACAGAGGATTAATCTGTTGATGCTGTTTTCGCCAATTGATTGACTCTTCATGGCTTCAACGACGTCTAGATTGTCATTTTTCTGGCACTTAGACATAAAATGTTACAGAACTGAGAATATGCGTTGATTTTTAAGTGCTGTTTTACCGATTGTGATGTTTTTCATTAAAAGATAGTAGATTTTGTCTTGTAGTTTTAAAAAGCAGACAAAATAAATATGTTTTCTGTAAATGTCAAATTGGTTAATTAAACCCAGACAATAACCAGAATAAGAACAAACACTAAAGATTGTCAATAAATATAACCTTTCAGAAGTTTAAGTAATGACGGGAATGAATTTAATATTATTTTAGGTTCTTTATTACTGTTTTCTAACTGATCTTTTGCCAAAAGATTAATGATCATGCAACAATAACAAATATTTTTGCCAGAATAAAAATGATTTATTTGACAGCCGTAAGTGGATTTAATATAGATCTAGGGAATTGTATATTCACACAAGCTGGGAAAGTCTTTTTGAGTCATTTCTAAACAATGTCAGCTCTGACAGCAGATTTGAAGTACAAGTTATTCAGCAGTGTTTCAAGTTGGGAAAGAAAACCGTAACCGTATCTGTCGGATGAGTAGAAATTGTGTTGCGGCGGGAGGTCAGGGTGGAGAGAAAGGTTGGAAACACCGAGGGTGAAGTCTGTCATATACTGGAAACTACTAGAACATCAATATTACAATCGTTTTGGTTAATGCTAAGAGCTCTACAAGTAGCATTTATACTCATGCTCTTATTTTGAAGTCGGTGAAGACTGTTTATGCTGCGGTTCCATTGCTAAGAAGTTACTGCAAGTAACTTTTTAGCTAGCAATGCCCACGGTTGATGTTTAGATTAAACAAGGTGTGGTATTCTAAGAGGTGGTAGCATCATGATGGGGGGATATTTAATTACCTGTAGTGATTAGATGGTTGAAATATAAGCAAAAATATATGTTCCATCAGGACAAAGTGGCAAGTGAGTGGCATGCATTCATTTTCCTTGATGCAGACTGGTTGAACCCCGAAGAGCATTGAAGATAAGGAAGGCTGTAGATGTTAGCTTCTGCCGTAGTGCTAAGACAACTTCCACTGTGTGTATTAATTCACATTAAGGTATAATTGGTGTTTTAAACTATTAAAATAGGTGGTAACAAGCATTTTAACTGTGGATCGCAAATATTTGCAGGCAGTTGTGGTCTCTAACCCTCGCGAATACCTGTGTAAAATAAGCTACAACAACATCTGACTTCAGTTTGGGATTATTTAAGTACTTTTGAACGAATACCGCAAAGGGATTTTCAACAGCCGTTGTTTTATTTGGCAGAAAACCATGTAGATGAACTGCTCAGATGAGATTAAATTTAACTTCTTGGGTCTATATGGAAAAAGCTTTGCGCCAGAAAACCAACACTGGGAGGATCATGCTGTGTTTTTGATATGTTGAGATAAAATCATCTGTACCAAACTTTGCCGTTTGTGTGTTCCAGCCTTTTTCAGGTGACCAAATGGACGACTTCAGCAGTGAATTATTTAACAGTTTCTTCGACGACCATCTGCTAGAGCGCCCCCTGTTGACAGATAGAACCTCGCCTCTAAATATCGACATGGACAGCAACCCAGGTGAGTTCAGTGTAATCAAAAATTTGCATATCACTACAACAAAAAAACCAAGTCAGATATTAAAATGTAGCGGCTTAATGACTCATGAATCTCCCCAGTGTATGTTGTAATCTGCTGAAAACACATCTTTGATTATTTTGGATAATGCAGCATCCAGTTGCCTCACATTACAGCCAACATTTTGTGTAAAATTCCACAATCATAATTTAAAAAAAAAAGCCACCTCTCTTAGGCAGATTTTGAAACTCTCAACCACATTCATTTCCTTTGTTACTGGTTTATCTGCTCAGTTATTGTACCACAGGTCCTCTCAGTTTGTCGAAACTGTCATCATCCCACTGGTCTGCAATCCAAGCTGATCATTTCAAATCAGTGTCCCTGTCAGGTGTTGCCATGGTCACAACAAGAGGGGGGGAAAAAAATGATAAAAATACCTGAAACAAATAAGATCACTGTAATATGTCTGAAAAAAATATAAAAACCTCACTGCAGGATCTGGAATCAAACACTGCCAGATGAGCATGAACGCTTCCGCAGATGAGATCAAATTTGCTCGGGCTGAATTTAAATGTGCATCCTGTCAAAAGTTCTGTGATGCATTCATCTAAAATGATTATCTTTCACGCCGGACGCATGGACGCATTTATGAATGTCAATGAAACATGCCTTACGTACAGCATGCTAGCAGCTATAGGAGTCTTGCTTTGGGGGGCTATAAAAGTGACACAGTAGGGTTATGAAGTGCCTTGCAAAAGTATTTATACCTCATCCACTTTCATATGCTAAAACATAATTGGATCTGATTGGGATTTTGTGTGCTGGGCCAGCAAAGCAGTGCATTAATGTGAATTAAAACCCTAAAAAGCGAGGAATATTGTCTCTGCTGCCTGAGTATTTAGTTGATAGCGTACAACCACAGTCTTCAGATTAGTTACTGCTACAGGAGATCCTTCTTTCTCTTTGAAAATACTTGGACGACATGAGTTATGACAACACTTAGTTTGCCTTTGGATGACAAAAGTATTTTTTAATTGAGCTGAATGAAATTTGGAGAATGTTTTTATCTAAAGTGACAGGCAAAAGTTTGCCTTCCAGACAGAAATAAGAATGTCTGAATTTGAAAATTGATGTTCGTAAATACTCTTTAGCTGTTTTGCAATTACACACAGCAAACATTTTAGCAAAATGTGGGTCTATAATGACAATTCTTGTGGTTTGCACAGATTTCTTTTTGTGAAAAATGCTCAAATCAAGCATAATTTTCCCTCAGATTCATAATTATGACCTTCTTCCAGTTGGTCTGTCACATTAAACCCTCATAAAACATGAAGGTTGAGGTTGCGATGTGACTACATGTGGAAAAGCTCCAGGTGTATGAATAATTTTGAAGGCTCCGTTTGTGCTGTGCGTCTGCTTCATTCTGGTTGGCCGTCATTAGTGGGTCCAACGTGAGCGCATAACGTCAGGGCTCCTGAATTAAATCTTCATTAATGTCAGTAGATGTACTGAACACTGTTCCATTTTCCATCCTTCTGAGAGGGCCTTTTTAATCTCACAGATATCCAAGCAGAGCACAGCTACTCTTTGAGTGAAGACTCCGCCCCCCAGAGTCCGGCCCTGTCAATCAAAATGGACCAAGAGTCTGGTGGGTCAATGACTTTGATATTTTCAGAATTTGTGCCTGTAGATTCAGATAAAGCTCCAAAGCTTCATGCTGATCCAGCTTATCTGGGTCCGACTTAGATCAAATTTAAAGCGATGCCTGCCGTTTTAAACGGGAAATCAAGAGAAACACACAGTAGATTCATCTTTGTAGGTGCTTCTTTCCCTTTTCTGAGTCATCTCCAACATCTCCTGCAGTCATCTTTTGTCTGTCTCTCAACCCACATGTCTTTGTCACCGTGTTTTTGTCTGTTTCTCCGTTTGTCCTGGGGATCCAGCTGTCTGAGCAGCACGATCCCAGACTGAGCAGCTCTCCTCCAGCTAAGCCCTGCCCACCTAACACACACACGCGCATAAACACACACAGACTGACACAATACTACGACAAGCATGTGGTTTTAAGTCTGCAGCTGTAGCTGTTGCCAAAGGAAACTCTCTTTCTCTCCTCTGTCAGGTTATCTCACTGTTTTCCAGCTCTTCTGGACTTCTTACTCACCCTTAATCCAACTAAATCCACGTTTTTGGTTCGAGTATCTGCTATCTGCTCAGCCAAAAAGACCACATTTAGCTACAAAACGGGTAGCTTGGTAAAACATCAGCTTTGTAGTTAAATATAAAAAAGATTTAAAGATAATATTTTGTATGTTTTTCTTTAGTTTAGTGCTCAAGTGTGCAGATGCATGACAGACGGCTCCACAAATCGCATAAAACAATATTTTAGTACCTCTTGACAGCAACTCCAAGGAATTTTATTTGGATTTTATATTGCCAATAAGAGAAAAAATGAAAACTTGTGCAAATAAAAATCTGAAAAGTGTGTATTTGTTTCCAGTCTCCCCGAGTCAATACTTCACTACATTATGCACTATTTAGAGGTGGTCCATGCAGTTGGTGTTTCCAAGGTTCCTAAGGGTATGATCACTTTGCAAGGCACTTAAACGTTTTTGTTAGATTTGTGATTTAAACCAACTACTGCATTGGCATCAAAAGCATTTTGCATCCTAAAATGAATAAGACATTCCTCTCCAGATTTGTGTCAGCCTGTAAACTTAACATGTACAAGTTGCTGCCAGTTTTGGAGAACTTAATCTCTTGAGAAGCTCGGTCCGAGCTCGAGAGGAGTTAAGGATCCTTGTCCTGTTTTTGTTGCCAGAGTACTAAAAGCAGGAGCTGCTGCTGCTTATTAGTGAGGATGAATCAGATTAATTAGACACCTACGGATGGTAGAAGATCTTGACCTTTCAGAAGCCCAGTCCGCTCTGAGCAAAAGGGATTCATTATGTATTGGAGATAAGAGAGATCTGACAGTGGGCTGTGGTGCTGTTTAACAAGGATTCAGTTTTGAGGGAAATAAGTTACCTTCCTCACACACGGACAAAACGGCAACAGATACAATTTGGCAAATTTGATTCGATTGTTAAATCCTTCCTGTTTGTATTTCACAAAATGATTCCAACATCACAGCATTTACTCTGGAGTGTTGGAAAGGATGTTCAGACCATTGATTCAGGAGGAGCCGTGTGGCTCATGGAAAATGCATCCAAATCTTTACCCAGTTGCTGAGGGAGTCATAGCACTTGTTGTTCAGTCCACATCTGTTTTGTAGATCTGCAGAAGGATTATGACCCTATCCCCGACAAGGCATTATGGGGGAGTATGGAGTATCTGGGATACTTTAAAGGTTATTCAGTCCTTGTTCAATTCAATTCAATAACACTTTATTCATCCCAAAGGAAAACTAAATGTTGTCATAACTCATATCATTCAAGTATCTTCAGAGACATAAGAATCTCTGTCTGGTCATATGGTTAGAAAGTCGGGCAGAAAGATGTTGGCGAAGGGGAATATCTTCACCAACATCCCGCCCATTATGATCTCTCTGGATCCATGTATCCTCCTTTTCAGCTCCTCTGGGATTTGGGGCTGTAGGTCAGGAATTATTTTAGCTTTTGATATGCTTATCAGCTGCTCCCAATTGGAAAAATACTACGGTTGTGCATCACAACAACTGTATGAAGTAAAAAAAAAAAAAAGAAAAAAGAAAAAATCTTTCCAATGGCACAACATCCAAAATCAACACCTCAACAAAAGAAATGATGAACAAAAGTCTAGAAAAAGAATAAATCAGAGCCAACCCGACTGAACTGCTTCAACATGCTGCTACTATGAGCAGCATTAATCTAGAAAGACTCTGAATGACCAAGCAAGAGCAAGAGTTGTATCCACATTCAAGGGATAAAGTCAAGCTTGTTCCCAATGTGCACTGGGCTTCATCATGGCTGAGGGTGTAGTTGTGGAGAGGAGGGTTTCTGGTACTTTTTCCAAATCATGCTTTTCTGGTGGCATCATCAGGAAATGTCCTGATGATGCCACCAGAAAAACATGACTCTCAGCATGCACTGAATATCATCCAAGTGGGAAGCGGCTAGGAGAGGAGTCTGAAGTCCTGGGTCCCAATCAGACAAACGTGGCTCAACTATCTTGGTGTCTTGTTCATGAGGATGGAGTAGGAGCTAGTTGGACTGGAGTCTTGTCTGTAGTAAACAAGCAGTTCCCAAGTCTAACAAGGATTGGTTTACTGGTCTGCCTAAATTCTGACCAATGACCATGAATTTTGGATCATAACCAAAAGCAAACAAGCAGCTGGAAAGAGGTTCCTCTCTAGGTTTACCAGGCTCATCCAGAGCGCTTCTTCGAGCTCTGGATAAGCTCAAAGAAAAGTTATTGCGTTTCCACATCAAAAGCAAGTAGTTAAGGTCATTTGATTAAACCTCCTCGTCGAAAGAGGCCCCTGGATAGATCCAGAACCATTCTGGAGAGACTGTATATCCCTTCTGGCCTTAAAACACCCTGGCATTCCCTGTAAAGAGCTGGAGTATTACAGGGTTGATAGATGTTTGGATTTACCTCTTAGAGATGGGATGGATAAATGGAAAGACCTTTCACCAATATAATATTGTGTGTTTGGTAGCATTGCTCTTCTCAGTGATATCCTATAATATTGATTATTTTTTTCTAATAGCTATTTTCTCCTCTCAGCTTTTAGTCGTAGTAGGCATTTCTCTCATCCAGTCAAGGAGACGCTGAGCTCCCACTGCGCTGATCCATCTAATGTTTTAATACTACAGTCTCCCAGCTGAGATCAAACAAAGTCACCACCTCTCCTCTATTAGCCCCCCGTGATGACTGCCTGGAGCTTTGCTTATTAACAGTTTTCTTACCTTTGCTTTCAGCTTTTTACCGGCACAAAAAGCTTCTTGTACCTACAAAGGAGTCCCATAAACTGGTTAGAGGGAAGTTTTTGCTGCAGTTTTAATCACCAGCAGCAACTTTTACAATCGCCCAACACTGGACAGAACTACTGAAACAGGAGGTGTTTATTTAAATACAATCTCTTCCTTCTCTAGTAGTAATCTTTTTGGTTTTAATCCAACTTCTTGACCTTAGTGATGGAAGTTGTTTCTTGTGCAATGGGAGCCTTGCATGGAAAATTAGTTTTCTTCTGCATGAAGCCTCTAGTACTCATTAAAAATGTCATAGTGAGTTTCCAATATGGCCCTGGCTTAACAAGGGCAGAGAGCTTAACAAGGCTGAGGCTAACAGCAGGACTGGCCTCATTAGCAAAAGCTTCTGTGGCGGCCTCTGATAAAGAGCACGCAGGCAGCAGGTAGTGGTGCACCGCCACCAAAAGAGAAATTCCTCTGAATGTCAAAAATTATTTTGCTTCCCATTGTATTACCTTTATAACAAATCAAAGAAGCTATTTGCTTAATAGCAAATTAAGATTAAGATTAAAATTTAGTTATTATCACTACAATATAGGGATCTGGTAAATACTAGCTTCTCAGACAGGGTTGAATTTTATCCCTACTAATTGGTTTCGGCCAAATTAATGAGGTCAAAATGTTGCCATATTAGAATCCTAACTAAGAAGAACCAGGTGCCTTCAAAACATTTTATATACATGTATTAAAAATGAAAATGGTATCGAGCATCAAGTGTTTTTCTTAGTAATAGCATCAACACTCAATAAGCTTCACATACATTGTGTGAAGACAATATAATGGCTCTAAAGACACCACAGACTTCATGGTCCTTGGTAGGTGAGGCGTCACTTACAAGGAGACATATAACATGTCTGACAGAGCACTAATTCTACTAACTCAACATTTCGTTCAGAATTTCCCTTCAGTCATGACCCAGTGGGTTTATGGACACAACGCCACAAATCTGATGAGTTGTTTTGATTTTAACTGTACATGACTTGTCATATTTGAGCCTGATGTTCTCAGTGTTTTTGCCTGAAATAAACAACAGATGTGGAATTAACGCAGCTGATGGTAATAAAACCCCTCAATTGTTTCCAGTATGCATCTCCGAAATCCAGTTATTGTTTTGGCAGGCTTGAGGACAGTGTTCCTTTCTGATACTGACACCACACATTGCAACGCTGAGCTCGCGGCTATTGACTTCATGTCAGCAGGAAGTATCCACAGGGACTCATTTTTAAGATGGATCCTCACATTGCTGATCCCTGCGGTAGTGATGGACAGCGTTAACGTTGACGCACGCCGCACACATGCACGCGTATACACAGAGCTTGTAAACTTGACAGCGTTTTACCAGCAAAACGTTGCTAGGAAACGAGGAGGCAATTAACGTGACGTTCAGGAACTGCTTGCACCTTCGGAGCTTGTTTGTTGTCTGCATGCGTGTGTGTGTGTGTGTGTGTGTGTGTGTGTGTGTGCGTGTGTGTGTGTGTGTGTGTGTGTGTGTGTGTGTGTGTATGTGTGTGTTTGCTGTTACAAACATCAAAGTATCTGTCCTGGTGTCTAAATGTTACAAGGATAAAACACTACTCCTTTTCTACCAGAAGTCACTTTTCACTCTTTACAGCTTATGTCACAGTTTCACTTTTAAAGGCAAAGTTTAAAATGTTTTATGTTGTTTTCCTAACAAGATTATTTTGGAGGCTCTCACCTTTAAAGAGGTTTGATTCAAGGCAGGTGCCATTTATGACTAAATTTCCTTGTGGTCAATACTATGTGTCCTTTTGTAAAGTACCATGCAACTTTTCCTAATCCTGTCACATTAAAACTAAAAAGGTATTCAGATTTTATGTGAAAGGCCAACAAAAAGTCTTAACCCTCGTGCGATCCTAACATTCTGTTTACTCAAAAATGACCCGCCCCAACAAAAGCCCCAAAATAGAGTAGCTTACTTGAATTTGAAATCCAAAATCTATTTTTCATGATGAAACAATCTGTTATTTATCAA
The DNA here is from genome assembly GCF_051168715.1 of Poecilia mexicana. Lineage (NCBI taxonomy): Eukaryota > Metazoa > Chordata > Actinopteri > Cyprinodontiformes > Poeciliidae > Poecilia > Poecilia mexicana. Next base: position 29,457,771 of record NW_028263371.1, read on the forward strand.
TTCAACTCAATTTAATTCATTTTTATCATGTAATTTTTTTTGTTGCACAACACAAAAAGACGATCAACAGGATTATACTTTTCTTTTTACAACAAACCAACTGTCATAAGTTTTCTTTCACATAGTAAAAGGACATCTGCAACTCCTTAATATGTCAGCAAGGAACGATGGTCAATTTCCATAATAAATACAGGGTAATGCTAAAACAAAATAACTGTTGATGCAGCTAAAGACTCGTGACTGGGATAAGGTTCACCTTATTATGCTACAAAGTGTGAAAAAGCTGGAGAAGTAATTTTAGTATAATCTCTTTAAAGGATAGTTACAATGGAAGAGACCTTCAAATCTTTTAACTTGCATGCTAAACCTCCTTATAGTCCTGTGATAACAGAGACAGATGATATAAGTTGGAAAATTGGCTGACCATAAAATTCTGCACATAACCAATCTGAGAGCATAGATGGGCAATTGTCTAATTGTCCAATCTTGTGCTACTTTGAAGCTACCCTGGTTATTTTCTCATAACTCATTACAGTTATTACAGTTTCTCTTTCTGCACTGACTTTCCTACATCCCTTTGGTGTTTGCTAGATGCTCTCGTTTAGGTGGCAGTTGTGGGATTTTGCCACAATTAGCCTCTTCCCCTTTCAGTTTTGTCTCCTCGGGAGATTGGATGTCTCTGGAGTGATGGAAAGCACCAACACTAAAATACCTCTTGCTATGTGGAGTAGACTAAACAGTGAAGTACCTGTGAGAGTCTCCTTAGCATTATACTCACAGCTTTGGTGGCCTTTGCCTGAACTGCACTGTAACCTTATAGTTGGTTCACTCAATTATGCATATTTTCTACAGTGTTTAAAGGCGGCAACTGTTTCTTTTTCCCATGAAGGATAATGAAGACGAGTTGCTGGTTCAGCCCATCTTTTATTTCAGGGTCAATACTCCTTCACGAGAAACAAATTATGCACCACAGTTGCCAAAGCAATGTTGTCCAGCAGTCTGTAATAAGCAGCCCCGACAGGAAGTGCTAGAATATTCTGGGGAAGCGCTCCCAAAGCAGGATTTAAAAGCTGCTTGTTATTTCCCATTGGCAGACCTACAGCAAAGCCTTGCTAAGGGGAAATGTGAGGATCTTTGCCTAGATTCCTTGTAGAATTTCAGTTTACTATATTGGAGGGACAGGACAATTTTCTTGGGTGAAAGTGAGGTTAAAACCTTCAAGGTAATTTAAGACTTGAGCAGCTCTAAACTACATATCAAACTATAAATTTGTCATAAAAAATCTGCTATTTCCTTGTGTTTTCTCTAGAATTTGACTGGAACTTCAGCCAGGACCTGTCCTCCATGCTGGTGAAACAGGAAGAGCCTGAGATCGGCCAAAGGTTAGATCCTCAGCCTCTCGAAAGCCCGCCTCTCATATTAAGCCCTGCCCCTCCCCGCACAGGGTCACCGTGGAAACGCACTGTAAGCATCCATCTGGTCAACATTTTCTGCAACTATATGAAATGCAAATAATTCTTTGTTTAAAATGTTCATAAGTGCTTTTTGCTACGATTATTTGTTTATGTTTCATCTAGGAGCGCCGTCTAGACGACGTGAAGCCAGTAGCTATAAAGGACGAACCCAGAGAAAATGGACAGTATCTCAGCCTGCCCAACGGTACTCAGAACAACTCTAATATAGATAAAACGAGATGCTTGTACACACTTTGTAAACAGACAACCTTTTTCCTCATCCTTGTGTGATGTTAAACCAGGCTAGAATTAAATAACTTCAACAAAATTCAACAACCAAAATCTCTTTCTTACTGTTTATTCAATGTCACATGCTGTTTTTATTTTGTTTTTAATTATGTAAAGCACCTTGAAATGCCTTGATGCTGAAATGTGCTATACAAATAAAATTTGATTGATTGATTGATTGATTGATTGAGAATTGGTGAAGCAGGACTTTAAAATAGGCAAATGCACACAACTACACATCATTTCCATGATAGCCAAACAATCAGAAATCAGTTCTTGGTTGTTGGAGAGGGGGTCTGAAGAGAATAACTTCTACCAAAAAAATAAAATAAACAGCCGCAGACATCCAAAACAGAAAAACTCACTGACTGCACATCGTGTTTGTGTTCTGCCCACCTTTAATATTAATAAATCTCCCATGATTAGTCATCCCCCAAGCAGAAGCATTCATGCAACCCTTTCCTCTCTTTTAGATGACGCTCTCCAGCTCCCGCCCACCCCACCCAGCAGTAACCATGGCGACAGTGACGGCTCACTACCGCCGTCCTCCCCACACCTCCCTCTCCCACCGTCCTCGCCCCAGCCACAACAGAGGCCAGGAGGTCGTGGGTCTTCCTCCTCTTCCTCGACAGCCATCTCCTCCTCACCTCTCCTCACGGCACCACACGTGAGTTCAGTCGCATCGTCTGCGCCCCATTACGTCTCCGTCGCTGTCTAGATGAAGAGCTACAACGTCGGATCGAGATTCGCTTCTGGGTTTCTGCCAGTACGGAGCGTGCTCAATAAGTCTGTCTGTCTATTGTCCAGCTCACCGGGCTGAATTTCTAAGATCAAATAAAATATATGTAGTGATTTAATGCCAGCAGACGTTCTTCACCCTGAGTGAAGCTGTAATAAAGGTTGGAAATTTGGATTGCCCTAAATATATAAAGGAACATTCGCTTTTGAAATGTTTACTATCTTTCTTGGCATAATTGTGCAGAAGCTGCAGGGCTCAGGACCCCTCATGCTGACAGAGGAAGAGAAGAGGACCCTGGTAGCAGAGGGTTACCCTGTGCCAAACAAACTTCCCCTCACCAAGAGTGAGGAGAAAGCACTGAAGAGAGTTCGACGGAAGATTAAAAACAAGGTGAGGTGAAATCTGTATTTTGGTGCTGAGTGAGCAGAAGGATGGGTGGGATAGAAATTTGTGGAAGTGTTGGATGAGCAGAATGACTAGGATATCCCAGTAAGTAAGAGGAAAATGAGTGGGGTGTAGAAAAGGAGGGGGAGGAGTGGGATAAAATGGAGCGGTAGGGAACGATAAGAAGGATAACTCAAACAACAGAAGTTGTAATGAGTGGATTAAAATTAGAATTGGGGAAAAGGAGAATGGAATGACGTTGGGAATAAAATGTGTAGTAAAGTGGACAAGAAGAATGAGTGGGACTGAGTTGAATAGTTGGATGAGTGGGTTGCAGATAAAGAATGATGAAAATTGGGGGAGTAATAAATGTCATTGAGTATGACGGGAATAAAAAGAAAAAAATTACTCTAATAAAAAAAGTTAAATAGATAAAAAAGGTAGTTGTGACGGATGAAAAGTATGTGGGGAGACGATAGTATTAAAGGATAAAAAGGGATGGAAAATAAGAATGACAGATTACAAGGTAATGGAGGATGAGTGGGATGAGTAGCTAAATGGAAGGTGGATTAAGGCTGATAATAAAAATATGTGGTAATGTTGGATGAGAGGAACAAAAAGGGAAGTTGTGAGGGATAAAAGAAAACAGGGATTGGTGATGAATGGCAAGATAAGGGGATAGACAGATGAGTGGGATGAGTGGAGATGACTCATGACTCAACACCTTTCATTTTGTTCAGACTTTTATAGCTTATCTGCTGTAACTGAGGTAGAAGATTAAAAGTATACTCTGTGTTTGTTTAGATTTCAGCTCAGGAGAGTCGGAGAAAGAAGAAAGAGTATGTGGAATGTCTGGAAAAGAAGTAAGACTTCCTTTTTCCATGATTTTTTTCCCTTTTAGTCCTCCTTTTTTTCATTATAGCTTACTTAAATTACATAACTTATAAATCATCCACTATAGCTGTCTAGAAAAGTGAGGCCAGCCCTCTTGCATTTTACACCCAAAAACATCCTGAAAAGGTCTTTGTAGCCAATGAGGCTTCAGAGAAGTGAATTCATAACCTTTCCTTCTGTCTTCAATCCAAAAGCCACTTTCTTTAGATATCGAGGTTTTCCCTCAGCTCACTCCACCCATGAGCCTTTTTATATTTACAAGCATTTGCTTGCTCTTGATGAGGGGGGGGAGGAAAAAAAATCCAACCCGACCAAAGAGAGAGCGAGTTGTGTAATGCTAAAGTGAACTTGGCAGCGATTGCTCAGACAGGAGCCAGCTTTTGTATTTAGAGGTTTTCCCAGCTGCTGTAAAGTGGAGCGGAGTGAGCGGACTAAACTGCAGGCAACCTCAGGTTCTCCTGAGGTCAACAATGTTACTTTTTGATACCCACGGAGTGGTTTAATCTACTTTGTGAATCATTAACAAAAGATAAAATATTAATCGGAACTTCCCAACGCAAATTTGCTGTACTTTTCTGTGGCCGGTCCTGATGATGGCCAGACTCCAGTAACCTGCTGAACACATGGCCCAGATTCACTCAATCTCCTGTCATGGAAAATAACAGAAAATATGGATTTGCTTTTATAACCCCTTCATCACAATATGGAACAATAATAACACTGAACAGTTGAAGCAGATGGTTGCAAAATGTCTTATTAATCCCATCAGAGTAAATGCAGACGTGGTATGAATCAGAGCGCTGCTTCGCTTTACTCAATCAGTTCAACTCTATTATCTTGCTACATTACAGTTTCTTCCTTGAGAGCTCTTTAGAATAATAATAATAATAGAAAAAGACCAGATGAAATCTGAGCGAATGAGTCAAACCAGGCATGGAGGATCAGGATTAGAAAGTGTAAGAGATGAAGATGTTAGGTTGATAATTCTGACCAATAGGATTAGGACGAGATCACAGCAAAGAGGCGATCAGGAAAAAACGGAGCGAGGAGTGATTCACGAATCTGTCAAGACTTGCTTAGGTCCGTTCTAATGTCCATTTGCAAATGCATATCAGTTCAATTAGATTTTTAAACTCCAGAATTCAGTTTTCAGATATTAGAATATGACATAAGGCCAATAATCCAAGGAATTTTTCAAACTGAAAACCACAAAATAAAGTTGTTGTTTTTTTTAGGGCTGTCAATCAATTAAACTATTTAATCACAATTATTCACAAAAATGTTTTTAATGTACTGTAGCAGAATATTTGTTTATGTTTCTATTATTCTTATAAGCATTGGGATGGACAAATATGTTTCTATTAAGCAAATGTATGTTTATTGTAATTGCAATGTCAGATATGACAAATATTATCAAGATTATTTCACAGAAACATTTATAAAAAGTTCTGCGTTCGCTGATAAATTTGTTAGAAAAACTATCACGCATACACAAGAGAACTGCAATTTATCGATCAAGGGAACCGGTTTAGCAGGGATTAAAGCGAGAAAACAAAGTACAGTGAATGAAATGTTATAATGTGCAATGAAATACAAAACTAAGTGCTGTTGGAATTAGGCTTATTTTTGTGCTGTTTTCACATGTTGCATTCGTTTGTACTCAAATATTCGCAGAATGATTCATGTATTCATTCAAAAGTTCAAATGTTCACTTTATTACTGCTTATTGCAAGTCTTGCAGTGATTTTAGTTCACCTTTTAGGATAACTGCAGCGCTAATAAATGACTGCATCTTTTAGGGCGACACCAAACAAAATACACGTGCAGAGATATTACAATAATCTGTCTGTGTGTCCATCAGGGTGGAGAATTACACGTCAGAAAACAGCGACCTGTGGAGAAAAGTAGAAAACCTGGAGACTGCCAACAGGTGAGCTTTTACACACTTTGGCTTGCAGATATTACAACTTATCAAGAGGTTTATGTGTGCTCCAAACAACTGTGACATGGGTTATCCATTTATGTAATGATGTTTGGATTACAATCAGCGACTGAGTGGCAGATAAAACAAGAGCTGGATGATGTTTTGCTGTAGGGATACATTAGCTATCTGCTAATAGCTAGCTTAGCTTGCTTGTGTTTTTGCCTCTGTATGGGTAAGTGCAAATTTATTGTTGGGTACCTGGACAACGTAGCAACAGTTAATCTCACAAGGATTACAATTACTTCCTCAATAGTTTTCCATGCTTACAAATATTTTCAGCACATTTTATAAATATGCAATTTCCTCTTCATGTCTGTCGTGATACAGATCTTAAATGTCATAAATAATGGTCTTAAAAATCCTTAAATGTGAGGTTGTGAATCCTGCAGAAAACCTTAATTACCGTCTCAGCAGAGTTTAGCAAACCCAAAACGTTTACGTTTTTGATAGTGGGACTGAAAAAGTTTTTTTTCTATACTTCCAAAACAACCCATTAACATTTAGATGGCATAATTATTTTTAAGGGGACTAGGCAGAGATACTTTTTACTTCAAGTCTAGAAATTTGAACTCTGGAGAGCTCAAATTTCCTCACTGCATATGGTAGCGGCTTATAGACATTTCCTGGTTCAGCAAATATCTCTGCGCACTTACTTTACTTTTCAAAGAAATAGGGCTCGTTTTCATGGATTACTCACTGAAGGTTCTCAAACACTTCAAATGCATCAGATAGGTTCATGTAGTAGGAATCAGGGCGTTGTAGATCATTTCAGATTTTATATTGAGAGTGTGACTGCAAGATTTAAAAGAGTATAAACTCAAATTGAGCTCAGATGTGCTAAACCAGCCTCTGCTGTGTCCTCTGTTATTATAACGATATGAAACCAGTCTACTTTTATCCTGGAGTGGGTGGTTAGTTGGGTGGGTGGGTGTGGAGGAGGTAGAGGGTCTGTCTCTGTCTGTCTGAGCGCCGAGTCTGTCATTAAAGCAGCTTTCATCATGGAAGGTACCCCCCACAGCCTCCGCCTCTTCCCACTATACACGCTGATGAATATGTTTAACAACCACACGGTGGAACAATGAGCTGGCACAAAGCGAGGAAACATGAGTCAGCACGCTCACTCTCATTAAAATCCAAACAGTGTGCAGCTCTAAAAAGAGGGTCTAAATGAGCAAACCTGATTCAAGCTAAAAACGTCCCAAAATGCACCCATTAGTGGTCATTTTCTTCCCATGTGCAATTTCTTTTGGTGCTTCACGTCAACTCTGGGTGCCGTCACTTTAATAGCGACAGAGAGAATGTGGCGCTTTCTCTATGAATCAAAAATGAAAGTTATTGTGTCTAGGACTGGGAAAAGATTGAGAAAAGTTCAGGAAACGTGTGGTTCAGCGTAGCACCGAGAGCTAAAACCAACCTAAGTAAACCAAAATTTGAGGTTGCCAAAGAAAGATTTACATCATGATGGTGGATATTTACTTTAAGAAGCAATAACTTTAGCTGTAAGTCGCAATGAAAAGACTTCAAAGTCCATTAAATTTGCATGTTACAGCTGACAATATGAAAATGTCACGTTTTAAATTTTGTCTCATTGTTTCAATTTTACACCTGAGTGAGTGCTTTGATTTTCTTTCTTTTTTTTTTTTTATGTATTTAAAGTCTCGTAATCCGGTTCTCTGTCTCCACCTAGTGGTTGGAGTGCGTCCTCACAACTGTGGATGATTGATACCATCAGAGCCCTGCTCTCCAGATTCATGCTCTCATGTCTTTTAGCTTAAAATAAAATGGACTGAAATGTACCACATAGACATAGCTATGACAACAAAGAACAAGTATAACTTTCTGTGTAAAATTTCCTTTCTTTCTACTTGTTTATATCCCTTTTTGTCTGTTTTATGCCCAGGTCTCTTCTACAGCAGCTGCAGAAGCTTCAGTCTCTGATTTCAGGGAAAGTCATCCCCCGTTCATGTAAAATGGCCTCAACTCAAACAGGAACGTGCCTCATGGTAAATGTTATTGCTGCTAACAAGTATTTAACAAGTGTTATCTTCGGGTTGTCTTCCTCAGATAAAACGAGTAATTAATAAAAAAGCAAAAACAAAAGAATTCGGCAAGGGGATAAATACTCATCTTAATTTTATCTTCATACAGGATAAAGCACTACAGTAGTTAGCATATCATTTGGTTGGAAATAGAGTCAGGTCTGATCAAGTTTTACTCATTATTTGTTAATGTAGGGGTTTTGGTTCTGTTTCTACGCAGATGATGGCGCTGTGTTTCGTCCTGGTGTTGGGCTCCTTCTCCCCTTGTGTCTCTCCTCTGTCTTTTTTCTCCCACTCCTCCTCTTTATCCTCATCATCCTCTCACTCCTCACCTTCTTCTCTTCCTTCACCATCGGCGGACCTCTACACGACCAGTCAGGGTAGGTAGATAAACATGCTCAACCGTTTCAGTCTACGGTCCTGCCAGAGGCCACTAGTTTACCAAGATAAACTCCCAAAGCATCATAGCGCCTCTACCGAACATTAAGCTGCTTTTCTACATCCAGTTAAAAGTCCCAACAGCATTTAGAAAATTCCACATTTATGTTTGCGATGATTGTACAAAAAAGGCTTTTCCGTGGCTTGAGTCCCATCAGCTGATTAGCATGTAGAAAGTCTCTAATGGTTGCTATGGTTACAGGATGGCAAATATTATCATAAGCACCAGTTTGTGATATTTGATTGTGACCTTTGGAGCAAAGGTTACATTACAATCCAACACAAGGCCCACAATCTAACAAAACAAACGAACCCCCCACCCCTCCCAAACGTTGACATTTTTAAAATATTAAGACACGATGATTACTCTTTTAAATACATCCTGGAAATGAAGTACTCTCAGATTACAGATTAAGGAAGTGAACCATATATTCACTTCCTTCTACCAATTGTAAATAGTTAAAGAATAATTTGACTAGTTCTATATTCAATTTAAGTTTTGTAGAAGTTTAATTAAAGCAAACAAGGACTTCCTGGTCCACAGGCAACTCAGAATTACTACTGTATTATATTCTATGTCATGGAAGAGCAAGTATGAAAAGAACATTCATACTGTGACGATTTTTAAGCATTTAAATTAACTATTGTTAAAGAAAATATGCTATTTTAATTTAAGAGCGCGCTATACGTCCCGAACGGTCTTATTTTGAAGGTCTAACGGAAGTCGGCTCAGCGTTTTCGCCAATATGACAATGACAATGTTGGCGAAAAATAAGACTTCTGTTTATTTTCTAGCTTATATTAATTAGGAAAGCAATTATAATTTCCTAATTAGATTTAGACCCTCAGCGAATACTCACAGTCCAAGCTAGCAACAAATTCAACAGAGAAACTGGAAGCTACCTTATCATTAGCTGGAAGGCGGCTGCTGGAGGCTGAAGTATCGTTTCTTCCGAGTTGAGCGAGGACAAAACACCTTCCTTGGCCAAATATAAAGTCTAAAACACACACATTTATATATGCGTTACTCTGTGCTATTTGGAGGTTGACAATTATCCGCTTTACCTTTACGGCTTTCTCCTTCTCGTCTGTTTCGACGCACCAGAGATGATGCGTTTAAGGGACTATTAGAAAAATGAATTTTTGAAAGCGTTGTAAGCGAATGCGATGGAAACGCATCAGGAACGGTGACAAAGAATAAAAAAGAATTTAGTTTAATCTCAGAATTCTGACTTTTTTTTTTTTTTTTTAAGAAAAATGTCCCAATTCTGACTTTTTCGGGAAAACAAAACAAATAAAAAAACAACGATGCCTAAAGGGTAAAAATTAAGACTAAAAGTCAAAATATTTTTTTAAGTGGTCCTAATCCTCTTCATTATGTTATAGATTTAATTTTAATTTTGAAACTGTAATCCTAAAAAAATATTTGTAATTTGATTTCTCCTTTTTTGGAATCTTAGAGAAGGTAACTAAACTTGTGCTTATGACCAAAAGCATTGAACTGCATTGAAAGCAATGTGCCTAATAAAGGATCCTACAATTAGCAGATTAATTCCTAACATTTATTATCGTTCCATTGCCCCACCCTTGTCGGAAGCCATTTAGAAGGTTTGCCATTGCGCCATCATCCTTCTGTACAACCTAATATTGTTCTAAGCTTTATTTGTGGGTATTAGAGTAAAAAAGGGTAAATAAATAAGCATATCCTTTTCCATTCAGCATACTTTGTGTTGCTCTGTCACATAAAACCCATTAAAATACATTAAAAGGGTTTAAATGGGAAATATAATGAGGCCAATACAATGAGGGATGTTTTAGAGGTCAAAGGTAACCCTCAGATTGAACTCCAGTGTGTTTGTGTGTCGCAGTCCGCTCCCGCAGCCTGCTCTTCTACGATGAACAGGCTCCCCTGGAGGAGAGTTTGGTACCATCAGAAGGAGAGGGGCTCCAGTCAGAGATCCACTCTGACATTCAGACCCGTCGGCATACAGCCGACGCCCACAGCAACCAGACAACTGGGCCCAAATTAGACCAAAGGTACAAACAAATCCCGAAAGCTGCAGTGATTCCACGCAGGCTCCGTGTCGGGTCTTAAACTACTGCTGCCCCTTCCGTCTCCTCAGAGAAAGCAAACCAGGCGGAGTCTCGGAGGTTTTCTGACTCTTACATCCTCTTCCTGCTCGAAGCGCTCCGCCCGCCGGTTCCAAACCAGCGACCGTCCTCCTGTTCCCACATCGCTCCGGCTACAAATCAGCCCGGCTTCAACACCCACGTCGAGCACCCTTCGTCTTTCTGTTGTACGTGAACACTCTGGATGTAAACATCAACTTTATTGTTGTTTTAATGCACTAAACGTCTAATTTAAAGTAAGCAACTCATTTCACTGAATCAGTTTACCTACACAATGCCGTGCAAAAGTACTTCTCCACATTTTGGCACATTATTATTTTATATGATAGGCCAGCACAAAGTTGTCTTGGTCAATCTATCTGGTTTGATGCTTTTTTTTTTTTTTTTTTACTAAAACATTCAGTTAAAAAAGCATAAGTCTCAAAATCCCATTTTTAAGAAGAATCACCTAATAAGAAAAGGCTCATTGTTCGCTTATCATGAGTCAATGCTTGATTTTAAAATTACTAGTAGCCAGTATTACAAAGCTGCAAAATACACTTTCAAATTTCAACTCAAAAAAGATCATTTTGAAATAATAAAACAAACAGAAAAATTGGCTAAAGTCTTGAAGGAACCAGGTTTATTTACCTAATGCTTCAGATATTGAAGCAGTGCCGTTTTAAAGTGCCTTCCTTGTTCTGCGGTCCAATGTGGCCCATTTGACCGCACACATGATGCAAAATATAACAACTATATATGATAAAGATGTGTAAAATGCCTTAAAATAAGTAGCTGCCATGGCAACCCCAGTTTGCCTTCCTAAGTGGCACGTTCTCGTCTTTCTCATTTTGAAGTGTCTAAGAGAAACTAGCCACTCCATCATGTCATATTTCTTCATACCCCAAGGTAACAGGAAGCCCAGGATTATTAAATAAAACATGATTTTACATGTAGATCATCTTAAAAAAGTTGAAATGTACTGAAAAATAAAATTTGGGATTTTTTTCTGAATAACATTTATTTATTTTAAGGCTTTTTACGTGTCTACCAGAGGTGCCAGTAAGTGTGGAGAACTGTAGCATGCATTTATGAAAAGGTCCTAGCACTTTTTTAGATTTTCAAAATAAAATACAAATTATAGGTTATTTCTGCAACTCCATCATTTAATAAGCATTTTTTTTTACTTCTAATTCTGACCAAATGTCTAATTTTTTCTTAGATTTTGGTATTTCTGGGGAAGCGTGTTCTTGTCTTTCATAAAACGGGGCCGTTCCGAGGATAGGAAGCAACACGTCAAAGTTTTTTTTTTTTTTTTTTGGAAAATATAAATTGTATATGTAATATATTTGCAGCATCAAAAAAATGCATATTTAATTTATGCGGAAAAAAAATACATGTACTGATTTTTTTTAAGTTAGTTTATCTTATTATTTTTTAAATAATAACAAAAAACACAAAAAGAAAACTTCTAATATATTACGAGCATTGAAAAATTAGCATATTTATTTTATGCAAAATAAAAAAGGAGATGATTTGGCATTTCAGAAGAGGTGAAGTTTTGTGGCGTAAAACTGCTGTCGCATGAATTGGCTGCTTCAGAATAAAAAAAAAAAGATTCTTTTCTACATTTCTAACTTTTATTTCTTGGCCACAAATTTAAAAAAAAAGTAAAAAAAAAAAAAAAAAAAAAAAGAAAAATATTTCACCAATTATCATGCAGCAGCAGTGTTTGTTGTATTTATTGATTGCTTGTAGAAAGTGTGTAAATATTGATGAAGCATTCCAGGAGAAAAAGCACCACTAGTTTCAGTTTGATTGAACACTATAATGAAATCTGAAGATTTCATCACCACTATCTGTAACAATGCTGTTCTGAAAACCCCAAACAAGTCATTTTAGTCCAAAAGCTGTGTATAACGCATTTCGCTTCATCACGGGTTTCCTCCTTTCTTTTCTTCCATCTAGTTAATTGATTTTGTCTCCATTTTGTCATCGGAAGTGAACAGAAACGCATTATGTGACTGCAGCCAGATCCACTCTCTCTCTCTCTCTCTCTCTCTTTTTCTCTTATTCATCTGGGACCAAATACCAAATGTACATAATTAATAACAACTTCCAGTGTAGTTGTTGTAAATAGTGGGCCTTGTTTTTGTACTGTCATAATCCCAGATTTTAGCCTGTGGAACATCATGTGGGGAAGAAAACAGAAGGGGGTGAGGGGCATCAAAATAAAATAAATGATGATTGAGGGGTTGGGGGGCGGGGGGTCAATTTGTAATTAACTGAGATGACACAGCAACTACACACAGTTTGATTAGTCCTAAAACCCCGGGAGGCGTTTGATTATTGCAGTTACCTGAATGTCCTGAGAAAGCAGTCAGGAGCCTCTAGGGGGCGCCAGGCTGTTTGAAATGCGTTTGGATGTGTTGTTGTCTCTGTTTGTTGTATAGCGTCCTGCATGTTCCTCCATATATATATACATATATATATATATATATATATATATCTATGTTATCATAGTGTAGTCAGTAGAGTAGAAATGAGCAAAATATTAAAAATCTGCATCAGCAACTCAGTGTCTGTGGACTTCATTCCTCCCTGTGTCTAACATAAAGGGATGGAGAGAGATCCATCCATCATTTGTCTGTTTTCCATCCATCCATCCATCCATCCATCCATCCATCCATCCATCCATCCATCCATCCATCCATCCATCCATCTATACATCCATCCATCTATTTTTCATGCATCTATCCATCATCCATCCATCCATCCATCCATCCATCCATCCATCCATCCATCCATCCATCCATCCATCCATCCATCCATCCATCCATCCATCCATCCATCCATCCATCCATCCATCCATCCATCCATCCAGTCTTTTTCTGGTCTCTGTCCTCTGTGGCTAAGTCTCTAGCTGAAGTGTTTCAGTATGATGCGTTTCCGGAGCTCCTCCGCCTCGCTGTCCCGCTCCTCCAGCATCTGCTCGGGGCCCTTGGGCTGCTCCAGTGGCTCCGTCCTCTCCAGAGTCCAGGCGTCCAGGCCGGAATGCAGCGAGGCGTTGTGCAGAACGCAGCAGGCCAGGAGGATGGATGAGCTCCTCTCAGGAGAATACTGATGATGGAGAGAAACCTTATGTCATTTTGCTTACGCAGGAATATGGAGGCTTTATTAAAACCATACCTGCAGGTTCCCTTTGATGCCGTCTAAACATCTGAATCTGGTCTGAATGGCCCTGAAAGTTCTGTCCACTATCTCGTGCGTCATGGTGTGGGCCAGGTTATACTGAAACTCTCCAGCCGTTCCTGGGCTCTCCACCGGCGTCATCAGCCACTTCTTCAAAGGATAACGTCCGTCGCCTTTCAAAGAGCAGACCCCCATTACCGTCGGACCTCTGAAAGTCAAACGCGTGACTGCTCCTGGGAGCGCGCCTCACCCAGCAGCCAGCCCTCCTCGTTGTCCTGCAGCTGTTTGAAAATGGCTGACCTCTGCAGAATCTTGGTGTCCTGCAGGCCGCCGGGCCACGTTTCAGCGCTGAGTAAAAGCCCCCGGGCGTTGCAGACCAGCTGGCAGGCTATGGAGTGAAAGCCCTTCTTGTTCACATAAGTGGAGGCATCGCTGTTCGGGGCTTTGATGGCCACCTGTTGAGGAAGGGTTAAGACAAACTTCCACCTACTTTATTCTGAATTTTGCATTGAGTGAAAACCCAGCTTCTTTAGCAATTATCTTTTTATGTTTGACCCTTCTTTCTGTGTCGTGAATCTATATAATATGTGAATTTCAATTTCTGAAATGAAAAAAAGAACAAAAATTGAATTTTTTCATACTGTAATTTTTTAGATGCATCCGTATATTGAGAATAACTGAATATAGAGCATAGCTCAGGTAGCTGAATATAAAAGGCAAATCACACTTAAACCATTCTAAAGCCTGCTCTCCTGCTGCTTTACAGTTATCCCCTACTTTGTGCCCATCTTTTCTATAAGACACAATTTTCCAGGCATTGCTATAAAAAAAAGTGAAGATGAGAGTCTTTTGTTTTGATCAGCTAACCTGGACACAGTCGAGAACGCCGAGGACTCCTGGAAATCCTGCCACCCTCTGAAACTCCTCGAAGGAGTACTCTCTGTTGGACGGGTCTCTGTTTGAACAGCATGTTTAAGATTTCCCATAAAGGTGGTGAGTGTTAAATCAATGTGTAACATATGTACCTGTTGAAAGTGATGAACTGTGGCGCTTTCTCCACCAGAGCTTTAGTCACATTGGTCACACATCTGGACATGGACGCCTGGCTGATCCCTATTATATCCCCCATGGACGTCTGGAACGAGCCAGACGTATAGAAGCCCAACGCTGCCAACACCTGAACCTCGGGACTGATTGCTCTGGATCTCAGGGTTCTCCTGGAAAGAGTCTGCCGAATGGAAATTACAAGAGGTGGTGCAATATGGGAACTGGAAACATCACTTCCTTTTAAGACGGAAATCTTTATAAAGTAATGATTACTAAGTGCACACCTCTCTGAGTAATTCCACCAGATACAGGATGAAGTCTCTTGGAAAGCCAAAGTTTGAGAGGAGAACGCTGTTTGAAACGGTGTCCAGGTCAAAGCGCTCCAGAGTCTTATGGCCTCGCCCGTGCAGAAGAAGATCACAGTCTAAGATGGCTATAGGGATGGCCATGCTGAGGGAAAAGAAGAAGAAGAAGCACCATGCAGAAAATGTTAATATTGTGCCAACTGAAATATCTTTGTGAAACATTGATGAGTCATTTTCAGTTCTCCTGCAGAAGAAACTAGTTTTAAGCATTTGTGTTACCATGCACTAACAGGTTACAAGGAAAGACAAAAAAAATCAACAATAATGAGTAAAATGAAAAGAAAAATGTATTTTTATAATTGAAATAAAAATGTCAAAAAGACAACATGTGACACAGATAAGGCCAAAACATAACTTTTTTGGGCAAAATGCAAAAAGCTGTGTGAGACAGTAAAGTAACACCGCACTGGTATCTTCGTCACACTGACCACAATGAAACACGGTGGTGGTAGCAGCATGCTGTGGGGCTGCCTTTCTTCAGCAGACACAGGGAAGGTGTCTGCTGAACAATGAAGCTAAACATGGTTTAAATCAAAGTATATACATGCATTAGAATGTCCTAGTAAAAGTCCAAGCCTAAATTCTGATAAAAATCTGTGAACATTGGGTCTCTAAACATAAAAAGACAGTTAAGACATAACTCAAAACACTTGCAAACTGAACACCAGGCATAATTTTTCTTCTGTTTTACAACTAGGCACTACTTTGTCTGGTCTACCACAGAAAATCCCCCCCAAAATCCTGCGAAGCTTGTGGCTCTAATGTGTCAAAATGTGAAGTTCAAAGAGTGTGAATACTTTTACAGGTGCTGTGTCTGGGTTAGCTATTTCTCTTCAGGATGCTCCATTAAGGCTTTCTCGTGATTCTACGTTGTTCAATACGCTTTAAATGTATGCATGACGCATATGCATTCATTTTGGTACAATACAGCATTAACAACGTGATATGTGCTTTTTAAACAGGCAAAGAAAAGCTTTGTTAAGCCTAAAGAGGCTTAACATAGCATAACATAAACACAAGTGCTAACCCAATTTTCTATCTAGTTTTTAGCTAGCTTCGTTCCATTGAGTCTAATCTCAGCTCAGTATGGTTCGCCTAACAACTCTGCAGACTCGGTGAAACTAGGTGACTTCAAATCAACCTCTAAGCCTTTTCAATACCTTTAAAAACCACAGTTTACCTTCAGATAAGCTAGCATCTGGCAACCAAAATAAGCCAAAGGAAACTTCGTTTGCGGTATCCAATCGCAGATTCGACACATCATCTGCGTGTGTTTGAAATGTGATATATTTAGATTTTTAACAGCCTAATTATTTATTTCCACATGTATTTATTTACAAAGACGTTTATATTTCTAAAGTAGTACTCAGTGCAATTTCTGCACACGGCACTTAATATAATATATATATATATATATATATATATATATATATATATATATATATATATATATATTTTTTTTTTTTTTTTTTTTTTTCTAGTTCACTAAAGGTGTCCTCAGAGTGATGCATAGTTTGCTTCAGCTGTTCAAGTGAATAAATATTACAGAAGACGGACGTAGCGAAAGTGCGAGTTGGAGATTGCTGCTACATAAACACGTCGACATGGAGAAGATAAACAGAAAAGTGGCACAGCAGCTGCTGACGTTATGTGTGTCCGAAAATGGCCTATGAATGTTTATAGAAAATACTAATTCTGTTATGTGCTTAAGCTCATGTCTATAATATTGAACACCCATCGCTAAGGAAACGGCTAATGTAAGTTTCGGTGTTTTTAACGCTTTACAAAGCCCTCGTTATTCAGCCAGTCAGCTAGCATTAGCAGCATGCTAACGCTGGTATAGCAGTGACTCACTATTCTGTCAGGAAAACAAGCAGTAATTATTCCAGAAATCTTCCTGTTATGTTTTCATTTTCATATAACAGACGCTGTAGATGATAAAATGTTGCAGTCAGTCTTTGTACTATGAATGACCTCTATATTTAATCAGGTTTATTTCTAATAAGCGTGGAGGGCCCCATTTGTTTTCCAGAACTAAGGATTGTGTAAGGTTTAAAAGCTGCCTTTGTAAACAACGGATGTCGCTGTTTTGTCAAACACTTTCTCTCTACATTCATTTAATTTAGAAATACAATAAATTAGTACGCAGCAAAATTAGCTTTAAGTCAACATTGTTTATGTAGGTCAAACTTTGGTTTGTGGCTTAAGTAGTTCAACATTTTTGGATGCTTTTTACAGCAAAAAGCTAAGTTTTGCACCTAATTTAGTTATTTTGATAATACTTATGATTAAGCATGATGAGCATAGAACAAATGGTGGAAAATCCAAAAATGTACATTTGGTTTTGCATTTCATTATCTGTGCATCTAGTTTTGTGTATTAAAAATGTAATAGATTTGTAATTACATGATTTGCTTTTTTACTGTTAACATTCTATTAATTTAGATTGGAATATTTTCAGCTTTTATTTTTGCAATACTTTTGTGTGTGTGTTTATCTTACTTTTCTATGTTTTCACCTTAACATTACTCGTATTTGACACTTGGTTGTAAAGTTTATGGGTTATGTAAAGGTCTTTGTGTTGTTTAAAGATTGATTTATGACTTTCTTTTCACATTATTTTTTAAGTATTTCACATTCTTATACATTTATATAAATAACTTCTTTTTTTTTTTTTTTTTTAATGAATGATGTAGAAAAATTTCCTAAGAGATTGTGTCTCCTGTGATCCGCAGGGTCGTGACAACATGGACGGTGACCTGAGTCCACAGGATAAGAAAGACTTGGACAAGTTCATCAAGTTTTTTGCCTTAAAGGTCAGAGGGCAGCCTAAGGCTTGCGTTTATGTTGTATCTAAAGGCTTTTTCACTTGTTCCAAAAGTTTTCCAGATTTTTTGTAGCATCCATTTAGACCTCCGCATCCCTATTTTCAGCAACTTTCTCCAGATTCATTCCCACACCTCTGTGTTTATCTGTAGACTGTTCAGGTGATCGTTCAGGCTCGCCTGGGGGAGAAGATCTGCACTCGCTCGTCTTCGTCGCCCACTGGCTCAGATTGGGTAAAAAACTAAAGCTCCGTTTTAGTTTTTTAGTTTTTTTATTTTTTATCATTTCATACCTCTTGTTGGTCTTCTGATGTGAAGCATTCCCCTTCCCCCCGTTCCACATTCTGTTTAGTTCAACTTGGCCATCAAAGACATCCCAGAGGTCACTCATGAGGCCAAGAAGGCGCTGGCCGGCCAGCTTCCAGGCATCGGCCGATCCATGTGTGTGGAGATCTCCCTAAAGACCTCAGAGGTAGAACTCAGAAAGTCTCTTTAGTTTCAGCTCCTCATAACCCAGGAGAATTTTTGTTGCTAAATTCATCCTGTTTTGTCTCCGTCTTCATTGCTCAGGGAGACTCCATGGAGTTAGAGACTTGGTGCCTGGAGATGAACGAGAAGTAAGCAGCGTTTCAGCTCCAGCTTAGCTACCTTTTCACGTTTAACCTGCGTGATTTCTGGCTCTCCTGCAGGTGCGATAAGGACATTAAAGTGTCGTACACTGTCTATAACCGGCTGTCTGTCCTCCTAAAATCTCTGCTGGCCATCACCAGAGTGACTCCAGCCTATAAGCTGTCCAGAAAGCAGGGCCACGACTACGTCATATTGTACAGGTGTCCTGATCAGCGCCGACGCCGATCTCTTGAATTCAGCCATATAAAAACTAAGATGTCCATCTAATTGTTGTCTCCTGTGTAGGATCTACTTTGGGGAAGTTCAGCTGGGTGGATTAGGAGAAGGTAACTTTAGTTCTGGTCTGTTTAATGTGTGATTATCCTTGGTCTGTCAATCAATGTTTGTTTGTTTTTTTAACCAAGGTTTCCAAACGGTGCGCGTCGGTGTTGTCGGCACCCCGGTTGGCACGGTAACGCTGTCATGTGCCTACCGCACCAACCTGGCGTTCATGTCCAGCAGGTGACCAGCACGTTGCCACTGCAGCTCAGTCCGTCCTTCAGCTCAGCAGGCTAACGACAGTCTGGATTTCCTCTGCAGGCAGTTTGAACGGTCTGCTCCCATCATGGGAATCATCGTGGATCACTTTGTGGACGCGCCCTGCGGCAATCAGCGTCCAATCACAATGGGGCAGCCCTGCAACTACAGGTAGGCCTTCATGGTTGCTTCTGAGTCGTCCTCTGGCTTCCTGCGCTTCGACGAATCCACTTCCTGTCTGTGCGTCTTCAGAGCCCCGGATGAGGACGACGGCGGAGCGTTTGCTGGAGTTCAGGACTCTCAGGAGGTCTGCACCACCTCCTTCTCCACCTCCCCTCCCTCTCAGGTGAGCCCACACTCCTCCTCTCTCTCTTTGTCGACTCTCACTCCTGATCATCACTTCACTCTCTTCTCTCGTTTTCTCGTCCGTTTCCTTTAACTTTTGTTGTTCACGTGGACTCAGTGTGTCTGCACTCTGAGTCCGTCCCCTTCCAAACTGTCCAAGCCCCTCCCGCTGGACAGTCTCCAGCTCCCATTGGCTCCAGGACTTGTCACTCACAATGTGAGTCTTTAGTGGTGTTTGACGGTGTGTTTTTTTGTGTGAGAAGTGCTGAAGCTCACCCTCCAGACTTCGCCTCTCTAGTTCTGTGTTCATCACAACCTTCTCCATCGCTTGACCTCTGGAATCCTTGCAGCTAGCTTAGAGCAGAGTTTTTGCATCCCCTTAGCTTAAGTTTGTTGTGGTTTGCTGTCACTTGTCGCAACGTAGTTGACTCATAATGCTTGACACACACCTTCTCACATCCCTTCGGCACCAACAGGAACCTTAGTGTTTGCTACTTGGTTATTATTTCCTGTTGTTTTTTTTTTGTCTCTGTAGCTCTATGCTTCCAGGTTGTCCTACCAGCCTGCACCTACAGGAGGAGCTGCTGAGTTCAACACAAACCAGGTACGTAGCACAAAGTACTACTTTCTATATTTAGCCAAGTTTAATAAATTAGACAAAACCTGACATGGGTGCAGTAATATAGATTTTTCAGTAGAAGTCTCTGGATAGACGAGGCCCTACTCGTTATAAGAGCCTGGTTGTAAAAAAAGATTTACATTTTGTGTTGTAATCAACACTTTCTATTGTCAGAAAATCACATCAGAAATCATTTTACCTTTATTCCAAATAAGCATCAATGGGTCAAATTCTGGAAACCCCAAACTTAAGCACAAACTCTCATTCTGGGGTCAGTGCTCGAGTCCCTCGGCTTCTGTTCAGTGAAGTTCTCTCTCCCAGGTGAAAGAAGGCGGGAACGTTCTGGTTCCGGCTCAGCCTCCTCATGGAGCGGATGTCCATCTGACCGTAGAAAACGCTCCAAACACACCGAGCAGCAGGTACGTTCCTTCACACCAGCATCTTCAGTTTCATTTGGAAGATATCGCTAAGAAAAACTCTTACGGTGCTGCCTAACAGTGGCGAAGAAGACGGCCTGCTGCAGAGTGGTGAGGGAAGAAGGGACGATGGGAGGAGGAGCGTCTCTCCCTCTGACCCGGTGGAGACCCTCAACGCGTTCACCAGGAAGGTCGGGGCTTTTGTGAATAAACCCAACACTCAGGTAATTAATGTGACACGACACCCGGTCTCCTCTCACCGTCCTCTCCATGAAAGTTGGTAAAAGTAAGGTTTTTTTTTTTTGTTTGTGTTTGCCTGTGTAGATCACAGCTGCCAGTCTGGATCTCCCATTCGCTGCGTTTGCTCCTCGTGGCCTGGACTCTGAGGAGAACGATCCCATGGTGACCTGATCTGGTTTTTAACACGTACCTCAGCATCTTTAGGCTCGTGCGTCCTGCTGCTGGGAGGTGACCGTTTGTGTGCGTGTGTGTGTGTGTGTGTTTTTTTGCGGTCAGGTGCGTCCTCCTGACTCTCCTCCCTCCCAGTCGCCCCTGCAGGCCAGCCTTCACTCTCAGGGCTCGGACGGATCGGGACCGCAGGACGACTTCGTCATGGTCGACTTTGTGAGTGGTTTCTGACTTCAAAACATAAAACACACAAACAACTGAGTGAAGTGACCAGTTTTAAATTAATATGTTGAATCCCATATTTTTATGTTATTCATTCGGCAGTAAAGATATAACATTGAAGGAGAAAGATGCTAATCATGGTCTGATTTTATTATTATTTTTTTTTAATCTGTCCCTGTGTGCAGCGTCCAGCTTTCTCTAAAGACGACCTTTTGCCGATGGATCTGGGCACTTTCTACCGAGAGTTTCAGAACCCTCCGCAGCTGGCCAGCCTCTCGCTGCACACCAGCTCCCAGTCGATGGCTGACGACCTGGTAAAGGCGTCCTCTTCCCCTTTCGTTTTGTCTGATGGCGTGTTGGGGCCATTGTAGATTGTTATGAAAAAACAATAAAGAAAAACAATAAAGTTTATTTCTACCAAAAAGCTGGACATTTTCTAGAAAAAAAACGTGGAAATTTGAGTTTCAATATTAAAAAAAAAAACACTGAAATCTTTTTTGACTCGTCTCAGAAATAAAAAAAAAAAAATAATAAAAAAACGGAAAATTTGAATGTGAAATATTTTGAGATCCCAGAAATTTTCTTGGGAAAAAGTCAAAATTTTGACTTTTGAAACTTTTATTTCTAGATCTACATCTCAGATTAATCTCAAAATGTCTTATTTTCTAGCAAACTTTTCGCTTTTGAAGTTCAAAAAAACGCCACCTTTTTTTTTTTTCTCGAAAAATTTCAGAGATGAACCTTTCTTCTAACTGCAGTGGCCCTGATACGCCATCATAATTTTGCGCTACATTTTTAGTTAAAGAACATTAAACAAAGGACTGATGTGAGCTGGTTCGTTTGCAGGACTCTCTGCCGGAGAAACTGCGCGTGTATGAGAAGAACATCGACGAATTTGACGCGTTTGTGGACATGCTTCAGTAGGATGAGTGAAGGAAAAGTCAACCTGCGACTAAAAGCTGAATTCATCAGAAGGGGCGGAGGTCTCTGTGTGTGTCGTGTGAGAATTGCTCAGAATACATCATGTTTAAAGGCTGTTTGTGTCTGAAAACTTCTTACCTGTTCACTTATAGTCTGCTTCACTGTAAATACTGTAATATCTGGTGACACTGGCTCACTTGCCATCGCCGTCTGGTGGCTGCGATCAAACCGACAGCTTTAATTTATGTGTTGCATAATTCTGCTCTTGTAGTCAAACGATCATGGGGCAGCCATGCAAATCCACGGACAGATTCTGGTAGTAATGCCCTCGTTATAAATCTTTTCTCTCTTTCTCTTAACCTTTAAATGTAAAAAAAAACAAAAAAAAAAACAGATTTTTAACATGTCTAAAAAGGGTTTTTTTTTTCTGGAGGTTGCTCATAACCCTGCAGAGCATCGTCTCACTGTGTTTTTCTTATAAATGAAAAGACTCATTCGTTGTGCAGAGCTTGGCGTTCCCAGCTGGTCTGAGGATTTAAACGGCCACTGTGAATTGTACCAGATGAACCCCAGACACATTTGACAGTGAAGAAGCTGCAGTTTCTCTGTGAGCAGAGCCCACATGTCAGACTGCAGCCGCAAAGCTCAACCTGTTCACTCAGAGATGGAAATAAACACCCAACAGGTACCCTGGAATCAGCTCGAACATAACCTCCCCGAAGCTCCGATTGGCCCCAGGCTGCTTGCATTGGGACTAAATTAAGAACCGTTCCAACACATTCATGTATATTGTGTGAAATATGTAAAAAGGATCAAGAATTCCCAGCTGCCCACAGCATTTATGGTCGAGTTGGTTGAAAGCTTTGATTTAAAGCATTCTGTTGACGTAGATGTCCTAATAAAGCATGGCTGCTCTGTTTACTGTGCATCTTTTCTTCCGTTTTAGCTCGAAATGAACTCAAATCCTTTTCTAATTAAACAGTGGATGATTACTACACAGGGGTAAAGTTACCATTTCTGACCGGACAAACAAAATTGCGCCAACACTTCTGAAGTAACTTGAACTCCAGAAGTAAATGTAGCATGTTTTTTTAAAGTCTATGCATACAAATTAAAAAGGTTCCATAAAATCTCTGGAAACTATTCAGGGAGCGGTAAATTTAAGCTACATGACCAATAAAATACTTGTTTCCTTCCACCTAACTTTCCAGCTAGACAATTTTATCTCTTATGCACCGAGACCCTATAGGCTTATTTACTGCCCGTTTTCTTTTTTTGTTTTCAAATATTCTTACCCTGTGATTATTTTTGCTTTTTAGGTTAAATCTATTCACAATTAAACGGAATTATTACATAAAACTGAAATAGAAAATACTATTTGCTTGGAGGTGCTCAGTCTCCTCCAGAATAAGTTATAGCACCACCTAGCGTAGATGCTTAGCTTAGCGTCAAAACATCTTTAACGCTAATGTTTTAACTAGCTGCACAGTTTTTGAAGAACAAAACGCCGTCTATGCTGAACCCCCTTGTTGAGAAGCGGTGGAAAGGTGACCCAGTTCTTTCACCAGGTGTCTGTGAAACAGACTGATGGACCTTCAGCTAATGCTCACACCACAGGTAAAGCATTAGCTTTACCAGCTACCGAGTGAAACGGTAGCTGGAAGTTGACTTACGGTACTTAACATTAGCTTCTTCTAAATGTAATGAGAGCAAAATATCTTCCAAAAGATTCATTGACCAAAATAAATAAATAAATAAGTCCAAACTAAGACATTTAAAACTTTGTGATAATTGGAGGTCAAGTTATCTTCGCTTTACTTCACTCCTTCCTCCGTCTGACATGATGCATTCAAGGAACAATAAAAAAAAAGTTTCTGAACGAGTAAGCGAATAAAGTTAGATAATTTTGTTTTGGAACAATACTTAATACTTTAACATCTTAACTGAAATCTTTAAGAGTTTTATCCCCGCTATGTAAATTATTTTGCTTAGCTTAGGTTGACCCTTAACCCTAAAATATTAATGCCCACTGTTCGGCCAATCACATTTCTCTGTTTATTAGTCATTAGTAAAATTCAAAGATTTCGAGTAACTGCATTTCAGGTATTAATCAGCTCAAGGTTCCAACATATTAGTAAAAGTGCCAGACTGACTTCATTCCGAGACCAATTTTAAATAAAAACTAAAGCTCACCATGCATTTACGGCAATTAAAATGTCTTAAAGCACCAAAGATTAAATGAAAGACACCAGAAAACAAAATAAAATTTAGAGGGGAATAATAGAAATAAACCAAATAAATGAGACATTTGAACATACAGAAGAATGGATAACTTGTAGGCAATTGAGTATTCTGGACTAAAAGTTTTCCGTAGTTATTTAAACCTGAAAAATGTTGAGATACAGCGTCTCGTTTCTCATAGTTACCTGTGTTTAAAAAAAACAATAAAAAAAACACTTAATATACACTAATTTCTTGCAGAGTATGTGCACACTAAGATTTTAAATAAAACAATCTCAGAAGTCCTCAATGTAATTTTATTTGTAGTTTCCATTTCACATCTGCAGGACTGCAAAGGGTCAAAACCAGAAGGTCGGGAGTTAAGGTCGCACTCTTTTTACAGTCAACTTGCTTCGAGGCGTCAACCAACTACAGAACGAGTCTCTGAAGAACCACCCCCGTCTTTCGTCTGCTACCCGAAGGATCCGGGAACCGTTCAAACTTCCAGTGAAGGCTATTAAGGAAAACCGCTTCCCAGACGTCAAATGATGCAAATAACCTAACCATTTGTATTTTCTTGAGCTAGCCACTTAACATGCCGTTTTCAAATACATCTGGTCAACCGTGGGAGACGGAGGCCATTCCTCCCCCACTTCAGCCGACTTTGAACACGGAACAAGAAAAAGAAATACAAAAAAATTTCACAGGACACAGGCAGTGGTTGCCCAGTGTGCATTTCCACCTCTTTGAGCAGCTCAGTCCAGAATAATGTCCTGCCACCCTCGTGTCTGCAGTCCAATGAGTTGGGTGACTTTGAGCCCCTTCTGGGTGGAGAAGCAAGACAAGTTGGGGAATGGCTCGAAAGGAAGCGTCCAGATAAGAGATGGGGCGACAGCTTAACTTTTAATCTCACTTTCTTGAGTAGAGGAAGAAAGTCTTTAAGGTTGGTGGCCAATGTCCTCCCATCGCAAAGATCTAACCTGCTCTCCCCCCCAACAGATAGCTGAGCTTCGGTTTTTTATGTTAGTCAGGCGAAGGTGAAGATGAGGGTGAATCTGGCATCCATACACTACAGAGCAGGAGGGAGGTCAGGGAGTGTATGGAAGAGATCCAGGAGCTCTACGTTTCTTCATGGGCTTTTTGGAGAACGGAAAGGAAGATGACAGGGTGACAGGTCCAGGTTCAGGCAGTGTTCAGGAGGTCCTGGATGGCTTTCTGCTGCGTCTCGTTCAGGGTGGAAACGCATTGCGTCCATAATCCTGCAGACACCTGGAGAGGAAAAAACAGAACTTCTGATTACATTTATACTCCCCGTTAGATGCGAACCGCACAAACATTTAGGAACGTAGGGCCAGGCAGTATTATCAGAATGACACTAGAAATAATATAAGAATGAAGTTTTAAGCTGTAACAATAGAACATCAAGATGAAAACTAAAAATTTAAGTTATACCTTGGGTTCTAGATAAGGAAGACAGATAAGGAAATATTTTATCTTTTAATGTACCAGCATCAAAATATTTTTAGTAACAGAACTTTGAAATAACTGTGCCAACAACTGAGAATTTCAAAGAACCAGCCAACCAACTAAGCTAGTTAACCTTACATAAACTTTTTTCTCATTAAATTGGTCATCTTGTAATTTTACGACAATCTTCAGGTAAAAGTGCATCTTCATTAATATGATGACTACACTCTTGTAATTAAACAATTTTGTAGCCTACATTACGACTCATGGAAAGGATGATGAAAGCCACTTTGTGAAAATATTATGTCATTTTCAATTAGTTTTCTTTTTTTGTCCAGAAAGGAAAGCAAAAAAAAAAAAAAAGAAAAAAAAACCTCTCAGATCTTATAGGGCCATTGCTCTTGCTTACCTGTACTTGACGGATGACGTTTGCGAGCCGTTTGGTGCAGGCATCTTCAGTTTTAACAGATTCGTTTGCGACGCCATCAGCTATGATGAGGAAAATTTTAGGGAGGTTGGAGTTTTCTGGCCCAAGGACAATTGGGTTGTTGCTGTGGAGAAGAGAAGTCCATAGGTTGACCTGATAACCTCAAAGTGTTCCAGAGTCATACTCCAAATGTTTCCAAACCCAAATTTTAAAAACCGTCTCTTCTAAGCCGTTTTAAAAGGTAACCTTGTGGATAACGGACACAGATGTGGAAGGATGATGGATAACAGGCCTACCTTTCAATGAGGTCACACAGGAAGTCAAACGTGTGAACTGCCTCTTCCTTGTCTTCTTTGAGCGGCAGCCAGCTGAGCCAATGAGGAAGAACCTCATTGACATTAATGCATTCCGGCCGGAACCTCATGAGCTTCCCGACCGCCGAGATACAATTCTCTGTGGCGTTTACGTTCTCCTTTGACCGAGAATCAGCCGCCTGGATGACGGCGACCAGCAGGGGGAGCGCCTCTGCAACAACAAGCCAAACGTTAAACTAAAAGCTGTAGAGGTGGTGACAAGTCGAGATTAGCTGGCATCTCCCTACCTGTGCAGAAAGGACGATAGCTGTCGCCGCCATACTGAGCCATCACCCCGACACCATAAGCAGCGGCCTGCCGAACCTCGGGACTCGTGTCGCAAAGCGACTGAAGCATCGGCCGCAGGAAATACTCGGCGTACTTGAAAGAGGAGGGGCTACAGTGCTCGATGACGTCGTCAAAGATGCACAGACCCCACTGCCTGTCGGCCCATGGCCTGTTGGGACACTGAAGTGATGCGAAACGTGTCGGTAGAGCCAATCAGCTGAGGTTTGGATCATTTAACACTCAACAGAAACAACAAAGGACTCACTATTAGCTGGACGATGAGCTGCAGCAGCTGCTCGAACCAAGGCAGAACCTTCTCCTTATAACTGCTGAACACAGAGTGCAGGATGTCCGACACTTTGGTCAGGATGTACACGTCGTTCTCATCCTGAAAATCAAGTGAAAAAACACTTAAGAGTCCAGAAGAAAATCTTTTACACTTTCTCACACACACAAAAAATAAAAAATTATAAATGTTATATTAACCTCATCCTGTAGGGTTTCCTCCACCTGCTCGTCGTAGTCTTCATCTTGTCTTTTGGCTGTGAGGCAAAAACATTTTCACATCACGTGTGGATACGGTGTTCGGAGCACACGCTACACTTTAACAGGAGACTGTATGTGGTTGGTTCAGCCTCACCTTGCCTGAGCTCCTGGTTTTTAAAGTGCTCTTCCAGCTTCCCTTTAAGGATACCGCCCAGCTCCTCAAAATGCTCGTTGTTCAAACAGCCGTCTCCCATCAACTCAACGCACTGGACAGACAAAATACCCATCAAAACAAAAACACACAGGCAACACCTCTGCATATTTGATCTTACAGAACTTTCCCCATAAAGCTGGTTGTATTTATTTCCACTCCAAGGCAAAAAGGAGGAATTAGTATGCGATTAAAAACCAGAATATTCATCCAAAAGAATATTATGTCAAACTCTGTTTTATTTAAAATCAATCAAGCAATCAATTTTAGCTATAAAGCACTCTATAGCTACCACAGGGAGGCAGTTCACTGGAAACGCATAATAAAGGGCATTTCTGAACTGGGTTTGAACCACCCAAGGTCACAGTCTGCAGGTGCAAATACCAGAGTTGTGAAGTGAAACTGGTGAGATCCTCCCTTTAGCTCCAATCTTTGTAAGAGGCTGGTGGATACTAAAAGTGATGTGCAGTCATATTTTCTTCACTTCCCTAGACTATCCAGGGGGGTCATTGCTATATTTTTTTGCTTAATTTCTTAATATAATATTCAAAATGCATTTTGGTTCATTCTTGATTGACTTTTTTATAACAGTTTAGGGCTTAAAAAGCCAAAATTTGTGGAAATGTGCAACTGGAAGGATTTCCAACAGCAGTTTATGTGGGAATGAGAGAAGAGAAATTCCAGCTGTAAAAGTAAAAGCAGTGATTTTCCAGAATAAAAACAATAAGCGAGCATCACGTTGCAGCGATTACACTTTAAAACTGGGGTTGGGACTTTAATGTGTAATGTGTCAATGCAATTCATCACAAATTTAGTTTTTACACATTTTTGTCTGGAACCTTTGTATTCCATTTTCAAATGTCACTTGTGCATCAGATCTAGGGGCGTGCCAGGAATGGATGACAAAGCACTCTTGGTTAATTTTGGTTTCAAACAGAACAGCTTTGTGGGATGCTGGAAAAGGTTATAATGTGGAGGAAAAAAAAAAAAAAAAAAAAAGTTGGCCCACTGAAACACTGGCGTCAATCTAACTGCTAAAAAAAAAAACAACACAACACATTGAAGAGAAATATCTTTCTTGTTGTTAAATTACTGGATAATTTAGCAGCAAAAACCTGCCCCTGCCCAGGTTGGTAAAGCCTGACTTGTTTCTTTGATACATGTTGGTGGAACAGAGGCGTTGAGACTCACCTTGGCGAAAGAATGCATGATTTCAGAAAGGACGTCCGAGTCAGGCTCCGTGCCGATGGCCTTGATGAGCGCGTCACACATGAAGTGCCACATCTGGGTGAGGTACTCTGGTCCCCGAACCCGGGCGCACTCCAGCAGCAGCGGCATGGACTCAGCCGCAGCCACTCTCACACGTTACACGGTTAAAGAAAAACATCTGCCATTTCTATGTTTTCAACAGTCCTGATCTCATTTTAGTCCCATTTTTTTAGCAAAGATATTTACTATTAACTTACTGCACTCAGTGTAACACACAAACAAAAATGGAGCATGGAATCAAGTTTTACAAGTCTAGTCACCTACTAAAACAACAAGTAAGAACATTACTGTATTTTCCGCACTATAAGGAGCACATAAAAACCTTTAATTTGCTCAAAAGCCGACAGTGCGCCTTATATATGGAACAATACTGAGCCACAACAGCTCTAGCAACTACGGTAAGCAGCCGCCAACTTTATTTTCGCCTGTAGAAGAAGAACCGCGCGTTGCATGCTGGGATAGTTGTCAGAACGCTGGTTTGTTAATAAAGTTTGGCTGACCTATCTACTCACCAACTGTCTAGAATCAGGTCGTCTGCAGGTCATTTAGCACCACGTTCTCCACCAACATGCTGTGCGCGAACGGAGAAGGGTGACCATCGTCCAGCCACGCCCCAACCCAGTGGCGGAAGGCTCTCCTCGCCAACCAGAGTCGGACTGTTTTGTTGACATTCTTTATGTCAACAAAGTGGCTTTAGACATTCATCCGGGGTGCTTCACTAGGGTTACCAAGGGACCAGCCCCTATACATTTAAAGCCAGGAGGGGGCGAGGGAAGAGAGACAGAGACTGCAGCGGCAGCATGTTGGTTGGTCTGTTACCCAGAAAGCAGTTGGGCAAAATATCGCAACACCGTGAGTGAAACAATGACTGGGGCAGCCTCCTATATAAAGTACTTGGGGACCACTTCTTTATTATTACACATCCATATTTATAGAGTACAGAACAAATCGCGTCCTGTAGGTTCAATACGGGACGGGTGGCAACCCTAACTGTAGTGTCTATTCTATGCGCCTTATATATGAAAAAAGTTTTGAAATAGGCCATTCATTGAAGGTGCGGAAAATACGGTACTTGAAATTTTAAAGGTTAAGAAAGGATATCATCGTGAAAGTAAAACTTGAGCAGAGGAACCATGAGCTTCACCACCTGCTCTGTGTACTCCACAAAACCCTCCTTCAGCTCTTTGGCATAACACACCTAGAAGAAGAAGAAGAAGCAGCAGCAGCTTATTAACAGAACTGAAAACCAGCAACAATCAGGCTGATCAAAACAACAATTTCTCATCACACATGAATCATAAATAGTTTTCTGCTCACCAGCATCTGGCAGGCAGTGGCCTTCTCCTCCAGGCCGGCTGTCTTTATTCCAAAACTCTGCTGGTCTCCCAGGTTCACAAACTCCCATCCCTCCTCCTCAGATATGTTTTCCATGTCCTGAGCTACAGTGAACGCATCGTCAGTCATGCATCTTCATTTTGGAAATGAAATTAGAAAACAGAACTCATCTCCAATGGGAACAAACAATATTTGTTTTGGTTGCTTACTGTCGAGGAGAGCCACTTCGGGTTTGATGGAGGCGGTTTTCATTAAGGGCCCCATCACCACAGGGAGGTACTGCTGAAACTCCTTCCCCAGGATCTTGCACATCCTGGCCCAGGCTGATATCATGTAGGAAATCTAAAGCACAAACAGATTCTGTCAGAATAGCTTAAAAAAAAAACAAACATTAATAATTGAACTCTCCCACCTGAGGATCGTCGTCTTCCAGGTCGTTAAAGTCCGTCTGGGTTTTAAGGAGCAGCTGCATCACTGCAGAGGCGTCCGGCATGAACTAGCAAAGCACAAACAAATGGGATTGTCTCAAGCTGTATGGAAAGCGGTTGGCTCACACATTCAGGCCCCAAAACATACCTTGTCCTTGCCAACAGCCAGACCGATCAGACTGATGCACTCTATCGTCTTCCCCCGCAGCAGCCGCAGCTCTTTCTGCACGGCGTTCTCCACAATGTGCTTGAGCGAGGGCATGAAGAGGTCATAGTACAGCACAAACTTCTCCTCGGCCGTGTCGGCCACCGAGGCGATGGACGTCACCACCTGCTCCAGGACCAGCTTGGTTCCTTTCTGGATCAGCTGGCAACGCGAAGAGAACCGACGTTAAGCTTTCAAACGGTTTGAACGGTCCTCACTCAGTGGGGGCGTTTACTACCTCCTGCAGCTTGGCCACCATGATGACGTGAAGGTGCTGCACCAGGCTGTCCAGGTATGGAATCAGCAGGGATTTGGGACAGTCCTCTGTGAAGTTGATGAGCGCAGCGGCGGCGTGCGCCTGGACCCGCGGGTTACTCTGATCCTCCATCGTCTGCAGCAGAGCTGAGATAACCTGCCACGAGTTACAGTCGTTAAGTTCACTTTTTATTCCTCCTGGAACAAACATTTGCAGAAGTTAATCGTCTTCCCTGGTACCTTATCGTGGAACTTCTTTTGAAAGGTTGGAGCAAAGTCTGTGGCCATCTGTCCAATGGCGTTGCAGGCAGCGTAACGGACTCTTGGGTGCTGAGAATGGAGAAAAGAGGACAAACTCAACAAGAAGCACAGACTGACTTTTTTAATTGGGCAAGATTTTTCAGACCAGTTGAAATGGAAAGTTTTAATTACACCAAGTATTTATCTCTGCAAAAGTCAGTATGCTTTTGAAGAGTGATGCAAATCCAATTCTTGTCAAAATTTCAAAACCAAAAACTAGAACAATGTGCGTTTTGATAAGACATTTGAACAAAATGAAAACACTGTGTGCTTATTTTACTGTAGGTGAAACAAAAAAAAAAAATCTAATTTGTGGTCAGTTTTTGCCTGCAAGCCAAAACGTTTGGTTGTGTGTATAGTTTGTATACAGTTCAAACTACTAAATGTAAAAAAATAAATAAATAAAAACCCAACTTGTACAGGTTAGACTCTAGATTTCCCTGAGCCTCTTGCCAAAAACAAAGTGTGCAGCAGTATTTTGCTTTAACAAAATCAGTTTGAAGTCAGAACAACTTAAGCCACCAATAAAAATTAAATGGACCATATTTGAGACAATATTTATCCTACATTATAACAGGAAACCCACAATGTAACCCCTAAAAGAAGCACCATTAACTTATCAATCTGCACATGGCGAACGTATGGAAACTTGAATGTTTCTTACTGGATCAGAGCAGAAGAGGAGGACGAAGCTGACTATCTCTTGGAGAATGGCCTCCATCTGCTGGTGGCAACCTTCACCGATCGCAGACAGAGCCATCAACCCAGCATGACGGTACTTCCAGTCAGCTGTTGACAGATGGAAACAAATAAAACTTAAGGCCAAGACTAAGATGTTAAATTTAAAAAATACATCTACATTGAGCACCTTTACTTACGGTTCTGCAGCATCTGCATGATGTGCTGCTTGATCATGGGCAAAATGATCTTCCCTCCCAAACCGCAGGCAATTCTGTCGAGGGCGCTCTCCCCAGCCACAGCGTTGCTGATGAGCAACAACAGACAGTCAGAAATGAGCCATTTACACTTCCTGCACTGCAGGTGAAGCAGGTGGCGCTGCAGCCTACCTGTCAAAGTCATCATCCTCTAGTTCGTCAGCCATGGCCCACTCATCGTCATCTTCGAGGTCCACCATCATGGTCAGCATCTGGGGAACTGGGATTAAAAGGTTTTAGCAACTAGAAAATGAGACCAATGCAACAAAAAACAGAAACTCTTACAAAGTGTTTTTGTCTAGTATCTTAGTACACAAAAATAACTTTCAAGTAACTTCTGAGCAAGAAGATGATTATTTTAAGTCAATAATTCCTTGACATTGATTAAAAAGTTCTAGTTCAACTGAAATTATTTTACTTCGAACAAAACATTTTAAACAAAAAAAAAAAATCTACATCAATATTAAGGAATAATTTGCTTAAAATATTCAGTTACTTGTTGAAGAGTTACTTAGTAAGTTAGTTTTGTCTTATTCCAAGTGTACAAAGGTATTTTCACTAGAAACTAGACAAAAAAATAAAAATACTGCTTCTAGACGACGAGCCGCATCCTCACCGCTCTGCGCTACGATAGCCGTGTGTTTCCTCAGCATGGCCGCCGCCGTCTCCGATAGCGTGACGATAACCTCCAAGGCCAACTGCCTCTGCATGTTGGTCAGGTTTGTGTCAGCACACAGCTGAGGGGACAGGACAGCAGGTTAAGCAAACGGGTCAGGGTTTGATGTGGTTTCTGACGTCAGGGCGACTAAACCGAACGCACCTTCAGGCAGAGCTGCAGCGTCGCCTCCAGGTTGGGTCTCAGGTACTTGGGGGCCGTATCTGCGATCTCCACCAAAGACTTCAGCACAGAGTCGTCTCCTTGGTAACATGACTCGTTCACCGCCTGACCATGAAAAGACAGATGCTAGTTTGAGCTTCATGCCATCAGGAAAATATTCAATAGTGAAATCATTGCATTGAAGCACCTGTCATTTTGACACGTTTTCACAGGTGGCAGCATTTCAGTTTGTTCTGATTTGCTCTTTTTGCAGATTTTAGCTCAGTTTCTTTGGTTGAGGCATTTAATGGTAAAATTACTGACTGGTTTAGGATGCTGTGCAGAAAGAAATTTAGTCTGATTCAACTTCAGTGAAAAAAAAAAATCTTATTCATCTTAAAATATCTGGTTACAACTGCAAATGTTCAGATTGCACTTCATTATAAAACTGTGCAGTTTGAATATCAACCACTTTCAAGGATTTCATACAGAAAAAAACAGTTTACAAACCTTGAAAACACCTTATTGAAATTCAAGCATTTCAAGGATTCTAGCAGTCCTGTACAAAGTTTGCAATATGAAATATTGTGGTGGGAAAAAAAATGCATCAACATGCAGTGTAGAATCCTACCTGCAGGATTCCAGGCAACAAGTCGGCAAAATGCTTCAGCAGAGCTGTGTTGCCTTCGTTGGACAGAACAAACGATGCCGCTGCCCGAGCTGCCAAGGTGCGAATCTGGAGGCATAAAACAAAAACTCGTATAATCTCTTGTTGGTAAAACTGAAAGGGCAGCAGACATGTTGCTGGGTTTTTACATGTGGGTTTGCTTGGTCCTGCATGCACTGAACAAGCATGCGCTTGATAACTTCCAGGTAGTGCTGCTGCTGGTTGCCAAAGATTCCTGGGAAGTTCCTAAAGCACAGGGAAGAGCATCAGACACTGGGACGTCTTTCTGAATGGACAGGCGGGTGAAGGCAGCTAGAGCTCACCAGAATATGTGAAGGGCGGCTTCTCGCAGACCAACGTTATCCGAGTTCACAGAGTCAAAGAGGAACTTCAGTACTTCTGGCCACTGGTTATTCCCATCATCATCTAGAGTTGAAAATTACCAAAAAGACAAAATATTTGATCAACAGACCACTGAGATGTACGACAACCTGGCTTGTGGAGTAAAATATTAAAAGGTTGTTGAAACGTCTGACTTTACCAATGAGGTTGCGGCAGAGCTCAGCTGCGATGTCGCAGACCTTCTTGCGAATGTTTGGCGACGCCTCCTGCTGGATGCTGGACAGCAGCTCCGTCTTGATGGCCGTCTGCATCGCCAGCGTCAAACCTGGATAGATTTCCTCAAAGGAAGACGACAGCAGCCGCCGCAGCAGCACCGCCGCCATCTGCCTGACCTGAGGAGAGAAAAACAAAGCTCAACCTAAAAAAAAAAAAAAAAAAAAACCCAATACATGCAACATAAAACGTCAAGGTTGAGAGAAGTTGCAACATCTTAAAAAGCAGAGTCACTCCCCCCAGCACCTCGCTGCCTGCTCCCGTTTCTAAAAAGTCTAAAAATATCAGCCTTGAGGTAAAGGAAAAGGGAGGAAGCACGAGGGGCCGAGCAGCTGGTGGAGTCACAGTCAACTTAACCAAATGGTAACACGATGAGTCATGAGGCGACAACGCTGTCAGGCTGTGGTGAGATCCCGCATGCGACAACTGGATTCTTCAGATGCCCTTAGTGCTCCCTGGACACTTTAATAACCGCATTTGGTTGTAGACAGCACCGGTTTGTCCTCACTGCTGCAGACTGAAACAACTCGACACATTTGGATTTAATGTACAAACCTCCTCTGCAGCTGATGCATCTCTGATGGCCTGCAGCAGGAATGTGATTTTGTTCTGGCCTGGGATATTGTCATAAGTTTCCTGCGAAGAAAAAGAAAAAAAAGAAGAAAGTGCACAGCGATAAGTCGGACATATTTCCTTTGAACTCTTTGGGGAAAGAAAAATCCAGTTTCTTTCATTACTTGGATGCCAGACGAAAGCGTCATCACTGGTGTTTTGATACAATGTAAGAAAAAAAAACAACAAAAAACAAGCTGTTTGACAACAGGAAAAAAGCAGACATGAAATTACTTAGATAACCAAATTCCACTTTACCGTATTTATTCATAATATAAACAACTGTAAGCCTCTTTTGCCTAATTTCTCCCTCAACTTAGTAGAGCTTTTTCTCTTTTGCACTAAAGGGATGTGACATTCTAAATATTTATAAGTCAGATCCTGAACTTTAAGAGCCATTTATATTTTTATTTTTTGTATTTGCATCATGTTTAGCTTGAACTTGAAGCAGTTAGCCTGGTTAAAAACAAATAGGAATTGCAGGCACACTGGAGGCTCTTTGGGGATGCAGCGGTACCTTGAATGTGTGCTTTGAAGATGCAGTTAAGATATGAGTGGAATATAAGGTAAATTCAATCAACTTTATCTGATAAGAGAACAAAAACACAAAAATGGGATTAACTCCTGGGTGCAGCAGAGTGAATATGTTTGCATTGCAAACAACAGGGAGAGGCACCAGTGTGACGACACTTTTGTGATGAAATCAGATTCCTTACTAAGCACATGGAATTTCAAACAGCAATGTTTTTGAGTTGAGTATCCATTACAGTCCGCATAAACAATGGGCAACGCCAGTAAAAGACATGATTTTTGGTTGCCTGACAAGTTGCAGTGTTACGAGGTACCAAAGAGTTTTCATGTCAAACTCATTTAATGTCTGCATTCTTGAAAAAGTGCAATCGACATTCAATGAGCTGCACAATGCCAGTGACTTCCCTTTGTTACAATTAAGCCTCTCACAATCAATTTTGCTTGATGATTAAGTGACCTGGTACTTACTGCGATTGTCTTGTGACCATTTTCAAGTGATACAATGATAAAAAAAGGCTTAATAATGTCAGGTCGCCCTCTCAAAGACTAAAGCTTTAAAATTAGTCTAAAAAAACAATCAATCCCATTAAAAAGTATTGAAAAAGTTAATTACTGCGCTCAATTTAAATTTAGCATGCTATTGATTAGTTTCTTATTGCATCAGCCTTAGTTACAAGTAGGACACATTTGGTTTTCTGTTAACATTCTTGCAGACTTTTTCACATTTTCCATAAATGATTAATTTGGGTTACACACCATTTCTTTGAATAACTCAACATGTCTGTATCGTCATTTTGATTTTTTTATTGGAAGGATTCATTTGTCTGGAGTAAAGGTCAAAACATGACACCAACTAAACTTTTGCATATCCTCTTAAAAAAAACAGGCTTCCTGACTAACCTCAGTCACACTCAGCAAACATGCTTAAATAAAAAAAATGAAAGGCACATTCAAAATCATTCAATTCCCATTCAGCTACAGGATTAAAACCTAAATATTAAGAAGTTATTTTACATCTATTAAAATAAGTTTTAGCATTTTGACATCTGGATCAATTCCCCATTATGGTGTGCAGGACAGAACGGGGAAGTTTCCATCCCGGATGAATACCAATGAGCTTAGTATTGCGACAGGCTGGCTGTGCTTTATAAAGGAAAGCGCTGACTCCCAGTGACGGGGGAGGGTGATAAGATTCAACTACCTCATCCAAAAGTCGGCTACCAGGGAGGGAAACATAACAATGCTTTGCCGCGGTAAAGAGGCTCATGGTGATGGTGTTTGTGTGTGGGGAGGGGGAAGAAAGGGAACAGGCCAGCTTAGTCACAAGCACAGCAAAATCCTCAGCCAAACTAATCTACCGGGTCTGGGTAGTAACAAAATGACTTCATGAGTAGCATTGCAATGAAGTGAAAAGCGACGATACGTCCTGAAACTTCAAGTTTTTAGTTAAAAACACCAAAGGCCGTTTACTTAATTAATGCCAGCATACGTCACCCTTTGAATAATCTGACTATTATCACGGCATCCATGTGTGGGTTTGTGGTGTATCATAATAGACCTATTGTAACCTATGGGGTCACACTAAGCTTTAATGTCCATGTTTAGCTTGTAAGTAGTGTGCTTGGAGCTAATCGAAGCTAGCAGAAGCGATGTGGTAGCCGCTTAGCTCCACACTACTTCCTGTCAGCTGGAGATTTGAGATTAGGAGGTAAGAAACGGGTTCCTTTCGCTTTCTACCAGCGCTCCTTAGCGCCACTAAGACAAACACTGACGCGTTTCCAACGCAGCATAAAATATCTAGCATCCCCACGACATGTTTGGGTTCACATTAACTACGCAACACGGTAGTAGTTAGCCATTAGCTGGCCGTTGCTCGGGTTCACATCACACGTGGGCTACCGAGTCTGCCGCGAGAGCTAGCAGCGCGCGGCCAAGCTCAACGGCTATCGGCAGTTAGCTTGTTTTCTACACTCTTCCAAAACCGTGTCTCGTCTTACCTCTGCCTGTTTCCTGACATTGTTGTCAGCGTTCATAAGGTTCCCCAGCAAGAGGTAGAAC
Source organism: Poecilia mexicana (assembly GCF_051168715.1). NCBI lineage: Eukaryota > Metazoa > Chordata > Actinopteri > Cyprinodontiformes > Poeciliidae > Poecilia > Poecilia mexicana. Next base: position 29,495,085 of record NW_028263371.1, read on the forward strand.
TGCTGCTGTTCCGCCATTGCGGTTAGATCCAAAAAAGACCAGCCGGGTGGAGAAGCGGCGAAATGAACCCGGCAGACGCAGCTTTGGCCGCACAATTTAGAGACCGCACCATTGGCTGGCTCTAGCAACTCTACCCACCGACTATTGGACCACGGACTTAGCAGCGGGCGCTCGCTATTGGCCAATAGGGACTCCATATCCTTATTGGCTAATGCGACACAGAAACGTGAATATATTGTTTGCATTGGCTACCAGTGAACTGTCAAAGCGCGGGAGTTTATTACGTCAATGCTAAGAGAATAAAAACATGAATGTAATGGTGCTATTATGATAATAACTTGGTTATTTGTCTCCAGGACTCCAATAGACCCACAGAAATCGCAACAAAATAGTAGAATCTGTGACTTCAATTAAAAATATAATTTTTTCATCCTAAAAGGAATTTAAAAGTTATCTAATTCATATCATCCAATTATTTTCAGTCATTGTGGGCAAGAAGGATCTCAGATAGAGGTCAGTCTTCCAGCATATCTGAAAAGGTCTCTGACTTTAGATTGTTGCTGTATGACCGCCTCATGACTGTAATAATACCAATAACACATTTTATTGTAGGGTGCGCCTTGCTAAAACCCAAGGCCACCTTACGAAGAACAAATAAACGAATTATCAACAAAACAGTTAATTTAAAAAAGCAACGATCTGACAACAGCTCAAATCCATGTGTAAAGTGAAAAATCAATTTTGAACAGGTGTGTTTTGAATAAAGGAAGATAATCTATAATCCTAATGACTGGAGGAAGTAGTAACTTTCTTAATGGCCTTATGTAACAATGCAATGTTTTGAAAAACTCAATTTTGGGTTAGACAATATTCTAATATATCTAATTTTACCTGTAGGGTTTTTGGAGACGTTATACATTTTTATCCACTAGATGGTAGCAAATCATGCTTCAAATATGTACCTGTAATTGCCTTTCAAAACCGATCGGTTGGTACAAGGAAAAAAAAAAAAAACTTACAAACTCCCTTCTTTAGTAAACATTCCAATAGATCTTAAATCTCTTAGTTTATTTAGGTGTCTAGGATATTTCTGATTTTGAAAATCATATGAGTAAAGCTTAACAGCATTTAACATTATCTACTGTCACTATGAGCATTTTAATCATCTCTAACAACAGAAAGGTGAAACATCAAAAGATCTGTGTCTACAAAATGTGTTATTTAACAATTCAGCCTCACTCCACAGCACCCTCTAGTGGTAGAGTCTAAAATCCACTGTCAGGGTTGCAGAGAGCAGTCATTATCAGTCATTTTGTCAGTCTGAAATATGAACCTTGCAGTATTTTATCAGAATTTTTAATCAATTAAACAAAATCTCAAAAGTGTGGCGTGCATTTTTATTTCGCATCATGAGTCAATCCTTCGTATCTTCCACAACAAATATAGATGTAAAGCGTCTGTGGAGATCAATTCTTAATCCGATTCAGGTCTAGGCTTTGACTAGAACATTCTAGATCTAAAGTATCCACTGCACCTCTGACTGGATAGAGGTTTGATCCCTGCTGAAGAAAAGCATCGTCACAGCATGATGCTGCAACTGCTGTGGTTCACCATAGGAATGATGTGTAATTATGCCACGTACAACACAATGATTCTAAAAACAAGAACTGAGTGAGCAGGTTTGAATTTATTGTGTTTTTTTTTCCCTGTAATCTTTTTGAGCTAAAAGTGTAAATATTACCTCAGATATGAACATATAACCCTGCAAGTATTTGCTTGAGAGTTGGTAAATAAATCAATAAAAGTTGAAATTAATCCATGGGGTTTATTTAACCTCCTGTTGAGTCCTGCCTGGGTGTTTGCAGAAACACAGCTGGGCGCTGGCATCACACCAAGCTGAAGTGAAAAAGCGGAAGCCTGAAGTTGTTTTTTGTAATTCACAGGAAGCTGAGCGTTTAGCCTTTCTAGCTCACTCAGGCCAAAACAAATAGGAGGCTCTAAGGGGGTGCTTGACCTTTATTTGTTTAACCAAACATGTTGAGACTTTTTCTTGTAAGTCTTGTAGGAAACAGAGTTTCGACGTCAGCATGTGAGCATAGAAATGAGTGTTTGGGAAGCAGCAGAAGGTGATGCAGGTATGATTCAAGAAATTCTCAGCACATTGAATCTGCATTCACCCCTTAAAAGGACACAAAATCTGCAGCACCTGTAAAATGACCAGAATAAAGAAATCTGGAGTGGCCTAGTAAAAATAAGAACCTTAAGAAGTTGTGGTATGAGGTTGAACAGATTGTTTGAAAATTTGTTTAATGATTTAAACATGTAAGTGTAGCAAGTCTCAATGTGTATCGCCGTTCATGACGTCTGTTCACTTAAATATACAATTTTTTTTTTAAATCTAATGATGTGCAGACTAAATGTAAGACTGCTTTCTCTGCAGCCTCTGAAACCTTTAAAGGGTTAATGGGCAGCAAGTGGAACTGCATGAGATCCCAACCAAAGTCAAAAAATAGCTCAAACTACCTGCTCTCGAAAACCACAGTTGCGCCATTTTGCATTTTTATTTCCAAACCAGAAGAAGAGCAACATATAAAATCTAAAAAGGACACACTGGCAGATGCAGAGCAGATGTTTTGTTTTGACGACTTCATGTGAAGGTCTTGGGCTTACTTCTCGTAACATTCTCCAGAATTTCATGTAGTTTTTATTTATGATTCACTGTGCATATTATTGTGCCGGTGGAAACCACCTGAATGTGTGAACGATTGTGGGTGTGTGTCTCTTGCTAGCTGGGTTTTTTACAGCTCCCACGGAAAGGTGGACCTCAGTGGCCGTAAGGGTTTCCAAAGATCAACACAGCCAGTCTTCGACGCGAAGTAAGCTGCATGTTTGAAGAATTAAAAGTCAATATTTCTCTGTGACACACAGATCTGCTTCACAGTGCAGCTCTATGTGCAGCACAAGGCGTCCATTGAAAGATGGGAGGTGAGGGGGGCTGACGCAGGGGGTTACGTGTTGTTGGGACGCCACTTCATGCCTCCAGTGCTGCCGATCATAGATTAATGAGGCTGTGCAAGATCGATGGGCTTTTTTCCATATAACAATGGATATTTCAGTATTTTAATGTATTTTTTACATCGTATAAAAAATGGCTTAAATTAAAAAAATCTGCAGCGTGCCAATATTTTTATTTGATTAATCATCAGAATAATCAACAGGTTAATTGATGACTTGTTCCAGCCCTATGGTCTCAAAAACCAGTAGAGGATTTGTGCTTGGATGGCCAGTTTCACTGAGGTACAAATATGACGCAGAGGACCATTTTCCTTGGCAGCTTTTCAACATAGGAAAGACATAAGAACATGTCAAATAAGGCAGATGTGCGTTGCTTCTTAAAAGTCAGGAAACAGCTACGATAAAATCCATTGAACATGTCCTTATTTACAGTCTGAGCAATAATTTAACAAACTACTGCTGTAGCTACGCAGCTCAGTCATCATGGATTTTGCTGTGGAACGTGACTCCATATTGAAAATTAGCCTATTTGCAGATCTTTCGTAGAAAATGTGGCTCGGGAAGCTAAAATCCCTAGGTAAAAAGCTACTTTACACGCCACTGACTGCCATTCATTTTCATTGGTGCTGATTGGTTGTATTCTAAAGAGCAGAGGTAAGGAAGACATTTGCAGTAGTGTTGAGATGGTTTCCACTGTGCGTATTAAGGCAGATTAAGTTATGTTTGGTGTTTGAACTATTAAAATATGCAATTACAAGTGTTTTAGAGGAGGTCTCAAGTATTCACAGATTTCACCTATTCATGGACAACTGTGGTTGCCCATGATTACTTTCACTCGCTTAACTGACAAACTGTCGGGTGAGAAGACGTGAGAAGTTTTGGTCAAAGCACAACTTTCGCTCACCCCTCACCATGCTTGTAATCCTTTAGCCTCTGTGGTGACAGGCGCGCCGTAAAAACACAGCCCAAGGAGGTCATCCTGAAGTTTACACAGAAACGAGCCATTCATCCTCAAAGGTGGGGGAGTGGAGGGCTGGGGGGCTGACTCTGCTGTGGCGAGGCTGAGGCTGAGAGAGATGGATGTCCACCCTGTGAAAGCGGAGGATGAGGCCGGGAAGTGTTATTTGTCTTTCATGCTCTACTGCGCACATGTTGAGCCAAACGAGCCTGCCACATGATTTATTGCTGTCATTAATTTCTGAACGGTAGGTCACCGCTGCCCCCTTATCAGATTGACAGCCAATTCTGCAGCCAGGCCCGACCGATGTCTCAGACAAAGTGTCATATTTTCTGCTTGTTGACACAGACGGGTTGGCGAATATGTCAACGTAAAGACGCGGTATTGCAAATCTAGCATGCAGTGCCCTGCAAAAGATGTCACATCCCTCAAATTGCTAAGTTGTGACATGCTACATTTAATTTAGCAGAGGTTTGTGTTCACTATGTCTAAAGCCTGATGAGGACAATTTGAAGTGACATGGTGAAAAGCATAGTTGTTGCAGGTGAAAGGTCAAATGTAAGGTTTGCACTGCACAAGAAAGCCAACTCAGAAATGAAAGCAGGGATTCAGCTTCCTGAATACAGAGCTTGGTATTTAGAATAAGAAAATAAATATGTTGTTCTGAAAACTAAAGCCTGAAACAGAGACATTTTACTCCAGCAGGAGGCAGCGGCTGCAGAGATTGTACATCTATAGATTAATTATCTTGATAAGTTCATGGAATCAGACATTATCAGTCTCCATTCATTCTTTCTCGGCATTTAGAAAACATTGCACATAATGATCTTATGTATGGATACATGTATGGATATGGGAAGTATGGATTTACACGAGAATCTGTTTTCTGCAAATCTCATGAATTCAGTTCTTTTTTAACACAAAATCTTCAACTAAATCTAAAACTGGTTGCTCAGTTTTTGGAGAAACTTTACAGTTTGTTGAGCATAAACAAAAATGCCCAGTCCTCCCTGTTGCCCCCTTCATCTCTCTCTCCTACACACACACACACACACACACACACACACACACACACCCACACACACACACTGCTGCCTCCCTCCACCTCCCTGCTCCCTCTCCGGTCAGCGTGCGGCTGTGTGTCGATGTGTACCGAGTTTCCCCTCGTGGTTTTCATACCTCTCTCTTTCCCTCCCGCCATGTGAGGCACCGGGATCTGCACTGCTTATCGTTTTTTTCCTGCAGACTCTGGATGTAATGGTGAGCAAGTAAGTGAGGGTTTTTTTAATTTATTTTTGTTATTATAAATATGCAGTGTCTAAGCAGGCACGTGGTCCATGAGAAGCTGGCTGTGTTGGTTCAAATGCTGTGTTTTTCTGTCCGTGCGTGTAATTCTCCTTGTTGTGCATGACCGCATTTCCTGCAAGCTCTTTGCCTTCAACTTATCGCCGTCTCCATGCGCTGCGTTCTGCATGGATACCCATTTGTTAAAGACATCAGGTGATGTGTGGTGGATGTTTCTGTTGCTCCCTTTCAGCCAAAGTTGTGTGAGAGAAGTGAGGCAGGAGGCATGTGGTTGATGAAATGAGGTCTAAGCTCTTGTTGTGATGCTAATATCGCCAACCTGAAAGAGTCCACAAAGTTTCCGTTTCCAATATGATCCTTGATATCAAAACATATTTGAAATATTGAAATGTTTCAGAGCATCAAACTAACTTTGTCAGAGAATTTCACCAAGTAAATGTGAAAGGCAGTTTTCAAACTGTTTGATCTACAAAGCAGATCTACCAAACTTGCCCTATGTGAAAACATTATTGTCTCCCTTGTTAACATATTAATTAATAGTAGTTAATCAATTTCACTAGCCAGACCCAGGCCTGATAACTGTCAGACTGAAGAAATATTAGAACCTGTCAACATGAAGTAGGAAAAAATATATTGCTATGATTAACAAATCTATACTTTGATTGGCGATAAAGACCAGAAAGTTATTTTCCTCCTCATAGGCAGTTAAATGAAACAGGTATTCAAAGTAGGTGTTTTTCTATCAACCAGCCATGACCAGGTGCTGTCTACAAGATTTTAGCAGAGGATTAAAAAACAAGAATCAGACATTTTAGAGAGGCCTGGTCTGCACAAGACTCCACTTCTGAAGAAAAAGGATGCTAAACTTGTTTAATGTTTGCTGCAAAACACCTGGTCAAATCAATAAAATACCAGTAGAACAGACTCTGGTCAGAAGAGGCCAGAGTTTGGGGCATTAGTTTGGGGCCATCTTTTAAGAACATGGTACTGGCAGGTTCAAATAAACTGAAAGAACGAAGAAAGGAGAAGTGTACTGAAACATTTTTGATGACAGAACCTTACAATTACTAAAGACTTCAGTGTTTTTGGGACAAGGATCCCAAACACACAGTCAAGTAAACTCTCAGTTGGCTTTAGAAAAAAGAAAAATAAAGTTGCCAGAAAGGATCCAGCCAGTTACTCTACTTGGACAGAATAGAAAATCTACTGAAACATCCGAACATCATAGCGCTGAGAAGGATAAAAATCACCAAACTAAACACAACTCTTCATTCTGGGGTTGGGAAGCAGCCGTCCACCTGTTTGCTTTCCCGTGGTCCTCCTGAATGGACGAAGTTTGCTCAGTTGTCATGTCTTGTCATGTGACCCAAACACTGGTCATGTGAGGTGGCTTTGAATGGATTATTCTGTCTTTTTTTCTGGCGCTCCTGAATGTTGTCGGTCCCTGCTCGGTGTTGGTGACGACAGTCCGGTATGTGAAGCAGCTGTGATTACAAACTAGCGAGGATCTATTTGAGCAACTCCAGCTGGTGATACTGTTACAAGGTAGGTTAATTTTTCAAAAGAAGACAGAAAATGCAACTATCCCCAATTTAAAGAATAACTGCCATCTCCAGGTCGAAACGATTGAAATTTACCCCATTGCAATCCAATAATATTATGAGAATCAGATCCAATTACATAAAGTTCATTTGAATCCAAATTATTAAGCAATACAGTCCAATCCAGCTGATCACTTAAATGTCAACTAGTACAAAGTTATCCAAGGAAACCCAAGCGTTACTGACTCTGCAGCATCCTGAGCAAGCATGTGGCAACAGTGGAGAGAAAATTGTGCACAAAGATGTCAATTTTGTTGACAAACACCTGTTAAAATAGACTAATTTCATGCTCCAAAGTGATTGAACAAAAATGTGACTGAACATAAATAATTCTGCCAAAATCCCTCTACAGTGATGTGACAGATTATTGCAAAGTTACTGCAAAGACTTTGAACTTTTTTTTTTTCTAAAACAAGTCGTTTTAAGATGTTCTGGGAATCATGCACAAAACTTGTAGAGATTTTCTCCAAGATGTATTCCCACAAAGTTGTGAGACACTTCTTCAACCATCCTGGCTGGACCGTTTCTTCCAGAAAATCAAAAGGAAAGGCGTTCACTGATAAGGCAGCAGGAGCAGAGACGAGATGATCTGTGCAGCTGTGCGCCTCTTTAGGATTCCTCCTCTTTACCTCCTCTCGCCGGGGCCAAGCCGCCATCATTAGGTTTGGCACACAACCCGAGCATCCATTGTTGGGGCAGCCATGGCATGTTAGTGTGTCTTTTTAACTGTGGCTAAACTCAGTCTATTCACTTGTAAAAGAGAGCAGCCATTGGCAGAAAGTTGGCAGGTTGCACAGAGAGGCCATTCACCCCACTAGGAAGGAGCTGAGAACACTGCCTCGGAAATGGTCCTCTCTGAATATTTTGATGGAGAGGCTTCGGGTGCCCTCTCAATATCCGTTTGCGCTAATTCGAAAATCTCCACAAAACGACTCCAGTGGTGATCAATACTACTGCTGGTTACGGTTGCGGGGTTGCTTGCTTTGAAAGAATTTCAGGAATCTGCTTTTAGGATTTCTTGTGAATCTTTTTTTTTTTTTTTTCAGATTAAGGAGGAATCTGGAGCAGGAATCCCAGGTTTTCTGGTAGTAAGGAGGAGTGGGTTGATTCACTGTTTCCTTTCAAGATATCTGGACTGAGTCCAAGTACTCGGTTGGTTTCAACAAGAGTCTGATATACGAGGGTCAGATGCGGGACCCCCAGCTTTTATTTTCGATGCTTGCAGGGAACAAATTACAGGGCAGCTGAATGAACAAATAATTACTTGTAATTAATTTCCCTGTCATACATCTCCACAATGAGAAGCATTTGGATTTGATTGAAGCACGCCTCAGCGTGTTCTCCCAGCGTCTCAGCAGGCTCGTTTTCTAGACCCCGCGATTGTCCGTCTGAAAATTGGTCCATCTTTTGTGGGCATCATGCGACATATATGATTATCTTTAATGGCGGTTCTGCAAGAAATGAGGGAAGAGGGCTAATTCATCCTGAGGAAAAAAAGAAAAAGAAAAAAAGAAGAATAGCGCCGACTTTGCATCAGTAGGTGCTTGTTTGATGTATTGAAGCTTGTCATCTAGTCACAAAAGAGGTTCATCCATGCCTTACTCTCCCCGCCTTCATTCATAATCAAGCAGTGGGCTGAAGGTATTCAAGTGAGACGCAATGAGGGAGGGCCATCCTTCTGGCTCATGAGAAGAGTGAAATGTTCTCTGCTACAGTTTCTTCTTAAGACAAAGGCAAGGGTGCTTGAATAGAAAGTTCTTGTGAGTAGATGAGACCGAGGCTCCAAAACACAAGAGTCGCTCCGGATCAATATGAACACTCAATTCACACCTATGGCTTACCGTTTTGCTCCTTGCCACTTCCATCAAATCATGGACTCCCCAACATAAAAATAACCAAACCCAAATAATAAAAGAAAAATGCACTAAGCGGCCGCCTTCTCGTGCATGGTATCTAAACCTGGGAGCCAGGTTTCCGTACAGTAAACTATGAGAAAGATATAGAAAAATGCTTGAAATTGTTGGTTGTTGATGTGAAATCCCTGATGTATCAGTAACTACTGCTACATCAGTAATTCTACTGCTACATCAGTAATTCCTATTTCACCTCGATGAGCATAAAGGGATTGCCACTATTTTCCGGTATTTCCACAGCTGGAAGACTTATCTAGCAAACTTCAAAAGTACAAGTCCTTTTGAAGCCTGGAGGTCTGGAAATGTGAACTTCTTTGTGATTTATCAGACTCTAGAGTGACTCTGTGTTACTGCTCAGCAAAACCAGGTTTTACGTTGCACACATGCACATCCTCCCAGATGAATGCTTTTTTTTGTAATGTAAATTAAAGTTAAAATATTGATCCAAGTATTTAATTTACAACGTAAAGACATCAACCTCTAAGGTTCATGAAAGGGTTGAGTCTTTTCTCCAAAGAGAGGTGAGTATTTAAAGAACTTATCCAAATCATGTGTCAGTAACAAATGTTAGAACAAAGGGATTGCCCATATATAGGCATTGGGTTTAAAGAGGAAGCAAGCAGAGCTGTTTCTGGTGTAGGAAACTGTTAACATCAGAGGAGATGATGGACAACAGACCTCAGCCTAATGACCTGCAGTCCACATTAGTTTTGGTCAACAGTGTGTATTTCACAATCCAGTTAAGCTTGTTCTCAGTCAGTGTAAAGTTCTACGACTGTCGATTGTTTTGGTCTGCTGAGCATTGATTTTATCAAAGCAGTGAGTGCTGACATTACTGCTTAATCTGGGTTTTGCTCTGTGTGATTTGAGTTTTAATCTCTCCCCGTGGAAATCCAGGTATTTAAGAAGCGAGATTAGCACGCATACAGAGCCGTATTAGATGCCGAAACATAGAGCTGTCTTTCACTGTGTTATTTACTGTACCTTACAGCAGCTGGTTCCTCAGTTAAGACCATGGCATGGTTTCTTGTACGAGGAGGTCACATGTTTTACTTTGAGGTCCTGTGGGATTTTTTTCCCCCCTCCTCAATGCAAACATAAAACAGGTCACATGAATTGAAGAGTCTGTATTTCTAATCTCCACACAAGCTGGTATGGCTTTGTGGTGTTTTTCCAACACGGGCGGCATCATAAATAAATCCTCTGACGGGCCGGTGGGTTTTGGAAACAGCACCGAGCCTGAATTTCTCCTGCAGTACTTCCTATTTCACCTCGACTCTGGCTGCGTGTTCAATCCAAAATAGCTCAAGGATGATTCAGGGCTGGCAGCAAAATGTGTTTTTTTGCTCCAAATATGCACAATGCAGTCTGATCAGATGGGCCATGTCGGATGGACATAGCACCAACTTTTGACAGTGATATCACTGTTTTGTTTTGGACGCTGCATTTTTGTTTCACAATAGCCTAAAAAGTTGCTGGTAGACATATTAGCATTACAAACAGCTTTCCAGATCACCAAGAACTTCAAAGTGTGAGAGTGATTGTTGGAGTCGAGAAGGGTTCTGGACAACCAAGAGGCTCCAGCCACCGTTGTCCAAGACAGACATCAAATACAGAGTTTCTGCAAGAATGGACAGCAGAAGTCTCATGCAATTTTAATTCATGGTTTCCCTACTTGTTTTGGTTAATTCTTCATGTATTTCTTTTCTTGTGCTCTTTCCTTTGCACCTTGTGTCCCTCTGTCTTTCTTTTTCATGTCATTCTTTAATTCCTTCCTTTATCCTTTCTGTCCTTCTTTCCTTAACATCCTTCCTTGAATCATTTCTTTCTGTATTTTTTGTTCAGTCCTTCCCTGTGCCTTTCTTTTCTTTCTGGCTCATAAAAAGGTCCTTATTCACTTCCCTCTTCCTCCATTTCTTTCCTTTCTTGTGTCCTTCATTTCCTCTTTCATCCAATCCTTCCTCATTTCTGGTTTTTCCAAACTCCAAATTCAAAGCCTCATTCTAAAATTGATACCAAAATTTCCACAGCGTTGAGTCCTCAAAAGTCTGCGATTTTTACATGAAAAATGTGTCGACCAGTCATTTACTTTCACCAGACACAGACTGATTGTCTGTATGAGTATGTTTCTGTGCAGCCCCGGAGAATCGGTGTGACACCTGCATTGTTCCCAAACAGACAAATCCCAGAACATCAGGCCTCTCTGTTGCTGGGCCGTGCACCGCCTCATTTGCAAAGCCGCAGCACAAAAGCGAGGCCAGCGGTGGAAGCTGCATTTCCCTCCCCACTTCATTGAGCAACAATGTAAGAACCAGCAGGTTCAAAAGCCTCTGCCTCCACACACACATGCAGTTCTCGCAGCGAGCAACAGACGAGCAGATCTTCACTGCCTTCGTTCCCACGGCTGGTGGCAAACTAAAGATGAAAACTGACAGCATGTTGCAAGCCATTTCTGCTGCCTTTATATCACAAGCGTCACCACAAATTTAGATACAACTAGGACAGTTCAATACTCTGAACTATTATAAGATACTTCTGGTCTCAATGTTTAGGGTGTTTGCTGTGCTTGTTTAGTCTCTCATGTTTTCCTCTATGACTGGTATTTCGACACAAATTAAATCGATATTTAATTGTCAGGCGTTTTTTTCTGGTGTCAATTGTTGTTTTTGTTGCATTTTCTCAGATTTAATTTGTGTAAATGTTTCACCTTTATTTGTGCTTTACACGTGAAATGATGCAATTTAGAGCCATTACAATTTCTGTTTGTTGAAGATGTGCACTTTCTTCAGAAATTTCTATCATGTCTACACATCTACATAGATGTTATGATTTCTTTGGATAAACTTCTGCATCCTAAACTATTCTTCCAGAAGCACACAAGCAAACATCCATGTAAAATATTCGGCCTTGCTGGTTTACCGCAGCTTTAAAACTCCTAAAGCTGTTTGTCGGCCCCAACAGGCACGACTGATACAAACCAGTCCCCTTGTGAGCCTTAAGTCATCATCAGTGAGCAGATTTGATGTGCATAAATGGATTTTGATAAGAGTTCACGCCCCCTGTTTGGCTGTGAGCCCAGACGAATCTCTCAGAGGAGGCCCTCAGTCAGAAATGGCACCTTCGGTTTTTAGAGGCGGCTTTAAAGAGATTGGCGGTTCTGGCCCTTTTGAGGTGAATTGGCCGTGACTGTGTCCTGCTGACAGTGAGAGGCCGGGCTGTCGGAGCAGACAAACAGAGGCAGCATGGGGACTCAGGGCTGATTTAGACGAATGCCGAATGGAGCAGAAAAAAATCCTGTAAGCTGCTTCATGATAGATGTTTTTTTATTATTATTATTTTACCATCTACATTTTTAGTTTTAATTCTTCATTTTCGTCTTCGGCAGGTGATTCTTGCAGACCTGAATTGGGACTGAATGTGGTTGTAACTATGGTAACGACAGGGTGGAGGGCATGGACCCTCTCCCCTTGTGGACTCATGCTGGTCATTGGTTGGTCTGTGAGTCTGTCCCAGCGCCAGAACGTCAGTCTTGCAGATTGCAGCAGGAAGGAGCATCCCGTTGTTTCCCATCAAGGTAAGTTCTTCCATTTACTCATTAAAAGTCCTCAAGCTTAGATTAGCTGACGAAATGCATTGTGCGCTTTTCTGCAAGGCATTGATGCATATGCGTCAAAGCAGCACAATCTGAATGTCTCGCATGTCTTGGCACCGCAGAGGTCAAAGTCCGAGGACTTAGAACAAGTCTGTGTCTGGAAAACAAATGACTTTCCTGTCTGAGCTGCAGGATTAGTGTTGTGAATGTGAGCGTGTGCTTGGACTCCGCATTTGGTTGCTTCGCAGCCAAGTTCACTAAAGCATTATGCGATCAACTCTCCTGAAAACTGGAAACTCTATCAGAGCAGTTCCGCAACTGATGGACACGATCTCATAAAAAGCTTTCACAGAAATCAAGAGTTGAGTTTAATAAATGATAATAAGGGGCTGTTTTTATTTTTGGAATAAAGGGAAACTGAGAATCAAATTGGATAATCTTTCTCTCCTGAAAAAAAAAATCCCCCAAAACTCCTTTCAATTATTTTATATTTTGATATATTTCTTTTTACTTAAACATGTCAGTCTTTACATCTAAGATATGTCTTCCGATTTCCAGATTTGAGGAAGAGGATGTTTGAGTTCTCCTATCCAGGAGTGAAGGATTTCTCCCAGCTGGCCATGGATATGAGCAGGAACCAGCTCATCGTAGGGGCACGGTCAGTACAACCGTTACACAGCTTCCCCACTGTTTGCAACCTGTTTTCTAATCAGAAGTTTCATTTTCCAGAAACTTCCTCTTCCGGCTGAGTTTAAGCAACACCTCCCTCATACAGGTAAGCTGGAGGTGCAGAATAATTCCTCTGTTTTAACCTTTTAGGTTTTATTCCATGGGATATATCAAATTTAGAAATCTCTGGGTTAAGATGAGGATCTACATTAGGACAGAAAAGACTATAGAAACTCATAGAAAATCTGAGAAAGAAATTCCAACATGGATTTTTTTGTACATGAATTAACTTTTAAAATTTAAAAAAGCCTCTAATTAAGGCTTGCCTGCTCTACTGTCCACCCATCATTCATAGTCTTGCTATTGAATATTTAAAATCTTAACTGCTAAAACTGCTCCATACACTGCAGCCAGCACTTATAATACACATACTCAAAATTGTCTGTTTTTTTTACTCAGGCAACCGAATGGTCTCCTGATGAAGACACAAAGCGCTCGTGTCAAAGCAAGGGGAAATCTGAGGTGATATGTTACAAAATCTGGCCAAGTCGATCATTTTCATTCAAAGAAACTCAAACATTACAAACTTTTTACTCTCCTATGACATGCAGGACGAATGTCAAAACTACATCCGGGTTTTGCTTACCAATGGGAGAATGCTCTTCACATGTGGAACAAATGCTTTCACACCCGTCTGTGTATCTAGGCAGGTTGGTACTCACGGCCTTTTCTGAACAGTTTCCCATATTTCATTTGATATCTAGGGTTTTTGTTTTTGTTTGTATATTTTTGTTTGTATATGTATAGAAATATTTATTCCATTCTGTTAGATTTCCAACATCAGTCAAGTTTTGGACACGGTGAACGGTGTCGCCCGCTGTCCCTATGACCCCCGCCACAACTCCACTGCCATGGTGACGCACAGCGGGGAACTGTACGCCGCCACGGTGATCGATTTCTCCGGACGCGACCCGGTCATCTACAGAAGCCTGGGGAACATGCCACCCCTTCGGACCGCCCAGTACAACTCCAAATGGCTCAATGGTTAGAACAGAACCACATGCATTTGACAATACTCTCTTTCAAGCTGCAACTAGATGACTCCTGTTCATTTACCAGCTTTGTTCGTTGTTTTTGTTGTTGTCTGATTTTTCACCAGAGCCTCATTTCGTGTCGGCCTACGAAATCGGCCGGTTTGCCTACTTCTTCCTGAGAGAGACTGCCGTGGAAAATGACTGTGGGAAGATGGTGTTCTCTCGGGTGGCGCGGGTCTGTAAGAACGACGTTGGGGGACGCTTCTTGCTGGAAGACACCTGGACCACCTTCATGAAGGCTCGCCTGAACTGCTCACGCTCAGGTGAAATCCCCTTCTACTTCAACGAGCTGCAGAGCACCTTCCACTTGCCGGAGCAAGACATCATTTATGGCATCTTTACCACAAATGTGTGAGGATTATTCTTTTTTTTTTAACATGTTTTACTTTGAGTCTGTGAATTTTGGACTCACATCTTGACTCTTTACCTTCTCTTTCTTGTCAAGCTGCTCAGATAAGACCATAATTAACACTTCCCTGTTTCCTTTAGGAACAGCATATCAGCTTCTGCTGTTTGTGCCTTCAATCTGAGCTCCATCACTTTGGCTTTCAATGGACCCTTTCGCTTCCAGGAGAACCCCCGCACTGCCTGGCTCTCTACTCCAAACCCTATTCCCAATTTCCAGGTATAATCCACAAAGAAAAAGATAATCTATTTCATGTTGAATCCAAATGACTGTTTGCTTCATCCTCCTCATTCCTACTAAACTAATTATTCCTCGTAAACAATTGTAGGAATTCCTGTCATTTTGTCCACATGTTAATACCTGAATCCTCATGAATATGTTTGACTAAAAAGCAACACATACACTCAGCTCATGGACAAAAAAAATAGATTACTTGTGATAAGCATGGGATTACAGGGATAAAACTGCTGACTTTTTTTGGTGTACAGTTAAAGAAAACAGTGAGTGTTTCTGAAAGTGACATATTCAACCAGTCACAGAAAACAACCAATCACAACCAGTTAGCTTGTACATACAAAGCCTCAGCTATGAGCAACTAAAACAATGGTCAATGGTCAGACAAACAGCTTTACCGTCGCTGGTATTTCATAATTGTTGAAATTGTCAAAGCAGTAAATCATAAAAGTAAATAAAATATTTCAGAAAAAATAGAAATGTAACAGTTTCCCAAAGTCTTAAAAAACAGATAGCAACATCATCTTTTACAGAAGAGGGGGAAAAAAACACCTCTTTGGTCTTTAGTTTTATACACACCTTTGCAGAAATGTTTGTTGTGAATTCATGATGAACTCTTGTATTTACAAGTACAGCTCAAAAATATTAATATTCTGAAAAAGTTCAATATTCATTCCAGAAAGGGAAGATCAAATATTATATAGACTCATTACACATGGAGCGAAATATAATAAGACTTAACTTTACAAATGGTAAGGTTGAGTGGAAGGAGAAAGTGTTCTTTGACCTGTTTGCATATTACTGGTCTTCAGTGCGGCACACTGGAGGAAGACGGCCCCGGCGGGAACCTAACGGAGCGTAGTCTTCAGGACGCACAGCGGCTCTTCCTCATGAGCGACGTCGTCCAGCCGATCACCACCGACCCCTTTCTCACCCAGGACAATGTCCGCTTCTCCAAGCTGGTGGTGGACATTGTGCAAGGCCAGAGCACTCTCTACCACGTCATGTACATTGGCACAGGTGACAAAGGGAGATTTATTCCTCAGTAAAATATGTGATAATTCTCTAGATTTCTCACTTTAAATTTGATGTGGCCTGATCCAATCAGAGTATGGCAGCATCCTGAAGGTTCTGGCCACAACCAACAAAAGCCTTCATGGCTGCTACCTTGAAGAGCTCCGGATCCTCCCAGAGGGGCAGAGGGGAACAATAAAGAGTCTGAAAATCCTACAGAAGGACAGGTCGCTGTTTGTGGGACTCGATGACAGACTGGTGAAGATCCCGTTGGAACGCTGCTCAAGTTATCCAACCGAACGGTACGAAGCTGATGTTAAGAAAATAAATTTAAAATATGCTAGTTTTAAAACTTAGCTACTCGTTACACTGACCACCTGCCTTCTGAATGAGAATCTGCTTTACCAGGTTGTAGAGTATCTTGGAAAAGTGTTACCAGCTGATAACATCTGCATACTGACTGACAATGAAATTTCAATTAGATTTGGGGCTAGACCACCTTTATCAACATGCTTTGAGCTAAACAAATCCATTGTAGGACTATCTGCATTGTGTAATGGTGTACTGAGATATCAACTTACACCAGAATTTAATCGCTTAAGTTCTCAGATTTAAAGAGAATGCTTGTGCAAACCACAAAACAAAGACAAGGCTTCCTTTCGCATTAGGAGCTGCTTGGAGGCTCGGGACCCTTACTGTGGATGGGATCTAGAGCAGAAACTCTGCACCACCATTGAAGGAAGCTCCAACATGAACCATTGGATCCAAAACATCACCGAATGCCCAGTAAGAACAAGTTCTAGATATTACAGTAACCCTGTACATTCCTGGATAATAGTGACTAAGACTCATGTGACTCCCTTGGAGATGAGGAACCTGACGCAAGACGGTGGGTTCGGTCCCTGGGCAGTGTGGCAGCCTTGTAACCATGACGATGGCGAGGGCACTTTCAGCAGCTGCAAGTGTCGGTCCCGCTCGTGTGATGGCCCGGTGGCCAGATGTGGAGGGGTCAAATGCAAAGGTCCAACCATCCAAGTGGCGAACTGCTCCAGGTAAAGTTGATTTCATGGAGATTTTTTTGGACTTCAACAATAATTTCTAAATATCCATTAAAACAACTTCAGGATTTAACCAAGATAGCCCACAAGATCAACTCCAATAAATCCGAAAATGCTTACATTAACCCAATCTTCACCTAGAAATGGTGGCTGGACTCCATGGTCTTCCTGGGGTCAATGTAGCAGCAGCTGTGGCATCGGATTTGAGGTGAGGCAGCGGTCTTGCAACAACCCCTCGCCACGCCACGGGGGTCGAATATGCGTCGGTCAGGGTCGAGAGGAGAGGTGAGGAACACGCCCTGCTGCGGCTGCTACAAACGTGTCAGCACTGACAGTGAAGACACCTCACGTTTTTGTGATTTTTTTTGTTTGTTTTTTTGCAGGCTGTGCAATGAGAAAAAGCTGTGTCCCCTGCCTGTGTTGTGGACAGCCTGGGGTCCCTGGGCTCACTGCAGTGCTGAATGCGGCGGAGGGGTCCAGTCCAGGACTAGAACCTGTGAGAATGGGAACACCTGCCCTGGATGTGCAATGGTACAGACGTGCTTTGAATAAAATCAAAAGTTCGTGAGAAGAAATCTGTAGAAAATCTATAAATACTTAAAAAAAAATCTTTTGAAAAATGCTGTTTCTTTTATGTTAGCTTTGTGTGGGGCGTGTGAAGTGTAACTAAATACTTCTGAGATTCCTTTATACTGATTTCCAGGAGTACAAAGTCTGCAACCTGGAGAGCTGCCCTGAGGTGCGCCGCAACACCCCGTGGACACCATGGATGCCGGTCAACGTCAGCCACGATGGGTCCCGCCAGGAGCAGAGATTCAGGTACACCTGCCGGGCGCCACTTCACGACCTCCAGCAGCTCCAGCTGGGCAAGAAGAAGCTGGAGACCCGCTTCTGCCCACATGACGGCTCCGGAGCTTGCCAGACTGACTGTGAGTACCGGACAAGACGGCACAACGATGCTGATGAAGCAGTAAAGTCCTTTATTTCTACACTTTTCCAGGTCTGGAAAAGTGTAGAAATAGATCAATTATGAAGACATATTTGTGAATCAAGACTTTTCCCTTTTCCTTTATTTCCTTCTCTTTCTGCATTTTTACATTGCCTAATCCGTTTTTTGTTGTTGTTGTTTTTACTTTGGCTGCAGCAAAGAAGTTAATTCAAATTTGAAACCCTGAAGGCTTTGGATTCATATGTAAATAATTTGTGATTATGGGTGTCTGGTCGTGTTTTCAGTTTGACCCATATTGCACCTCATTAATTAATGTTTCATAACACTCTGTCTGCCGAGTCTGCCAGGGAAAACACTGGCCCTTTATTTGAACTCATGGACCATTTCAATTTTCTGAACTCGTATGATGTTTGGACGCTGCTCATAACCAGAATTGAACTTGTTTTGTGGATTTAGAGCTCAGGAATTCAATTGACTGAAAGTAAAAGTACTTTCCCCGGATTTGCAGCTCTGGTTGAAGAGCTGGTGCGGACTAGTGGCAGAACTACGTCCCAGCCCCAAGGTGCCCGATGGGGACCATGGGAAATGTGGTCCAGCTGCTCCCAGCAGTGTTCCAGAGGTTTCCGGACCAGAAAACGCAGCTGCTCCACGTCAGAAGGAAGGGCCAACCTGGCGGCTTGTGCTGGATCTCCAGTGGAGTATCAGGACTGTAACGCTCACCCCTGCCCAGGTAACACTGCAGTTCAGTCACTGTTCACTAGTTTACTATATGTTTTAGCCAAAATGCCTCAAGTTCAAATTCACTAAAGAAATGCTATATTATTGAATTTTAGGCAATAAAATGTTTACTTTCTTTTATAACAACAGAAAGTGTTTTTAAATATTATATGTAAAAAGGCAAAGCGGTTGAATGAGAAATCTGCAGAATTTTCTTTATCCGATTAATCGACGGAATATTCGATTCCTAAAATGATCGATAGGTGTTACCCCACTTTTCCATACGCATGCTTTGCAGTGAGTGGAGCCTGGTCATGCTGGTCTGCCTGGACCCAGTGTTCATCCAGCTGTGGAGGGGGCCACTACCAGCGAACTCGGACGTGCAGCAGCCCGGCCCCTGCAAACGGAGGGGACATCTGCATCGGCCTGCACACAGAGGAAGCCCTCTGTAACATACACCCCTGTGAAGGTATCCACTGCATACGCAACGCAAAAGATGTACCTCAATGATCCTGCAGCCGGAATTCAAGACGAACATGGTTCGACAACATATTGAATCAAAGAGGTTGAAAACAAATGCACACCACACTTTTCAGATAAGATGCACTGAAGTTTGTTTTTACATGACAGAATGTGAAAACGACGAAGGGATATAAGTCAACTGAAAAGCTGTGAATGCTTTAAAAAACTTTAGCAAATTCATTTCTTTCAAATTGATTAGGTTCTTCAGTGAAGCTGCACATATAAAATTCATAAAATTCATCTTCATTGCCAAGTCAAATAAAAGCAAGTAATTTATCATCTTTGTTTTGTCAGTTTATTATTTCTTAAAATTATTTGCACATTAGTTCTTCCCTATAAGTACCTCCATTTATCTTTTCATTCAATTAAAACTGGAACTGCCATTGAGGAATTAATATGACCTTAAATAACCTAAGGTTTTTCACATTTTTCAGCATGTCATCAAAGGATATAATGAACACTGCTGGGAAATTCACCACAAACAGATCAATATTTGCAGTGAGAAGGAAAATAATTTGGGTGTGTGAGCCTGGACAAACACGGAGAGGGGAAAAGCAGATCTAGCACTGTATTTTGTGCAAAATAAAAGGAGGATTTTTATTGTTTCAATACTCTGCGTTGCAGGTTGGGGTGAATGGACGGACTGGGGCGAGTGTGACGACGAGGGTGTGCAGCATCGCAGCCGGCGCTGTGGGGAGGAGCAGGAGGCTGAGGCTGGCCTCTGCCAGGGAAACCTGACTCAGTCCAGGCCATGTCAGCCACATGAGGTCCCAGGTATGCAGGTGTTTCTATCAGGACACTGCTTTAGAAAGAGGGCACATTTCTGCAGAAACCCAATCAATGTGTTTCAAAGCGTTTCTTGCTTTAACTCTGTCTGTTTTCAGTGATTTTACCGGGGCAGGAGAACCAGAGCTGTGGAGGTAAGTTGGTTGTTTTTAATGCTCTGTTTTTTCTAAGGTCACGTATTTCTCAATATTTGACATATAATTTGAAAGAGATGTCTGTATATAAAAAAAAAAAAAAAAATTCTATGTGATAAAATGAAATGAGATAGGAAATAAGAAGTGAACAGGCTCACTGATATTTCTTTTATACTTCGTAGAAAAGAGTTGCTTTCTGTATTTAAATACAATCAGATTTAATTCATTTTCTTAACCTTCCATACATTTCGGCAACTTCTTTGCTTCCATGTCTTCTGTACTTATTTCTTGTGTCATTCCACATTTTTACACATCCTATATATTGTCTAAATAGCGTTGAAACGAGACATGAGATTTCACCCGCACTGGGCTACACGTTTCGTTTCCAGCTTTCACCTTGTTCCAGTTGGTGGCAGTGGGCCTAGCCAGCTTCTTTGCTGCAGCTCTCCTCTCGGGGTTGGCGTACTCGTACTGCCACCACCTGAACCAGCCGTCGGCAGAGTCCGCCGCCATCCACCCCAGCACACCCAACCACCTGACGTATAACAAGCAGGGCAATGTCGCGCCAAAGAACGAGAAGTACATCCCCATGGAGTTCAAGGTGGGCCTGCTGCTGTGATGCGATTAGGATTTCCCCCCACTCACAGATTCATTCTGCTTTGGAGCTTTTGTCACTTTTTGTGTCCGACAAATGTCTATTACTGTTCTTGAATTTCTTTAGATTAAGTCTTAATGTGTTCTGTATCCTATATGTTCATTTAGGGAATGTTTTTTAAACACTCTCTTTATGCTGCAGACGCTAAACAAGAACAACCTCCATGTGAACGACGAGACGTGCAACCACTTCTCCTCCCCGATGGCGTCCAGCAACATGTTCACCGCCACCTACTACCCTCCCTGTGTGAGCAAGTACGACTTCCACCCC
Organism: Poecilia mexicana; assembly: GCF_051168715.1. NCBI lineage: Eukaryota > Metazoa > Chordata > Actinopteri > Cyprinodontiformes > Poeciliidae > Poecilia > Poecilia mexicana. The sequence continues at coordinate 29,515,977 of NW_028263371.1, forward strand.
GACTCGCCCTGCAGGTCCTACATCCACAGCTGAGAGGAGCCGTTTCCATGCCAATGCAACCGGAAAAACTTCCTGAAAGCTAAAAACATTTTCCTGGCCATTGGAATTTTTTTTTTTATTCAAGATGCAGTTTCACCCCAATCACCAGAAATGTCCTAATTAAGGACAAACATCCAAAAAGGTTTCAGTTAAAATCTACTGTTATGAATTATAAAGAAGATCAATGAAAATAAATGTTGTTTATTTCAGAAATTCAATTCAAAAAGTGGATATCTTGAGGCACCACTGAGACAGTAATACTTATTTCTTTTAAATTTGATAATACTGGATGTAATGAACACCTAAAAGTTTCGGAAAACTTGATTGTTACGCAAGACCAATAAAAACAGTTATTTCATAAGGATATGAAACAATTCCTATGAAACAAGGGAAATCTGGCTGCCTATTTGCTACATATTTCACCACATATTATTGGAAAGTTGAGTGGAAGGAAAATGTTCAGTTTAAAAAAAAGGCATAATAAATGGCAGTCATGAGAACATTGTGAGTTCTATTAAAGCAGTCTGGGCTTCCTGGACACCTCAGCAGTTTAAACTGCACTGATGTTGTAATTCATGCAAAAGGAGCCCTGACCAAATAGTATGTGGGAATACTTCTCAGTTGGGTGACATTTATGTATTTAAAAAAAAAAAACAGAAATGTTTAAGTCTACATAAAATATGAGTTTCACTTTTTGAATGGAATTCCTGAAGCAAACGTTTTGATATCCAAATTCGTAGAGATGCACCCACAGAAAGAAGAAGAAGAAGAAGAAGACCTTCCACTGGTCTCAGACACCATGTCAATCATAAACAAAGAGCTGCCTTTGGTCAGGTTGACCCATGAGCCACCCAGACCTCACTGCCAAAGGCTCACGGGAATCAAAACAAAAAATGTTGCAGCCTTGAACTCTTCAAGCGGGATGTGTTGTTTTATGAACTCTCTGAAAACTAAAAATGGCTCCTGACGTTCTGCACTGATGTTCTGTCGGAGTGACAGAGAGGTTTCAACTCTCCAACACGAGGGGACTGACTACATCGTAATAAGAACCATAAGGATTTCTTACACCCTGCTGAGCTACAGACTGGTTCACAAGGTATAACACATGGTAACAGACACGTGCTCTGAATGGATTTCTGCTTTGACGTGCGGATCTGTGGCTCACTTGCTTTAATTTTTGTGTCAAAACTACAATGAAAAGACAACGAAATGGAAAACTTAAATGTTGTTTATATCAGAAGAATGTATAAATTATCTCCCAGGTGTTCAGTGGTTGAATATTCGGGGATGTGAACATAAAATTCAACCAAGTTACATCTGAGGTATTTCCAGTTCTGGTCAGAAGTTTACATACTTCTTTGATTCAAGGTTTTAAAAATGGATTTAACATGTCCTTCTAGAATAGAGGGATTATGCAACAAATATCCTTAGTAAGGTTTGAATTTGTTGTGTTTTTAATCCACAGAGAATCAAACTTACAGGCTTAAATTTATACACAAGCAAAAGCAGTAGTGGTTTGTCTGCAGCTTGCTAAAGGAGACCAAATGTTAATGGTAAAATCTATAGTAAATTGAAAAGATTTTAAATACTGTTGCAGTTGAAGGTTTTATACTTATTTGCAAAACAATGGGTCAAATAAATCCGCATAAACCCCAAGTTATTGACATTTATTACAGTAAATAAACTTCTGAATGAAACTGTACTGTATATAGAATATTTATTTGGTTAAGGAAGTTTCCCCATCTGTGGTTCTGAGCAATATCTCTGATGATAAAGTAAAATTCAGACACATTCAAGACTTTATATACATACACATACATATATATATATATATATATATATATATATATATATATATATATATATATATATATATATATGAATCACACATTTTCTTAAATTACAAACAATTCAGCTTTTTTTTCTCAAACTGAGTAGATACAAATCAATATAATCAAGTCATAAATAAAAAAAACAATCAAGTTAATCTATCGTGTGTAAATATTGTTTTTATGTGCTGCCTTTTAATAGGTTTTTGGGCATAATGTTCAAACATTTGAAGCTATTTCTTAGAGCTCATTCACTGTTTGATTAATGAGAAACAAACACAAACAGATGTTAATTTAAAAAAAAGTTTTACATCCTTTGCATACAGTATTCTGAAAAAGTATTTGCCCCCATTCAGATTTTCTCTTTTTTTGCTTTTTCAGTGAAACTTATTTTAATGCTTAATTTCATTGTTTTTTGGAGAAAAGACAAAAGAATTTAGGCCATTTTCAAGTGATTAATTAGCAAATTAAGGAAATTATTTGCTAAGTATACTGACCACTCAAACTTTATATCAAACAGAATATAATATAATAGAAAAATCCTTTAACTTCCCAAATAAATTGAGGAGTACCGCCAGCAAATTAAAGGTAAATAGATCCATGCATATTCAGACTAAAGTTAAAAAAAATATGTAAATATAAAAACAGAGATGGTACAGTAAGGCCAAAATTACAGCATGAGAAAAGTGATACAGTAGAGCTACAAATAGTATTCTAGATTTAATTAGAAAGATGCAAAATATAATCCTTGGTATGTTGAGAATATGCATCAACAGGCATTAGTAGAAGATTTACCACAAAAGGTTAAAGTGCTGGAAGGTTTAAAGTATAAACAGAAGACATTTGAAAGGAGGTAAAAATGGTTTCAGTGCACTGTGCCTTACTTAAGGTTGTAACATTCAATTATCATATAATTTTTCTAAAGTATGAATTTATCCTAGGATTTCTGCGTTGGCACTCATTAAGCACAGATGTCATTAATAAAACCAGAGATATTCAAACTGGACATTTTTGCACTTTTAGCTGAAATTACACATTTTTCTCGGTATCTGGTGCCAAATTACAATGTTTCTTTGATGGATATCTTTTCTGAATATGTTAGAAATTATATGATATTTTAAAATAGCAAAAGGAATTGTACCTTTTTAAGTTGGTGACAAATTTGGTTCACTTCTTGCTGATGTAGCAAAACACCTATTTGTACTATACCTGACCTTAACTAAAAAAAAAGAAATATTTTTGTGTCCTTTATCTAAATCAAAAGGAGCAAAAAAAATTGTTCTTTTGTTGTTTCTGTGCCATGTTTATATTACTGTGTATGTCTAAATCACAAATCTGACTATAATGAGACACCCTCTCAGATATAGAGCCTTGCAAAAGTTTTCATCCCATAGTACTATTTCTCCAGAAGAAAAGTATAACCACAGCATGATGCTGCCACTACTATGTTTCAGAATTGAGCTCTTCCCAAGACCAATACAAGTGAACACTACTTTGTATTGGTCTTTCATGTAAACTGGAGTTTGTGGTTACAACCTCATAAATGTGAAAAAGGTTCAAGACGAGTGAATACTTTTGCAAGTGTTGAGATAAGAAGCAGAAAACGCCTAATTTGGATAGAGATCAGTTGAACACTTAATTCAGTATCCTCCTCAAACTTTGCTCAAAGAGCCCTCAAAGTAATTTTCTTGCCCTAAAAAACTTTCTTGATGTGAATTTGACTGAACACTGCCTGTTTTGGACACTGTAAACTTTTGGTACTCTGGTACTCTATATTTTTGTATTATGTATACTGTGAAAAAGAAAAAATCCAGGTGAATAAATGAATCATGATGCCAGTATTTTGTATTATTTGTGAGATTCAGAAAACTGTGATATCTCTTAGACAAACAGGTGGTATTTTGTGTTCTCCCCCTTCTAATGCCACCCTGGGCAACTCCCAATAATGGCCCATTTCAAAAACAGCCACTGATACAGCAATAACGCTATAAGGCTTTTAAAACAGCTATATCATTGGTATCACCAAGTAAAACTGGACAATATTTCCAAAGGTCAAAAGTAAGAAATGTGTGGATGAACATAAAAGAAACAAACTACTCAAATTTAGAGATCCATCTTCCTTCTTTTCCGTAAGCTGATGTCCTAAATATTTAATGCTGCATGTAAGAGACGAGAAACGCAGGTAGACATGGAGGTTTAGTTTGTTGGTTTTTGTCTTGTGCTGCATATTGACTGTGTTGCTATGTTTTACAGGAGCAGGTAAGAAGTGCTGAAGTGATGAATTATAAAAGGACTATTGAGTGGATTCCTCTTGAAGCCTTTATCCAAACATGAGGAATGTGAACATACACACAATGGACGCCATGAACGAGAATAGAGTTGTGGTAGCGGAAAAAAAAAAAAAAACCTGGGGAAATTCTTGTCAAAAGTCTTCATGGTCACTACACCCATTTTAATCCTGTTTGTATTTCACTGACAGTTCAGCCATTTAATCATGATGGTACCAACCGGTTCCCGCCTAAAGACCAACACTTGGTAGGCTCAAAACTTACCAGACAACTTTGTTAAATGAACTCTTCCTGGGCCTGGCCATCACTTCAATGCAACTTTTAGATCGTTTCAATAACTCCATGGATAGCAGTGGTCAGATTACGCCACATTTTTTGTACAGTTAGACCGCAGACTATCCCTTCCTCCCCAAACAATTCCCACATATTGCTTCAAACAGACAGCTCTGCAGAGTTTACAGCTCACAGTCCACCAAGCAGCGACACTCTATTGTCTGACAATTTAAAATGCCTGCAAATCCACCAACTTGCCAAAATAGACAAACGTATGTACACCTATTAATTTATATATTTATGCACGAAGGGAGTATATAAGGTAGTTTCATTTATTGTTTGTTTGCAATAGCATGAAAATCTTTACTTACTTAATCATTCCTGAATTTACGGTAACACAAACCAAACAATTCAACAGTTTCAATACAAAACAAGTTTTTATCCATCATTATTTATGCCAGCAATAAATTAGGTCAGTAAGACCTAATTATTGGACTAAGTTGCTCTTTCTGACCTGCTCCAAAAAGAGCAACTTAATCCTTCCAGTTTTAAGTTGCATAATCCACAATACACATTAGTTAGATTAGTCTGATCAAAGCGAGACCAAACATGTGCTGACATAAGTCTGAGAGATAAATTGGCTCCTTTTCACTTGTTCAGTGGATGATATGAGGTGCCCAGCCGCTAACATAACACGTGTTGCCGCTGGGACACTGTACATCACATGCTTCACCGGTACAAGCCAAAAATAAAGTTTGCACTTAGTTTTGTTATCTGTGCCACTGGACCAGCATGTTTACATCTTTGGGTCTTCCTAAATGGATTTGTGCAATGTTGAGTAACAGAGGAGTTTCTATGTGGTCCTTCGTGAAAACAGAGGTAGCTATTTAAAGCAAAGTGAACACACAGTTTGAAACCTGTGATATGTGACTGCAGTTTTGCTCAGGTGAGTGTATGCAGCAAGGTACTTTACCGAAATAGCAACTGGAGATAAGTGCCACTCAAAAATTTAGACGTTTGAGTAATGGAAGGGGCTTCCTGCTGGACTTTCTAAAGTTTTAAGGTCTAGTTTAAAACAGATTGTTAAACATCAAGTCCAAATTTTTACCAACTTTTTCCTATAGCATGAAGCCTACAACACTGTCCTCACACCGTCATCCTGAAAGATGAAAATAACATAATACATCTGTCAATATATCCTTTGTCCACTCATCTAATACTCGGATTGCAGAGATCACAAGTCCATGAGGAAAGTACAAACATCCCTCTTCCTGTACAAAGGAGTTCAAAAGGCCAGGAGGAAAATGGTCCCAGCCGAGAGTTCTGGGTAAACCCGAGAGTCTCCTCAAAATCTCAATGCACCAACAATCCTACTGTTCATGTACAATACATTATTAAAGTACTTAGAACAACTCAAGTGTTGTTTCTATGGAATAAAGAAGTTTGTTGACAAATGTGAAGCATTTCCAAAATGCAAACTGCCTCTAATTGTATATATATATATATACTGGTAAAGTCTGTTTCTACTCTATTGCTAACACTATTAGCACACAAAGTAAATTGTACTGAAAGTATTATAACAGGAACAAAACACTTAGTTAATCTCTTCTGTTGGTAACCAAATTATTGCATGTTTTAAAGCATAAATAATGTATGTGTAAATTGAGTATTACAATAAATTTTTCTGTTGTGTGAAGAATGTACATGGCCGTATTGGCGTACCTTGCCTGGCTTGTCTTTGTTGGGGATCTTGCCAGTGGTCATCTGGTGATTGGCTCCTTGGACGAAAATACAACGGTACAGGAAGTGACCTCTAGATGGACCCACCACCTAACAGGGGAGAATTTGAGTTCAGTTGCCATGAAAATCAAGTCATATTATAATGACCTGACTTTATGGACATAGAAAGCAGTATTATTTGTAATTATACATCTGCTTTAAATCGTCCAAAAAGAATTAACAATGAACAATGGATGATGCTACAATTACTACAATTACCCATGCTAATAACCATGACCGCAACTAACAATTATTAGGATTACTAGGATTTAAAGCGTGGTTGAAATTTATCAGTGCATAAAGTATATAACACATGTCAATCTGTGTGCGAAGAAGACAGGTTATTTTTTCTGTAAAATCATCACCCAGCCTGCACACTGAGTATACAGTGCATGTCTGCAGCTGCGTTTATTTTGATAATACTGCCATCTGCTGGACAAAATAAGAAACAACACTCCCTCAGTCAAGGGATGACTGTAGCAAGTTATCATCATTGAAAAACGTCAACATAACATACAAAACATTATACGCTACAAGGGAAGGAATCTGTTTTATCAATATTTTCTTAACAGTGACAATTCCTTACTTTGATCAACATATAAATCATGGAAATGCAATTATTGGTTGCAAAGAAAAGGGGGTGAAAAACATCCTGATTTTGGGGCTTCAATCAGAACAAGATGTAGACATGTGTTTTTGTCACTACATTAAAGATCTAATCTTACATGTAAACATTTAAATGTAATCATGTTTATGTAAGCATAAACATGAAAGCAAAAATGTATCCTGCTTTGTAGCAACAGCTCAGGCTGCTGGTGCATTTTAATTAAACTTATCAGAAACATTAAGAACTAAACAACACATTTATTTGCTAAACTAGTCCTGTCACAAAGCTAAGATAATCTCAAACTGGTTCCTTGAGCATGGCAATGTTCTCCAATGGTATCCATAGTCAACATTTCTCAAACAGTACCCAGTTGTACCTCATAAAGTGGCCAGTAAGCACGACTTTTACATCTTTTATGCACTTTATGGGATCCCCTTTTGACAAGAAAAAAACAGGTCAAATCATAATGGTGGTTACCATAAAGCTCATTTCAAGCAGAAAATATCTTCCTTTCAGAAGTAAATCAGCTATCTGGAGCGTCCCACTGTGCGCCCCTCGTCCTCCCCTCCCCTCATGTTGCTCTATTGGACCCGTCCAGTGTGGAGCACAGCTGGCTCTGAGCGCCTGTCTGCCGGCGGACAGTGGAGGAAGCAGCGGCAGCGGAGCGCTCATGTTCTGCCACGCAGAGTGAAGCTGGAGCACGCAGCCAGGAACCCCCCTCCCCTGCGCTGGGCTGGGCCGGAGCAGCCCGCCCTCTGGACCGATGTTCTGGCCGAAATGTCCCGACACATCTACATCCGGAACAAAATAGGCGAGGGCATCCAAGCGCCCATCTTTCAGGTGGGTTTTAAGTTTTTTTTTGCTTTTGTAGAAATAGGGTTTTCAGATTCAAAGTAGGGTCAAAGAGTCATCTTAAATTAGACCTTATTTGATGGAAACTATTTTTAACATCAACATAATTTATTCCAACTTTGACAGTGTTGCTGGTGCTATGTTTGCATCTCTGTGGACATTTACAACAAATAATATGAATCCAAATAATATGAATCTGTAACTGATAATTATATACACAACATTCAATCAATGGCTTAAAACATAGTATTTCAATATACTGTTTAACTTAAATGAGTCTCACATACAAACTTTATTTCAAAGTCGTTGACTGAACAACTATTAATTAGTTTAATAAAAAAAATGTATCTCTGCAGAACCACTGCAGAGAAAACTGAATCTCAACTTTGTTTCAGTCTTCTTTCATATATTGTTTCTCTATGTTTTTTTATATATTTCAATACATAGCATATGAAGCAGAAACACCTCAACAGTGTCTTACTTCTTCTGTATGTCTAAAATTAGTAGATTCTTGCTGTCAAAGTGAAAGAAATGCCTCATTCCTTGCTAGATAACTGTTTTCTCTTTGGGGTAATATGCACATATTAATAGAAACATATTACCATACTTCATTCTTCATTTGTTTTACTTGAGGAGCCAAAGAAAGATGTTGACCCAGATTAGTGGCCCCGTTTCACAGATACAGGGAAGTAGGCTCAGACTTTTTAACGGTGACATTGTCACCAACTCTGGAGAATAAAGGAGAAATGGGACAAATCGCAGGCAGATAATTAAGTTTGTCCCCCTGAGATCAACTCTGCTGGTATATTTAGATCATTTAGTAGGAAAAGAAAGACATTCAAAGGTAAAGACATTAATAAGTTGGATGAAGTCTTATTTGCTTGGGGGTTTTATATGTATCACAATTATTTGACTTAGTTAGAAAACAGCACCATGCAGTAATCTATCTGGATATTTATTAGCATCTCCAGATGTGGTGAGGAAACCTCTGGATTCAGGTTATGATTTTGTTTTTTCATTCAGGTAAACCGAGGGACTTATTCCAGGAGAAGCCGGCTCAAGAGGTCTGACGGAAGCACCACATCCACGAGCTTCATCCTCAGACAGGTACTGAACCACAAGGGAATCCTGGGAAATAAATCTGTCATTCGGTTCCCTTCCTTCCTTCCTTTTGCTGCACAATGGCACAGCTGGTAGAATTGTTGTCTTGCAGTAAGAAGATCCTTGGTTTAAATACAGGGTCTTTCTGCATGGAGATTGCATGTTCTCTGAGTGCTCCAGCTTCCTCCTACAGTCCAAAACTATGACTGTTATGTTACTTGGTCTTTCTAAATTGCCCCTAGGTGTGTGTATGCATGCATGGTTGCCTGTCCTGTGTGTCTCTGTGTTGCCCTGTGATGGACTGGCAACCTGTCCAGGATGTACCATGCCTACTGCCCATTGATGCTGGAGGTAGGCAGCATCTCCCCTGAGGGTACAGACAACGGATATGGATGTTAGAGGAAGTAAGGGAGTGTGTATCATTTTTGATGCAGTCCCAGCTTGAATAGTGTATGTATATTTGGATCAAGTGTGTCCAACTGTTCGGTATCTTGGTGAGTGGTTTTTCCATATTTAAGGATTCCCTCTGGGTATGGGAATTAAATGGCAATTCTCAATGAGTGCCCCCTGGTGGGTAGATCATTAGCCAAATCTCTAAGAAAAAAGGTTCCACTTTCAATTTCATGCATCTCACATCCTGAGGTGAGCAAATGTCCATTAGCACGAGCATTTATATTGTTGGATGGGATTATGTAATATTATTGGGTCAATGATGCAATTTTTGTGTAGCAGCCGTGCAAATGTTGCAGCAGTAACACATGCATGCAGCACATGCTCTTGATCACTCAAAGACGATGCAGGTTTGTTGCCTCGGGCATCAACCTTTATAGGCTAGATGTCTTTTAATGAAGTCGGGAAGAATATGTTTAAATTCAGTTCTCAGCATTTTCCCTTGTCTTATATTGTCTGTCAGGTGATGTTTCTTAATTTTGAATTTCGAAGCAAACAGCTTGACTATGTTCCATCAGCACAAAAGACAAACTACCTGTAATCTCTTCCCCAGTTTGAAGATTTCTTTCGTGTGGCAGCTGTGTTGGACATAATGTTGGGTTTTTCCACATAAAGAACATGTGGTGATCATATTGTGTATGGTACAGTGTTATATAAATATACACACTGAAAAGCAATGCATATCAGCAATAGTGTGATGGGTATATTCATTTAACTATCTTCAACGCACTTGTACAATAGCTTTGAATATGCTTTGATTTTCTTGAAAATGTTTGCTTTGCTTCCCTTGTGGCAAATAGGACTTCTAGTGGCTTTCATCACCATTCTTCCTTAATAGGCAGATTATTGGATTGTATGAGAGACAGTTTCTGTCCACAGAATCTTTCATCTAAACTGCAATTCAAGTGACAGGTGTTTTTGGGAGAGTATCAGAGGAAACATGAGGGTGTACACACAAGAAAAAAAAACTGTGTGAACTCAGTCAACTTTGTATAGAAAGAAATCATGCGAATGTATCCATAACTTGTCCTAACTGATAGAACCCAGCATCATTGCCTGAAAGTACTGATACAGAAGGTCCGGCAAGCGGTTTGTGACCTCAAGCTCAAGAGAAACGGTTATGCAGCAGGACGATGAGTCAAAGCACACCAAATGGACAAAAAAATAAAAAAGCTAAATGAAAGACTAGGAGTGGCCTAGTCAAAAGCCTGGTTTGAAATCCGATTGAGACGTTGTGGCATGGTGGAAAACTGTTCAATGAATTCCAATTACAACAAACCTGCAAAGAGTGAGCCAAATATCCTCCACAGTGATGTTCAAATGTATTGCCTGTTATCAACAAAAGCTTGATTGGATTTGTTGGTGCACAGCTAGTTATTAGGCTAAAGGGTATTTACTGTTTCACACAGGGTATGTGTCATGAAGTGGTGGTTTGTGGTGGTGAGAATGAACACGGAGACCCAGATGAAGATGAAGGGTTTAATAGAAAAGTAGCTCAGAACAGCCCAGTTCAGGCAACACAGCAGAAAACTTAGCAACAACTAAATACCAGTAGCAACTGAAAACTCAAGACTGAAGACAAGGGCTGAGTCGACACAGGACTTCACAGTACGACTGTGTGCAACAACTGACTGCCGACATACGACAAGGCTCTGACGAAGGACAGAGACAACAGGTGGGGTTAAATACACAGGGAAGGTAATCAGGAAACTTGAAACAGGTGGGAACAATCAACAGGGAAGACAGGACTAAACGCAGAAAACCTCTAAATAACTACACAGAAAAACATGGATCGCAACAGTATGGCTAGTTTGGATAGTTTTTAATCCTTTGTTAATTAAATCAACATTTAAAAGCTGTCTTTTGTTTGATGATCTCAAACATTTAAATGGAGCAAAAAAAGCAAAACGAAATAGGAAGAAATACTTTTTTACACCACTGTGTATAGAATTCAGATTTTTGAACAGATTTGGTATATATAAGGTAAAATAAGAACAAGAGGATGCTGCTCCACTCCTTTAAAACGTAATCCCTCTCCCCAAATCCGTCTACCTTAATGCACTGAAAAAAAAAAAAGTGCTCATCCAGGCTGAGTGGACAACCATCCAGCCAATCGGCTCCTTGCATTCTGATTCTGTCATCAGGCTTGGATATTGAGGAAGGATTCACAGCCCCTCTACTGCTGCTGCTGCCTCTGCTGCTCTCTCTGCCTCTGTGTGTAGGTTTTGTACGTGCGGACGTCTGATAGAGATGAAATGCCAGGATCGGGCTTCCTCCAGGGATACCGTCTCCATCCTGTAACGTGAGGCAGCCAGCAGCGGCACGAGGAGACCAGGGAGAAACTGCATCCGTCTTAGAGAGGCGCCTCCAAAGGACCAGGCGTGATCCAACAGGAGGGGATATTTATTTTTTAATTAGTCTCTGCTGTAGAGAGAAGGAATTGTCGTCATCCCCCCCCCTCCCCAGCCATCCTTTTTTTTTTTCCTCCGGTGCCCCCTCCTTTCTCCTCCGCCTCCACTCACATTGTTCCCCCCTCATTTTTCTAGAGGAGCTCGTTAGAATATCAAACCTCCATGTATGACAATTTGTACCTGCATGGATTTGAAGACTCGGAGGCGGTGAGTGTAAATCTGCTTATGTGCTCTCCTGCTGTTTGCTTATTGATGGCACACACACACACACATAAGAGGCCTTTGATGGGTTAGCCAGTGTAGTGTGATCCTGGGCAATGCTTGGCTGGAAGGGGGTTGGGTGGGTGTGTAAAGGAGGGGAGGGGGATGCACATTAGGCAGATGGCTAGATGATTTCTGCATATATCCTTATTTATTGGTTGAATACGTGGCTGCAATCTGACTGTAAAGCTAAGGAAACCAGGAGGAGTCACTACGCTTCCCATGCAAGAGAAGAACCGTGCTTTGCTTCTCAGAGGAGAACCGAAAGATGCAAATGACCCCCTCGCCATCCCCACCAAGGGCTGTCACCGAGACGACAAATCGTGTGTCACATTCCTGCATCCGTCACTTTCCTGAAGAGTATTTCTCATCCGGCCGAGCTGCTGCGCCGTGTTCTGGTTCTGACGAGTCTTGCAGAAACATGCATCGTGATGTCATTAAGTGGACTCTGATGCTGATGAGTCACATGCCGAAGCTACTCCATTGGATAATAGCTTGGATGCTACAGTGCTCCCTCAGCTCTTCTGTGTGCATTCCTTGGAACTGAAGAGTAATGCCAAAGTGCCACTTTGCCTCACAAGAACCTCGATTGAGAAGGGTGAACAAATATTATTGGGGTCTTCACATTTTGTCACATTGGATCCACAAACTTGAAAGCATTTCCTTAGCACATATGGAAGAGTGTGAAGACGAAAGCCACAAGAAGTCCATTTTGCCAGCAAACGTGAGCAAAGGTGCTATGATAAAATGAGGTCAAAACTGAACTTTTACCAAAAAAAGCTAAATGTTATATGTGTGCTCTAAATTAACACAGGACTGTTAAACATGGTGGTGGTAACATCATGCTGTGGGAAAGCTGGTCAGATTTATGTAGCTAAATATAGGGCGTACTAGAGATTTACCCTCTACTAAGAGAGCAACAAACGCTTTTCCCAGTAAGGTATATATGAAATCATACAGTCAGAGCTGCAATGGAATAGCTTAGATCAAAGTAATTCACATGTTTGAATGGCCTACTTAAAGTGCAGACCAATTTGACAAGACTTGACAATTGATGTTCAAAAAATGTTTTTTTTTTTTTTATCCAATCTGATGATCTTGAAGTGTGTTATAAAGAGAAAAGGGCAACAATATTGATTTTAATGTGCAAAGCTGATAGAGACATACCTGTAACTGCACTGACTAAGATTTACTTTTCAGATTGTTATTTTATCTACAAATTAAAATAGATCTTACAACATATTCTACCACTCAAAATCCCAATAAAAGGAAGAGATAGGTCTTTATTTAAGATAACCAAAACTGTAAAGACACAAATGGACAGGGCTGAGTTATAACTTCCTATTTAACAGAACTGAAACCAAGGACAGCCAGCAGAAACCTTTCAGCCCCTCATTTCGTTTAGTTGTTTTTTTTATGGAAATCCTCCACATGCCCAGAAACTTTCTGAGACAGAATGCTTGCAATCCAGAGAAGCAGTGTGCTGAAGTCAGGTTTTCCTCTACTGCTTGCTGGCCTAAAAAAAAAAACAAACAAAAAAACTGCTTAGCTGTGATGACTAACTTGATTGATCAGCTCGGAACTAATGGTCCTCCTTAATTGAATCATCATTAGTGGCTGATTGTTTAGATTAAAACAGCAGAAGGAAGCACTTGATCCATTCGTGTACCGGCATTAAAACGGGGCAATAAAGGGGTTCTGACTGGGATGCAGAATGAAGGGACTGCAAGCCTTGCATCCCTCAAGAAATTCCCTGACTGTGTGCGAGACACTACAAGACGAACTAAACTGACAAAATGAGTCCTGAGTTCAGCAAGGTTCACTCTTACTGACGGGATCTGCTGTTGTATTTTCTGTTATAGCAACCGCATACAGCGTGATGAAAAAGTAGAGTTATTTTCTTATAAAAGAAAGAAAATAAAATAATTGGAAAAGCTTTTCAAACTCCAGAGAACAAAAGTGAGATCCATTATCCTAAAATGGCAAAAACATGGATTAGTTGGGAACCTTCCTAGGGGTAACCTAGCAAAATTACTACAACAGGGCATCGAAGACTCATGCAGGAGGTCACAAAAGGAACAACACCTAAATCTTTGCAGGCCTCTCTTGCCTTAATGTCAAAGTTTGTCATTCAACAGTAAAGACAGACTGAGGAAAGTAACTAAAACCACAGCTGACCAAAAAGAACATCAAGTCCCTTGACATATTTGTCACAGAACATATGTATGGTGATCAAGACTGTTGGGAAAATATTCTGTGTGAAGTTACGTCAGGTCGTAAGGCTGCTTTACTGCCTTCAGATCTGAAAAATGAACCCATAAATTTTGCTCTCTGGAAGAAATTCTAGACTATAATCAGTTTGCGACATTGACCCCAAGCTCATTTGCGTTACATGTCAGGACAATTTTCAAAGCAAACGAGCAGCCTCAAAAACAAAATCATTTAAAGGCTTTGAAATGAAGTTTCATCTGACTAAAACCCTCCACTGTAGCTAAATTAAAGCAATTCTGCAAAGAAGAGTGGGTTGAAATTTCAGTGGAGTAAAAGGACTCGTTGCCAGTTATCACAAATGCATGAAGGCGCCAAGGGTGGCACAACCTCTTAGAACCTTTTCAGTATGTCAGTCACTGGTAAAATAATTTTGAATCTTTTTTAAAAATGGTAACTTCATATTTTATGTAACTAAACCAAATTAGACTGTAAACTTGGCACTCGGCAAACCTCAAAACCTCCATTCATGATCTTATTGATGTGCCTTATGTAAAACTGAGTAAATTCTTGGCCCCTTTGTTAAACAGATGCTGGCTCTTTTGCTTGTGGATATGTTTTGTCCAACAAGGAAGACAGTTATCTTAGCAACTTTCTTTTATAAATTGGCAAGACAGGTGAAGATGCATTTAAAGAATTTTATGCTTTTATGCTTTTTTATGCTCATCAGTGTTAAAAAAAAAAACTCTAGTCATCTCTAATTTTAGCTTTCTTGCTTCATAGTTTGATCTGACACCGAAGGCTGGGTAAGAAATTAATTTTAGGTTTTGTAAACGTCTTAACAATGTCAAGAAATATGTACGTGTCTAAGGTATCTAAAATATGTCTAGCCGTAATAGTTTCAATAACTTGTACAATTTCTGTTTGTAGGGCTCAGCTGATTCGTATACTAGCAGACCATCAGACTCAGATGTATCTCTGGAGGAGGAGCGCGAGGTGCAGGCCCAGGTCCAGAGCCAGAGCCCCAGCCAGAGCCAAGGACCGGGACAGAGCCGTCAGGAGAGGGAGCAGCAGGCTGCCGTTCAACTGGAGAGAGCCAAGGTTGTGACCCTTGGACAAAAATCGCTGATATTCAGAAGACATGCTCTATTTTGTTATTGTTCTGGATCATTTATGGAGAAATTTCAACTGAAGATTTCAAATGAATCTAGTTGTGCCTTTGTCTTCCAGAGTAAACCTGTGGCGTTTGCTGTAAGGACCAATGTCAGCTACTGTGGCGCCCTGGATGAGGATGTTCCAGTACCGGCAACAGCCATCTCTTTTGATGCCAAGGACTTCCTCCACATAAAAGAGGCACGTCTGTAAATTCCAACACCTGAAGTATCCAGACACCATTTGAAACTTCGGTCGTACAGAATATATCTAATATATAGATTGTGAAAAAAGGTGTTGTTCATGAGTTGCTTTGCTGTGTTCAGAAGTTCAACAATGACTGGTGGATCGGGCGCTTGGTAAAAGAGGGCTGTGAGATCGGCTTCATTCCCAGCCCTCTGAAGCTCGAGAACATCCGGCTGCAGCAGGAGCAAAAGAGAGGACGAGTCCAAGGGTAGGCAACAGAGAACACACACACTCTCTCTCCAACAATGTCACAAAAGGTCACACATCTGATCTGAAAAATCAAAATGTGATAGGAGCTTTGGTGCTCTTGGAGGAAGAGCACCAAATGTTTAGGTTAAAATATTTCCAAGGGAAAAAAATGCGTTGCTCTAACTTACAATCTGTCAGTTTCTTTGTTTATATTAGGAGGAAAAAACATTACATAAAATATTTAGCAATAAACTAGAAAGTCTCAGAGTTTGAGTTTCATTTACCCAGATCGCTATAACAGAAAACTGAAATAAATCTTATTTATGAGGCATTTTATATTTGCTGAACTATAATATAAAACAATTATATTTACATTCAACATATTCTATTGTATTTAAGAATAGTCTTCATGAAATATAAATCCATTTTATTTTTTATTTGTAAATTTAATTGAAAGAAAATTGTTATTTTTAAACAACAGCAGACCATTTAATTCTTACCATTTTTCCTTAGTTTGAGTTTAATAGTTTGTCCTGGATGGTTTTGGCAACAGGGCCGGTCAAACAATGCGTGGGGCCCTGAGCAGAAATTGATTTGGGGCCACACTTTGAGTTAAGCACATCACCGTCTATAAACATTAAACTGACAAATAACACAAATGAATGCATAGACTTGTTATATGTATTTAGGTTTTGCTATGTGATTTTTATTTTTTTAACATTGTTAAACAGAAAGAAAAAAAAATAGTTTATTTAGCTCTAGATGCTTTTGGTTTCTGCTCTCCATAGCGCTCCTGAACAGATGGAGTTCAACATACAAATTTAAAATAATTTCAAATAGATTTTTTCAACCAATAATCACCTTAGTTTGTCAGCGCCTTTCTGTTAAAGCGGTCCTCGGTCTCGGCCCGACTGCGACTCACACCCTTGTGCGTCGTCTCTTCTATTCATGGCTTTGTTCCAATTAGCTGTACTTAGCACTCCTATCACCGCTTTCCATTTCCATGTGTGTATAATTGCTCTTGAATGTTCTGTCATCTGCAGTTAATACAATAACTCACTCTCACATCCTCTAGCCGTGCGGGTCGGGATAATAGTAATCTTAGTGGAATGGAGCGGTTCAGCGTCTTGCTTGAAAGGGAGGCAGATAGTGACGGACACATATACTTATAAGCAAGTCTCACATTAAAGTTAAACAAGAGAAAAAAATCTTTTGCATTATTTTGAAAATTGATCTTCTTTTCATAGGGTATTGCTTTAAACTTTACTAGAAATATGATTCAAGTTTTGCAATTATGCAAAATACTCTAAAGTAATTAAAGCTGCACTATATAATTTTTCTGTAAACAATATGTTTGTTCCTGTGGACTTTTTTGAGTTTCTGCTGCTGCTGTTTGTTAAGGTTTGATTCTTATGTTTGCTGACTCAGATGTGAGAATTCATATCTGTAAAATTTGGTTGAGCAAAATATAAATAATCCAGGGGATTGCTTGGTTTTGTGGCCCCAGCAGAATCTGGTTCTTCAGTCTTTCAGATTTCTGAGTTCATTTTATGTTGGTCGCCTTAATTATTTAATCATCTACCAGTTTGTTTCAGTTTTAGTTTGAATCCTATTCAGAGTCAGCTGTGGACAGATTAAATGATTAAATACTGGACATTGTGCAAGTTACTGAACAAACCTTTCACTTTTAGCAACTTGTAGAAGTTGACTTTCAAATTATCATCTAAATAATGGCATAAGTCTTTTTTTTTTGTGCCAAAATATGATTTAGGAAAAAAAAAAAAAAGAGTCACGGTTGGCAAAAAATTATTTAGAATTATTTTAGGAAGGTGATGATTTCAAAGTTAACATCTCTACAAGTTGATAAATGACAAGTGACTTGATTAGGCATAAAACAGTATGGCTAAGCAAATTTTTTTTCCAATGCTTCAGGTGGATAAGATATTAATAATTCTATCTCCAGGAAAAAGCAGTGATAATGTCTTTTTTGCATCAAACACATTTAAATTCCTTGTTAATTGAAATAACGTGTACAATGTTTGCTAGAGTTAACTAAATGGCTTTTCTTGACAAATTCAAAATTTAGGTAGTTTCAAAGTGGATTTCTTGGGTTATAAAAAAAAAGCTTTAAGATGATTAACTGAACGCCAATATACATTCGGAGTTTGAGCTTCAAAAATTAGTAATTTCTTTTTTTTTTTACATTAATGCCACCATGTTTTTCTGTCTTTTTTTTTTATCCCTTCTTGTGTTTTTCAGTAAGTCTGGAGGAAACTCCTCTTCCAGTGTGGAGGATGAGGTGTCAGCCTCTATCCGACCACTCATATCCTCAGCAGGTGAGAATATCAGACAGGGGGGAGAGAAGGGCGTTAATGACCCACCTGCGAAGCTTACAGCCAAACATCCTGAACCTCAAAAATCATAGATAGCATAAGAATCTAAAGCCTTCCCATGTCTCCACATAGAGCTTAAGGTTACTGCATAGAGTCGCTGATACATTATCCCATGATCCTCCTCTTCCTCCAGTTGAGGACTGCAGGCGCTCTGAGACTGGGGCTAACCAACGACAAGACTATGACCCCCCCCTCTGAACTGCACTTTGTGAATATAACCTTAGGACTGTAGATATACTTTTTGTTTTGTTTTATACATTGTAGACATTATTGACAGGTTTCATTTTTTTATGAACTGTTACAAATACCTGCTGATGTTTAAATGTTTCTAAGACGTTGCAGGAACTGATTGTCTCCTCCTTGTCTTCTCTCCCCTCCCACAGGAAAGCAGAAACAGAAAGTGGTAAGTTGGTGGCTGCGAACTCATCCATTCATCCTTCCTCGACTTTTGCCGGCGTCATAGTAACGTGACAGGCGCTGGTAGCACTGACAGCAAGCTCATGCAATACTTCAGCCTTACCGACGAATACCGAGCCAAATCGTCACAATTATCAATACCAGATTCAGTTACTCATGATTCTGGAAAAATTGCAAGAATGCATAATAATAACATTTAAATAGTAAATTATAAGGAAAGATGAGAGAACATGACATTCAATTAACCTTAACATTTTAGTATATAATGATAAGAATTTAGAGAGAAATTTATTTATTTATTAAAGAGGCGAGGGGAAACAGTCCAAACAACATAAATTTCCCCCAAAAGCCAATACCTGGTGCCAATATATCTGCTTCTGCAAGATAGCGTCATTGTGTCTACGTCACCATGGGAATTCTGGACCACTTTTCCTTGCAGAATTATAATAATTCAGCTCATTCATGACTTGAAAGGAACTGTTATATTTTCACATACAGTCCTGCAGATTTGTGTAGCTTTTCTCCCTTCTTATCTTTATTAAGGTTTGTTTGATGATCCAAAACTGTTCAGGGGTCAAATACAATATTTGTGCTGTGGATCAATAAGTATCTAACACGCATTTGTTTTCACCTACAAGTGGATCAGTTTCAGTCTCGCTTTTCAGGCAAATTACTTCATTTGCTTCGTGCGCCAACATGGCCTCATATTTCCCATTTTTATGTGTGACTGTTCCTTGGCTTCGGCTGATTAGAACCATCTGCTGTGTGCGTCTTCTGTGGAGTTATTCTGGGCTGCTTTCAGTGTTTGTGACGAATCTGCTGCTGCCACTCTGTGTTGACAGACGGAGCACATCCCCCCGTATGATGTGGTGCCCTCCATGAGGCCCGTGGTGCTGGTGGGACCCTCGCTCAAAGGTTACGAGGTAAGCTGGATCTCCTTATGGCGGGATCTAAAATTGGAATTTTGTACCTTGCATCTCCTCACTTCTGCTACCAAATACAAGCGGAAATTAATGCTGACCTGGCCGTTTTAAATGTGCCTTCTTTAATGTGATGTCAGTGTATGAGTGCAAACTTATACAGTGGAGTGCAAAAATATTATTGTTCTTTTTTTAAACACATGCAAACTTGTGTGGAGTCCTTTTTATTTTTTAGCTCCCTTTGCTGCTGTGCATCAACTTGCCTTCAGAAGTTGCCTGACTTGGACAAAATCCTCTCTGTTGCAGGTGACAGACATGATGCAGAAAGCCCTATTTGACTTCCTCAAGCACAGATTTGATGGCAGGTGAGAAAAAGATCTAAGAATAATTTGGAATAGCTGCACGTCCCCATCACTTTGAAGAGAAAATTACAACAACAACAAAAATGGATGTAAAGCATCTGCAAAATCCAAAAGACATCTCAGTTTTGAAATTGTACATATTTATATTGAAAATAAAGTGAAAATGTTTGTTGAAGTCTTTGTTACACGGCTAAAGATTTGCTTTCTTCAACAACAAAAAGGAATCACCGATCAGACTGAGGCAGGCAGAAGTTTCTAAATACAGTGAAGTTCCAAAGCTGGGCCACTAGAGGGTGATAAACTGGTATAACATTTGGTCCAAAAATGGACAAATAGTCTGGAAAAGTATGAAATAAGAAGAGCTGTGCAAAATACTGAATTGGAAATGGTCTACTTAGGTGCAATATTAGGTTGGATATTGTATTTCAAGTGCCATGCATACAAATACTAATGTTTTGAGTGTGATGCTAAAACTCCAAATGGTAGCAAAGTTGTTTTGAAATGAAAGAAAGGAAAATCTTTCTTAATAGTAACTGACATTGAAATATTCTGCAAAGTGTCACTGCTGCATGTTTGTCATATGCAACAGTGACATATGATTACCATGGAAAATTGGAAGTCACTGTCAGTCACAATCTAAAATAAAGGGTGCTTAAAAAGCTTCACTACCATCTGCTTTCAGATAAAAGGCGACAAAACATTAGAAGATGTCTGCCAACATCCATACAATTGTGTACAGTACCTCCCCCCCTGTTTTTTAGGATAACTATAACACGAGTCACTGCAGACATCTCATTGGCCAAGAGGTCCGTTCTGAACAACCCCAGTAAGCGAGCCATAATTGAAAGATCCAACACTCGTTCCAGCTTAGGTAAGATTTTCTCTGGCTATTGTTACAAGCAGAACATCTTGATAAACACAAGAAAACTAAACGGTGGTTTACACTTGAGAAAACGCTGCCAATTGAGAAATGTTTGTCTACAGCTGAGGTGCAAAGTGAGATTGAAAGAATCTTTGAGTTGGCGCGCTCCCTTCAGTTGGTCGTCTTGGACGCCGACACCATCAACCACCCGGCCCAGCTCCTCAAGACTTCACTGGCGCCCATCATTGTCCATGTCAAAGTCTCCTCACCAAAGGTAAAGCGAGACTAGAGTCCACTGAGAGAATTCTACATTTTAACTAAAAACTCAAAATTAGATCTCTGAAAACTTATATTTGTTTCCTTAGTCATCATGGATTAGATTCTGCATTCTTCTTATTCAAGGCCCTCTTTCACTTCTCCCTCATCCAGGTTCTTCAGAGGTTAGTCAAATCCAGAGGAAAGTCGCAGAGCAAACACCTAAATGTCCAGCTTGTGGCAGCAGAAAAACTGTCTCAGTGTCCACCGGTAAGCACCCAGCCTTTGACATTAAAAGGTCCCCTTTTAATATTTCTAAATCAAGCAAAAGGAAAACAAACAATCACGAAATAATAGACGTAAGTATGGATTGCATGACATCTTCTTAAATGACACCTGATGCCGAGTTTATCTAGAACAAAAGGGTCTGCGCATCTTCCTCTACTGCCATCTTTTACCGACAGGAAATGTTTGACATCATCCTGGATGAAAACCAGCTGGAAGACGCCTGTGAACACCTTGCTGAATACCTTGAGGCCTACTGGAAAGCAACTCATACCTCGATGGCAACACCTCTGAACCCTCTGATGGGTCGGAACCTGGGGCCCACTACTCTCACCCCTTATTCCACCAGCATCTCTGGTCTGCAGGTACGTTCAGTGCATTTGAGGTGAAACACCATTGGATTGTGTCCACAGCACAATTGAATGTCCTCATGTGGGGACTTTTGATTCTCAGAAAAGGAAACTCTTTGTGCCTTGAGCTTCTGTTGTACATATATTATCTACAATGGTTCAGCAACACTGTCTAGTCTTTTTTTTTAGTGGCTCATCTGTCTCTTTGGTACATTCATGTGATCATCAGAGCCAAAAAATGCGACAAAGCAACCACACAGGAGACCACTCCACCGCAAATGAGCGGCGCAACCTGATGACATCAGACGAAAATTACCACAATGAGCGAGCGCATAAGGGACGCAACCGCATGTCTTCTGGCTCACAGCACAGCCGAGAGCAGCAGGACCCCTACCAGGACTACCAGGACCCCTATCAGGACGCCTACAAGCCCCATCGCAATCGAAGTTCACCGGGCAGCTACAGCCACGATTCCAGGCAGCGGCTCTGAGCCCACTTCTGCTGCCACCAGGACCCTACAGACCCAGGTTCCACTGAAAATAAATCCTCCAATAGAGCCAAGATGGTCCCCAAATTGTACCTTTTTTTTTTTTCTTTCTTTCTTGTCTGGCCTGCCTGGCAATTTTTCTCTTAGAATACTGATCAGGTATTTGTTTTTAATCAAACTGTCAATCAAAAGCATGAAGAAGTCAGAAGATTCTGAATGCCAACAATAATTAACACTAAAATTATTTTCCTTTATCTTTCGGGGATCTTCTTGGATTGTACTAACACAACGCTCAGCAGATGTGCAGCACGGATTGTGCTTGTTGCGTCTGTCAACAAGCTAGTTTTGGCTACTGGTCAGATGGTGATATAAAGGCATTGTGTACCTGGAGTATCACATCAAACTGGAGGGACGTCCACTGCACACAGACTGCTGACTGAAAGGCTGCTGCCCCTATCCTGGGCCGTGTATAAATCCTCTCACCATTTAGCTTATTGCATGCCAATAGTTGGTCAACCTCCGCATCCACTTAGCTAATATTTTGTACCTAGCATTCTGGATAAGGTTTAGGTCCAATTTTCTAAATCATCCGGTCGTGGATCAGCAGTTAGTGGTGGGGATTGTGGTCCAGTGTGCAGATAGCTTTGAAAACTGGTGCTTCACATCCCCTATCCCCGTGTCCCTCAACATTTCTTTGCTATTTGCAAGTCACTTTGAGCAAGGCCAGCTTTTCTGTAGCATAGCTTTAGCATCTCATTAAGGTAAAGACCCTCACGGTCAGAGATGGACAAGATGCTGAAGGTGTTGGGATCAGATCCGAGCTACGCTTTAGAGCTTCTGCTCTGAGCATGTAGCACAAAGGAAGCACTATCTCTGTGTGTCTAGGATAGTAAATTGCAATATTAAGACGCTACCTGATACGTTTTTAGTGTTGTTTGTAAAAGGGTGAGACCCTCTGAAGCAAGTCAGGATGTTTCTTTGGTTTTATTTCCCTTGATCTTTTACAATTACAGTATCATCAGCATATATGGAGATTTTTTGTGGCTATTTTTCACTTAACCACACACCTATCAGTTTGTCCCTATTATTCTTTCTTGAAATGGGGTTAAAATAACCATACCAGGATCAGTGGCATTGCATTTATTTCACTTTTGTAGCTGGCATGACAACCTGACTGCAGAGCATGCTCCCTACAATAAGAACCTCATGTACTAAACCCAATATTTTTTTAAAACTATGGAGAAAAAAAAGAAAAAAAAAGAGTAAAGAACAATTAAAAATACAGACCCAAACTGCAGAACAGGTGAAAACCTTTAACAAGATTTATGAGGTTAGTGTTCCAGCTGATAAAAATGGCATACGGGACAAAATATACGTGGATGTTGCATGATGTACAATTGGAGCCACCGCAACCATAGTTTTGTCTTTTCAGTCATGTCAGAAAATTCACAAAGGCATCACATGCAGTCTAAGTTTACTGAACCCCCATATGGTGCTTTGTATAAATACAGAGAGCTGCAGTTGTTTCTGATTATGTTCAATATCCTGTTTTTCCCCATTTATTCTACAGATCGTTTGCCTATAAGAATAATTATATGGAAATTGTTTATTCAAATGACTGCTCGAGGAGAAAAAATGGAGGTTCACAGAAATGTGTCAAATTTACACTTCCTCGGTTATTTTCCATAATGAAGGGATGTGCTCACACTTTTGAACTTCCCTTTTCATTATAATTGACTTTTTTTTTGTCTGATGTCTACGCAGAGTGATTTCTAAATTAAGATGTGTGATAATCACAAACTTCACTTAAAGAGAAAAAGATCAATTGCATTTAAGGAGGGCACCTTCATGATTTTAGATAAGGATTTTTGGACTGCACAGCTCAGAAGGTTGTCCAAACTAAACCACAGTTGGCTGTAGTCTGGTGTTGCATGCAATATGGATGTAGTAGAACTGCCCAATTATGGAAAAAAAAAAAAGAAAAAAAAATTATGATTATTTAACATGATTACTTATTGAGTTTGGATTTATTGCACTTGAACAACATTCTGCAAAGCAGAATGTGGCAAAAATTATTTTAGCATATATGTACAAAGTACAACGTTTAAATTAAAATATGAATCAGATTAATTGCACATTCTTTAGACTTTATTTGAGCTTTTGTACTGTTTTACTTTGTCTTTATTTCTTCTGACAAAAGTCCCGCATGCAGCTGGTTGAATGTACTAGTCTGGGTATCATTTGCTGCAGAATATATCATTTTTGTGCACATATTACAGATGTTAAGCATGCACCTGTGCAGAATATCTGAGTTCACGAATTCATCTATTCCAAGTCAACATTCATTGAAATTAATGAGCCCAAAAGGACCAATGACGGCACACTTCAGCAATGAAAGAGTAAAGCTCAACAACTATTTTTTAAACCCTATTTTCGTCCATTGCTAAGCAGCTCAAAAGTAGCAAAGCCCAGACATTCTCCTCATCTTCCTGCATTTAGTGGATCTGAGTTTGAGAAGCAGCAAAATATAGGCTAACGTGTTCAAGTTATTAAAGGGAAAGTTAAAAACTTAAAAAGTTAAAATGAGTTAAAAAGATTAGAAGCAGTTAATATCTTATCTGGAGTCAATAACTCCCTCTGCAACATATCTTGGTATAAATTCAGATTAGCTGGACGCTAGGTCTAACAGTTCACAAAGTGGACTTCTACCATTTTAAGACAACTCCAATCTCAAATTTATTAGATCACTTTTTTTTTTTTTTACAATTGTTTCAACTTTTGACATATTTGTAAATGTCAGCTATTAACACAGAAACTGAAAAGGTTTACAGGGGAAATACAGTAGCAGATGGCCCACCACCAATTATCTTCCTTTGTGAAACATATGCTAAGATGGAACGTGTAAAAGACATGACATGCAGGAAATGGCAGTCATTGAGCTGTTATGGTGTTTTCTATCTTCCCATATATAATTAACATGTCACATGAATCTTAATCTGAAAGGCTGTGGAATTCAGTGTTCTTCAGCATCATTGATAGGTCCGCAACATTTCCTTGTTCAATTACTACAAGAGAGATTTCAAAGCTTTGTGAGTGCCCCCAAGTTGTCAGACTACGTTTAGTCATATTTAAAAGAACATTTCTTCAGGTTTTTTAAAACACTAATCAATGTAGAAGTAATTGTAATTTTGGTCAGAATAAACATTATTAATCATGTTAGCTAAGAAGTTTTAAATAACAATGTGGTGAATTAAATCATTTAAGCAAAATTATTTTTAAAACGTTATAATGTACGACGAGGTGTACTTTAATGCACCACGAGGTTAGCGCTTGAAATGCTACATAAGAAGCCGGTCAAAACAGCTGTGTCTATAACTAACATAGACACCACACCATTTCAATTAAGAACACGTCAAACTCACCAGTGCTGTCCTACTGTCCAAGGACCACCGTCACTGCTGTGCCTGAGAGGCGCGTCCACATCCTCCACTGTCACCGAGCTCTCTGCTTGCTGTGGGACATCAGTCTTCCGTATATTCTGAAAAACTGTTAACCCGGAAAAACGTCTTAGTACTCGGAGGAATCAGAAATACCCCTAAAAATAGGGGGTTGAGGTGTTGTAGAATATAGTCTGTCACGACAATTACCTGGAAATGTTTCCCAAAAGGTCAAATAAACAACAGAGTTGGTTGAGAACAAAACAGGAGCAATGACGATAAATACAGCATCGTCTGTAGTCTGTAGGATGGATCCTATTACACGAGTCAGAGGCTCCAGACACAGAATCGCTCACTGGAAGTAGCGCAAGCAGTCGGCAGATGTGGAACTTCGTATTTATCACTTCACAAACAGTACTCGAAAACTTCAGGGTCCTGAATTTTTTTTTGTTCCGTTTGTAGCAAAAACCTAATAAGCCAAAAAATAAAAATTGTAAACTAGCAGTTAGCTGTGTGAGAAAGAAGCGCCGCGCGACTGTTTGAGTTGTACCTTGACACAGGTCACGTTATTTTTTGTGCTGTCATTTTCCCGTTTTTTCAACGTAAAATGCTGAAAAGTAGTCTTTGGTCTTTGCCCTGGATTTATACTCAAGAAAGATGTTAATTTATATGGTATAAGATATTAACTTTGCTTTAAAAATGTTAAAAGGTCCTCATTTCAGAAGTTTCGAGGTATGGCCAATGCGTCACTGAGTTGTAATGTAGAAGCGGTAAAACGTCAAGCTTTTATCCACTAGGTGGCGGCAGAGGGAAGCTGTGGTTCGTGTATCACGACATCATTATTGAGTCACTGCAGCAGAAAATATGGAGTTAAATTTGTTTCACAATTATTCAATAAAAAAAAACTGATGTCAATTTAAATAAAATAAAATTGTGATCAAAACATTTGGAACTGTAAGGATTTTTTTTTACTTTTTTTTTTTTTTTTTTTTTTTTTTTTACAAAAAATTGTGTTTAAAAAACTATATATTTTTTTTATTAAAATCACAAATTTTGTCTCATGAAGTAAAAGAGTTATTTGCAAAATATAAACTTTTATTTGCACTTCTCAAACTTTTGCTTGCAATCTTCTATTTTTTGGTTGCGCTTCTCAAACTTTTGCTTGCGATTCTAAGTTTTTGTTTGTGAATCAAAGTTTTGCTTAGACGTTAAATTTGTTTCACAATGTAAGACGATGTAAGATGTTTTCCTAATGGTTAGCGCTGACTAAAGCATATGAGTCTGACTCCCTGCTATCGCAGGACTCTGTACCAAACTGCAGGGCTTGCTGCTTCGCTTTGGTGACGGGACATAAAATGTGAATGGTAAGTAATCTTAACAAAATTACACCTTAACAGCTACTAAAGAGTCAGGCAGTCATTGGTCCCTTAGCGTTCAGTATCTAGCATATAGATACTGAAGTTAAAGCATGTGACATAGAAAGTAGCTGAGCTCACAGATTCAATGTTTATGTTTATATCTACAGTTTTACTTCCTCTTAATGACAGCCAGGGGTAACTGCTGATGATCTAAAGCTATAAACCAAATATTGAGCCATTCTTATTAAATTGCTGTTAAATTGTTTTCTGATAAAATAATTTAAAAAATTTAATGCGTTATGTAAACAGCAGGAGTAGTAATGAGTTATGTGTGTGTAGAAATTTAATATACAGATGAATTCAGGTAGAAGGAAATGCAATGTAAATTGTGTGGCAGTTCCTATTTGTGTCCACTAGATGGCAGATGTCAGCAGTTAGTTGGTTTCCTGTTCCTGATTGGCTAATGATGACCTTGTTGCTCTTTAATGTTATTTCCCAACTCTTTTGTCTCTTTTAATCTTAAATTAATATTTTCTTTGTAAGTGTGAATTAGAAGCAGATCCACAGAGCGTCACTCCTTCTGTTCACTAATAATTATTCAAGTGCAGGTGTAAAACAGGTGCATAAACAGAAATATATTTTCTTACAAATAAATTCATGACTTTAAAATTGATTTCAGTAAAAGTGACAAAAGTAAAAGAGAAACATGAGAGTCAGGGTACAGAAAAACAAAAAATTTATAATTATTAAGGGTACACTTCAGCCTGTTGAGATCACAGCAATAAGAGAAAAGAATCTAACAACAACAAAACAACACACACACACACACACACACACACACACACACACACACACACACACACACACACACACACACATATATATATACACTTTGCTTTTGGATAGAAACAGACAAACCTCAAGATGATCACAACAGACGAAACACACGGAGAAGATTTTCTTTCTCTGAGAGATGCTATTTGTTACATGTGCTAAAATGAGACTAGACTTCACGTGGGACAACGGCGAGGTTCAGTATACAAAGTTTCAGTAATGTGCAATACAAAGCAGCATGCTGTTTTAAAGATGAGGAACATGTACTACAACCGCAAACTGTGTACATGGCCTCATGCTGTGGCTTCTCCAAACCACCCTTTTCCATGCAGCTTCATCTGGACTTTTGAGGGAATTTTGTGTTGTTACTTGTTTGTTTTTTTTCTGTGGAAATGAAATCTTCAGTGGCTAATACAGTATTGCATGCATAATGTACAATTGGGTTTATATAATAAAAAAAAGGAAAAGAAGGAGGAAAATACCTGAAATCCACGTATTCCATTCAAAACAAGTGACATTTGGCTTTCTTTTTTCC
The DNA here is from genome assembly GCF_051168715.1 of Poecilia mexicana. NCBI lineage: Eukaryota > Metazoa > Chordata > Actinopteri > Cyprinodontiformes > Poeciliidae > Poecilia > Poecilia mexicana. The sequence continues at coordinate 29,544,157 of NW_028263371.1, forward strand.
AAAATAAAGAAGTTGTTCAGCAGTTGTATTCACTGTTGTTTTCTTTTTACTGTGATTGGTGGAAATAATAATAATAATAATAATAATAATGATAACAATAACAGAAGAGGGATGTTTCTGGAAGGCTGGTCACACCAGACAACATGGATTTTCAACAAACACTATTCAACCACCACCTTGGATTGGGTTATCCAGCAAGTGGTTTCGTCAAATGAAATGCAAAATGTCAATTTGAACAACTACTGCACTCTCGAAATTAATGTCCAAAGTGATACTTTGAAAAAAGAAATGCTATGTGCGTTGCTAAAACTTATTAATTTATGCTCGTTTTTAAAGATTGGCTTGTTTTTCTAGGGCTTATGCCTTAAAACGGAAGGATAAAGACCACGTCTCGCAGACCGGACGTAAACGTGTTCTCTTATGACTGCCGGATGTGACGTAAGCACAACGAATCAACGCGAGCGCAAAACTTCATAAAATAAATATATCCAGATAATAACGTTATCCCCTTCTTTTGTTAAATAAAAATAAAACCTCAAACTTTCATATAGAAATACACGATAAATAGCTTGTGTATTGTTAAAAGCATATTTTCAGGGAATGGGCGTTTGTGTGGTTGTTTGGTTGCCCTCTAGCGGGCAAAAGCCTCTATTGCGTCCACATCGAGTTGTATCCTTTTATAGTTAATGATTATCTAAATTAGCATAAATAAAAGCTTGAAATTTCAGATTAGTTGAATAAGTTGAATTAACTGCTGAATTATAAAATTTGAGATGCACCTCCTTCAGTTTATATAGCCTCTGACCCAGCAGCTGCGCCCCCTGGAGGATGTCCACAGAATCCAAGAACTTCCTCCTCAGTGGGCTTGCGTAATGTTTTTTTGTGATAGACACTGAGGCGAAAATAAAAGAGTAAAATAGTTTATTTTTTATCAGTAAAGATAAACAGAAGGCACACATACAGTATCTGAGGGTAAAAGTCACACCAGCGTCAGGATCTATAGTAAAATATATGAGGAACATCTTCTGCCTGAAGGATTCAGAAAGTTCTTCCTCCTTGGAAAGCTGATGCAACATATTTGCAAGCAAATACAGCCTTTTGCAAAAATATATCCATATATAATTATACACTTTTTTTTCTCTCTACACACTGAAGCAAACAAATTATACGAAAATGCAGAAAACTATCTCGGTACATTAAATGGTGAGGCGTTTTGAAGAAAAAAACAAAACATGCCTTTCATAAGCATAAGAGTGGCAGTCGTACAGGATCTCCCCCCCAAAAATATAAGCAATACTTTCATCATAAACCGTTATAGGAAATACATACAAGTCCATATAATGCTAAAAATATTAGCTTTAAAACCCAAGGGGAAAAAAAATGTACACAAAAAGACATTTTCAACATATAGATGTCTCAGGATTATACGGTCCAGAAAACACAAGAGCGTCCCTTTCGAGCACTCTGGGTAATATGCTTACTAAATTAGCAAAAGGAGTGCCATGGCTTCAAGGTTTATTTTTTGTTTTTGGCTGCCAAACAGGTCCCAGAGTTTACACATTTGAGAACAGAAGCGATGGCCATGCTACAAAATTACCACCATTGGAGAAAAAAAAAAAAAAAAAAAAAAAAAAGGACCAAGAAAACAACAAAAAAGAAAAAGCTGCAACTGAAACACTAAGAAAAAGTTGATGACAAGGTTCGTGAGGGACAAAACACTGCATATCTGTGCTTAAGTGCAGCCGCAGCTTTAGAAGGAAATGCTACAGACATTAGTTGTAGAGTTACAGCTTCAGTCATGCAATCAAGAGAAATTGCTAAAAGAACATTGTTTCCGACAATCTGGCCTTACTTGTTCAGATTCCTTTAACAGCAGTGGCGGTTTTTGATATGACAAATGTGGCTTACCAACCAGGGTATCACTCTGTTAGGGGGCGGCAACAACAACAACAACAACAAAAATAAAATTAAGTCCACTGTGCCCTCAACAAATTTAGTGCTGCGACAGTTAGAGAAGAGTAAAAAAAAAAAAAAGTTGACGTTTGAGGTTGAGACAAGCGTGAAAACCACAGTATATACAAAGTTTAACTGAAAAGTTAAATACTGATAACATTACTTAAAAGGATTTCTGAAAGTCAAGTAATATTCTATTTGAGAACAAAAACGATGACTAAAGGAATGAACGCATGCATGCTCGCCCACTGAGTAATCAAGAACCGCCACTGAATATTTATGGGGCAAAACTGGCAATTCTTTTATTTAAAATTAAAACCATATCTTTAAATGTTTGGGCATCTTCTGGTCAGCGTTTTCCTCTTCAATGTTAAGGTTTCTTGCAGCTATTTTGTGCAGACGCAAAACAACATGTCCCAATTTAATAACAGCTGACTTTTCCTCTAAAAAAATGCAACCCTTCCCACGCCGGCTGAAACAAATACCCTTGAAATGCCTGTAAACACAATCATCTGAAGGGGAACTAAAGTTTGTTTTCTTCGCTGAAGAAACAAGTTTAACAGTCTCAGTGACTCAGATTTCCAGCTTTTTCTGGTTGCATTGACATTTAAAAAAAAAAAAAAACTTCTTGCCGAGAAAAATAAAATAAAAAATAAATGCTTATCTGAAATGTTGCTCAGTAATTTTACGTTTCGCCTGGTTTTGTAAAATACAGTAATATTGTGTTTTTTTGTTTTTTTTTCCCCGTTCCAGCTGCTAGTACGGGTAGCTGTCGGGGAAAGCCAGTCCCTGGACGCACTGCTCCCCTCCGTCCATCAGGTACGGACCCTCGTCCTCGTAGCTGGGCAGGGGGAAGCCGTCCTCCTCGCTGGGGGGCAAGATCGCGTCCAGGTCGGCTTTTAAACTCGGCCTGTGGTTTTCTGGGAATGCCATGGAGAACAACGCGTCGGGGTTGCACACGAATTTGTAGACGTACCTTTCCCCGGCAACCTGCGGGAGGAAATAAAAGTATTGAAAAAAAAAACAATCTTTAAAGAAAAGAGAATCGTGTGAAGCTGTGTAGATGAGAAAGATGGATGACTCGCCTTTACCTTCTGCATGATGCCTTTTTCGTAGTAGTACCGCAGCGAGCGGCTCAGCTTGTCGTAATTCATGGCTGGCCGATTTTTCTGGATGCCCCAAAGGCGAGCCACCTGAACCAAAAAAAAGACAGTAAAATTATTCAAATCAAAGAACTATTCTTACAAAATGGTTTAAAACTGGTAGTCTTCAGACTAAAAGCGCCACCTCTTCCGGATCGATCAGTTTGAACTCCATGTTGCGTCCCGTCCACACGATCAGGTGTCTGTTTGCCGGATTGTCCAGCAGCGTGAGCAAGAACTGCCAGAGCTGCAGGGAGCCGCGGCGCTGGTACGGCAAACCTTCCTGCTTCACTTTACCTGGCCGCGAGAGACAAACACTGAGTTCACTCGTCTCGCTTCGGCCTCCAAAACCATCAGATTCCGCTTATTTCTAATGGCTGAGAATAAAATAAAAATAATAAAGAGGATTTTAAGCAGTGTGCCAGTAACCTACCTTCCAATCTTTCTGGTACAACACAGGTGTCATCAAAGTACCGAAGAGGCTCTCCGTCAGGACCAAATCCTGTGGAGAAAAAAATATTTTAAAAATTGAGTTATGTATGTCATTATACTATTTTTACAAACATGTTTCTTTTGTGAATATTTTTTTTCTATTGCTGACATAAATGAAATATTTTAATACATTATCTTTCAGTTGCATCTAACTAACCATTTAGTTTTGGAATTTTGGATATTATTAATGTCTTAAATTGTGGCATATAAACGGTCAAATGGGCAACAACTCAATCGATAAATAAATAGAAAAGAAGTAAACATTTAATATGAAAGTAAGTTAACAGAACATAATTTTATTAATTCATAATTAAGCATTCATAATTATTTTACTTTTAATTTAGCTAATAATCTCATAGTCCTCTGCAACATAAAGTCCCAAAAAAGTGATGCTGTCCAATCATCAAGTTCTGAAATACAGAATTATTTAAGTTATCAGTTGAAACATGGATTCATTCCTTCAGTTGTGCTAAATTAGGGCACTTTTCGATTCTCTGTGTTTACTTATTAAATCGTGGCAGTTTGGACTCCCGTAAGGCAGAATAGCAAACCATTAACTAGAACTCACCAGCGTTGTTTTTCTGAAACAGAACTGGAGACTTTCCAAATGTCGACTGGCAGGTTTGAACCTCTGAAAAAGAGACAAGTGAGAGATCCAATGAAGCTTCTGGCACAAATTATTTAGCCCAAAAGTTATTATGCATATTACAAAAAAAAACAAGCATTTTAAACATACCAGGTTCAAAGCTGAAGTCTCTTGGCTCTTGTTTGATTTTGACGTGGTTGAAGTTGGCTTGGGGCGGGGCCAGACCTGGACCGGCTGGCCCCGGGTCGGGATAGCGTGGGTCCACCAGCTCCTGCTTGAAAGCGCGGGGAGGGAGGGGGACGATGGGTTCTGACAGGTGGCGCTGGTACAGAGGCCGGCTGTCGCAACTGGAGGGGTGGTACGACGGGTTCTGGGTTTTCTCTGGAGGCAGGAAGGGCAGGCAGGGATCAGACAGCTGCCGGTGGAACCTGGGAGGACCAAAGGAAGGTCTGAGTCGTCCGTGGAGATGCACGTAAAAAACAAAAACAAACATTCAGGTAAAAATCAGAGCTCACCTTTGCTCTGTGTTGAAAGCCGCGGCCGAGCAGCCGATGGGGGTACGCGGCAGCGCAAACTGCTGGTTTTGGCTGGCCTGCGGGAGGTTTTGGCGGTGGAAGGGGTTGGAAGTTGGAGCTCGGCTGCTCATTTGAGGTGGGGAAGGCTGCAGCTGCCTCCGTAAGGGTGGGGGTCCGGCAGGGTGGATGGAGCTACACTGTGTTGCAGGTGCATTGGCTGGTCCCGGTTTGTTTTCACAGGCACTAAGGGAGACGATGACATAAAGAGTGTAGTTTATTCAATCCTCATGGCTTTTTTTTATTTTGCAAAATATAAATAAGTTGGAGGTTGGTTCCATAGTTATTTCCCAACATCTCTTCACAATATGACAAGTAAGGTAGTAAGATAACATAAAAATGTGTAAAAGTGACCAGAGGAATCCCGTTGACAAACATTTATCTGGTACCTGTAACTGTAAAGGCACATATCAGTCTGGGGAGTCCCACAGGGGGACAGATCTTGGGACGGACTGGGCTCCCGCTTCACTTTGCTGACAGGCGGTCCATGAAGCATCACTGCAAACAGACATTACAAAAGAATGTTTCAGTATATTTGACTTTTTTATGCTCCCGCAACAACAGAAAAAAAATGTTCAAGGATAAGATTTCTCCATTCCTCACGATTTCTGAGGTCTTTTCTCAGATTCAACAGAGCTCTTTACCTCGCTCTCCTTTTCTCCTCTGTGTGTTTTTCTCATATCCGAGCTCAACTTTCCTGGAAGGAGCCGTCAGATTGCCATCAGCATGTTGCCGTGACGCCAACAGGCCACAAACATTTCCATGTGCGACACGCTCGCAGGCGGCTTTATGGCCTCGGCCTGGAGACGTTCAGTCACGGGAGCCGTCATTAAAGCGGCACTAAATACGAGCGCCACGTGTGTGGGAGCGGCACCTAATGTACCTACTTTGAGTCACGATATAACATAGATACACCGGCCCCAGATGCCGTCTTATAACCCCCTCATTTCCTGCTCTTGTGACTACTAGCATTGATTTGGCAAAGCTCCAACACATTTGTGTGTCTCTGGGTAATGTGGCGCAATCTTTGCTTGTAAACACAGCAGAGTACAGTGGTATCCTTAGAGGTCGACTGGGTTCATCTATATCACAATGGAACATTGAATGTGTTGGGAGCAGTGATGGCTTTAAAGGCCAACAGCTGCCCACAGAGATTATTGTGCACAAACAACTCCTGATAACAGTTGTTCGTGCACGTAATCATAATATTTTTATATAGATCTCTAGAAAACAAAACCCTTTATGGCTTCTTTATACCTTTTGCTGCAATTTGTAAACTAGTGTGACATTCCTGGATCAGTTTCTATTAGTCTCATCTCAGAAAAGGATCAAATATATAGAAGGCAATATGTGCCAAAATTCGGTGAATGTATGGAGGTCTACAAGTGGTAGTTTCATAAAGAATATGCACCTCTAACAGTGGAAAACTTTAAATGATTAATTTGGAGCTCTATGAAAAAGCATAGAGCGCTAAAATTGCTGCAATTCACTGTCAAAATATGGGGAAGTAAAAGTGCCAAAATTCAGCCAAATCAATATAAAAGTAATAAGATGTGTGGAAAGGGAATGAAATACTGAATAATTTAAGGAACACAATTTACATTTAAGCTTTCTGTTATTTTCTATAATCTAATGTTCAGATTCTACAACAAATTTTATTGTTTTTTGGTGGGATTGTGGGGAATCTCAGTACATTTACATTAAATGTCTGTACAACAATAGTCATAGCGTGAGAAAAGTTTAAAGAATAATGCATTAAGAGGCAGCAGAAGTTTTTGTACACAATCAAATCTTCTACTGTAATTAAATGTAGTTATGGGTTGGCGGTTTGTCAGGGGTTTGTGGTTTTGGTTTGAGTCGGTTTTAGTTTATTCTCCACTTGACCTAAAAAGGGACCAACAACAAATGAATGGAAATAGGGAGTATTCAGTTCTCACAGAGCAAATCGTAATTTAATTTAACTATGTTTGACATTTTACTTTTTCTCATGGTTTCCTGAAGAACAACACATTTGAATACTGTGTACAAGTGTAACATTTAAGGACTTACGTGATTAATATTGATTTAATGGTTTATTTATTACATTGTGGCAGCTTTGGAACAACATAATTTTCTCCTCCACACTACTTGCAGTCCAACACCCAGGGTAAAAATAAATAGAACAAACTCATTATCTGGAAAGCAGTTTATTTTCCTCAAGTGAGTGGGCAGCACTGTTTGCTCAGACTATTTTCACACGTCTTCATTTGCAATTTGCAACAACAGCATAGTATTAAATATACACAGCCGCCACCACGCAGGGAACAAAATGGCTCCATTATTTGCCTTTCATAGTTTATAAACAAAAATCATGCTCTGTTACATAAGCAAATGTGATTTGCATATAGGGTTCTCAACCAAAATAAATGTTTGCATAATAAATCACTGTCATTTTTATGAAATGCTTCTTGTGTAACTGTGGGTGACATCTATAAATACGAGAGGAGAAGTAGTTACTCACAGTTATTGGACTGGAAATCTGGGACAAACTGCTCATCATCAGGAACCTGAGCTGTCAGACGGCAGAAGACAGGATGATTAAGGACTTGCTGAAACGCTGAGCCAAAAATAATCAATACATGCAGCGTGTTCGGTTTTATTAATAGCAGGTAGCTTTTGTAGCTGCTATTTTTAAATAAATGTTTGCTTTGCTTTTTACCTTCTGCAATCCATATTTCCTGGAGCTGGATCAGATCCTGAAAAAGCTCTGAAAGACAAACGCAGAGTAAATTTACACGTGAACTGCTGCTGCATTTGGAAACATCAACACCGGAGACAGAGTCGACCAAGCTGATTGTACCTTCTGTGTCCTGAGCCAGCTCTGTGTCCAAGAACCTCCTCCGTCTGTCGCCGAGACTCCTCTCCTCCTCTGTGTGGCATTTCTGCGACCGGCAGCAGTAAAAACAAATCAGATTGCAATGCACAAACCGATAAATAACGGGACATAAAATCGGCAGGTTAAAAACTCACACTCTCGGGCACCACAAAAGGAACCTGCTGATCGTAAAAGCCGTCCATGTTGCAGCGGTGTTCACCCTGGAGGGCAGGACAAGCGGGCGCTATTAGGTAAACACTTCAATGCATCAGATCTGCGGCTGTTTCCACCTGATTTAACCCTCCATTCATACAACAATCATCCCCTTAAAGTGACTCAATTGGTTTATGTTGTTCTGACCTCTGCGACCAGACAGCAGGGCTTAGCTGTGCCTCTAGCAGCCTCATTGCAAACAAAAGCTGTGTGACATCATGAGTTATGAACATGAGAGAAAGCAAGAAAGCATGATGTCTTTCGGTTTTGTTCACAGTGGCCTTGAAATGCTCACTGTCAATGGGCGAAGCAAAAATATTTATATCCAGACAGCACATGAGGATTTAGGGGTAGACTTTGACTAGGCCATTCGAACACATGAATAATGTTCTTCATGATACAGTTTCTCACAAATACAACAGAACAGTTGTATTAATGAAAGTACTAACATGTTCACGATTAACTAACAAGACGACTTCTGAAGGGAGTACAAATGCACACCACACTTTTCAGATTTGTTCTTGTTTATTCTTCCCTTCCACTTCAAAATGCAAGCGCAAAGGAAGCCGAGAGTGGACGTTTTCCGCATTATACTTTCCCCTCATGGTTTTTTCGAGATAAGGAATTAATTTCCCGATAAGTCAATTTCCAAATGGTTTTATCAAAATGACGAGTTAATCTCAGTTTATACGGAAAATATCTACGTCGGCTTAGGTTTAGCCCCACCTTCGGCTAGTTTTATCACCTAAAATCCCAATAAAATACAATACAGATTCAAGGAACTGACAGCAAAAGCAGATAATTTGTGATTGGCAACTTGTTTTACGTCGTTTCAAAACGACGTAAACAGTATGTATTTAAGTTTTGCGACATACTTGTAAGAAAACCAACTGTTTTTACTCAAATTTACTAAGCGAGAGAGCCGAACGTAAAATTGGACAAATTGTGAATGGAGTTTGGCGCTGACCGCTGTGGGACCTCCTTGTTTTTCTCAATGAAGTGAAACTTGATCCTCAGCAGGAGGAGGAGGTGGAGGAGGAGAAGAGGAGGGCAGCTCACCATTGAGAAATTTACCAGAGAGAACGGAAAAAATATTCATAAAGCTAACAAAACGAAAAATAATAATAATAATAATAAAAAAAGAACAGTCAATGCAAACAGAAACAGCGTCCTGCGGGGCCGACAGATGCGCGGAAATGGACGCATGTTGGCTTTGATTGCTAGAAAATGGCGTTCGCCTCTTTAACCAGTATCTGCTCCCTTCACAGCCAGCAACAAACCGCGACTCTGCGGTTTGCCTGGATAGACGGGGAAAAAAACAAGCACGTTTCGACCAACTTTTATATACCCATCAATAATATAATGCAAAACATACCTGGGTAGTGAAGTTATTGTTGGAAGAGTGATTTAAAATAAGTGGTCGCAGTTTTTTCCCCCTACATCGCCTGCAGCTCCACGAATAAACACTCGGCTGTGGATTTTTCTCAATGAAGAGCTCACAGATAAGCTAAGCAGAGTACAGCCCTCCCATTGGCTGAAGAGGGAGTCAATCGAAAATTGAGCCAATCACTTTCAACATAGCTCTGACGTCCGTACGTTCTGTTTTTTTTATGAATGACTGCGTTTCATTCATGAATTCACAGCTTTCTTAAAGGGCCAGAGCCGCCAATTTGAATAAATAAAAAAATAAATGTGCGTAAATTAACATCTTTCGACTGAATATGTATCTTCATATAACACAGTGGAACAACAACGCAACACTGTAATTTAATGCAACTCAAGTTATAATTTTATACATTTAAACAAGAAGATTTCCCCAGGGTTTCACAAAATACTTTTTTTTTTAAAGTGCAAAAATGAAAATAACTCCTACTTCTGCTTTGTGTGTATTCAAGTTGATGACATCACAAGAAAACACAAATACTGCGCTCACCGGCTGGCATTTGTAAACATTGTGGTGGGCGAGCTAGTTTTTACTCAAGTTGCATTGGAGCTGCAAGGGGCTTTACCTTATACGTGATTCTGTTTCCAATTACTGCTTCAAGCCAGGATACGGATGTGGATGGTGAAGCCATGTAAATACATAGATGATTTTCCTCTGGGTGTCTGAACTCATACTGCTTTAACTTACCACTGTAGAGCTAAGGAGGGGGGAAAACAGCATTCTGGTGACTCTGCTGTTCAGAGAAGTGGGAAAGTTGACTTCCATTGGTATCAGAACTGGAGCAGAACTGGGAACATCTTCCTGAATCCTGGCAGAACTTGGTGTCTGAAATGTTAGTTTTGGCCTCAAACTGTCTTTCCCCTCTGTGACAAATCACAGAGAAGTTTCAAACCCTCAAAGTTTTATATTTTCTCCAAGCAGCCACTCCGAGACACAATTTATTTCAATCACCTGTTCACTGCTTGCAGGAATATAATATAAATCTACACTTCTCAAGCTGTAATTCAAGGTGCAATGTTTTGACTGTGTACTTGGTTGTGTTGTGCTTTATTACGTCAGTTAGAGGTGGTGATATATTGAACTATTGTGATCTAAAACCTAAAAAAAAGTTGTGCAACTTCCAGATTTTCACAGGTTGTTTCATGTAATTCATATATAGGAGCAACTCAGGGTAATAATCCATAGCTTAACACTTTATAATATGTATTGCAGAAGGGTCTTTTTGCCATGTGAGATGCAGAATTTCTCCCCCTTTAGTTCTGCTTTGATCTGTTTCCAGTTCATTTCCATAAGCTGCAGCGAAATCAGCCAAGGCTTCACGTGATTATTTGGGGAAAAAATCTCACACAGCAACCCCTCCATGACTGATGGCTCTGCACAATAGCGAGAACAAACCCACTGTAGTTAGGGGAGACTTTAATCCAGATATGCGCATAAGAAGATTAAAGGTCAGCTGCAGCTATGATGCAGCACAATCCAATGTTCCTTTTGCAGCTTTTGCGATACCAGAAAATCCTCAGTTCCTGCCACTGATCAATAAAGAATTGAGAGAGAACCAACTGATTACAGCCAAGGGAAAACATAATTTTTGTACTTTTAACCTCTCTGTAAGTCCATCCAGGATAACACTTTAATAAGAAACAATTTCATTCGAGTCCTTCCAATATGCTGAATCTTTACACTTTGTATTCAAATTGTGTAATGAGGAATAGAGGAGGCTCTGATTGGGGATTTTAGTAGCTGAAAATCCCATAGATGGTCAAAGAAACTCCCAGTCTGTGAATCCTGTCTGATGACCTGAGTGGACTTTTCCCCCCCTTTTTTCCTCTGTAGAGCTGCACTGATCGTTTGCCCTCCTCGCAAAAAAAAAAAAAAAATGCCTGCTCAGCGTCGGGAGATGGCAGAAACGAATCTGCGTGTGATAAAAGTCCCAGTTCGAACAGCAGCTGAGCTCAGCAGCTCTGTTACTGATTTGCAATGTCTCCTGTTTACTCGGCTGCCTCACGTCGACTCCTGTGCACGACGCCACATGGGCCCGTTTCATTCTTCCGTTCTGGCAGATCAACAAGCATGATATATAACAACATATCCTGTCACAGGAAATTGCACTCTGTCGTCTCGCAGCTGATTATCAAGCATATCTGCAGATTGTGATGCAAGCATGACCTTTTTCCTCCTTATTGTTGGACGTCTAAGTCGCCGCTTGTTTTTGTTTACAAATTAAGAAAAGGAAAAAAGAAAGGCAAAGATATTGATTTGAGATTTGATTGGTTTAACATAGATAGTGTCTTCTAGATAGTGGAAACTAAATAACAGTGACCTTAGCGAACCGCTGTACATCAGATAAGCGACCTCCCAATGGACAAAGCTCACCGTGACTACATCAAAGAAAAAATGTTGTAATCAATTGAGAAATGGGCATAATGAAACTCGTGAGATAAAAAAGTTTGATGGATAAAAATGTTTTGTCTCTCCATTTAAGCATCTCCATTATTAAAAATCATTTGTTTATGTGAATGTTCAGTTTCTTTTAATCTGTTTCTCTCTTTCCTTCCTTCCTGTTTAGAGTTGCGACACACTGTAATTTTAATTCGATCAGAGCTCATGCCAGTCAAGTGAAGCAGACGAGTGTTGGCGCTACAACAAAATAGACACACATCTAAACTTACCCATACCTGCAGTAGTGCACACAAACCCGCCAGATTTGACCTTTCACCTTCTTGTATTTCTGCAGGTCACTCAATTAGAGTTACCACACAAGTGGTGCTGTGGTATCTCTAGAAAACATTAACGTTTGTAAGACTTTTAAATGAAAAATAATTACAAAAAACCACCCATATTCTGTTGCAGTTTGTCTATATTTTATTAGTATGAAGGTTTAGAAGTGAAAGATAAGAGAAGGGAATCACACAGCTGAAGCAGAGGCCTATAAGTCCACGACACGTCGAATGGAGCCTACCGCCGGATGGAGGGCCCCCCACTCCGAATGGCGCCTGTATTCACCTTTTTCCAGCAGGTACTGCCGTCCCCTGTAGCTTGGATTCTCGTAGAAGATCCAGAGCCCGTCTTGGACGTGGGCTGAGTGGACTTCTTGCTGGCGCCAGCGATCCTGCAGGTCAGAGAGGTCTTCGCTGAACTCCATCATCTGGCCGCTGAAGTCTGGACGTTCATAGATGCGGATCCTGCACCTGCTGGGTGGCTTGCATGGTAAACAATCAAGAAATCAGTTAGAATAAGAACTTTTATTTTGTTATTCATTAGAAATCAAAAGCTTTTTCCTAAAACATCTGCCAGGACTTACATGTCTGATGAGGCGACAGGAACGGATGGTGTCATTGAAGCCATTCCAACTTTGGAAGATGGGGTATTCCCCTTTAAACAGTATGTACTGGTAGCCCATATACTGGGGTCTCTCATAGATGACCCAGGTCCCACCATCCACTCGAATGGAGTTGCAGCGGTTGAAGTGGGAGCTGAGCTCAGGACAGTCGCTGCTGCATTCAAAGGAGCGGCCCTGGAAGTTCTTGTCCTCGTAGAAGAAAATCTAAAAGTGGAAGTCTGAGTTAGCGATACCTGATTAACTTCTGCATCCACAACAATGGCCGCCAGTACCAGAACCAGTAGCAGTACCAGAGTGCAAGCAAACACTAATTAAAGAGCATTAAAGATTTTACCCAATAAGTCAAGATAAGTTTAAAGTTTCTTATATTTTCTCTAGCACTGACATTTTACTAGCATTGCATTTACATGTGTGTTTCTGTGATCACTGAGCAAAATGTGTTCATTAAAATTGTGCCGAATGAACTATGCTGTTTGAATAGATTTCAAGCTAGACTAGAGTATAATGTCGCCCTCTCGTGGTAAAATCGGAGAATTACCAGGTTTAGACATGTATGTGTTATGAAATCACAAATGCCACATCGAATGCGATTACACCTTTAGCTGGATTTCCCCGGTGTGGGACAATAAAGAATATTTCTGTTCTATTCTATTTGATACATTGAAAACAGTGAAACACTTGGTATTTGCTTTGTTACACAATGTAATACTTAATTAATTTCTCAGACACATGAAATATAACTTTACATTAATTCTGACTACTTTAATGAAACAATTAAAATATTAAATAATCAACTAATTTGAAAATACTTTATTTTAACTATGTACATAGTTAAAATAAAGTATTTTAACTATGTACATAGTTATTTTATTTTTATTTTAACTATGTACATAGTTAAAATAAAATTTTAACTCATAATTAACATGATCTAACAAAAATTAGATGTAATTGTTTTTCAATTTGTTTTCCATTATTAATTACAAAATTATGAAACAGCTCATTCCTTATGAATAAACTGAAATAATTCATTGCTATATTTGAGATTATTCTGAAACTATTTTGAAGAAACATGATGCATATTGACTTTTTCGAAAAGAAAAAAAAAGAAACAATCATAATTTAGTACAAAAAATATTGTTTTCTTCATTAAACTCAACTATTTTTCTGGACTTTTTCCCACTTAAAACAGAGTCACTGACCCCAGAATCAGCAGGAACATGGTGGTTTAAAGCAATTAACCAGGTAAACTGATCACCATGGTGGAGAATATAAATAAAAAATAAAAAAAAAGCTCTTTAATATAGCAGAAAAGATCCTGTACTCACCTTCCCTGTGCGCTCCATGATTAGGCAACGTTTTGGTCCTCCAAGGCAGATCAAATGAAAGTCCCCCCACCTAATTCACACTGCATCACCGATCCACCACCTTTATATAAAGGCTGATGAAATGCAAAACCAGCACAATTGCTGTCATTCAAATGAGCTCTCGATTAATGCAGCAGCTGATTCGGCAGTTGTTTCCTGACATGTTTTTGATGAGTTGATGCTGATATTTCGCCTAAAAGATGTGAACTCTGAACATCCATCCAAATCACAAACTTCTATCAATGTGGAAATCACTACAAAACCATTCCGGAGGCTTTTGGACTCCAGCAAAACAAGGTAAATAAAATAAAACACCCACAAATCATGGAGCTGAACTTAATCCAAAGATACATCACAGAAGAACACAAAGAGACATCTGCAAAGAACTGTGGGCTTCATTTGTCTCAGTTGAGGTCAGAGTTCATAATTTAACTTTATGAAAAGCACAGGGCAAAAACAGCCTCCAATATTCTGTTTTTAAAAGCTGTATTATGTCTACATCTGAAGTGAAAACCTATACATTTAAAAAAAACAGCATAGCACCTTGTGTCAAACATGGTGGTGGTAGTGTGATGGTCTGGGGTGCTTTCACTTCTTAAGAACAAATAATACTTGTAGCTGATAGGACCGTCAATTATGTATAAATCCACATCTGAATGGTTAAAAATAAATGAATACATAAAATAAAATTTAAAAAGTGAATAATTTGGATTGGTCTAGTCAAAGTCTGGACCAAAATATGATTGAGATGTAGTAACTAACACTCAAAAATGATCTATTATGGTTAAATTAAAATAATTGTGCAAGGAAAAGTGGGACAAAATTCCCCCTCAGTGATGACAAAGACTCAGACTCTCAAAAATATATAACTACCTTTATTGCTAAACTAGAAGTTTATAAATTTATTCTATTCTTGTTGGCTGATATATGTTATGAACTACATCAATTTGAAACAACTGATAATAAAAAACATCACATTTTCATTCTGATTTTATTCCCCAGATGCATACAGAGCAGTTTAGAGCTTAGTTCTTCACCCGGCGCACTGAGCCCACACTGGGCTGCCTGCCTCCCCACTCTGAGTACCGCCTGTACTCGCCCTTCTCCAGCAGGTACTGGCGCCCCCTGTAGTTGGGGTGTTCGTAGAAGATCCAGGCCCCCTCGAACACTTTGCAGGACTGGACGTCGCGGCTCTGCCAGCGCTCATGGAAGGTGGGCATATTGTCCGAAAGCTCCACAGACTCGCCCTCAAAGTTCGGCTTCTCCCAAATCTTCATCCGCCACATGTTCCCCACCTTGGCAGGGTCAAAAACGAAAATCCACTCTGAAAAAATGCCGAAGAAGTGGTTCGTTTGTGTTGTTTGTGATCGAAAAACCACTTACATGTCTAACGACACGGCAAGACCTGACTGCATCGTTGATACCCAGCCAGTACTGGTAGTCTGGATACTCTCCTGGACTCAGCACGTACTGGTGGCCCATGTAGTTCGGTTTCTCGTAGACCACCCAGAACCCGCCCAGGACTTTGATGGAGTTGCAGCGGCTGACGTACGTGTGCAGATCGCTGAAGTCGTTGCCGCTTTCATGATATCGGCCCTGAAAGTTTCTATCCTCGTAGAAGATGATCTGAAACACAAACACCAGGTTAAGTCGGTGACTCTAACATGTGTATATGTTAAATAATCACATTACCTTTTCCATAGTTGATATCAATAAGTTTGGTGTGCTAAATAAAACATTACACCTGCCACCTCCGATATGCTCTTTATACAGAGCAAGAACAATAAAGCCAAGCACATGGTTTTTTGCTTTGTGCGAAGTGGATTTTTCAATCAGCGATTCAAAAATTGATCCAGGCGGATCACATTGTTCTGAAGCAGTGACTCCTGTTTCCCCGAACAAAGCGGCCCAAAGCCGCTGGATCCAGTAGAGAGTGCTGACAAAAACAAGGGCACCGCAGGACATTTGGGTTGTAGTGAAGCGCCTAGAGCTGAGTCAGTGACCCAGCAGGAAGGTAGGAAGGCACCAGAGGCTGTGCAGACCCTGGACTGGGCCAGCTATTTCATAAAAGCTTTACATTCAACATGTCTGACCGTTGACTTCTACTTGGAAACAGAAAATAATATGTCTAAAGTTTTACTGAACTGATAAGAAAATAGTGCTTGGTAGTGAAGTGAAGACTTTCCAATAGATCCCAAATCGGATTTAGGTCTGGCTGTATGTTTAGGGTTGTCCTCGTACCAGAAGGAGAACCTTCACCTCAGTCTTAAACCTTTTGCAACCTCTTCCAGAATTGCCATGGAGGAACACATCCATGCAGCATAATCATGCCACCACCATGTTTCACCCTAGCGTTCAGCATTGTGTGTGGTCAGTTTTAGACCATACAGCGTTTTGCATGGAGGCCAAAAACCTTAATTTCATCTAAACAGACATTACTCGTTACTCACATTTTCCTTGCAAGTGTGGCATCACTGAAGAAGTAAATGGGAATTTTAGCGGCATAAGAATTATTACCAAGATGCATGGCTACAACAAAAAAATAAATAATCGAGCAAACACAAATTGTCTTACTTTGGTGCCAAATTTTCTTTCCCCACCTTTAACATTTGGATAAATCCACTACTTCCTGCACATACATGTGACTTTGGCCATATCATAGCACGATCAAGTAACTATGTTACCTTTAATTTTATAAAAATGCTATATGTACATATATATATATATATATATATATATATATATATATATATATATATATATATATATATATATATATATATATATATATCAAACATAACATAAAAGAAAATTTACTTAGCAATTTAATCCTTGACGTTGGATCTCTGTCTGTCAGATACTCCACCTTCAGCACTTAATCTTGATTATGCTGTTTTGATTATGCCATTTACAATCGTCCTTAGGAGTTCATATAATGAGATCAGCAGTTCTTCCAGGTGTTTGCTAGTTTCTGCTGCTGCTAGTCTGGAGGAGCAGAGTGGAAAATTCCATGACTCCAGGATGTCCTGGAAGATGCTGATGAATCAGTTTATAATAGCCATAGACATAGAGGGTAAAGACAAGAAAGGTGCTGCTCCAAAATGAATGCTATCAAGTTTGACTGAAATTAGCAGTGCATTGGTTTGTAGAAAATGGACGACAACCTGGACGATCATCAGAACTGGTTTTGGGATAAATGTAACTGGGACAACAGACTTTGACCCCAAAGTCCTTTTGAACATTTTTGTACTGTATCCTTAAACGCCAGATACATTCAAATATTCATGACTTTCACGCAAATGATGAGCGTATAAACTTCTGACCATAACTCTAATAAACTAATGAAGACACAAGTCAGGATTTGCTTTAATTTTATTGGTTGTGCAGGCATTTAGAATAAGCTTCCATCACTTAAAACTCTGTGATCCTACGGAAGGAGCCGATGCCAGGAGACGACGCCCCCCAGTCGTCGTGCTGCCGGTATTCTCCCCTCTCCAGGAGGTACTGATGCCCCCTGTAGTTGGGGAGGTCGTACAGCACCCAGGCGCCGTCTGTCACCACACAGGAGTAGGCCTCGCGCATCTTGTAGGTATCATACGCCGAGGCGACGTCGTCAGAGCAGTCCACCGCCTGCCCTCCAAAATCTGGTCTCTCATAGAGCCTCAGCTTCCAGGAACTGCCATAAATCTACAAACAAACATAAGAGAGAGGGTCATTGCAGGGATAATCTTAAATTCAACTTAAGTGTTTCCTGAATCTTTTGCACCCAGACTCTCACGTTCTTCACAGCCCGGCAGGATTTGACGCTGTCGCTGAAGGCCATCCACTGCTGGCTGTCGGCGTACTCCCCGGGGCTGAGGATGTACTGGAAACCTTTGTAACTGGGCCTTTCGTAGATCACCCACACGCCGCTCTCCACCCGGATGGAGTTGCAGCGGCTGAAGTGCGTGTGCAGGTCAGCGCAGTCGCTGCTGCAGTTGTAGCAGCGGCCCTGGAATTTCTTCTCCTCAAAAAACGTGATCTGCGAGGGGGAAAGCATGAGTATATGGTTTTTTTTTTTCTGTCGCTTTTTAAACGCTTTACTGCAGTGGAAGATCTTACCTTCCCCATTTGGATGCAATGTAAACCTGGTTCTTTGCTGCAGGCCCATCAAAGTATTTATCCATAAAGAAAATGTGCAGAGCGTGGCAAGTCTTTGATACCCAAATGAGCTGGATTTGCATATCAGCAGAAACAGCTTGGTGTCATTTGATTTGCCTTTGTTCCAGCTTCATGATGAGCCTCTATCAAACACACGCTGGAACGATAGAGGATCAGCTGCAAACAGCATGGATGACAGAAAATAATCATACTTCTTCACATTTGACTGCATCTGAATCTGTATTATAGGAATCTTACATAAATTTGCTGTTGTTTTTTTTATTTTTTTTATTTTTTTTATTTTGCATTTGTATGGTACAAAAAATATTTCAACAGTGAGGTTTTATGCAGTTTTGTTGTGCGCATAGTGAGTGGAATGTCCTGGAAATCAGGTTATATAATTATATGTGAATTATATAACCTGAACAGCACATTGTGGAAATTAAATAATTTCGGGGTGATTTTTTTTATTACAGTTTTTAGTAGCCTTGATATTATTTTACTTGTTTTTTTCCCCCCACACTATTAAAAAGTTGTAGCTATTATAGGTCCAGAATACTGATTTGATTCTGATAGAGTTTCTATGGAGAGAGCTAAAGATTAAGGTGATGGCAAAGAGGCTTTCCAATTTCAAACATTTGGTGATCATTGACAAAAGAAATCACCCAAATACCAGTGGAAAAATGCAAAAAGCTGGTCAATGTAAGAAGGACTTATTTGCAATAGTACAATATTTGTCCTTAATTATTTAGAAAATAAAATGTCCCCCATTTATTATGTCAAATTATCTTTAGGGTGATGCCTGTTTCATTTTCCAGTGGAAGTTAATTTTGATCCCACTTGTGTATGACTAGTTTGATTCAAGAGAAATTAATAAGTAAAAACAACATATGCAAAATGCAGTTCAAGGTGACACTTTTTGCTGCTTGAATTGAAGACAATTGAAGACAGAAATATGTAAAAAAAAAAAAAAAAAAAAAAAAAAAAAACATTTTGCACCATAACCTCTGTGGGTTGGGATGAGGGATTCTTGCAACATCAGTGACTTAATTCATAGAGCCGGGAGAGATAACTGTTTGCAATATATGAACAACTGCACAGAACAGTTTAGCAACATGGTCCACACACAGATATCTAAAGCGCACAATTGAATAAAACGTTCTGCACAGAAGGTGTTTAACTGCATGCAAACAATTACATTGTGTTACCCAGGATTTAGTTCCTCATTCGTTGTGTTCCTTGTGTCTGCTTTTGAGACTGATTTGTTGAGAGAATCCATTTTTTTAATGGATTAAAAACAGAGTCTATTCAGAGATTGACCTCTTCGTGGATGTTTCTCTGGAACGTGACACCACATTATTTCTGGAAAACTCGCCAGTTCATGGATCACTTCGTAAAGCGTTTGTAAAACATTCAAAAGGAAATACAGTTTGGAAGCTGAACTATGTAAGCCAAACAGGAGCAATGCCACTTGACATGCTATTGGCTGGTTTTTGCAAAGCAGCCAATCCAGGAGCGCCATTGATTTTCCTTGGCACTGATTGGTTGTTTCCCTAAGGTCGGAATTTAGGATGACCGTAGCTGTAGGTCTCATGCCGTAGTGCCAAGACGGTTTTGCTGTGCATATTAATGCATATTATGACATATCCAACGCTTGACCTATTAAAATAGGTCATTTTAGGCGTTATTAGTTGTTCCACTGTATCAACATTTTAAATATAATTGTTCTGCTAATGTGAACTTTTAGAAATATGAAAGGGTTTGTCCAAATCTTGTTCTTTATTGTCAAAAAGTTCCCATAAATGCACTAGAAATGGCAGAAACACTTCCTTTCCCATCTAGTTTAGGTCAGAATAAGGCACAAGTACAAACACATTCTAGATTTCAGCTTGCTTTATTCTGGTTTTCACCGGCTACATTCAAGGCTCAAGAGCTAACAGGCGTCCATGATGCGCCTGATGGAGCTGAACCTCGTGGCGCTGCTCAACCCCATCTCCCGCAGGTTCCTGTACTCTCCTGGTCTCAGGTACAACATCCTGCCCCTGTAGTTGGGCTGCTCGAACATCAGCCAGTGGCCCTCCATGACGTTGCAGGACTGGCACTCGGAAATGCGGAAGCGGTCCATCATGTTCTCGCAGTCGTCCACCAGCTCGTGCATCTGGCCCGCGAAGTTCTCCCTCTCGTAGATCCTCAGTCGGAAGGGTCCTCGTTGCTGCGGAGGGAGAAATTATAGTGAAATCAAACAACCGTCTGATTGAGACTTAAACCACAACATTGACCTGCTGACTGGGAAGTCCTCCACGTACCATGGGGATCATGCGGCAAGATCGTATGCAGTCACTCGTGCTTATTCCCATTAGTCGCTGGTTGTCGGGGTACTCGCCCCTCCTCACCAGCATCTGGAGGCCCATGAAGTTGGGTTTCTCATAGACCATGAAGAGGCCACTCTCCACCCTGCAGGAGTTACACCTGCTCAGGTAGGAGGTGAGCTCCGGGCAGTCGCTGCTGGTCTCATAGGAGCGACCCTGGAAGTTCCTGTCCTCATAGAATATAATCTACAAAAAAAAAATAAAAATAACACAGGTGAAATTATCAGCTGGTAGTTGATCTACACTCTGAGTCATTTTGCATCTAATGTTTGGGAAATTTCACTTACCCTCCCCATGGTCATGGTAATTGTGAGCTAATTGTGAGATTCAGCGCACCAACATCGACCCTTTCCCTTTTTATACATTGCACAGCCGTAGCATTTCCACATGGCTTGTGCTGAAAGCTTTGAGTCATCACTCTATATTGTGGCACAGAGCTGCATTATAGGGTGGCAGACTTTAGCGTACATCAGAATCTGCAATAATCCATTTATTCTCAGCTAAATATCGGGTTTCATGCCCGTTTCCAGCAACTTCTACAACTTAATTAATCTCTTTATCCAAAAAAATACCCATATAAAGATGAGTATTGCCTCTGGGAAAAGACCAAAACTACAACAAGGTCTTGTCAGCTGAAGAGTAGGGAAGCGTTGGCTTTTTGTCATAAAAAAAAACTTAAAATAAATATGAATTTTCTGTGACCTCGCGTAACCTTTCAGAGCTACAGTTAACATAGAATAATAACTATTGAGGTGTAGTGTAAAAAGAAATCAATGCAAGGCCACGTGAACCTAATGATGAGTCATGATGTTTCAAACAAAGGTGAGCTAGGTGGTCTGGAGCTGATGGTGGATATAAAAGCAACGCCGGTTGGCATCATTTGGAAAAACAAAAACCGTCACCATGGGCAGGGTAATATCCGATTTGTCCTCCGTTTGCATGTTAAAAAAAAAAAACAATCCTGCAAAAGGTCCGAACACTTAATCATGCTGCACACAAGCAGCAGCAGTGTCTCACCCTTTCTCCTGTGTCCTTGCTGCAGATCATTTTCTATGAGGAGAGGAGCTTCCAGGGCCGCTCCTATGACTGCAGCAGCGACTGCTCCGACATCCACATGCACCTGAATCGCTGCAACTCCTGCAGGGTCGAGAGCGGGTGCTTCGTGGGCTACGACCGCCCCAATTTCATGGGTAACCAGATCTTCCTGAGGAGGGGAGAGTACCCTGACTTTCAGTACATGGGAAACATGATGGGCATGATGGGTATGGCCATGATGGACACCATCCGCTCCTGTCGTATCATTCCCATGGTATGATATTTGTATTATCTCTTTTAGGAGGAGATCTGAATTGGTGAGCCAGCAAGGAAAGAAAATAATAAATCTTTCCTTTTCCTTTAACAGCACCGGGGACAGTTCAGGATGAGGATCTACGAAAGAGAGAACTTCGGCGGTCAGATGCACGAGCTTATGGATGACTGCGAGTCTCTCCAAGATCGGTTTTACATGTCCGACTGCCAGTCCTGCAACGTCATGGACGGCCACTGGCTGATGTTCGAGCAGACCAACTTCAGAGGCAGGATGATGTACGTGAGGCCAGGAGAGTACAGGAACCTCCGCGAACTGGGAATGAGCAACATCATGAGAATCAGCTCCATCAGACGCATCATGGATGTGTGTTAACTGTGGTCGAAACTATAAAGGAAAAATAATAAACATTTTTTGAAGTATCTTTGTCGTATCTTTTCTGTACTTGACAAGCAGGGATTAAAGGCTCTGTTCTCTCTAAACTGGAATTATATCAATTCATACTAAAAATATTTTGGAGGCAAAACTATGTGAGCCCCCCCCCCCACCCCCCCCCCAGCACTACCTTACTGTGCAATAGAAATGAAACGGTAACAATATGCAAACCATGCCACCAATGCTATGTGCACATGTGTACCATTATTACAGAATCGATGAAACTTAATCTCATTTCACACTATGCAGATGCTTTACTCAACTCGGCATACAGGATGTTTAAAAATCAGAAGTGAAACTGATAGCATGACCTACTTTATTATTATTTTGACTAACTTGACCACTTGGGGGCAGCAGTAAAGCAACAATTATGAACTTCTAGATTGGTAGTTGAACCTTAAATATGAAAAAAACAAAAATAAAAAAAACAAAGTGAATGAATAAAACGGGACAGTGATGCGGTGAAAAAAGTTAGTTACCTTGTCCCGAGTTGAACTCTGTGAATTCCCCATTCCCCACCTTTGATCCCAATATATGTGCACTTTTCAGAGCAGGAGCACACCACAAGTGACACAAGTAAATCGAAGATCTGACAGATGTGACTTTCATAAAATTCAATTTGTTTAGAGCCACAAGTTTTCAATATGCTGAGATACACGGCAAGAAAGGAAACAATGTGACAGCAGCATAAGAGTGATATCAGCTTTTGCAGATGTTGGGAGAATACATCTAAAAAGTAAAGAAAAAAAAAACAAAAGACACAGGTTAGCCAAAACACAACTTGGCGAGATGAAAATGTCTCTGTTTATATCAAATTTGACACAAATAAGTATCGTTGAACTCATCAGGTTTTTTACTGAATGATTTCTCTCTAAAAATAAATTATTTTGGTAACTATAGAGACGTAGTAAGTGACCTGTCGATTGTCTTGGGTGATGCTTGAGGTATCCAGACCCATTCCATAATCCAAAGGTGTGTATTACTTTACCACGACTACGTTTGACTGTTTGATATGATTTTTTCTGAAATTTTGTGTTACTTTAACTGTAGATTTGTTGAGACATGCATCTTAACTTGTAAAATATTTCACTAAAATTCTTGGAGAACATTGAGATTAGTTTTTGGCTCAGTGTGACATGGGTTGTTTGAGTTGGTATTGGTCTGCCGTAGTTTGTCATTTTTGTCCACTCTCCTTTCCTTTCTGTCGAATTATGAACTCAGACTCGGATCAGATCGGGTTAGATAACGTTTTTATCCTTAATAAATTAAATTATTTTAAAAAATCTTTTGCATTGACTCGGGTTATCTTTTATTCTCCGACAAACATAACCCCAAACCCCCACCCAATCCTTCAATGAAAAATGTTAACATGCAATAATTTCACTTTGCAATGTCATCATAACATTTGCCTCCATACATTTTAATCAGGAAGGCCGCAGCGTTCACAGCTTTGATGTGCAGTATGGTGGGGATTTCCATGATGAGCTGACTCGGGTATTTTGTACAATCGAGGGGCAGATTCTTTTGATGTCACATGATGCATAAAAGGCAGCGCGCCAGAGAGAAAAACAACAGAAATCATGAGCGGAAAGGTAATGCAGGGTGCAAACTATTCAGACTGCTCCGCACACTCCTAAAAAGTTAATAGTTTTATGCACAGTACTTTAAATCAATGGTGAGAGTTTTGGGGTGACCAAAAAAAAAAAAAAGCTCTAAAACTGTTTGTATGTCTTTCTTATCAGATTATTTTCTTCGAGGAGAGGAACTTCCAAGGCCGCTCGTATGAGTGCGTTGGCGACTGCTCGGAAATCGCGTCTCACCTGAGACGATGCAGCTCCTGCAGGGTGGAGAGCGGGATATTCGTGGTCTACGAGCAACCCAACTTCAGGGGCCAACAGTACCTCCTGACCAAAGGGGAGTATCCTGAGTATCAGGATACGATTGGGTTCAATGACTGCATTCAGTCCTGCCGAATCATCCCTGTGGTAATCATCCCTATTGTATCAATCAATGAGAGATGAGGGCAGCCTGAAATGTAAAAAATGAGTAAATTACTAATTAAAGTCGCTTGTTTTCTGCCCTGCACAGCACACCGGACCCTTCAAGATGCGGATCTACGAGAAAACTAATTTCGAAGGCCAAATGCACGAGCTGACTGATGACTGCGACTCCATCCAGGACAGCTACAACATGTCGGACTTGCAGTCGTGCAGCGTGGTGGACGGCTACTGGCTGATGTTCGAGCTGCCTGAGTTCGAGGGCAGGATGCTGTACCTGAAGCCAGGGGAGTACAAGAACCTCAGAGAAATCAGCAATGGCATCAGATTCAGCTCAATCAGACGCATCACAGAGTCCTAACTCTCATGGTTTCTATTCAGCCGACAAGTTTAATAACGACCAGTGGAAGGCAGAAAAAAGGAGGAACCTCATCTTTGATCCTGAATCTGTGATTGTTGTGCCTTTTGTTCATTGTTTGCTTTTAATTCCAATCTCACTGTACAATTTACCTCTTGATTTGTGATACGCAAAATAAATGAACTGGTTTCAAACTGGTGAACTAATGTGTTGGATGCATTGGTTTTGTAGAACGGGCAAGACCAGTGCATGACATATTAATATAACCACAGTGCTTTTGGATGAAAAACAGTAGGACAGAGTCAGGTGTGTCCTCCATGGGAAGACAACATTATGCTAAGCTAGTAAGCTATAAATACATTCTAACCCACAATATACTCTCTCAATGTTGTTAAGGTTGTGGATCTCACCTGTCAATAATGTGCAGAAAGGGAACTGTGCAATGATTATCTACCAAAATGGATGCATTATTATCTGCCAGTCAGTCCCATTTGGTGGTTATAATGAATCAATTAGTCCTTCCAGAGTTAGTTATGGGATTCCACAAGGTTTTTAAATGGGAACACCTCTGTTTTATGAAACATATTCCTCCCGTGCAGCATAATCAGAAAAAGTGATATTGATTTTCAATTCTTCGCAGATAATATTCTGTTTTACATGTTCATCAGATGTAAAGAAACCATCAAACTGCAAAGATTGTAGTCATGCTTAGAAGATATAAGTGCAAAACTGATGAAAACCATTCTTCTCTTGAACTAAAACAAGAGAGAAGTTCTCATTACTGGTCCTAAAAATATCAAGAATTCTCTGGCTCTATGGAGTTCCATTAGTGACAATTTGAATAAGATTACATTGACTCTTATTCAACCGTAAAATACACTTTTGACCAAAAAATATACTCTAATTAACACGATAACCAGCTCTCTCAAGTAGTCAACTGTCCCCTCCATAATTTTTCAAAAACAGAAAGGATGCTGTTGCTGAGTGATGTTAAGAAACAAATGCAGGTGGCAGCTGCACCTCAAATGTATTGCCGTCCTAGCAGATCAATAAAACTAAAAAAATACTTTTTAGTTTTCAAGAAGACTTCACAATTTTCCCCATATTGACCTATCCTCATCGATAAATTGATATCTTGGAGTTAATTAGGTCATAAAGTCCAATAAAGTCCCAAAACCTGATCATTCTCTATCAACACAAGTCTCACACATTCTCCTCCTGTAACAAAGGTTTACTTGATTTTCTCAGGATTTCTTGGAAACTGGAGCTACCAGGCTAGAAAAAAAGTATAATACATTGCTGTGTTTTACTATTTTATTTGAAATGTAACATTTTGGTGATGCACCTACATATATTTTGTTTGCTGTTTTGCTGTTTCAAGCAAAACAGCAAACACATTTTGGACACTGATAATTTACATGGATAGACTTAACTTTTCCTGCTTCCTCTGCAAGTTTACTTCAGTTTTAGTTTAGACAACACAACATAAGTCTAAATGTTGAGGTGTTTAAAGTTATACCTTTTATTTGGCTGAGGAATAGGATTTGATATTATTAAAAAAATCAACTTTGCAGAATAAATACAGCGCATACTGTAGTTATGTGTATGATTTGACCATCTTCAAATATCTGGGTAATATTGAAACTTTACAGCTCTGATGCGGCCTCAGCTGCTGTGTGTTAAATCTGTCACATGCAGACTGCATTGAGAATTACATTTCTAGAGCTTAGCCCAAAGAGAGAATCACAATATGGGGGATTTCAGTCAAACAAAAGCCAGAACCAAAAAGCTGGAGGCTATCCAAAAACAAGCTGTTGACACGCTGACAACCAAAGTGAATCACAATCTGTGAATTGTTTACTGTTATAAAAAGCCAATGGAGGACGTCTGTTGCACAGAACCATGGCAGGTGTGGAAGTGCTCCCACAGTTTTAGAGTTGTGTTAAAAATGATGCTTCTGAAATGTTAAAATACATCCAATGAATGCACAGCAGATCTAACAAATGCTAGAAAGAATATGTGTGTTACTGTATCCTCTAGAAAGAGAGATCCTAAAACATGAGCAGAATTAAACATGCATGCAAAATGTTGGTAAAAGAAACGTTAAAAATAAAAAAAAGTGGGATTTTTTTAAAATTAGTTTTTTAAATTTTTTTTATTTGCATCTCTTCAGTTCAACCCATTCGTATGCTTGGAAGATCACTCCAAGTTTCATGAGCGCCCGCTCGTCAAACAAATGCAGGTGGCAGCTGCACCTCAAAGCAAACAGCTGAAGTGCATTGTGGGGTACAGTGTTTAAAAAAAGCTGACAGGTCCAATCATTGTTATGAATCACAATGCTGCAGGTCATTTGTGGGTTATAAATGCAGCCGGGAGCCCACGACTGCTGCTACAGCGTGAACAAAATTAGCCAACACAATGGTGAAGGTATGGCTCCTCGTTTTGTTTGGTGTCTTTTTTATTTTTTATGTTTCTGTAAATTACTTCACCGAACTCAGAAAAGTGGAGGCAGATCTTTGCCATTTGTGCCTAACTTGATCCGACGCTTCTTGCATTCCTGACAGATCATTTTCTACGAGGACAGAAACTTTCAGGGCCGCTCCTATGAGTGCAGCAGCGAGTGCTCGGACCTGCACTCCCACTTCAGCCGCTGCAACTCCATCAGGGTGGACAGTGGAGCTTGGATGGTCTACGAGAAAAACAACTACATGGGCTACCAGTACTTTCTGACAAAGGGCGACTATCCAGACTACCAGCGCTGGATGGGATTCAATGACTGCGTTCGATCCTGCCGCGTGATTACCATGGTAAGACCCCCTCCAGGTACAATCCAAATTTCACAGCAGAAGCAACTGATAAGTGCAATCTCTCCTGCAGCACCAAGGGTCTCATAAGATGATGATCTACGAGCGCCCAGACTTCGGACGGACGATGATGGAGCTGACTGATGACTGCCCCTCTCTCTACGAACGCTTCCATTTTAACGATGTGCACTCCTGCAACGCGACGGATGGCCACTGGCTCTTCTACGAGCATCCTCACTACCGGGGGCGCCAGTACCTGCTGCTCCAGGGTCAGTACAGGAGGTTTCATGAGTGGGGAAGCTTGAGCCCCAGGGTGGGATCAATCAGACGTATCACAATGTGAGAATATGCAAAGTGTTTTGTATGTAAGATACTACAAATAAAGTCAATTAAACCATTCGAATGCTTTCTGATTACTTGAAGAGACTCCCCAAGGATGACATTTGGGTACAATGACCTTTACACACAGTTTAAGCCAAGCATGTTTATTAGGAACAGATGGAAGAACAAGGATCTTAGTTAAAGTCGGTGATTCGCCTGAGAGAGCCGATCCTTGGGCTGGCGCCACCCCAGTCGCTGTACCTGCGGTACTCGCCGGGTCTCAGATAGTAGGTCCTCCCCCTGTAGTTGGGTTGGTCGTACAGCAGCCAGTGGCCGTCGACCACGTTGCACGAGTTAATGTCGGACATCCGTAGACGGTCCTGGACGTTGGGGCAGTCGTCGCTGATCTCCTGCATCTGGCCGCCCATGTCCGGACGCTCGTACAGCCTGATCTTGTAGGAGCCACGGTGCTGCAACGGGAGGATTTATGAGTCTTATGCAGGTTACAGGGGTGGATCTTAAGCCTTTTTTCCACTTATTTCTTACCGTGGGGATCATGCGGCAAGAGCGGATGCAGTCATTGATGCCAATCAGGCGCTGGTTGTCGGAGTACTCCCCCCTACGCAGGAAGTACTGGTGGCCCAGGTAGTGGGGTCTGTCGTACACCATGAAGCAGCCACTCTCCACTCGGATGGAGTTGCAACGGTTGAAGTAAGGGTGCAGGTCGGCACAGTCGCTCATGCACTCATGATGGCGACCCTGGAAATTCCTGTCCTCGTAGAATATGATCTGCAAAAGTCATATTTCTCTAAATATACATAAATAAACCAAAGAAAGATTTTATTTTTTTTTAGCAGCACGTAATAAACTTACCTTTCCCATTGCTGTTTTAGTGGAGGCCAGACTGATGCTCAATAGATGTTCTCTGCGCCGTTGTCCTTTTATATAAAGTAGCCGTGTGATGGCACAGCATAAAGTATTGTCATCCAAATCGGTTTTTACAACACAAATCTGGTTATGTATAGCGATGAACGGCGGCGCGATGATGGCTTATTGTTGTTCACTTTCCACATGTTCATCACTATTGATAGACGGTTATCCGAAGGCCACCACTCCCAGTATCAGCAGAATAAAAAACAGCACAGTGATTTACATTCTTGTTTTTCCTGTAGCTTCACACTTGCACAGATCCTAAAATCCATATAAAGAACGACAAATATCAGGTTTTGGTCTTTTTGGGAAGATGCATTGTTCTAATTAGGTTAAGGATACTTTTTATATGACAACTTTACTGTTCATTGCCTTTAAAAAAAGTGATTTTAGTTTGATTTTAGAAAGCTTAACCCTGCTGATTGTTGACCAACTCCAATTAATCCTTGTTAATAAGAGATGCATAATGACTCTGACATCACAGTGTCTCTCTGGATGAAAACAAAAATGTTTAGAAAGCAGATTAAAGAAGGACTGAAATCGCATTTGGCAAACGTAAAATGACGTCCAACATTTGGATTAGCATGTTTGGGTATCTGTTGCAGACACTTGGCGCAACACTAGTTAAGTGTTAACGATCCATTTCTGAATTTCGTTAGATTTTTGTGTGGCAAGTTAGAGCAGATGCTCCATGTACAGATTTTATAGTCCTCGACACAATTACATGGACATAAGTAAATATTCTGAACAGCTGACTGGAATAAAATGTCTCCATTGTAAAGGCCCTAACCAGAATATTTTGATCGGATTCAGCTTGACTGGAATGAAACTGTAATCTGAATGACAAGGATGGTTCATGCCGATTGACAGGCAAGAAAACACTTGTTCTAGTCATGTGATGATTGTGGGCATGATTGTAGCCTCTGCGGCATTTTTCCACCTTCAGCGGCCAGGTGATATGGTGGGAAGCAAACCTGGTGTGTTGAAGATGCAACCTTTTTATTAGAAATATTAAGAGAGCTGAAAACGTGTCAACCGAAATGTTTAGTAATGTTTTTGTACAAAGCAGCGTAAAAGATTCCCAGAAAAAGCCCAGCTGTTTTATAAACCTCCAACTAATGTCACGAGACTTGGCCTTTTTGTTATTGTAATTTGCAGGCAGGAGGTGTTTTTGCCCTGGTGCCAAGGTCTTTTATCCATTCATTCAGATAAAACCCTGATTCATCAGGGCCGGCGGCCCTACTGGCAGATTACCGACCCCGCTATCACACACTCAAACACCTCCACTCCAATGGTTGGAGCTCTTCATTTCAATCGGTCCGAGTATTCAGTCGAGATCACCAAGTCACAGAACACGCCTGGACTTCGTGGAACATAAAGCAAAAATGTTTATTTGCATTGGAAACTACAAACGCATTGAACCACAACAATGTTACAACAACTTGTCTGATAATATAGGGCATTACAAAGCAAAGTACGTAGATCTCAAATATACGCTGTACATCACCTTTACAATATTAAAACTATATATTTATCAACTGGATTGTTGTTTAGGAGGTTTACAATGTGCTTTTTGACTAAATAGAAAACATTGGGTTTCACCCATAAAGCATATAGGAAAGTACAATAAGATACAAAGCAATGCAATGAAAGCAATTGGCACACACTAGTTGCAGTACCCACTAATCACACCTGAAGTGGATTTAAAGTTAAATTCTCTCAATACAGGAATTGTTTTTTTGGTTGAGTCCTCTGAGAAGAAGTGACTTTTTACAGCATTTTGAACTTCAAAATAAGGGGAAAAAAAATATATATATTTTTTTTTAAAAGTCTGAAAGTAAAAAAATAAAAAATAAACACTACCAGGGGAAAAACAAGGCACATTTACAAAAGCACCTCCTTCGTCTTTAACAATGCTAAAACTATCGTGACAAAGAAATGAAGCTTCAATCAGTTTCTAAAACGACCCGTCTGCATGCTGAGCTCCGATCCGCTCCAAACATGGAATTTCTCATTTCTCTTTTTAAAATGTGTCAGCTGGGATTTCTTCGCAGGACAAATCCAGGAGGCTCCACACGTGACAAACCAGAACCTGCACCAAGCTGCTCAGTGGAAAAGCACTGATCAGTTCCTGTGTGCTGCAAAGTGGTTCTCGGCACAATTCGTCCACTGAAACGTTAAAAGCATACAATGCGGGAGCAACTGTAGTGCTTTTGTGGACAAACTGTGCAACGACAACCTGCTAAATATCTACTTCAACATGCATCAGTCGGCCATGGTACAAAATAAGCCCGTTGCCTTTATGACTGGACTCAATAATCGACATCTGTCAAAGGGGAAAGTGCAATAAAAGCCAGGCAGACGGACGCAGTGCCTTCAACAGGGTTCCTACATGTTCTAGGACGATTTTCTATCATTTTCAAGGCTCTAGTAGAGTTATCAGTACATGATGGATGGATGTGTGGTCAGACTGATACATGGATAGATAATTGAACAAACTAACAGGTGGATGGATAAATGAACAGACTAACAAATGGTTGGAGGAACGCACAACAGATATTGTTTTGGACAAACTGATGGGAGAAATTGGATAATGGATGAATGAATCTATCACTTCTTTGTCCCTCTTTATTTTAAAGCTATCAGACAAACCAAAGTGGTTGATTGAAGCACCTTTTTTTTTTTTTTTTTCAGAAATCCAAATATTTATAATGCAGCAATTGGGACTGGTAGTTCTAGTTCTGGAAAACAGTTCCATCAAATTCTTTGTAAGACTATGTGGGAACCCTGCTTAAAGAACCAGTAGGTGAGGCAGTCCCTGAAAGGGTCAAAGCTGACAAAACGCCCTAATATTGCAGCTCCGAGACCCTCAAACACAACCACTACACGGCAAACAGCAACGGTGAAGCATTTAGCCTCTATATTCAGGCACAGATCCAAGAGAAAAAACTTTAACTGTGGATTTTAACATAGATGTTTCCGCTCTGACGCGAAACAGAAAGGCACCATGATGACACACTGCCGCAGCAGCTTTTTTCACATGAAATATCATTAGATCCGTCCACCAGTAACATGAATTGTGTAAATGTGACATCGAAGATAGCTGCGCTGTTTGCAAAAATCGTTAAGAGAACCCATTTTGAGACCCCAGCAGGTTCTCAAAGCCTTGCTGTGAACTATGTGCTTCAGCGCAAAGATGTTAAAATTGTAATCCTAATGCGTAAATTAAAAGCAAGTGTCGCAGAGTTTCACTGCGTTGCTGTGGAGCAGATATGACCGTGTGCTAATTCATGGAGAAGTAGTAGGAACTGTCGGCGGAGAGTGTGGCACGTTCTGCTTGGGGAGACGTCGGCCGGTTAGCCTACACGAGGGGCGTGGAAGGGAAACGCGGCGGCGTCCGGCGACTCTGTGGGCTCGGGCAGATGGTAGTAGTCCTTGGGGTGCGTGTAGCGGCGGTGCCTCGGCTTCAGATGGACACGCGAACGGGGGAACAGCTGACTCTACGGAGGGACAAGAAAGCAGAAAATGCCTCAGTAAGACAAACGCCACCAAGCTCCTGGGTGGACGGACGCTAAATCCACCAACTGTAAGGTGAGATTTGATTCTGTTTATCCCAACAGAATGACTGATTTACTGGTACCCTTGGTAAAAGGCGACAATAAATTCATCTTCTACTACAGGCACTTTATGTCACACTGAAACATTGATCAAAATCCAACTAGGGCTGCAAATTATTAGGGGAAGATAAAACTATGCTACTACAGGAGTTTTTGGGTAGAAGATATTTACAAAAAATATATGTTTTTTGTACAGTTTTGACTTAATGACTGCTCTAATTATGTAGTTTTTTCAGCAAATAGCCTTTTCTGAGTCTGTAAACTCCTGTTAATTAATCGATTACTAAATTAGTTGACGATCATTTCAATGATTGATTCATCACAATTAATTCGATTAATAGTCTCAGTTCGAAATCCAACCAGTGGGGAGAATTTTACCTCTCTGGGGTCATGCTGCAGAGCAATCGGTGTCATTCCTGAGTAAAAATGTGGCGCCGTCGACTCTAAAAACTGCAAACAAAGAGACACATATTTATTATATAATCTGAATCTACATTAACTGATTGTAATCTTGTCATTTCTTCGTGAATTTTAGGTACCTCTGGGGTATTGCCTTCCATGGCGGGCCCAGGAGGCAGGTAAGAGCTTCCATCCAGGGCCTGGTAGGGATATTCTGGCTGCTGTGAGTACATCGCTGCGCTGAAATGGGTTGGCACCTGGACACAAACAACACAGGGTTGATAAGTGGGGGAATTTACCTAAACAGCCGAGCGATGATTTGTTTCACAAACCTGAGCGATGTTCCATTGATACTGGTTTGCGATGTCCTGTGAAAAGACAGACAATATAAAATAGCTGCTATCTTGACGAATTCATTGACTCTGAAGGTAAAAGTGCTCTTGCTACCTGGTAGTGAGGATACACAGGTGGCTGCTGGGGGTGAACAGGCTGATGGGACTGAGGAATCATCAGCTGAGGGTGAGGCTGCAAGAAACCAGTTCCCATGAACTTCTCCACACTTTACGCTGCATTCGGCGGGATTTCAGGTGAAATGGTCGGATCCTTACCGACCAGTGGTGAGCCAAAGGGTTCATGCTGGGGCAGTGAAAGTAGGCCACGCCCTTGTGGTAGGTGTACGGATGTCCTGTGGATGTGGTCAGATAAAACGTCCCGCAGGACATCTGAGGGTCAAGGTTGGCCATGCGGGCGTTCTTAGCTGAGAAAAAAACCCCCACAACAACGACGAAAAAAGAAAGAAAGAAAAAAAAAAAAAAAAAAAAAAAAAAGAAAGAAAATCCATCTAAACGGAAAGTTTGAAAAGAAAACCAGCTGGCTGAAATTCAGCTTACCTTTTCCTGAAGAGTGGTTCTTTTTAACGGCCTGGCCAATGCAGAGCTTCTTCTCCTTAAAGGAGATTTCAGTCGCCTTTTGATTTAAGACAACGAGGTTAAACCCGGATGGATGAGACGGATGCAGATGCGTCATGACACTTACATTACTGAGGATTCTCAACACGTCGTCTTGGTTTTCAAACGTAACAAACCCGTATCTGTTCAAACAAACAAGAGATTTATAAGGCATGTTTAAAACGGTAGGGAGTAGAGAGGAAAAGGGAAGAAAGGACAGAAGTAACCTTTTTGAGATTCCTGAGCGGTCTATTATTATCTTCACGTCTTTCACTGCGCCGTATTGCGAGAAGATCTGATGCAGGTCGCCTTCGTTGACCTCAAAACAAACAGGTACATTTATTTTAACAGGACTGGACTGATCTCCGCCCCACAGCGGTGCGCTTCTAAAGAAATCTCACCCTGTGGTCGATTCCCCCAACGAAAATCCGGTTGGGAATGATGGTGCCAGGAATTGGGGGGTGGTGGGTAAGGCTCTCCAGAGGGTTCTCTTGATTTAAGACATCAGAAGACGAAGAGCTGCTGTCATTAAGCGACGAAGGGCAGGATGTGAGCTTTAAGAAGCAAAGCAATGTTAGAGAAGCAACAGAATTCCAAAGTGTATCATCATGCTCAATGAATTTCACAAAATAAACAGTGATGAGGGGGAAAAAAATGGGAGATCTCAACAACTTAGAACTAGGCTTGTCGCAATAAACGATAAATCAATTAATCACACGATAAATTAAACCTATCGACCTCATTTTAATTATCGGCTTTATCATCTCTTTCTGTCTTTTTTTCTTTCTGTTGATGACACTGAATGAAAAAAGGCTCAACTCCGGTGCTCTTCCTTAGTGTAATGTCCAGCGCACACTCCACGAGTTGTTGGCGGACTGTCGGCCCATTTTCAAAACCTGACAGAAATCCTAGGTACAAGGGTTCGATTGGGTTCGTCATGCCGTGTGGTGTCCAGCCACAAGGGCACAAAATAATGGCTACAAGTCCAGTTAACTAATTTTAAAACCAGGCATTAATCAATGCTTTACTAGAATCTACCTGTGATGCATGTGGCTAGAGTCAGCGTAAAGTCCTGACTGAATGAAAATCATTAGAACCTATTTATGTCACTTTAATGAAGAACAGCTGAAAACCTAACGGGCTGCTGTAGCAATTTGGCTCCAGTTCCTCCCCTTGTCATTTCTATATTCTTTGAACGAAATGCTGAATAAATATTAATGTTGTCCTAAGGGAAAAATAGGGGCAAAAAAATCGTGTAGTATGAACTACTGCATTAGGTAGTCGGATGTGCCCATCTTCTCTTATTTAAATCTCGTGATTACTGAGGGGCAATATAGTATACAGACTTCATATCTGCACTCTTTTGGTTGAATGCAGTATTTATTTCCACTTTGGCTTTATGTTGTTTAGTTTTTATTCAAGTACGTTTTTTGTTAATAGAGACTGAGAATCCATTTTATTTTTGTTTTTTGTTGTTTTGTTTATTTAGTTTATTAGTTCCAGTGTTATGTGCTCTTTTGAAAATAAAGTGTATATCTATGGCAGGAAATAGCATGCATTATTACATCATTTCCATTAAATCAGTGTCAAAAGGTCTCGAAACAATATTATCGTGTATCGCAAAATTTTTTTAGACAAGTAATCACTCGGCAAAATTTGTTATCGTGACAGGCCTACTTAGAACAGCATTTTTAAATAAACTTTTTACACTTTAAGATGAAAATATCAACAGCTTTCATCATATTCAGCTTTTGATGCAGGGTAAACAACACTGAAGTTAACATCTGATTTGAAGCTGGGGTTTTAATTTAGGCTGATTTCACAATTTTTAGACATAAATCTAAATGAATCCATTACTAGTAGTTCTAATGTCATTAGTTATTAAAAGCCATTGTGGAAAGTCCAAAGACCCACATGCGGCTCCGGGGCCAGAGGTTGGAGACCCCTGTTCTATTTCTATTAACAATTATTTAAAAGACAGTTGGTTGTTTGTAAATGTTTTATTACGAAACATTTTTCACTGCAATTTTACCACAAAAATACATTTTACATTTTGCCAGCTGCGAACATGGCCGTTCTTAAGCATAAATTCATTATCTTTATAATATATTTTCCATTTCCTCTGTTTAATTTGCACCGTCGCACCCGAGCTTGGTCAAGAGACCATACTTCAAAAGCCTACAATTTATTTAATTTGGTGAAAAATGTATC
The DNA here is from genome assembly GCF_051168715.1 of Poecilia mexicana. NCBI lineage: Eukaryota > Metazoa > Chordata > Actinopteri > Cyprinodontiformes > Poeciliidae > Poecilia > Poecilia mexicana. Next base: position 29,579,951 of record NW_028263371.1, read on the forward strand.
CAACTATGTCTTGTACTCTAATGTTATGGCGATACCGTATTGACAGCAAAGTTAAAACAGAAGAAAGTCCCTATTGAAAATAGTCAACGTCAAAAACGTTAGAACTGTTAGCATCGCCGGCTAGCTGAACGACTAGCAACGTCGTAAAGACAGTTTTACTCACCGTGTTTTGATTCTCCACCTCCATAGCCACATTCATCCGAATAATTTTTGCCTCTTAAAGATGTATTCGGACTATAATCCGAGTTTAAACATGGCCCGCAAAAGTTCTGCAGCTCTGCTTCTTTGGTCACCTCCAACGGTGTGAGTCAGCCGGAGACCCCCGAGCAAACCTCAGTCGGACTGTGATCATGGAACTTTAAGGTAACCAAGGAGACGAAACTTTATTATTATCATTGGCCAAGTCGTTGTTAACGTTTCCTGAAAACACAAAACTGCAAAGTCTCCGTGTTGAAACGAACAATAAGAGCAAGTCCAAAGAAAGTTCAAGAGGTTCTCGTCAATGTTCTAGATAATATTTAAAGAACTTCGAAGGAACCTTCCATGAAGTTGGTTTACTAAAGTGTATAGTAAAATGTATAAGGTACCACCAGGGAACATTTGTAGAATATTTCCTTTCAGTTTTCAACACAAACTAACTAACCTTAAGAGAAAAGTTTCCTAAGAGTCATTATTAAGACTATATTGCAAAAGTTGCAGTTGAACTCCAGCTTAGCCGAACATTTAGGGGTTATTTTTCAGATAATTTGGCGCTCTACGAGCCTGACTCAGAGTCTAAGATACCTATACACAGGTTATGCATAATGTCATCACATTTTAGTCCAGATGATAGGGTGGAAATGTAAGTAGCCTAAACAGCTAAAAATAAAGATAATGCCCCAATTCTGAAAATAAAATAAAAATACAATGACTAATTAAACTGCATGTTTTCAAACGTAATGCAGTTTTTCATTATTCCCACACGGGGGCGGCATTTCCACAATAATTTAAACTTCTTTGTTTCCTTGTGTTTTCCAATAAATATCTGACCCTCTGTCCTTTAGAAAAGACCTGGTAATGATTATAGTTGTATTTTATAAAAGTAATAGTTTAACAAATGTTTTCTGATCTTGAAATAATCATCCTGGATGTGATAAACTTGTCAGTGATTTCTGACGCCTCCACCTTTCCCTTCTCCTCCCTCAGCCACAACAAAGTGACTATACAAAGACATCAAAGTGTCTTCATCTGAAAGGAAATTACATTATTTTACTGAGTAGTAGCAGTCATTAATTAACCACAAGCAGAAGGAACACATTCCTTCCAATAAACCTGCACGTTTTATGTCTTTGTTTCTTCTTTTATTGAGTTTGGAGCATTTTCCAGCTTTACAGTAGCATTTCCCACCACTGCCGCCCCCGTCTGACTAATTTGGGCCCCACCTCTGCTTGTCAGTCATCTCCAGTTTTTCTTTTCTTCCTAATGCACAGTGAATGTGTTGGAGCAAAACGAGAAGGGTGTGTTTGATAATTGCATCCATTTACGCCCTTTTGTCTTTCTCGAGGATCATGAGGTCCAAGTGCGGCTCGCACGCTGATCGGCGCAGAAAACGGAGGGGTCAGCAATCAGCTCAGATGTTCGTGTCCCTTTGAGAAAATGTCCAATTCGCCTCGGTTGGTCAGTCAGTCAGACAGTCATGGAGACAGAGGTTGATGAAAAATGAACCATAACAGAAGGGTTCAACTCCAGCTCTGTAATTAGTCTACAAATCTCTGATTTCCCCTCCTTCATCTACAGGCTATTTATAGCCGCTGCATTCCTTATGGAGAATGAAATGATCTCTTTGAGACAGTACAATGCCAGAAATAACAGGTTTGGACAAACATTTGCTGAGGCGTGGTGGGCCTGGCTGACCATTGCTGAGTTCCACTGTGGTTTGAGTCTACTGTTTTTTCCCCCTCATCCATTTATTCATCTGTTATTCCAAACGGCAGTGGGTTTGCTGGAGGAGGTGCAGGGGGCCGGTGGCGAGTAATGTTATGGTTCAACAAAGGAGCTCGACTGAAATGGCTTTGGAGCGCGGCGCGTGCCTCGCAAGGCAGGCGGAAAATAAAAAGGCTCACCTTCAAGCCAACTCTCAGGTAGCTAGATGCAAGGCCCCGAAGTCGCTCTGTGTGCTTTTTTTTTTTTTTTTTTTGTTTTGTTTTGTTGTGTTTTGTTTGTGTTACAATCACACGGCCCCGCTGGGAAATGTGATCGGCTAAGACATGTGGCTTCGAGTGTGAATGCGTGCAGTCGCACTCGAATCACTGTACGCGCGCATCTTTGCATGCCTGTGTTTAGACTATCAGGAAAGGAAGGATTTACTGTCAACAGTGTTGTCAAATTTAGTGCGTCGGGCAAAAACAAGGTCCATAAGTTACGTGTTTCGGATCCAAAATGTTCTCATTTGGGAAACAAATAAATGGGAAGCAGCGATTTAGTGTTTAATTACTCATATTTTCCCGTTCGTGGAAACACTTTGCAGGTTTTTACATTCGCGTTTGTTTCGATTTTCAGTAATCCACCTCACAACAGCCATAAATGGGTTTGTTTCACTTATCATCTGGAAGGCTTCTTTAGTCTTATCTTAAAGAATTCGTCAAAAAGGATCAGCTGTCTTCTCGCTATGAACTTGGTAATGCTTGTGTGACGTACAGGCATAAATTCAAACATCTCACAGTTCAGGTTAGCTTGCACTGAGTGATGTTCACTCTGTAAACCCCCAACATAATCATGAAATCAATATTTTGTATCAGAATCAGCTTCCCCCCCCCCCCCCTCTAGGTTTGTGGTCATAAACAAGGAGTTTGTCTTCAAAATGTGAATATATGCAAAAGGACAAAATATACACAATTTTTTTTTCTTTTTAGTGAATGTGTTGATATACTGTGTTTATGCAAAAGGAGGAAGACAAAGTGCATCGTATCGATCTACATTCTTCTGTGGTTGCCCCGCTGATGAGGATCAGAGGACATTTAATCATGAATAAAAGTGGAAATCTTCCAAACGTCGACCCCTTTCTGCTGGAAAATGGAAATAAAATGGTGTTTTTAGTTTCACACACCCCTAAATTCAATAATTTCCTTCAAAATTCCATAATTGATAAGGTGTGTTACAGCCAATAAAGACATATTATGTACAGCTTGAATGACGTGGAGTAAACTGTACTTTACTTAGGGTCTAAAAGTCTAACAACTTTTATCAGTGAGCCTACTAAACTGTAAAGATGCATAACTCATTCTTTAGGCCTCTGTTAATCATAAAGGTATACGAGTTCTCACATACCAAATTCTGAACAATTTGAAGATAAAACAAGTGTTAAAGCAAAAAAAAAAAATCATAATAGACTTTATAATCACTCCATAAAGTGCCCTAAATACACATGTTTTCCTGACACTGAATCACATTAGCACAAGGAAAACGTCCCTTTTATGGCTTTCTCCAGTGGTTGTTTGTTCTTTTGTGAAAATGCCTCACCACAATGGTGTTGCATTCCACAGCAACACCCGATGATTTCTCTAAATGTAGACATATTATTTAGGGTTTTATATGCCGGGGCCCCGGCTATAGTTAGTGGGTGTGCACACACTGACCTATAATAAAGTAAACATAGTCGACTGAAGTTCTGGCCGGTGAATTCTCAGCAAAGACACGGTTTTGTGTTCTTACTCTTAATGCCTTTATTGGAGGTAAAACTTGTTCTGATTTAGGGAAGAAAAATATTAATTTAAGTTTTAGGGGGGGAAAAACAAAGACTGCAATCTCTCTAACCCTGGTTGTTAGGGGTTATTTACTGAAGAAGGGACTGAGAAAGTGAAAGTTTTATGTTCAAAATGAGATATTCCTTAAAATATAAGGAAATTATGTTTGATAAGGATAGTTCTGTTCTGGAGACTATTCTAAAACTTCTGGAGATTATTATGCAAAGGAGTCTCTGTAAAAGAAAAGATATTACGGACATCTCTCAGTCTTTGTCAGACTCCTACACAACTTCACCTTCAATCAGAGGATTCCTCAGGTACGATGTAACACAGACCGCTACAGGAGGTCATTTCTGTTGACAGGAATGACAACAACTCTTTGAAGAAACTTACAACTTTTATTTTTTTACCTCAACGGAATTTTTTAAAAGGGAATTTATCAGTCAGGCACTTCACAAATCCGGCCTTTGACGAAAGCGAGCCGTAGGATGTGCTGCTTGCAATTTCTCGCGTATGGACGAAGGCTCCCTCTTCATCAGATGAATTAAGGGTTGAGGTTCGGTGGTGGTAGCGTGATGCTATGTGGACACGATTTGCTCAGCAGGGACGGTGAAGATGGCTGGAGCTGAACATAGAGCGATCCTGGAAGAAAAGCTGATGGAGGCTGCAAGTTTTGAGGCTCAAACCAATGAAAGTCCAATAAATAATAAAGTTACAGTCATACTTTTGCAGGGCATTGTCTGTTGCAATTGCAACCCTGCGGACTTTATGCTTTCTTTGTGTTTGTGAAAAGACAGAAACTTGAGTTTTTATATGAGCAAAGTAATACTCAAGCCAGTATTTCATTTTTTTTTTTCAATCTCATTGCTAAACTCTGGCCCAAAAAGCAATCTAGGATCAAATCAGACAATTGCCAATTGCAGCCGTGCTTATTTACCAGATTCTGCTCCATGTTTGGTTTTAAATAAAACATGGTTCATCGGGGAGTGTGACAAAGACAGAGGGGATGACAAGTTGAGTCATTCCGCAGTCTTTTGGATGCGGGGCTCATGAATTATTCGGCAGGAAGGTAACACTAATTTTGCATTAGATTCACGGCCCAGTGCACCTGCAGATTTTCAACCCCAACACACACACACACACACACACACACACACACGCATACACACACGCAGGTCTGCCTCTCCTGACACCCTGTTGTTTTGTGTATAGTGAATGTAGGTCAGGAATGCGTGTGTTAGCGCGCTTGTGTGTATTTACTGTAAGGAATGCAGCAGACACACATTGTTCCACGAGAATCCCCCCGACACGTCTCCCAATATAAACCCGCACAAACACACTACAGCGGTAGGTCAGTTTAATATTTCATTTGGCTGATGGACGGCTACCACTGGCTCCGTGAGCCAAACATCATTACGACACACTAAGTGACTTAACTCTAATTAGAGCTGAAAATCACATTAAATCTGCTCTGTGATACAGAAAGCAGCATTTTTATTCCCGCTACCGATGCAAAGCCTCCTTACATCCGTTTCGCCGGAGCAAAAAATAATTAGAGAACAAGAAGGAACTGAATGTGGAAAGCAAACAAGCAGCACAGATGAACCGGACAATCTTATGCTCAAATGAATCACTAAAACGGTCTTTAAAGTTCAGATGGGCAGTTGCCCAGGGCGGTTTTAGAAAGGGGGCGGTACAGGAGCAGCATGTACAACTGTAATTTATTATTCTAATATATGGGTTTAATTTATAAATATTGAGAGCTCTGATTTCTTTGAAAAAAAATTTATTTGCAGCATTTCTGGGAAAAAATAAACATTTTGTCATTATACATACCAATTTAAGATACAAATATCCAGAGCTTCTCATATTATTATTTTCTATTACATTTTTAAGATGCTGAAAATGGCAAAAGCAAAAAAAATTAAGCACTGATTCTTGGAAACATAAATAATAAAAGTGTATTTACAAAGATTTACATCGTCACTAACTTCCCTTCCCCCCCGTTCGCCTGCACAGTACCGTGCTTCACCTGTGGTGGGAGTCAGAGATGTCCTTGTTTTCTCCTCCCTCCGTCTCTTCACCCCTCGCTGTGTTCGAGCTGAACAGATGCCAGTGCTGGGTAAAGTCTTCTCCAGAGGGACTGCCAGCAGCATATTGGTTTATAATTAATGAAATTAGGGCTGCTGTCTGTTGAGGAGGCTCCGGTCCCAGCGTAGGACAGGCTGCTGCTGCTGCTGCTGCCTACCAGGAAGAGAGGCAACTTTAGAGAGAGAAACTTGGATTTCACACACATTAATCCACGGGAAGAACATTGGATTTTATGAAATACAGTCAGGATCTCATTGAAAACTGGGCTTTATTCTCTATGTGGTAGAATTCTGGTCTTTGTGTTTTCTTTGGAAATCTTTAATCTAGTCTTCATGTTTACCTTTTGGAGAAAAGTTTCATTGCACTATTTGCAGCCTGCTTTTGATGAACTTTGATGTCAAGACTATTAAATGCCAACTATAGACCCCATGATGACATGTTAGGTTTTTTAGAGTTGTAGGCCCGACTATAACCACCATCTATGAGATTGCCTTTCTATCCACATCAAACACGGATGCTTTGAATAAACAATTTGGTTCATTTTGGGTGAACTATTTCACCGTTTTACATACATTAAATGGCATTAATCAGCAGTTTGCGGATTGTGAAAGCGCCGTTATAAACAGACACGTATGTGAAACACGCTTGGGAAAATCTGAAGAATTTTGAAGTATTTTCACTGTTATTAATTTTACACTTTAGGTTTAATTATCAAACAGGTCAGACGGACTCTCTTGGTGCAGCAACGGAGCCTTAAAGCATCCACTAACCTCGTAATGCCACGATTTCTGTTGTTTTGTTTTTTAATACAGGGGGTTTCTGCTTACACAAAAGGGTGACGCATAACCCCGTGTGAGGTGACTGTGTGAAATAAATGTTCCCACAAAACAGACACACACACACACACACACACACTCCCCTAATCAGGACCCACTAACCTTGTTTTGTTCACGTTAAGGCTCTTTTGCTAATCGAATTAAAGCTGCTCAATAAAACCCCTCCTGCTGTGTCCTGATGGAGTCGAACCGTCGGTTCTTCTGAACCTGAATAATGCAGCTTCAGCTTTATGTGAACCGAGGGTTTGGATTCTTTGTATTTCCGCGGTTCCTTTGTTTGCGTTTATAGCTTTCTTTTTGCCAATCTTTATCATCGGATGTTTTTGCAGTTTTTCACCTTTTATCCCTTGTGTTTACAAATGGGGTCCAACCGACTCCACACCCATATCACTGGTATCAGTTGCCTCAGTCCTCACACGCACAAGGGTTAAGGTGCGACAAGATGCTTTATTAAACTGACAGGTGACGATTGCCAACAGGAACCCTGATTGCTAACAGGGTGCAGCTGGGAGGGAAGGGCAGACAGGCACACTGAGGGAAAGTTACAAATGAAAACCGGCAGCTGATCTGCAGTTCAAAGAAATGGCAAATAAGGGAAAGGAGCAATCAAACAGAACAAAATCCAATATGCAAAAAGAACAAAATGCAAAAGAACAAGAATGCATACCATTCTTTATTAGAAACATGGACAAATTTTTACATTTAAATCACAGTTGTCATCTCTGTGTTTTCGGTCCTGCTGAGACTCTGTGTTTTAGATTATTTAGTCGATTTATTTCAGACTACAGCATCAGAGTGAGACATTATTACCATTTCTGTTTAACCTGCAGAAAACGAAGATTTCCTCCTTCTCTTAAAGACTTGATTCCAGGCCTCCTTTTCTCCCCTCCTCTGGACTTTGGACATCCAGTTGGTAGTGCATCTTGTTTGTCTCAAAACTCCACTGTTATGACATTTGTGCTCCATCATATTATAAACAGGCAGAGTGGGTGCTGGCAATGCCAAACCACTAATGGTTGTAATTGTTAGCAGTTGTTTAGGCAGCTTGGGCTAAACACTATGCGTGTATTTCTATGAATATGCTCCTAAGTATATCTTTGTGTTCGCTCTCATTTACGGAGACATAAAGCTCCTTTCTGTGAGGTTTTAACTTTTAAAGCAAGTTTTTGTAGCTCCTTTTTTTTTTTGTTGCATATTTAAGTATTTAAGATCAGTCAGATTTTAATCTTCAGCAAAAAAGACAACAGAGAAAAAATAAAAACGGTTTATGAATGTTTATGTTAATTACCAAAAAAATGAAAAATCAAATCCAAACAAATCTGGTTCTGTGTGGAAACATAATCCCGAATCAGCCGTGATTTAACAACAGAATCTGAATATCCTGAAGGAAAACATCCAAGCATCAGTTTGTGACATTAAGCTGAGGCACATTTAGGGCATCCAAAGGCAGAGTTGGGTAGAAAAGTTACATTTTACTTGAGTAACTTTTTAAAAAAAAAAAAAAAACAACCTTTTATACTTTTAGGAGTAGCTTTACCATGCCATACTTTATGCTACTACTACTTGAGTAAACTTTCTGGATACTCTACCCACTGTGAGTAACTTCGTTAAGGAAGAACAAACATGTTTTAAGCAAAAATGCATGCAAACTTTAATATTGCTCAAGTTATATTAAAGTTTGTATAATGATCTGAAACATTTAAATGCAATACCAGGAGGAATTTATTATTTAAAGAAAAAGAAAATATGGTAAAATCTAGGTAGAGTGTGACAAAAGGCCATTCTGGAGAGTCATTTAACCAAAAAGGTAAAACTTAGGTCAATTAATGTGCATCGTATTACAATACAAAGTAGGAATGACATCAGCATGTATCTAGGAAATCCTTGCTGCCATGAAGAGAGGTCAGTTTAAGTTTTTATTTGAGAAAATTGGACGGGTTCAGGTGCAGGAAACCGGGCAGCTGAAGGGAATAAACAGAACTTTATAAACAATCCCTAATATGCTGCACATGCAGGAAGTCCAGGTAATGCAAAACAGAGTTGTGAGTGATAAACAGAAAAAAAAAAAATGCAACCTGGAGGCTTCAGACAAGGATACGAAACATGGCGTAAAATCTGCAAACCCTAAAAGGGGAGCAAAGTTATTAAAATCAAAGCAGACAAAAATAGAGAAACCATTCAGAAGGTGAAAGTTGTCTGAGGAAAATCGATGTACTTATATTTTTCCCTGACTGGATTTTCTTCCCATCCATTCGAGATCTTCAGTCTGCCAGAATCGACGCTTCTTGAGGAGGAAACAAAAAAAAAAATAAATAAAAAAGGATGCATTTTTCCACTTTTAAGCAAAAAGAGCAGCACACACACAGAGAGCACAGGGGGGGTAGGAGGGAAGTACAAGTTTTCCTGGAAGCTACTTTCTACCCTCCTCAAGTGCGTCGAAATAAACTTCAAACACTCTCGGCTGCTTGTTGTGTTCGGTGTGAGGGAAGACATGCAGTAAAGCATGCTAATCTGTCGGCCCGTGTGGCGCTGTGGGGTAACAGCCGGTGCCAATCCAACCCAGTAACGGTCCAGCAGGCCGCAGTGGGAGCCAGCGGAGAAGGAGGGGAGGAGCGTGAAATCCCAAACACCTGGTAGCTTTTTCTGTACAAGAATCCGCAGCTGGTGCCGGGAGCCCGCAACCATTTGCCCAGCTGTGGTTCTTCGACAACTAGACTGGTTTACAATGAGGCAACACCAGTACTTACTCCGTCTGAGTTTGTTTAGAGGACCAAAAAAAAAAAAAAAAAAATCAGCTGAGGTCCAATCAGTGTCAATAACAGGCTAAATTATGTGAAACTGAACGAATAAATGTAACACAACTGGCTTTTGTTCGACTTCATGCGGTGAGAAAAACATGTCAAGTTATCAGCTGCAATGATTTTGAAGTCAGCCAAGTTGGCAGCTAGCATGTCTGTAAACTTGGCCATTTGCAATTTGCCACAAATATCAAAGATGTGGAAGAAGATGCTGAGCTTTTTGCCCTGTGTGCGAAAAGGTGCCATTTTACATTAAGTGTTTATCTACTGGAGGGAAGATAATGACTACTCATAACTCAACCGACTGACTGACATGGGTCTTCCTTAAAAAAAAAATGTTTTCTAAAGTCTTTTAAACTCCACAATATTCAGCTTTCAAGATAAGTTCACTTAGCAATAAATTTCATCAATATTTGGCTGATGACAAAGAGCTTTGTTCCTGCACCCGTTTCCTGTTTTCCAACCAACTGTGACAATAGTATTAATCAGCAGTCGTATAAAGCAGTTTGTTTTACTCCTTTTCTGTATTTTTTTATTTTATTCTATTTTTTTCGGAATGTGTTGGAGTTAAAAGGGAATTTTGCTGCTTAGAAACCACAACAGACGAACCACTTCTGAAGATTATCATCAACACCCTTTAAGATTTAAAGGAGAGGGTTACTGAAGAAAAGAGAAAAAAAAAGCCACTTCGTAGAGCTTGTGAACATATATTTGGATGTCTGAGCTTAAAAATGAAAAGAAAAAAACAACACCCCGTAACCATGTCGTTTTGTTTTTCTGTCCTCCCAGGATGGAAAGCATTTCTGTGACTGAGCATAAATTTGTTCCTCAGTGAAGAGCAAAGAATGGCATTTTATTTCATTCCAGCTTTTTAACCTCAAATCTTGACATTTTTCTGACCTCGTGGGGAGGAATTTCAAACTTTTGTCCCTTCCTTTTCTTATTTTAACCCACTTTAGACAAAATGAGTTAATACTGACAGGTAATTTGCAGCACCCTAAACACCTATTTACTGCGAAATCCTGAAAATCTTTCATTTGAATATATCAAATCAATACAGGGGGAGTCACTGATTTTCCAGAATCACTGTGCTAAAATTAATAACAGTACTGTTGGTATAAACGTTTTGTATAACGGATCCTTGTACGGAGCTAAATTGAGAGCATAAAGTTTGTTCAAAAGGGGAAAAAATTTTAACTGAAAAATTATTTTGAAACTGAAAAAGAAACCTTGAATCTGAAAAGTAGTTTTGAAATTTTTTTAAGTTTCAAAATTTTATTTTCCCTATTTCAAATTTTTATTTTCAGCTTCAGTTTATTTTTTCAGTTTCAAATATTTTTTTTTTTAGTTTCAAAATAATTTTTCAGTTACAAGTTTTTTGTTCAGTTTCACTTTTTTTCCCCCCTTTTGAACAAACTTTAAAAACTTTAAAAACACAGAATATACTGTAATATGCATTAATACAACAGCGAGCTGCAAACTACAGCAGAAGCTAATGTATAAAATGTACAATGTTCCTTTTCGCGGCTTCCAGGGGATCAACCAATCAACGCCGAGGAAAATAAATGGTGCTCCAGAATTGGCTGTTTTGTGAACACCTGCTAAAACGTATTTCAAATGTATTTCAGCTTCCCAAGCTGCATTTTCTTTCAAATATTTTAGAATATTGTACAATATGTACAAAAAAACATCAGCAAATTTTCCACAAATAATTCAGAGTCACATTTCACAGGAAAATTCTCAGTCTGCCTTGTTTAACATAAAATGTATCAATAGCTCTGATTGTCCTGAACACACACGTCTCACTTGGGTGCCATGTTCTCTTGTACCTTTAAAATTTCGAGGCGCGACAAAAAGAAACGACAGGCTGAGTCATGTTATATATATTTTTTTTTCATTTCTGTCCAATCTGATCAAATTGAAAAAGTCCATGAGAAAATAATAATAAAAAAGTCCTCACAACGGTTTATTTTAAAGTCATTGTCAAGATTACAGGCGCAGGATTAACCAACAGCTATAAAAGATTTATTCATCTTTGTGCTTTTCCTTTTAATGCTCACATTTTTCCCAGGCGTGTAAATAAATGAGGGTGATGCATTTCCTCACCAAACCATCCAGCAGGAACCTTCTCAGCGAACTCAAATCAATACTAGGTGGATTTAACATGTTAAATGTTCTCTTGGCTGCTGCAAACAAGATCATTTCTATGAAAACTTGCCGATTAGTTTTAGAGAAAACCCAGACGTAACCAAAAATGAGTCCATTTGTTGTACTGAAATGAGGAGCTAGCTCCATAATTTGACGTGAAATCCATTTGGTGGCAAGTTTTTGTGTTTTCCACAAATGTAGCCTTTTATTACTCGAAATGGGACATTAAATTATCCGATTCCAGACTGTTAGAAGCTAAAGCCGTATTAATTTGGAATTTTCTTTTTCATTTTCCCCTTAAAGGGATTTGCTTTGAGTGTCTTTTTGTGGGTGTAAAAATGTTACTGGCTCAAAGTAACGCTATTTAGTGGCGCACATCAAAACCCGCCGCTCTGCCAATAATGCGGCAGAGCTGCTATAATTAAATGTTTGTTTTTCAAGGAGATGTGATGTGGTTGTTTGCTGACTCGTTTCATCTTTGGTTGTTTTCAGGGTGTGTTTTACCATCTGTGTGTGTGTGTGTGTGTGTGTGTGTGTGTGTGTGTGTGTGTGTCAAAGTTGTCAGGGCTTTGTGTTGCCATGTTCGGCCGATGGCAGAGAGAACAAGTCAGTGCTGTTCAGCCTCACTTTGCCTCCAAACGCTCTCTAAAATTTCCTGAAAAAGTCATTGCCGTTTCCAAATTTGTTCTTTCCCTGCTGAAACCTTTCAGGTCAAACAAATAAACAAAAAAAAAAAAAAAAACAATAATACTACACAGTCTCAACTGTCTTTGAATTTCTTTAGCTCAGGAAAAGATGTACCACTTGAAAACTTTAACCTCAAGTGATTTTTTCCCCCCATTCCAAGGGTCTGGGATTAATCAGGACTCATAAAACTGAACAAAACAAATTTTGGTTATCAGTTAATTCATGACTCAAGAAAGAAGTATGGAGAGTAGTGAGACCTCTGAGAAGGTCCATAATGCACCTCTGCATCGATTTTATCAGACAATAGATGCACACATGCATCTCTTTGGACTGTGAGACAAAGATTTACATGTCTGGTAAATCTATTTCTGTGGTGGCATGGCTGTAAATCATTGTTTTTAAACCCAACACAACAATTGGACTTGTTCTATTTGGTTCTTTTTCAGAACATTCAATCCAGGAAGTGCTTTTATTTTGAAGAACCTACAGCATTTTCTAACCTAACAGTGAGAGGTTTGGGTCATTGAGTCAGATTCACTCATTATTAGACCCTAAACAGAATTTATTCTGAAGTTCATTAAAACAAATGACTGCATCTACATCTTAACATTTCCGTCTCATTTTTTGCAACGTTTCCTTTGTTTCGTTTCGAGTCTTATTTAAGGGGTTTCTTGAGCTTTGCTGAGCTTCAGCGGCCACAACCACATGTTAACATGTCTGTTATGGTCGTGCATCACAGTAAATGTCGCAAATTTGCCACAATCCAGTGGAAATAATCCCTAAAAGCGCGTCACCCAGAGCCGCGTGAACACGTTTTTAATAGGGTTGTCGCAGAAAAACGGCTGAAAAATCTCGAGCGAAAGCCAAGAAACAACAATTTGCCGAGCTGTTGCCCCGTAAAGACTCACTATACCTGCTCACTGTGTTCAGTCGACGCGAGATTAACTCAGAAAACCTCCTCAAACATCACGCGCGAGCACTCCGAGCCATGTGTTGCGTTCAATGGTGTGTAAAGTGCTGCCACTGCGAGTATTAGCCTGTTTATCAGAGTGTATATTAACGTGCTGCAGTGCAGGAGCTGAGGGAACTGTGTGTGTGTGTGTGTGTGTGAACACTTTAGCAGGGGATCACAGGTGTGGCTGCGAGCTCCACGGAGAGCCTCCTTTCCCATATAACCTGAACACCCCCCAACTAGGGCATTCTGGGTGATATCAGCCCATAGAGCACCTGCGTCCCTGTCCCACAGCTCTCTCTCTCTCTCTCACACACACACACACACACCTCTAATGGCCATGTATCAGCTCGCCATACGGCTCTAATAGCCAGCTGTGTGAGCAGGAAAGCGGTGGAGCGTACCGGCACTCACTGATGAGTTAACTGATCTCAGATTAGTTTTCATCACACTAAAAAACAGCCGATGAACACAAGGAAAAAAACGACATGAAAGCACAAATATTTCACGCGACGTTTACATGACACGGAGCTCATGGACTTTTACCCTTTAAAACTCCCCATTTACTGTTCTCATTTCCTTCCCACATGATTTAAAAAGAAAAATCTTAAAAGTATACAACACATTTGTATTTTAAATCCAATATCACTGGAAGTCTGTGCATAAAAGTCGAAGTGGTGTGAAGGCTATAGCTAATCTATTGTTCCTTAATCTGCTCTGAAGACAGAGCTACAGATTACAGAGGACCTCACACACCAACCTCCTGGCTCTCCAGCACCAGTGTGAAGAAGTAAAGCAGCATGTTCAAATTGTTAGCAGGTGTTCTGGCAAGTCAAGAAGACAAGAAGCTGCACACAGTTAGCAGGACTCATAAATTAATCCCTTCCTAATGATTCCCAGATCCGATAATTCAGCACAGACATCCACATAGCTGAAGATTTACTCCTGTTGTGATTCACAGGTATGATAGAGAGATAAAGTAGAAGTTAAATTAATCTCACTTATTGGTCATAGTACAACCTTTAAATAAAAAAAAAAAAGAAATGGAACCTTTTGATACTCCGTTTTATGCAAAAAAAAAAATATATATATATAGGTTATGGGAGATTAAACATGGCTGAAAAATCCACCCAATGGCAGTGAACACTTTAGTGTAGATTTGGTTTGTGTGCGGTCAGAGACCACACATTCTTCAGATTTACTAGTCATTTTACAGTTTGTGAGCCTTAAGTTATGGTTTGCAACACGATCAAGAGCAGAATGAACATTTATATGCAGAACTATTATTTAAAAAAAAAACATTTAAATGATCAGATACTAAAATTCTATTGAGGAAAAAAAGCTCAAATTATGGGTTCTACATGAACATTTAATATTAAGTTTAAACCATTTGGCTTTTTAATGGTGAAATTTAATTGAAAAAAAGGAAACCAAAACTTGTCTTAGAGTGATGTTGTGAAACTGTTTTATTATCAACAGAGGCTTATGTGACAGTTTCACAAACAGATCAGTCAAAGTGTCTTTGTACAATAAAGGAACATCTCAGTGGATATCATCGTTGAAAATATCAGAGTTTTGCACTCTAAAAATGAACATATTTCAAGTGATTTTTTTTTTCTTTTGTTAATTTTGATGATTATGGTTTGCAACTGATGAAAACCCAATATTCAGTTCTTTGAAAAACGTGACCAATCAGAAAACATTTTAATGCATAAAGAATACTTGCCAACCTGCCACAAATAGCCAAAAAAAAAAAAACAAAAAACAAAAAAAAACAAAACAGGTTCCGTCATCTTTTGCAGCCAACCCTGAGAGCTGTACCCAAAGCTATTAAGTTAAGTGGAAGAAAAAAAAATTAGGGATAATTTTGAATCACTTCATTCTTTCCTTTTTAAACAACTGGCAGCTTGGATAGGCACATGATGGTTGACTTTCTATGGCTCTTTTTAAAAGAAAGAAAAGAAAGAAATTTAAAAAAAGGACCAATATGCAGCGTACCATCAATGCTACGCCGCATTGATGCAGTTGTTCATGCAAAAGTAGTCCTGACCAAGAACTGCATGGACGTTCTGGTCAGTATGTTCATATTTCTGTATTTAAATCATTTGGCAGTTTTATGCAGAACTCACATTTTGGGTTTTCACTCACTTTCAACCACTCAAAATTAAATGAAATAAATGCTTAAAATATAAATCACCCTGTGTGTGAAGATTCTGGAATGCAATTTGCAATTAAATTACTGAAATAAATTAACTGAGGATATTTAATCTTATTGAGATGCACCCGTACAAAGGACATGGGTTATGGAATGATTCAAATTATATATATATCTGACTTTTTATATATATTTAAAAAGTCAGCTGAAGTTTGGGGCTGACGTTTTTCCCTGCTTACTGATACAAAACATTAAACTGAAAAGTTGTCAGATTTACTAGTCCAACATAACCTGAGTAAGTGGTAGAAATGATGTGAAATCATGCATACAACAACATATATGCATCATTTTATATTAATCTATAAATTACTGGATTAAAAATGGGTGGTGACAGAAACTAAATAGTTAGAAATGCAAAATAAATGGTAGAAAGGATTTACTTTGGCTGGTTTAGCAGCAGTTTAGACAACTGTTGGAGCAAATTGGCTGAAAACAATGGCGTTTCATATTTAGATATCTAACTAAAACATCAAACTTAATGAGTCAATGCCTTCCATAAGAACTTTCTGGTATTTCAATTACATTTTTGATGATTTTCAATTAACTTGGGGTAAAGAAAAAAGTGAAAATCCTCTGCAGGCCACGTCCAACCTCAAAAGTTCTCATAATACCTTCAGGTCACGTTTCAATTAGTCCTTGGATAAATATTTGTCCACAGTTGTTCAGATATTAACGAGCTCTGATCAGCAGCTCTGGTAAAGGTGATAGTGATGATGATGATGATAGTGATGATGGGTGGTTCTTCACAGGCTCTTGGGGCTCGATGGCGTCCTTTGCTGCCGTTATCTCTGCTGCTCGGCAGAGTGGGGGCTGTCCACGCTGCTGTAGGGAGACAGAGAGGAAGTTGGTGGTCCTGAGGTTTTCTCATCGTCCCCCTCTTCCTTCTCCGCCTCCATCTCCGCCTCGCCGTCGTTCACGTCCCGCTCTGTTCTGAACATCTCCACTGAAGCCCTGCCGTCCTCACTGAGCTCCTCAGAAGGAGACAGGGCCTCCTCCTCTCTGCTCTCGGCAGCGCAGATGCCTCCTTCACTCGGGCTGGAGCTCTCCCGGTCGTCCTCGCCGGAGACGGGCTCTCGGGTCTGGCTGTGATGTTTCACGTTGTAGCGCTGGTTCTGGAAGAACTTGACGATGGTGTGCTTGGGCAGGTCTAGCTGGGCTGACAGGGTGTGAATGGCCTCCTGGTCCGGGTAGAGACCCACGTCGCCGATGAAACTCTGCAGGATCCCCAAGGCCTCCAAGGAGATCTTCGTCCGAGATCTGGACTTCTTCGCTCCGCCTCCCAGGCCAGGACTCAAACCTCGCTGCGGCATGTCCTCTGGGCCCTGCAACGATGGCATCAGGGCGACGGGCTGAGGCTCTTCATGGACAGGCGATGGAGTGGTTAGAGGAGGAAGAGGATGTCTGTGGAAAGGCTGCAGAAGAGAGAAATAAGAACTAGCTGTCAAAGAAACACGTTTTTTTGGATAAAACGTTTTCCTGTTAGGTTGAGGAACCACGATAAATCGAAATGGATTTACTTTGCAAAACTGAAACACTTCACGGGTTACATGATTGACAACCTAATGTCACAACCAGCAAAGACGATGAAGACAGGAAGTAGTACAAGGATTTTTTTTTTTTTTTTTCCAGACAACATGCAGCTGGTTCCACCAGAACTCGCAGCATGGCTCAGTTCATAAAAAGTTGTGTCATTTGAATATGTCTATTTGGCTTTTCTGTAAACCCTGAAACCACCATATTGAAATTCGAGCATTTCAGAATTTCAAACAACTTTATGAACCCACGGCTCCTCAGTCTGCAGTCAGGTTCTCCAGAGTCCTGCTCATAACCCGACCATTTGAATCAGGTGTGTTGAAGCAGAGACTCATGTCGAAGTTGAAGGACATCGGCCCCTGAGGATTTAGGGAAAGTGATCTCCCTTTGTCTTCAAGATGCTGCTTGATTATGTTCAGATTAAATTACACAGAGGTGGACTCGATTTACTGAAGATGTTATCTGGTCCATTGGATAAAAACCTCAATAATATCAAAATTTGCTGTTTCTACTCTGACTCCTGATACATCTCTTTTCAGTTGTTCTCATGGAATCTTTTTAAAGATTTATCATCCAGTGAAGCTTAATAAGCTCAAACTTTTCCTCCGCTAATAAATGAGCAGCTTGAGTTGTCTGCCTCTGCTGAGTCAAAGGAAACAAAAACAAGAGGAAGTGTGATTGACCAGCCTCCATCAACCTCTGACATGCACACTAAGCTCCCAAATTCACAAACAGGCAGACTACTACAGCCTATTAACAGGGTGGGGTGGCCTGCACACCCAAACACAGGAATCCAACACCATAAATCTGTGGTCCATCAAAATTAAAGGACCTAAATAAAGATAATGGCAATTCCTTTTTTCTCAGCTTCAATAATTACAGGCTGTGTTCTGAATAATATTGAGGTTAGAGCCAGACTGGAGAGCGTTTTGGTTTCGGGGAGAGGGTGGGATGGAGGAGTGTTTAGCAGGAAATGTGTGGGCCGGTCATTTACCACTTCTATTTTCAATGAGTTATGGGACAAACATGACAGAGAGGAGGGTGGCAGAGAGAAGCAGGTGGTGGGATCAGGCAGACATGTTTTCTGTACAGAACCGACTGATTTTAACAGTGAAGCTATTTTTTTATTTATTTATTTTTAAAGTTTGCACAACCGAAAGCATTTTTCTGGCTTGTATTAGTCAAACTGAATCCGGTTTACCTGCTGATCAGGGATGTGCAGGACGGTGTGGAGTCTGTCGCTGTGCTGCTGCCTGGACTCTTCCTCGTAGACCTGGTCTCTGTCGACCTGCGGTAAGGCCAAGAACCGTCGGATAGTGCACAGGTTCTCCCACAGAGTGCGGTTCTCGGGGCTCGGACTCTCCTTCCACCTGAGCAGCTCACACAGCCAACCCTAGAACAAGCAGAAAGAGGAGAATCTATTCATTTAACCTTGGAATATAAAAAAAATTAATAAATCGCCGCTCGCTTTCTGAGGCTGCTAGGTAACGGTGCTGTGCTTGTCAGATGCGACTTGTTGGGAAGTTTTTGAAGCAATTCATTTTCTAGACACCAAAAACAGAAACAGAAGCATTTTCGTGACAGCTTAATATTACAAAACCAAATAAAATTGTTGCTTGCCAAGTTTTTCTGTAAAGCATCTAAAATCAGCAGCTCCTCTGAGTTTATGGGCTTTTTCACACTTTAATAAATCATAGGTTAGTGTCAAGCTGCCAACCATGTTTGTGCTTCCTCACATTACACTCCTGAAATATCAGATATTAAAACAAAACCCACTTGCTTTTTAATTAATATAATTTTCCTTTTGTTCTGAAATGGCATATTTATGAAGTGAGCTGGACCTGCAGAGATGAAACGTTTGTGAAACCTCTAACTGCTTTGGTACTAAAAGTTGTGGCGAGTTCTGGTGGCAGTTAAATTTGGTCCTGACCACAAATTGAGACAAAAATTAATATTTTTTTATAGTTTCTAATTGGGTAATTTACCACTATAGTCCTAAAAAACAAAAATAGATTTCTAAGCTCCTCCGAGCGACTGATACTGTTCTCTCCAACTAATCAGAATGAATACAAAGAGTGGCTAAAAAGAGCAAAATTAAAGTGAATAATGGATGTATTTTTTGTAGTCATTAATTTTTTATGAAGAACACATAGAATCTTTTTAGTTAGATCGAAGTGTTGTGGAGCCAAATATCCCTAAAACACAAAACATGAAATGGATAAAAGACATTTAAAGAGATAAAAACACAGTTAAAGTTTACACGAGGAATACATTTTGCATTTTTCCAGGTTAAATAAGGACAAGGACTCTCTGGCCTGCAGCAGCCATAAGACGATCTCCTTGGACTTCAGGTGTTTGGATCGTCCAGTCAGCTATAGCTTAGTAAGCAGTGAGTTCCTATTGGCAACAGGTCTGATAACAAGTACCTCTGATATCATCAGATTTACTTAGGAACTTCTTATTCTGAGGTTGAGAGTCAGAGCAGATGTGTAAACATGATGGACGTGAGTCACCTGAAATGTCTCCATCATCAGATCTGAGGCACAGAAACAGAAGGAAGTGGATAAAATTGTTTTCAGCTCATTTTGGCGCGCTGGTGCTAAAATATTTAACTCCAAAAGAACGTCATGTTTTATGTCCAGTGGTTTCTATGGTAGTGAGACTCACAATGCCTCACAGTTAGGAAGAAATTCTCTTTTTCAATGCTTTAGCTTTGCCAGATAGGTTGTGTTTTTGGACACGCTTTGAGCGTCAGGCGTGTGGTTTACATTCAAAGTCTATGAGGAGGCGCGTCGAGGGCCCGTTGCGGTTCGTTTCAAGCGTCTAGTGTGGCGTGATTTGAACTGTATGGAGTGTGTTGAGCATTTAACATGTCGAGTGCATCAGACGGTCCTAACCAGACATGCCTGATGTTCAAAACGCGATTGGTGTAAACGTACACGCATCAAACTTGACGCGACAGACGCGTTTTTGACTCGCGTAATGCGTTTGGTGTGAACGCACCATCAGACTCAGCAGTAAGTGCTTCTGTAAGTTCCATAGTGCATAGTGACATTTTAGCATTTTTGGAAACCTCTTTTAGCATCTTACTGCCTGGTTTCAGGATAAACCTGCTTCAGACTTCCTCCATTTGTAGGCAACTTTCTGTACCAAGACAGAAAAGCCGTTAACACACCCATAAGCTGCTTCCTGAAGACCTCAGACATATTTTGGATATTATAATGTTCATTTTCACTTCAGTCAGGAGAATCTGGAGAGAATCTAAACACTATTAGAGACCAAGCTAGAATGAATGTACGGGTGTTCCGATTAATTCCTTACGAGAAAAAATATTAAATTGTATACACCATTTTTTATTCTGTATTGCTTCGTGACATGAGGTAATTTCAGTTCAACAAAACTTGTGGTCCATGTCAGCTTGTTAGCACTCTCCCAACACCTTACAAGACAACGGCAAATGCTATTCCCAAGGTAAAGGTTAGAAGAGAAGCAGAATCCGAGTCGAGTGTTGAGAATGTGCGAAGATTGCTTCCTCTGACCCAGAATCTGTCACCAACTGTATAACAAGCAGCTTTCATCCTATGAATTAATGCTACTAAACCAATCATCCATCCGTGTCTTGCTTCCTTTACGGCCTCATCCTTCAACTCTCAGGCATTTTTTTTTTTAGATGTTTTGTTCAGATTCTTTCTGCAGCTATGAAAATATGTCTGTTCCGCACAGAGAATCGGCAGAGATTTGTTATTTTCACTCTGAACCCTCCTGATGTTGTCTCCGTCTCCAGTGCAAGACTGCGCTTTGATCTTGATCGCCCGCATTGTTTATCGGAGGATGCAGTCATGATGGTATGCCACAGCGGGTAATCAGATACCCCACACGCCCACACACACACCTCATCAGCTCCTTCAAACATGATCAACTCAGCTAGTGTTTCTGTGTGTCTGTGTACAGGATTGTATAACAGAAGTTTAATGTGTGTAAACATGTTTAAGTTGAATCAGAGAAGCCTCGGATTTTTTAAGCTTTGAATATTTTTGGGTTCATGTTTTGTTGTTTTTTTTGTTTTTATCTGGAGATTCTGTGGCAGCAGGAAACCATTCATACAGGTTTAGACTTGAGTTTTTGTAGATAGTCTGGTGTTTGTGCGTGTTTGGATTATCACAGTAACATCAAGGGGTGTGGAGGCGTCTTTTGTTGGAACTGACCTGACTCTTATTAGCAGCGACCTTAGCGAACAGAGCCTGGGAGACCTTCGCCCGCTTCATCTCCTGCTGGATCTCCTCGTAGATCCCTGATGTGATGTTGGCGAGCGAGTCGAGCTTCAGCTGCAGCTCCGGACCAGAGATGGTGCATTTAGTCTGGGAAGGAATAGAAAATTTAAAAAAAGATAAAAATAAATAAATAAATAAAGCCACGTAAAAAGAGTCGTACACGTACAGTTTTAAATGATTAAAATATGATCATATTTTGTCAAATTTGTATGTTTTAAACTTAATATTGATGAAAAAATTAATAGTTATATTTGAAATAATTTGCCAGTGGAAAAAAACCATCTTAACTTATAATATTTGAAAAAATATCTTCTACTGGTTGATTATTTTACTTATAACTAGTACATTTTCAACAGTGTTAAGGAATTTACTTAAAACAAGCTCCTATTTTTTGCTCCCAAATAACTTCTAAGTTAGTTTTTGGTCTAACTTACACATAGACCAAAACCTACCAAGTTAGTTTTGAAATAAGACAAAGCTAACTTACAAGTTATTCAATATTTTAAAATATTAAAATTTGCTGTTGCAATGTAATATAATGTGATACATGTTGAGTTAACGTAACTTTAGCTAGAAGAAAAAAAATTCTTCACAGACTTTAGTGTGTGTGCGTGTGTGTGTGTACCTGTGTGTGTCTGATTGTGCTGCTGCTGCTGCTGCTGCTGCTGGAGATGTGGGTGGTGGCGTGGTTGGTGCTGGTGCTCCGCTCTCTCTCCTCCTGGTAGATGCGGTCTCGCTCGGCCTCTGGCAGGTTGAGGAAGTTTTGCATGGCCTTGAGGTTGACAAGCAGAGACTGCGAGGCCGAGCGAGGGTCCTCCTCCTTCCGAAGGATCTCCGACAGCAACCCCTGCAGGAGGATCCAGCTTCATTTTATAAAATTGTTTTCCTTGCGACAGATTTAAATCTAGAACAGCAACTCTTACCTGCGTGCGGTTGAAAGCAACGCGGGCAAACACGGCTTGAGAAACGCTCGCTCTTTTCAGTTCGTTCCTGACTTGCTGATAGATGTCAGAGGAGACTTCAGCACCCGAGCAGCTCAGGCCGGGGTCAGCAGCGGGCCCAGACACCTTACAGGTCCGCGAGATGGGCGGGTGGTTGAGGAACTGCTGGTTGACTCCCTGAGGGTGCTGGTGGGCGAGCAGGCGGCTGACCGCCAGCTGCTGATTGATGAGGTGAGCCATGGCGAGCTGCTGGCGAACGAGCTGTGGGGAGAGCTGGGGGGACAGGAGTCCGCCGTGACCCAGCAGAGTTGAGGCCTGCGGACGGAGGGGGGGTCTCGGGTGGTTCGGGCCGGCAGGATGAGGCAGACTGTGAGGCTG
The DNA here is from genome assembly GCF_051168715.1 of Poecilia mexicana. Classification (NCBI taxonomy): domain Eukaryota; kingdom Metazoa; phylum Chordata; class Actinopteri; order Cyprinodontiformes; family Poeciliidae; genus Poecilia; species Poecilia mexicana. The sequence goes on from NW_028263371.1 coordinate 29,602,523, forward strand.
AGGGGGGGAATGAGCGTCACCCAGCGAGCTCTTGATGGGAAGGGCTCCCGGAGCGCCCAGCGTGGCCAAATGACCGGGAGACGGCAGCAGAGGTGGAGGACGGTGGTTGAGGATGCTCAGGTCCAAATCCCTCTCCACTGTAGAAACACACAGTAAAAATCACACTCCATTCCAAAGAAGGAAAAAAAAAATGGTTGAACTTGTGAATACTGAATATGGACAAAGTACGTACAAATACCTTTTATGTCCGACTTTTCCAGTGATGGCCACATCTTCTCGTTGTATTCACCTGGGGGGCCATGACAGAACAGCAAATCTTTAAATCAAATCCACAACAACTGCTCTCAACCAGATTGATTGATTTTCTAAGTTGCAGCAGCTGAGAAACATGCAATGAACCCAATTTAAAAAAAAAGTGTCACATTCTACAGATTTTTATTCAAATACTTGCACATTTTAATACAGCTTTACAAATGCACGAAAAGATACAAGTAATTCAATTCCTTTTTTTAAATAAGAGAAATATATTATTGCCTAAAATGCTAAAATTTAGTAAATCTGAAATAAAGCTAAAGCTACACATTAGCCAAAATTTAGGTTACAGACAAGGAGATTTTTATGTTAAATGTGAAATGTACATATTGTTTGTACAGTTTTGACTTTTTATATACATTTATATTTTAAATGGTCATTTTCTGCATTTATTGTCACATTTTCTATAATTTGGCAACTTAAAAACTTGATACATCTTGGCAGGGCATCAGATTTTCCCTTTATGTGTGTGACTCTTGGTGTTTGCTGGTTTAGAGAGACTGCGTGTGTGTGTTTGGGGGGGGAGGCACTGCTGTTTTCCATTAGGAGTTAAGAGCATTTAGTTTTGTCATGTGTATTAAGGGTGACGTTAATGTGAACCATGTGTGACAGTTCCTTCCTAATGAGAGCCGTCGCTGACGGACGTCTCATGCAGCACAGCCGGCACGTAAAGGCCGAGGTAAATATTCATATGCATACAGGGGGTGGACAGGGGAGTGTGAAAACATCAGGAGAATGAAGGCACTTGGGCAGGTGAGTTATTAGCTTAAGACATGACAAGCGGTAAGTGTCGGTTTTAGAGTGTCTGAGTGTCTTTAGGAGGTTTCATTAAGTAAAAAAAAGCTGTATAAACACTGCTGGTGGCTGAGGTGCAGGGGAGGCAGACTGTCAAAGTTTCTAACGTGACGGTAGGGAGACAGCTTTTGAGGGAACAAACACGACAAATGAGAGAACAAACATATTAAAAAAAAAAAAACACACACACAAAAGAAACTAGTGCCAAAATAAAGGATTAATCTGGTGTGGAGTTGTTTGGCGTTAACGTTTGAAGCCGTTTTGTGGATTTGGATTTAGAGCATTTTGTAATCATTTAAGTAGAAGTTTGACTATCTTTGCAAATCGCTTAAGGAATGTCATTATTATCAAAGATAGTGAATCTGCCAATCAAGATAGTATACAGGCATGCTGAAGATGACTTGCTGGAACTCAAACTGAGCCGCAGAATGAGGTGGAAAATGGATTTTGAATGCTTGTCGATGGAAGACGGGGTGGTCTGAGCATGTCAACGCTGATGATTTACTGGGATTTTCACATTCAGCCGTTTTCCTGCTTTCCTGAGAATGGACTCAGTTTGGGGCAGCAGCGTGGAGAACAACATCTTGTTGATGTCAGAGCACACCACATGTGGCTGTCAAGAAGATCAGGAGCTAAAAGGTCAAGAAAAGTCCTCAAAATCTGATATTATGGTTCAGACTTTTGACTAAAACTTTTGTATAAACCAAATAGATCTATACCAAACGTATATAGGGTCATCTTGCTTAAATTCATAGGTTTATTTAAATAAAAAATAAAATAAAAAAATTTAAGCTCACCCAATTGGAAAAAAAACGTTTTATAGAAGAACTCTTACAATTAGTTGTGCACTACATGAGGTCATCTGCAACATCGGGTAACCATAAACAATTTAGTTTTACTGAAACTGATGAAACATAAAAGAACCATTTTCTCTTGAGACAGCTTTTAGTAAAAAACATCTTACAACTGTAATTGAGACAGGAATTCAAATGGCATTAAGCACTGCAGCTAATTACTAACTGATCTGGTAAATCTTTGCATGCTGTTGACTGTGACAGATGCCAAACATTTCCAACATCGTTGTGTGGTGATGAAAAATGGGGATTTGCCTCATAGGGAGCAGAAACCTCAGAGGCTAACGTAGTGCTTTAAAGCCCAAAGGAAACCTGCTTCTGACATTCGTCTGCCTCCTGAAAGTGATGAAATTTATTTTATTAACCATGTAAAGTCAGAGTATGGGTTTAAAGTTACCTTTGAAGCGTTTGTATCTCTTGTACCAGCGCCCAAACTCGTGGCATTTGGAGGTGGAGACGGTTGCGTAGTAGGAACTGTTCACAATCGCTGAGATCATACTCTTAGGGGAAAAAAATAAACAAACCAACAGGAAAACACATTAGCTTGAGGTCATTGGTTAATGAAGCTGACTGCAGTGCTTTGTGTTCAGATAATTTCAGCCATTCTGTCAAGTTGCATCCAGAAACGTCAAGGTATGAAGTTGAGACAAGCGAACAAAAAGTAAAGCATAAAATTTTGCAAATAAAAACATGAAGTGTGCGCTATGCATTTGCATTCAACCTTAATAAAATGTTGTTGACAAAATTAACTTACAAATGCATTTTAAGCAAGCTACAGGAGTTTGTTTTAAGTAAATAATTCATTAATATTGACTTCTTGTTTATTTCAAGTGTACAAGCTTTGAATGTTTTACAGTCTTGCTCCATCCATCATCTGAAATGGAAAGATTACGGCACAAATGTGGAGCTTCGACTAAACTGAGAGACCAGACAAGAAGAGCACAAGTCATGACAAACAGTTGTCTTTCATGAAAGAGGGGCAAAAAGAAAGCAATAAAAAGTGCCTTTTGCCACAAACCACGTACGGGGCACGGCAAATGCATGGAAGAAAATCCTCGGTCTGAAATTTTACTTTCTGGCCTATGAGCACATCATACTCGACACACCTTTCCAAAACTAAAACATGGCGGTGTCAGCATCATGCTTTGGGGGCGACTGCTTTCATTAGCAGGCAAGCTATCAGAGTTGGCTTCGAGACGAATGGAGAAGAACATAGAGCGACCCTGGAGGAAAACCTGACAGAGGCTGCAAAACATTCAGGGTTTTCTGCAGGACAACTAATCGTACTGGTTTAGATCAGATTCATCTGTTAGAATGGACCAGTCAAAGTTTTAAGCCAGGGGTGTCCAAAGTGCATCCCAGAGGGCCATTTGCGGCAACACAAAGTATTTGTCTTTTTACGAGTAAGCTTTTTTGCCTCGTCTTTAATTTCATAGTAAATAGGACCACATTTATCCAGAGACTTTTACTCAAGAAAGAAAAAGACTTTGATGCACCCAAATCTGCATTTAATTAGGTTAACTTTGTTTGAAAACAATTGCTGTATTTAACAAAGAGCAACCAAAACCCTGTTATTTCTGAGAATAGACTGTTCCTGTTTTTGTTTCCTTAAAAAAAAAAAAAAAATAGAGCCCTCCAAAAAAATGTGCAAACTGGATATTTTCCTTCGAAGGTAAACGTCAAAAAAACCTTTAGGTTTCGGTTCTACCTGATGTATCCGTCCCTTTTCCACCAAAAACAGGCAAATTAAACAGCTCATTGATGAGAATGTAAAAAAATCTTTTCTTTGGCCCTTAAATAGTTTTGACTTGACGATTTTGTCCCACATGACAAAAGTTTTGGATACCACCATCTTAAATTGAAGCCAACTAAGGATGAGTGATTAATCTTAAAAAAAAAAATCTGGTGTTCAACGATGTTCTCCATCCAGTCCGAGTGAGTTTGATCAATTTTGCACCTTTCAGTTTCTCCATCTGCAAACCTGACGGAGTCGTATCTTTAAAGTACCGCCTCAGCAGGGCAGAATATGAATTAAACTCTTGGACCATTTTCTTTCCTCTTTACAATCAAGCAACAATTGTTTGCACTTCTGTCACACGAAATCGCTGCAAACAATCAAGTTTGCGGTTGTAAAGGGACAAAACGTGAATACATTCCCACGAAAGCGAATCTGTTTTACAGTTCTTTACAGGACGTCACTCTGCAGTGCTCCAAAACTCATCTTTGCCACCACTTCACCTGCGTATTTCTGCTGGGAGTGATGGTATTTTGGGACTCGCTGCTGATTTATTAACACTGAACTGCCCTCCCTTCCTAATATAACCTGTGGTCACCTCCGCAGAGCAGCGGACGCACAAACTCAACATGGGAAATGCCGAAGATGAAAACTCACATGAGTCAGGCTGCGAATGTACACCACCCACACGCTTCCCCTAATCACTAATTACATCATGACTAAGTCTTGTGTATAAATCACAAGTCAAAATGACACACTGGAGGCTAATGACTGCAGGGTGTGTGTGAGCAGCAGGATAATTGAGGTGTGCGTGCTTGCATCCTTTCCCATGGGATGGTATCGATATTTTGCGCGTGTGACTGAGTCAGATTACATACTGCACTAAGTGTGTGGTGAACTGATGATGAAACATGTGTTTAGAGAAAATACTTAGCAGCGTCTTGGCTATCTCTGCTCGCACATTTGTGCGAATCGAAACCTAACTCCACTGCCTCGGAATGCAATATCCGAACTGATTTTTTTTTATTTGTTTCTTGCACCCGTCTAGAGTGTAGTGTGGTCTTGCAGCAGATACCTGGGAGAGGGGACACTCCTTAGCCAAAATACTCTGGTTGGTTTCTCTGAGGAGCTCTTTGAGCGCGTTTCTCACTGTGGCGTGAGTCCACTGCTCCGATGGCAGCTCCTCCAGCCGAGAAAAGCTGCAACGAAAATATTCATTTGGAGCTGACGCGGAAAAAATATTTCACATTCACACAGTTCCTAAATTAGTAAAAAAGGCTGGAGACTTAATTGGTGAATCACAAAATGGGGCTCAGGATATTTGTGTTGAAGTAACTGGGAGAGATCTTGTTCCTAAATTTTACTTTTTATTCATAAAACCAAATTAAAACTTGTCCTATTCTCGACCAAGAATTTAGACAAGTACCACAAATTACTATAATGATTGAGTTCATCTTCGTTTTGGTCAAGTTTTAAAAGTTATGGCAAAACCGTCTCACCTTTTCTAATATGTTTAGGAATTGAACATACAGTCAACATAACGTTTTAAAATTATTTAAACTTTTCCTATTTTTAGGTTGGTATAAGTCAAATATGAAATTATTTTTTAAAAGATTTGAGAGGACTTTATTATTAAAATTATTTTCTCCAATCCAAACTAGGTGGAAATTCAACATTAAGGCATACAACTATAGATGTTTACCTTAACTAATATTTTTAGTTTGAAATTGCAGAGAAACTTCACACTTTACAGTCGACAACAAGCTTCTAGATTTCTGTTTGATTTTTAAAGGGCTAAGGGCCAGGGAAACCTAGCCCAATGTTGCCTACTGATCCACATATCATTAACATGTTTCAATCATGTAAATCATGTATTTTCCACTTTGGTCATTCCTGATCTTTAAAATAACTCCTTTCCTTTTGGGAGAAACAATTTAGGCTGTTTGTGTGGAGGCACCATCAGTCTGAGGGGCCGTTTTTTTCCCTGATAGCTGAAGTTGAAACTTTAACCCAGTTTCCCTGCAGTGAGCTGACCTGTGCAGGAGAATCCGCAGCGTAACCATGTGGTAAACATCCAGCAACATGTCCGCCACTGTTGCTTCTGGAGCGTCCGTCAGGTAGTGGATGGGCATCGGCTTCCATCGTCCCACTTTAATAATGCCTACAAGAAAACACAAGTGGAGCTCAAGTCTCAAAAAAAATCTCCTTTAGTCGGAACGTGCTTGTCCTGGCCTGGCGTCGTCCAAACGCTTACCTGGCCTCAGACCGACCCTCGACTGGAAGTGCAAATGTAAACAAACCTAATCACATTAGGATCTCCAGAAATCAAACACAGACTGCGTAGCCTTGTATGGCCTTGTTTGCGTGTGCATGGATGCTTCTTTTAATTGCAAGGAGGAAAACAGAAACAAAAATACTGTCTATTTGGACTCTAGTTGATTAATCAGAGGAGAAATATGAAATCAGCACAAAGATCAAGGGGTGAATCAAACCTGGAATGTGAGCAGGTTTCATCTGTCTGCACCATATCTGCTTCTCATTACTGGCAATGAGAAGCGCCTGGAAATCCGTCTTTGTGCAGGCAAGGTGCAGCAACAGGTAGGGGAAGGGCAGTGTTGGATTGTACTACGCTCAAACCCAAGGGTGGGCGATTTGGATTTATCACAATTTTATCACAATATTTTGTGGTATAATTGCGAGACCAATAAAAGTGACAAGAATGATTTGTTAAGACTATTTTTGGTAACTGTATGACCAAATACAGCAAATAAATACTGCTCTTTAAAAATAAACATTTGTAATACTCTCCTTTAGGACAAGTCAAATAAAATGCAATTCATCACCAACTTGCATTTAATCAAATACATATTTTGATTTGATATTTTTTAATACTTTCCTTGAAAAAAAAAGTAATAAAACGAACAATCCTGACAATACGGGTAGCTTTAATTTTTAAACATTAACAGGAATTTATCGTGACAATGATGAATGGACATCTTCAGGTAGTTTTGGTTTCTCTTGGAGCTGCTCATTCAGCGGCTCACTGAGCCTCCAGTGGGAATGTTGGGCAGCTTTACGTAAAAGTTCAGGACAAATAGTTTCCTTTGTGGTCATTACTCATTAGAAATAAGGGTCTTAAGTGAGATTTATTTTGGTTTTATTACCTTTATTTGTCACCTCAGCTTATATAAAAACCAGAAGCGGCTATAAATCCCCTTATGACCCCCCCAAAAAAGAAATGGCTTCTTTTGTGCAGCTACAGGAAAATCCCAGTGAGAATCTGTTAGGAGTTTAAAAATAATCATCCAGTCAGAACCCTGCAAGATGCGATTCAATCACAGAAGAAAATAGAAGAGACTCTGTATAATTTTGGTTGCAACCACACTGGGGGAAAAAATGCGAGACTCCAGCCAAAAATTATTTATTTGAAAAGAAAAGGCTTATTTTTCAGAACAAAACCTAGCTATTTAGGAGAGGTGAAGGACAGTGGGGGAGGGGGGATGGGTCGCAGGGCGTTGGCCACTTGGTTAGAGTGGCCTGTGTTTACGGGACACCAGGAATGTCAAACTGCTGTATTTTATGTGTGTGTGCCCTGTGCACGTGTCTGTAGGCTTTTCCTTATCACAAATTGAACACCATCAGGTTGGATCTCAGACTGATTGGGGGAGAAATAAATAATAAAAAAAAATTTAAAAAAGTGGTGTTTGTCTGACATAAGGTTATTGTTGGGGTTAGCCATTATGATGCCGAGTGGGCAGACCCGACTGAATTGCTAGAGGAGATAAGCAAAGAGAAAGCAGACAGGTTTTATCTATAAAATACCTTCCCTGCATGTTTCATGTCGTCTGATAAAGCCAGCACATCTGGGAAACAGTCGCATTTTAACTCAGCCGCTTTCGTTAATAATTACTCATCAGCAACAACACAGTGGTAGGAAAAACTGTTTTCCTTTCAAGTGGATAAACTGAGCAGACGGCCACTTAATGTCTGGCATGTTGGTGGTAAAACTTCATATGCTGCCAAAGTACAGGCAGCTAAAAACAGTAGGGCCAAACTTATAAGGGAGAAAAGCTGTAATTTTTTAAAATAAAGCATCATGATGGCTGGACACTCCTGCTACATTTAATTTAAGTGAGGATGACTGAAAACATCAGTAAAATTTTATTTTTCATTATTTGTTACTTTGTAAAAAGCCAGAAATGACCTGCAATGGAGTTTATTTAAACTTTGGGGTTGCTTTCTTAAGAAAAAAAAAACTCATAACATTTTATTGGAACAGGTGCTAAAAATGGTCCTAATGACTAGTTTTAGTACATCTTTTAGTACAAGCTTTAAAAAAATTTTTTAAAAAAATAAAAAATTAAAACCATTTGTAACTTCTATTGACTTACCTCGAGCCTGCGCCGCTGAGTTGTGCGAGTATCCGAGGGCAACGAGAGCCGTTTCCACCAGCTGTGTGAAGAGCACATCTTTACGGATCAGCACAAACTCGGCGTGACGATCGCTGCGGCTGTCGCAGTCGCCGGCTGTGTCTGCGTGCTCCACCACGCAGTAGATGGGGATCATCAAACCTGCCGTGAGAAGAGGCAGGTGAACACACCTTTCACAAATAGGAAATTAACACGTTTTAAAGGAAATATTGCATTTTCTCCCACATTCTAAGTCTTTAATTCAAACGTTTAAAGAGCCAAATGTAAGATTCCAGGGACACAAATTGACCTGAATTTCTCCTTTGTGGGACAATAAAGCCATTTCTATTCTAGTGTTTGCAGCAGACTTGAAAAAGGTAAGATAAAACACTTTGTCCTGCCTTAAATCCTCAGATTTGATCACGTTGCAAGCACAGATTTCAATTTTCAGTGACAGATTCATAGAAAGAAAAAGTGTTTAAAAATAATTTTCCAACAAAGAAAAATCTGAAACGTTCAGATCCATAATACCAGAAAGCCTCATCAAAAGAAGTTCAAGCCAGAATAGATCAAATTTAAGCTTTTTTTTTTTGCCAACGGACAAAACGCTGAGGGGTTGGAAAACCAACACTGCACATCACCCTGAACACACCATCTCTACAATGAAACATGGTAGTGGCAGAATCATGCTTTTTATGGACACTTTCTTATTCTGTAATTTAGCCCTGACTGTACTTTGTTTTTTTTTTTGCTTTTGTGAATCTAGTAATTTTACTGCTGACTCACCTGAATTGACCCGTTGAGGGACAATAAAGGTTATTTCTATTCTGTGAAATTCCTGCGAAGCCGGTCAGAGAAGATGGGTTGACCTTTAAACAGGACAAACAAAACTAAACCCACAACCACAGGGGGTTAGAGCAAGGCATCTTCATGAGCATGAATGGCCTAGTCAAATCCAGACCTACATTTTAGATTTTAGATTTAAATACTGAAGCTCTGCATCATCTTGAGCCATGTTTGAACAAAGAAACAGCTGAAAATGTCTAAGTATCTAAAGCAAGGCTATAAAATAGTTGCATTTTTCAAATTTATCACAACCTTCACCAGTATTGCATCTTTTCCTAACATAATCCAGCAGTATATGTAGAGGAAGAGGTTCTGGCTCACTTATCCTCTACAAGAAAACAGATTATTTTAAGTTCACTTGTGACTCGTATTTCTCCGGAAGTCATCACTAATGTCGCCCTTTCTGTGTTTGTGTCGTTTGCTCAGTACAGTCCATGTTTCTGGAGGAAGCCAGCTTGGTGGTCTTTTTGTACAACCGGGGAGACGACTGTGTGAATGCATTTTGTCGTAACGTTGCACAACTGCATTTATGCTTCAACCACATATTAAAACCCACATGGGATAAAACTCGCTTCCAGAACCACTATTAAAGCACTTCATCCAGGACTCAGGAGCAGCGCCACAACTCCAGCGGTACAACCGGTTTCAGAGTGCGTTGGGCCGGACTTGGGTTTTTTCTTTTTCCTTTTTTTTTTTTTTTGGGCAAGCACTAAGAGCGCCGAAGAGCTGTGCAGCAGTTCACACCCATCCAGTCCACCAGTCTGTCCCACAGGAGCTGTTAATTAGCAAGCAATCAATCCTTCTCCTGACGAGAACGGGACACATCAGCCGGAGCCAAAGCCGCAGCAGCACCAGGCACGCCATCGGCCAATAACCAGACCGCTCGGTGGAAGGGTGGAGGGAGGCGGCGGCAGAACACGTCCGTGTGTGAACAGATAGTTTGTGTAATGATGCATGATCATGTTCTCTAGATTAGGGCTTTATGTGTGTATTCTGGTCAATTTTCTGCCCTGGTAAATAAAAAATAAATGAATAAAAAAAAGTGCTTTTTTTCTGTATATTTGACTTTTACATCAGTATCATCACTTTTACCTGACAGAGTCAGAAATAAGAGTTTCTAGATAATAATTTCTAGTCAAACATTTACAGCATTTAATTTTGCTTTTGTTTCAAACTTTGTTCAAAAACATGAGTTTCTTTTCTCTGACAACACTAAATATGAAACCTTGCCTGATTCAATCAGTGAAATGTGTTTCCTTTCTTACTTTTAAAAGGAAATACACAGTCACTCCTTTATAAACTTTTCTAATTTGGACATAGTGTAGCAAATGCAGATGTAGTTCTCCGGTCATTTTTCCAGTCCTCATGCCAAACAGGCCTGTCACGGTAACTAACTTTGCTGGACGATAAATTGTTTCAGAAATTATTGCAATAAAATAATATTATTTTTGAGATAATTTTTAACAATTGTGATAATATTAATGGTCTGTTATTACAAGTATACCCACTCAAAGATCAAAACAACTTTAGTTTCCAAAGAACATTTAAAAACAATAATTTAAGGAGATTATGAAGTTTTAGAATTGCAATAAACAACACTATTTTGAGACTATTTTAAGCTAATATTATATTAATGGCTTATTAATGCAAGTATAGAGACAAAAAAACCTTTAAATTCTAAAAAGAACAACAATACCTTACTGGGACTGGAAAACATTTGAAATGTTCAAAATAAAAACAACTGAAACTAAGTAAATTAGATTATGAAGTTTCAGTAACCAAAATTGCACTTAAAAATTAAAAAAAAGTGTTTAGATGGGGAAAACAGGCAAAAGTGGCATTTAGTTCAAACTAACTGGGTCATACTGGGTGTCAAACATTTGAGGCATTTCTCAAAACGCTTTTCATCGATATTAAAAGGTGAGCATCTCTCTTAACAGCAGCTGTTGATTATTGCACTAATATTAATTTATCATGTGGTTCATTGATTTGTTGCTTATGCTCAAGTACAAGAGAATTTCACATCTAAAAATATTATATTTAGATGTTCGTGCCGGTCTCTGTGTGGAATCCTTGCCACCTTACCTCCCAGCGGTCTCAGTGGTGTGCTGCCGTTCTGCTGGATCTGCGGGTTAGCCGGGCTGCCGTTCACCTCCAGGCGGCTCATCTTGCACTGTGGGGGTCCGCTGCAGGCCGGGCTCTCGGGTTTTGCCCCCCTCTCCTCCGGGCTGGCTCGGTCAGGAAGGTCCGGGCTCTCCGGCCCCCCTCCCATTCCTCCGCACTGCTCCATCCCAGGATAACTTTTGAAAGGAGCGCCCAGCACGGTGTAGGACGCTGGTGGAGAAAGGGGAAGATCTACGGTCGTAACTCGAGAAAAGGCCCGATAATTACAGCCATTGTATGAGGGACAGTCTTAAAACTTAAACACCAGCGTGATTTAATAGCATATGCAGAACCGTCACTTGTGACATGAGACTGCTCATACGTTTACTCACAGACGATATATAATCTTACTCTGCTTCTTCTTTTTTTTTTTTTTTTTAGTCAATACAACCAACCAATATCTTAGTTATTTACAGAAAAAGGAGGCATGGACGGCCACAGCAGACTAAATACAGAACTGTTTATTATCCTCTGTTTAGACACAGGAGTACACAACAGGCTACCATGAAAGACGTGAAGGCGTTTAAGGCGTGGACGGAATATTATAACAATGCACTGTAGTTACAAATAAATACAACTGAGCTCAAGGAGTCATTTTAAGTCTCTGTATTTGATCTTCACATTTCTGGAAGGATTTCTTTTAGCTTCAACCTGCACACAGTATCGCCGAAGTCCAAGTTTCTAATCCTGCTGATAGAAATCAAATCCATAAAGCTGTTTCTTTTTTTACCCAAAAGTATTTGTATATGAATTTTTAATGCAATAATCTTTGTTGAAAGTATCAGTTTATTGAAATCTAAGACCTGAGTTGAACAATTTTTCCCTCCTCCATTGTTTCTAAACAACTACTCATCAAAACATGCCTTTCTTTGCTTTTCTTTACTTTCTAGAAAACTCAAATTGTTGGAACTCGGGCATAAGATTTAAACTTTTTCCTGTAAAAGTATAAAATACAAGATACTTTAAAAGGTGGATTTACAACTTATGATCATCTGGAATAATTAATGAGATCTAAATCTGACTTCAGGACCTGAAAATAACGCTGCTTTCTGCTCTGACCGACTTAATTTCTGTTAAAAGAAACATTAAACAATGATGTTTAAATCAGATGCAGAAGTGGCTAAATGAGCCGCATTTGCAAAATGAGTTATAAATCGCTTTTAATAGTTTGAGAGCTCCCAAAAAAGTATTTAAAGATGTAATCAAATGGCGTATGAAGCTGTATGAAATGAAATTTTAATGTAGCATGTTGCAAGTCCGTGTAATGTGAATGGAAAATACTGGCCAACATTTACTGTTATTCATTGCAGAGACACAAACCTTTACAAAACATCCAATTTTTGTAAAGTTTTAACTACAAAACTGCAGTATTTCTCTGACCTTTACTACTTTTTAGATGGCAAAGAAGCCGCACTTGTTGCTGCACACTGCCAGATAGCTGGCTGAAAAGAAAGGGGATACTACCCATTCTGGTCACTTGCAGTTGTCATGCAGTGATGCAGAAACTAAAGGAACGCAACTCATCACTCATTGTTATAAAGCAACTTTAAAACTACAGCAGGCATCCGGCTAGCTAACAAACCAGAAAGCCCAACTAGCCGGCTAATAACAGTTTGTTAAACTTGCATTTCTCTACAAAGAGCAGAAAAGTAAAACAAATTCTGCCCAAAACGCACATTTACCAAAATATGATTACTTTTAGTGGTGCTTGTTGTTTCTTCAGTTTTTGCAGCAACAAAAGATAAATGTCTGGATGTAAATTTTATTTTTGCAATAATAGGAACAATTTTAGATCATATCTTCTTTTGCTGAACCTGATATAAGACCGTGACAGTCTTATACCTGAACTGTCTAGAATTGACAGAAGTCAGATTTTCTACATTTCTTTAACAATCAAAATAAAAATAAAAAACCCAAAAGAAACAAAGGGCCAACAACAAACTAAACGCTTCTTTCCCTTTTTTTTTTTTGTGCTGTTTTGCTTCCACAAATGACAGCAATTTTGAGTCTGGGCTCAAAACTCACACAAAGTTAATACTAGCCAGACTCAGCAGGAGTTGCTGAAGAGAGGACCAGGGAGTCAATCCTCAATCATTACATTGAAATAAACGTATTTAAAGCTCTCCGTTCTGAATCAAATACATGTTTTTTGATTCATTGCTCCCAAATGCCTAAATATAGTCAAATGATCATTTTACAGTTGAGTTTTACACTTTAGTTGCACGTTGTAGTCAAGTGTGTGGCCAAAATGTCCTCCCTCTTATGTTTCTCCACAACAGATGTTGCATCACCGAGAGGCCGATCTCCTCCCATCAGAGTCCCTCTGGGTGCAGCTGTCCATCCCACGCTGCCTTTTCTAATTCACCCATCAATCCTTTATCTTGATTTAATGAACCCTTCCACCAAAAGCCTAAAAAAAAAAAAAAAACATCTAAAATCTTCTCCAGTCAACTCATCGCCCCCCCCTCCTCACCCACCCTTTACTTTTTCTCAGTAAATGCCCTCAAATATGCATTTTAGTACAGCACAGGAAAGGTTTGATGCAGCTCAGACATACAAAGTGCTCCCTCAGCTTGAGTTTCATCTGCTTCTAATAAACACGTTTTTGGAATATTTGGGGTAATGGATTATAATCGCCCCCGACCCCCCTCCCATCCCTTCAGCCCCCCCACCTCTCCCCTGCTTCATATTTCCTCCTCTAACGAGAGCAATTATCAAGCCATTAATGAGGGAGACATAAAATGTGGGAACAGAAAAAAAAAAGAAGGATGGCTGTGGTGTTTGAAGAACACACAAGGAAAGCTATTGCATGAGGAATAAATATGCAACTTGAATTAAAAGGAGTGTCGTAAAAAATTTTAAGAGGTCAGAAAAAAAAAAAAGAAAAATAGCCTTCTTCTTTGGAAACGTCTGACACAATGATGGAAGTACTGCTGAATAAGATGGTATGGAATCCATCAATGACACGCATTAGAATAATACAGAATTTTTTGCCACTCTTTTTTTTTTTTTGTCTGGGTGAAAATGTTCTGGAAATTTCTAAAAAAATGCTGTAAGCTTGAGTCATTCGTGAGGGGACCCAAAAACATGCAGAGCAAGGCGAACTACGAGAGCCTATATCAAAAAGAAAAGAAACACTAAAGGACCATTTCACATTTTATTTTTCTTACATTTTCAACTTAATTACTATCTATTTAAATGTTAATTGAATAAACACTCAGAATGAAAGCCTTGATTTAAGTTTTGGGCGGCCTAAAACGCACATAAAACCCACTTCAAGCAACATATTAGGTGGGTGTACAGCTCAAGAGACCACACACTCCCAGCACAGACTGTGTTCACTTTACTAGCGCACATGGAGGACAAATGTCATGCACTCGGTAGCCGCTGATTGACAAAGCGCACATAAAAGTTGATTTATTAAGACAGGGGTTTAATGCAAAGTGTGTGTAGCAGAGGTTTAAGGGTCTTTCCGGGGGTCTGGGTCTGATGAAATCTCTCCTGAGTGAGTTCAGATGATTTAAAAGGGATTTTAATTGGATAGCAGGTTAATTAAACCTGGTAGGAAAGTTTTCAGAGAATTCAAACAAACAAGTTGGTAAAATAGCCAAGACAGAAATTTCTAGAATTGGAATCAGTTATTAGATGAGATTAGTGAACTAGAAAATTTTTATTGCTCTCCTGTGGATCAATTATAATTACACACACCAAGCATATATCTACTTTAAATGAAAATAATATCAATATGCTGACTGCATCCACGTGAATTTATGAAAAAGAGAATAGGATATAGCCGATATGGTGAAACAAATATCAAAACACTTCAAAATTCAGCATTTCTCCCCCTAATAAGCTACTTTAACTTATTTGGAATGACTGACCAAATTCTTATATTTCACTTATATATCATAGTCTACTCATATTCTTATTTTAAATGACGTATTTCAAATGCCACAGTTCATCCTTTTTTGTTCTAGCAAAAAAAAAAAAAAAAAAAAAAAAAAGGTCATTTTGGGTGATTCAACCGTGAACGTTTCAAAGCAAAGCTATAAAAACATCTTAGCTTTTAAATGCTAGCTTTTTGACATTTTTATTTTATATATGTTTGAGAATTTTAAGCAATTTTAAGCACTTTTAAGCGATAAGCTTCATTAGTCTCATTGTTACTTTACCTTGAAAAATTAATCAAAACAAATTACCAGTTTTTCCATAAATATCAAATTCCCTTGAAATAATCTGTATTTTTAGAGAAAAAGTCAATGATAACAGCTAATTTAAGGCAAATTAATATTTTTACTACGCTTCCTAAATGTTCATGTGCTTGTATAAAATCCGGCATACATAAATGCTTATCATCACTCACTGTATGGTCGTCGTCAGTCCAGAGGCAGCGCCAAATAAAAACAGAGCTCGGTGTGCTACAAAAACACACAGCTGCGGCTAATAAAATCAAGCTAATAATGGCTCCGTTTGATCCAGGTGTGCCAAGTGGAGCACTGAAATCACAATGTAATCCTAATGTGAGAGGGGAAAAAACAACAAAACGACTAATTATTAATGCTTAGACGAATGCTTAATCAGACATATTAATAATTTTATTAGCTGCAGCTGCGTTTAACCAATTGTAGGATTAAACGGGGGAGCGGTTAATGGGTAAGTGATTGTTGACATTAAAAAAGTTACATATTCAGGTTTCTAGAAGTTAAATTGCACATTTTTAAGTAAATTTGAGTAAAAACAATTTATCTTGTTATAAAATATTCTTCACTCGAGTCAAGTTTTGGACAAAATGTTATTTATTGCCATACTGGCCCCCTTTTTTTCCTTTAAAACTAGGACTATTTAGGTTTTGAAGTATTGCTCTGTCTGTACCCCCCTCTGTTTTATGCTAAGCTTTATTAAGCATATTTTCAGAATAAACACAGCATCTAACTTTTATATTTTCTTAAATTTTGAAAATGTGTCAACCAGAAGCAGACAGTAGGTATTGTATAGTAACCAACCATTTAAGTGTTAATAAGATAATAAAAACTGATTACAAAAATACAATATGTATTTTTTCTGTTTTGAAATCTAGAACATCTAAAAAAAACATGATGCATTTGCCTGCAGCTGCCAAATGATAACAAATGTCTGTCAAAACACCTAACAGGTTCAATCCATATGCAGTTACATAGAAAGAAACAGAATATTGCCATAAAGTAAGTGGAATAATTCTTATTTTGCAGGCTTTTCTAAAAGTTCACATATGTGCTTCATAAAAAAAAAAACAAGAAAAAAACAAGCACATTTCTCAATTCCACGCCTGATAGAAAAGTTTCCAGCAAAGACTCACTCACTTTTTAGGAAGTCACTGTGCACGCCGGGCGACAAACTCCATCCATTTGTGAAAACGAGTGAATCCAGCCTGAAAACAAAATGTGAATTTCCCAACGTTTCCCCCTTTTTCTTGACAGAACGCAGAGCAGGAGATGCACAGAGGAGGAGTGACAAGGGCAGACTGCTGCTGCCGACGGGGTAAGGAGATGTAAAATGACACATGTAGAGAAAGGAGGGAGGGAGCAAGTGGAGGGAGGGAAATCCTGAGGCAAAACAACATGTATGAACAACTGCATCTTTTTTCCTTCCAAACAAGAAAAACAACAACATTCCTTTAAGTAAAAAAAAAAAAAAAAGCACCAAGTAAATGTTTAGCTTGAGATCTTGTAGGAATTCGAAGCGCTTCTTTATTATTTCAAACCATAAATGAGTAATGTGATGACAGATTTAGAAAAGCTTATTAATGTCCCAGATGCTGTGATGGCAGGAGAACAGGAGGAAGGGGGGAGAGAATATGATGGAAGGTGATTAATATGTGAACGTCACACCTTGATACTGTATAATTAGAAGTGGGTGCATCTGACTGAACATCCATAATTTTCAAGAAAATACTGAAGTTTTGACCATTTTTTAGAAGTTTTATCTCGGCTTCTCAGACGGAGTACTTTGTCCCCTCTGCTGGTGAAATGGGAAACCATAAAACATACTTTAATTTCCTTGACACCACTTTTGTTGGATACAGGCTGAAATGTTCATATTTCTGTTTCCTTAATACAATATTTCCCACAATCCTTTGTGCAGTCAGCTCCTCTTAATTTCGGACATTTTTTTGTAATGTATTCTTTTGTACTCATTAACATACACCTATATGTACATCTAAAAAAAACAACAAAAAAAACAACTAGAATATCGTGAAAAATAATTTTTCTCACTCATTTTGGAAAGCGGAGATGAAGATGACGTCAAAACATCCTTAGCTTTCCAAATGCCTCAGCAGAACCACAAGCTCCACGCCACGCCGCATTGATGCAGTGAGCCCCAACCAAGTACAGAATGAATATATTTTTCAGAAACCTGATATTTCCGCTTAAAACATCCCTTTTTTTGATCTTACGCAATATTTCCATAAGAGACACAGGTTAACACAGGAGTGCTGAGTCAGGAGGATTTTCTTTTGGAAAGGGACGACATTCAGAGAAACACAAATATAATGACAGTAATGGTTCTGTCAATTGCGCTCCCTATAATAGAAACAAAAGTAAACAGTAAAGCGCATGACCAGCAGTACTTTCTATGTCAAAAAAATAAAGAGTGCAGAAGAGAAGCAGCTAAACACTGAGTCAGGAGTACCTTTTTGTTTAAAAGATCACCTCATTTTTCATTTTTCTCTTGATTTCTTTTATAAAGGACTAGTATTTAGTTTTATGATCTATTTTAGTAGGTACATTTCAATTGTCTCATGAGTTGTTATTAGTCTGTCCGCATATTGTGTGGTTTTTTTTTTTTTTTTTTAGGGGAATGACTTCACAGCATCCACGTTGTTACTCATTTGCAGGAAGTATGTGGCAGCTGGCCCAGCATGACTGGGAACAGAGGGGGAAAAAAATAACATGACTGGTCAGAGGTTAAAATGCCTCAGCTAATAAATCTTCAAAAATATATATATATTCTTCTCTTTTTAAGGAGGGCAACAAAAATTAGGCCATCCTGATCAGGATTTCCCAAACATGCGCGGTCTGTTCATCGCTGGCTTGTCCAAATCACAGGCCTGCTGCTAACCAACAGCGTGGTCAGCACTTTTTGATTTATTTAAGATGGAGGAATCGTCACCTATCATTACCACTCAGCCCGTCTGCCTCCTCTGTGGTTTTCGGCGCTGCCAACACCCCACCTGTGCAGAATCATCTTAAACGTGTTTGACATTCCACCGCAAGTCACTCAGCATCATGTAGGCTCAGCAGTGGCTTCCCAAGGCTTGAATGAAAGCAAGCCAGGGTCTTAACCTGCTTCAGCAGAGACTCATGTTGTTCATCATCAGGCTCTCCTGATTGTGTTTATGTTACCTAACTTACACACTGCCTATGAACTTAGGAGCAAGCACTTAAAACGATCAGAAACGTCAACTTCCAGTACTGATTTGCTCGTTTTTGTATCTTTATAACTCTAATTGACATTAAACATTTAAAGTCAGGAAATAACAAATTTAGATGAACTTTTATTTCATTTTATTTTGTGTGTGTGTGTGTGTGTGCTCACTAAGGACATGTGGGTCTGGTTGCATTATAGTGTCAGAGTAAATCGTTTTCACATGTTGTTGAAGCTAGTCTTAAGTAAAAAGATGTGTTAGAGATAAGGAAATAGCATTGTGTACACAGAGTGGGGGGTAAATTAGTTGTGAACCTTAATTTTCAAACTTGGTCCTGATACTAAGAAAAATACTTGATAATCAATAACATTTTCAATACCACAAGATTATTTTCCAAAGGAAAAAAATGCAATGCTAGAAAAATAAAATCATTACAGCTACAAAATAATGTTATTGTCTTATAGTTAGTGCCAGAGGTAGGAGGCAAGTCAGCAACCACATAGATAAAAAGAAATTTATATATATTTATTGTATTATGTTTAACATAGACATATAGGGTTAATATCCCAGATGGAAGTATGCATCTTAATTACAGTAGCACAATTAATTGGGGAAATTGCTTTTTTTTTTCTTTTTTTGCTGAAGACATTGAAGAAACTTTATGCAATGCTGTATGTAGCTGGTGAATGGAAAGTTAGGTGGCAGGAAAAAGTATGGGACAAAAACGTACAGTGGCAACAGAGATGGCAGATCAGAAGCATCTTACCTGAGGTTAAGGTGGAAAAGGCTCAGACGATTTCTCAGTGGTTCAAAACGCTCTTTTCGGATTTCATTTCACTTAAAAAATGTAAATCCCAGTGATGATGGATCAGTGCATTGATCCACTGTAGTTCATCATTCCACACGTACAGAAGCAAATACACACAGACTGTACCGTATTATTATTTAAATAACTGCGGGAGAAACAACAAGACACAATAAACTAGATGTGCATACGCAGCTGTTATAACCTCAAATCTTTTTTTTTTTTTACTCAAAAATAGAGAGATTTCCTGTTTGCTGGTACAGCTCTAACAAAAATAGTTATCATTTCTTCCTTAACAAATGTTCATCCAGCAGGAAACCCACACAGGACCCCAGACTGGAGTAGATGGTAGAAATAGAAATGCTGCCTCACTGTGGTGACTCCGTGGTAACAACGTTGAACCAATGAGGGTGCTGCGTTTCCAAGCTTGGATTCACAACTTGCCAGAACTGCAACTTCTGATTTCTTTTTATTATTAAAAATTTCTTCATATTTTTATATTTCCAAAAATACAATTTATTAAGTTAAAAACAGAAATTATATAAATATGTGTTACAGCATATTTTGATAGTTAAAAGTGGGTTGTTTCTCATTGATGTGATTGTGTTGCACTTGCCTGACTTGATTTAAAGCAGTCCAACTGTTAATTTGTTCCTCTCTTTTCTTAATCTAAGCATAAATTTAAACAGGAAAATCATCGTTAGAGGCGTCTGTTGATGTTACGGTTTAGTCAGAGCGCAGGCAGCTGACAAGTTGATTTTTTTTTTCTTCCCTCCCACTACATGAGAAACCCAAGACAACAGAGAACCTCTTTTTGTTTGAAATTGTGTACAATCATCAAAGAGTGTGAGGTTTCCAGTGGTCAGTGGTTGAACTCTTTTTTTTTTTTTTTTTTTTTTCGCAGAGTAATTCCTCATCTTCACTCTGGGGGGCGGGTGAAGAAACACGAGCAGCAGTGGAACCATGGAGTCATATTTTGGATCTGGTTCCCATGACAAAGCACTTGTCTCAATTACAGAGGGCTCAGATGGCATAAAAGAGGCCAAAATAAGACTTTTCATAAACACAAGCGAATATACATCAAAGGAGACCACAAACAACAATCCTCGTGTGACCCTGCATCTTCAGAACTTAAAAAAACACTTCAGTTTGAGGGATTAAATATCTGATTAGAGTACTGCAGCATTTCAATGCGTAGTTGTGTGAGTGTGTGCACACTTAACATGCAAATCTTGATATTTTGCCTCTTAAGTCCTCCAGGTCTTTACCAGATTTATGAGTTTTTGTTTGAAAACTTTATTTTCTTCTGGTTAAGCCATTGGAACGTAGGGAATATAAATAATTTTGGTAGTTCGAACTAACTGAAAACAAAAAACAAAAGTCTAGAGTGACACAATTTGTCATGGGAATAAGGAACAAAATTGTTTTCTTTCTCCTAGTCAGCGTATTTAAACTGCTGGTTTCAACTTTTTTGAAGCCTGTATACGTCGTTTCGACCGTCTGAGGATTTTAAAACAATAACTAAAAAAAGCTAAACTCAAACTTAAGCACCTAATTCTGGTTTTAAATGCAGTTCACATTCAGACTCTTTTTGCTGCAAGGCAACAGTGTCACCAACTGCGCCACCAGGCAGCTGTAGCTACACCATTCTGGACAAAAATAGTTAAAATAAATCATTAAAAGCCCAAACTTAACAAAGACGAGCATCTGTAAAGTTAATAATTCAAACCTGAGGATGGGAACAACCTTTACTTCCTCCAATTCCCAGAATTCCCTTCATTTGTTTCTAAAACCACTGAAGTGCCAAACACGTGAAGTAAAACTGCTTAGCAAGTTTATTATCAGATTTCATACAGAGTGCTCATGAGAACAGCTTAAAAACATCATATTTACACTGTAACATGGCAAACTTCGGGCAGACTGTTCATGCAGTAAGTCGTGTCGCCTCCATCGGTTCAGATCTGATTTAAAGTCCAGTCACACTGACGGCCGTCCCTCATCGACGAAGCTGAGCTGCACATCATGCAGGTTCAGTATGGGCATCTGGGAGTTTGTTGTTGCCATGCTGGAGGTTTGGAAAAAGGGCTGGATGTGTGAGTGGGATGCTGCTGGGAGGGTCAGGGTCTGCAGCTTGGTGCCTGGTTCTGATAAATCTACCAGGAGGGGAGTGGTGACCGATGGGAGGGAGGGGATGGAGGACGAAAGGCAGGGGTGCGACACAGCGGCGTGCTCATGAGGGGAGCCGTTGAGCGAAGGGGGAGCTGAGCGATGAGAGAGTGGGGGAGCGGCGGGATGGGTCTGCTGGGAGGCCAGGGGAGGGGAGATGGTTAGGGAGCAACGGAGGGGATCAAACTGCCCCTGAAATTCGGCGCCCATGTCCAGCCTGGGTGAGTGGAGGTCCGCCTCGTTTCGTCCATCCGGCGGATCCACCGGAGCCTGTTGGGTGAAAACTGCGGGGCCTGGCGAGTAGCAGCGAGGGGACACGCTGGGGGGCGGAGTCACAGTGCAGGGCATCGGCAGCGTGGACGAGTTGTGGAAGAGAGGCTTGAGGAGGCGGGTCATTTCCTGCAGCTCCTGACTCACAGCTGTTACCTGGCGTGAGAGGACGCACATCTAGGGAAACAGATGAGAGATGGAGGAGAAACACTGCAAGTTGTTGTGCATTTGTGCAAATCACTGGGCAGTTAATGAGGTAAAGGAAGAATACAGGGAAAACAGCAGCCGTATGATGTTTTATTAGGATTTCATTCAAATCTGCATGGCAAAAATCACAAAATCTTATCAAATATTTGATCTAGTTTCTAGTACAAACACCGTTGTACACTTGAAATAAGACAATAAATTAAATCTCCATTTTACCTCATGTTTTAGCTTTTCAATAGTCTCCATGGTGTCACCTCCATCCTGGGCTCCTGGGTACACAAAACAGTGAGTTAAAACCGGAAGCTGTTGGACGTAGATCGACTTATCTGTTGCTTTTTGTAGTCATTTTTTGTGCAAACTGTCACCTGGAGTGGCTGAATCAGGCCTGGGCAGAAAACTCTGCGTCGCACTGGGGGAAAAGTCAAACCTCTGAGCTGAGCTGGTGTGGTTTTCAGTCTCAATCCCGTCCACAAACCTGAGGATTCGTAGCAAAAAAAGATCTGAAGTCATTTCAAACTGAGAGATCCTTGTGAGTGACTGAGAATCTAGCTTGATTAAAAAAACAAAAAACAAAAAAAAAACTATGATGCAGTAAGAAATAAGTTCCACATGGGGGCAGCAGATCATTAAAAATAACGGCACACACTGCATTTAACTAGAATTGAAATGTACCTTATTAACGCAAAAAAGACGCTTAGTCTCCACAGCAGACAAAAACAAAACACTAATTAGATTTAGCACCAGACTTGATAGAGAGTAGAGGGTCGTCATTAGTGCTGTAGAGATGCTGTAATAATAAACCAATCCCACAGAGCTCTATTAAAGTTCTAATTAGAGATATAATTGAGGCACAGCCAGAGACTATCAGCAAACATTTCAATTAAATTTTTTACTCTCGACTTGATTCATGATTTAATCCACTGCCTCTCCTAATGGTAGGACTCAAAACAGCTTCTCCTCAGGGCGGCGAAAGCAACGTCCGTCCCTCTGGGAACAGGAATAGCCTCAGTCAATTTATGCTAATGAGACAGTTTGCAGAAAAAGGTGGCAGTGCTAATGGTAGCGTTGTTATTGTCTGTGCAGGGATTTACAACCAAAGCATATTATGTCTGAGTCCTGGGTGATTCCCGAGAAGCAGCATTTATAGTTGTGCCGAAAATGATTTAATCCCCTACTCAGAATTCATCTAAAAAAGCAGGCATTTTGCAAATAAGACCCAGTTTCAGGAGCAATCAATGGTTTTATTGGCCCCATCATCTGTATTTGGAGTAAAACACCTCAAATACCTGGACTGCTCATTGTAACATTTTGTTGCATGTTAAATATATGGTGATATAATTCTCTAAAACATTCAGAGAAGAGGTCACAGACTAGACAAAGTCACTGAATCTTCCTAGAAATACAGTAGGAAGCATTTCCTGCTAAGAACAGAAGTTACAACACCTCCATTTGGCCAACAGAGGAAGTTAACTTCCACCTGCAGATTTCTGAGGAATCACTTGGTTACAAACTCCTGACTGAATGTTACTGTCTTGAAGGATTTCATGCTTGAACTCCAAGCCGTAAACCACCATAGACCCAAAAAGCACAAGAAAACTCGCCTCCAGTTTACTAACAACTACATCAAAAGGTTTTGAGACCAGAATAAAAACTGAAACTTTTTAAGATGAAGCTTATGCTGAAAAGAACATCGTGCCCATTTGGAGGCATGGTGGTGGCTGAGTGATGATGGGTCTACTCTGGTTCTGCTGGTACTGGAAACTATGCAGCCTTCCAAATGAAGCTGATAAGCTAGTGAAGATACTTCTTATCTATGGGGAGACTGAAACTGGTGGTGGCGGTGCAGAAACCTCTAATTTGTAATAACTTCACACTCACCCTAATGACCTGGGTGGAATCGCTTCAAGTTTGTTTCCTCTACCAGAGGACTGTGAGTTTGAGGATTTTGCTGTTGCTTAGCTGTTCCTTGGATTGTGGTCTAATGGTTAGAGGTTATTCCATATATGTGCAAAGTTTCCCAGATGACATCCAGGTCATGGACAGAAAAGCACAGACGATACCTGTGGTATCGTTCCTGCATCCTGATGTGGTCTGAGAGTGCGTGGTGCCAGTGTGGAGTCCAGGTTACAGCAAACAAAAAGCCACTGAGACTTTACAAAAGAAGAAATGCTTCATGATCCTGAAAACATTGTAGCCTTGTAACCTGCCTCTATTTTTGTTTTAAATCTCAGTGCCAGAGACTTCCTGCACCTGCCTAAAAATGCGTCATTACAAGGAGAGCTTTTCTGAGACGTTGTCCAGCTGTCAAAAGATGGAAGGTCAGAGGTCGTTCTCAGCGACAGCAGATGATGGACTGTTGGAGAGAAGCAGCACACACCTGCATGACAATTACCAGCCAGACTTCCATACATCTACAGACCTGAAGAGTGTGTCTGACTGGCCTAGATTCACAGTCCGTCTTCTGGGGTTTATGAATGGGTTTACTTCCATGCTAGACAGAGATGCGACGGTAAAACAGTAAGATAGATGCACAGGTACCCGTTCTTTGCATTTTTTGCATTTCATAGAAGCATCATTAAAGAATTTCTAGATGACTGAATCGCACTAACCCAGATCAATGCCGGGGTGAAGTTCAACAGAGATGGAAGTTAATTGGCTCCTTACCGAGGACTGAGGTCCGGCTGCAGGCAGCTGAAGCTCACCACGGGGATCTGCAGGCTGGAGGGCCGAGCCGGCTCACTTATCGGCCTGAAAGGTCGCGGCGGCAGCAGCGGGGAACGCAGCGGGGAGCGCAGGGGAGAGCGCAGGCCTCGGCCCAACCTCCCCAAGGAAGAGATCTTAGGTAGAGGGGAGTGTTCCCCCTCAGACCCGGAGCCCTCTTCATCCTCCCTGATGGAGGGGAGTTTCTTCACAAGGCCTCCGTTGCTCTCATAGTCTGTCTGGATGGAGGGAATCACAAATTGGAGACATTTTTCTCCTCTCTTCTAAAGCTGGTTCTCATATTCTTAACAATTTGCAAACTAACAGCTGCTGTTAGACAACCTCTTTTACTTACAGTTATGATAAAACAAGAGTAATGATCAACTTGATATAAAGTCATCCAAAAACACTGCATGTAATACATATAATACAATGTTTAATTGCGTCCCTCCTTTTGGTACCGTTGCCTCTACTCCATCATTTCCATGAGTGCCGAATAGGCCACCTTAAACGCAAATACCTAACTTGTGTGACAACTGTGATCAACCACTTAATATTACTAAAATAGCACACACAACAAATAGTGTTATGTTTTTTTTTATTCATTATTTGACCTCATATTTTTGAAACCTCTCATGCCTCTGACTTCGGTTGCTGTCACTTCCCTTTTTGATCAGGAGGGGGAGCAGCTGAGTCACTAAAAGTAAAAGTGAAAGGGAACGAACGCCATTCACAAGAGCCGCATTAGTGCTGATGTCCATTCAGCTTACAGACAGCACTGCACTGCAAAGAAGCATCTCCATTCAAAGTCAAGCAGGCATGGAAATTGTTTGAGTTCTTAAGATGAAAAATGTGAAGGGGCTCGTTTAATTTGTAAATCCCAACAAATTGCATTAAAGCGGACCTGCAGTCAGCATGTTGCTACATGCAGACATGTTTTTTTTTTTTTTTGTTTTTTTTTTGGGGGGGGGGTGTTCTGCACATTTTCTCTCAAAGCTGATTAAAACACAGCTCTCATTCTTCCCTTCACTCTTGATCCATCTCCCTCTGTCACCATTCTCACACCCTCTGTTTCCCGTCTTCTCCATCCAGTTCTTGGCTCACATGCCCGACTGGTATTTATAGATCACAGAGGTTTAATTTTAGCAGAGGTTTGCCTGTGGAGGAGCAGGGGAGTTGGGGGGGAGGGGGGGGGGATGAGTGGAGAAGGGACTGTTTAGAATCAACTGTCTGTTTATGTGAGAGCAGCACGTGCCACCTCAAAAAGCAGCGTGCCAAAACAATAATGCATGTTTCCAGGTGTAAACGCGTGCGTTCTGCGAGGGTGATCATGCATGGTGACATGCAGACACCATGCATGCTTTTGCGAGCTGAAATACGGCCAGGAGCAGTTTTGGATTCCACACCGAGGATGAACCCTGCGTCTTTTGTGCAAGGACAAATCTGCTGGGCTTCGCCATGTAGGTCTATGAAACTGTAATGTGGGATTCTCTGCACAGTCTCATCGCGGCCACTGCAGTGGCATGATGTTAATAATTTAATCTCAAGGTGAAGCATGGCTTGAGGTAAGGGTAAGGGGTGAGGTTAAGCCTTCAGGAGAAGAGTCTAATAGATCGAGATGCGGCGAAGACACGGCTGTGACTCTGTGGTGGCACGTGAATACAAATATCAGCGAGTTTCTTCCTCTTTCCCTCCCCTGCCACTTCCCTTCATTCCTGATGTTCTATCATCTTGTCTCCATCTGGTTGGTGCTCTATTTTTATCCAGTTAGGGATGACCCTGTCCCTCCCCCACCCATCTGACGGCGCTATTTTTAGTCTCTCACCGCGGTCGATTGAGGATGCACCACTGAATTCCCTGCACGTGCATATATATGTTGCATGTAATATGCTTTCTCCTATGCAGGCAATTTCCCCTGTTTCTATTTTTTTCTGTTGCCCAGATTTTAAGAAGATCATAACTGTTTTCAACACATAAACGCTGAGCAGGTGTGATTTTGTGCAAATAAATCACAAAACAAAGATTTTTAAGGCAGCGGGGCTTCATATAGCACAGCTTGAATGAAATTAGAGGACTGACAGCACTCTCTCGCAGACATGAAGCCAAAGTCAGGAGATCAGCTCAGCTGGCATAAAGACGGGCAATGAGTGGAAGGAGCATCAGGGCAGAAAAGAGTTGGGTGAATAACCTCCACCTGGCTGCTGGTTGTGGCTCCAGCTTGGTTTGCACGCTTCTAGTTTGTCTACTCGGTTTATATTCACAATGTTTATTATTTATATTATTGCCACACACAAAAGTGTATCTAAAATTTGCTTTATTTTGATAAAGTCCTGTAAGCGTATGTTAACCTTCTTGGGGTGACAGTTCAATACTTTGCACACAGTCTATTAATGTCCCCCAACTGGACAAAGAATTGTTTGCTATGTTAATCAGAAAAAAAAGCAATGTCAGCCCCTATAAGCATTTAGCATGCAGAGGTGAGTGAAACTTCATACTTCAGGTTTCTTGTATTGCATCCTTGCATACTGAGCGTTGCTTTGTTCTGGCTGGCAGTGTTTCAAAATAAGAGCTGCTCCTGTTGATGTGCAGTTTTTTTCCCCCTTTTTAATTAAAGCCATCTCTTGCTCTCCACCTGCTTACCTCCTGGCTGAGAGCCAAAATTTGGCTCCACAACACCAAACCCGCAGTTGCACCTGTGAGATTATGATTCCTGAAATCAAACAGCGTCGTCTGTAAACAAAATAAAACCATTTGAAAAAATGGGCTTCTCATTTTAAGCGATGTTAAAATAGTAGCTGCCAATACCTTACATAACATCTCTGTAAGTTTATGCATTTTACTGTATAGCTTTCTCTTTTAGTGAATCGTTTTCAGCAGTTTGGAAGTGGTTATCCACCTTCTTCTACCTTCCTCCACTCAACTTCCCATTAATATTTCTGGACCCAGCACTCTGTCAACTTCTGCAATATCAAAGTCTGTGTGCCGTGAATCCATATCAAATTAGTTTCACTGAAGCAAAATCACTTCTTAGTGATATTCCCGTTTATTGGGAATGCACCTGCACTTATGAGGTGGAAAAAATAAACCTTGGAACATGCTGCAGTGATATGTTAATCCTTAAGCCAAGGGTGCATATTTCCCTCTTTCTTGATGCTTCCCTGGAATCACCGCTCTAATTAACATGTTTACTCACAGAGAAAATGTGACCTAGCTGTTTCCAACAGAAGCTGGTCATTCATGTGTAGGCTACAGCTGAGATCCGGCGCTAGATTCCCAGCATCTGAATCCGCAGCTCGTGTCTGTCATCTGTTGGCGGCCTCTCAAGCAGAAGCCGTGGATTCCTCTGCTCCCCCCCCACACACACACACTCAGACCAGATGGCTAATCCTTCTCAACTGCAAAGACATTGTGTAAAAAAAAAAAAAAAAAACTGGAGGAAGAGGAGTTTGTAGATTAGAAAAGTCTAAGTAGAGAGAGGGCGCTGTGAGCGGTCGTGCAGGAGGTAGAAAAATAAACCCTGATCAAACATCTCCAGTTGAGCAAAAGTGGGATCCGGATGTCAGAAGTAAAGAGTGGAGAGCTGTGAAATGCCACTATTGGTTAGAAAATCAGTTTCTCATTCACAAATAAAACATGGAACACCTTCCCAGGAAAAGCCGGCCAACCAAAGTTACTCCAGAGAACGCATCAGCGATTGATCCAGGAGGTCACAGACGAACCCTGAACCCTGCAGACCTCACTTGACCCCTGGCGAAAGGCATATAAACTATAAATTTGTGACCTTAATCTAAAGCACACTCAGATTATGTAAAAATGAAGGTTTTGGAGCTCCTTTAATCATGTTTGGACTCTTCCACTGAAGATGGCACATTGAGCGGCCACTCGTGTGTAATAAAGCAGATTCTAACTGTGAAATCCATTTGAGACGATTAGTGTGACCTTAAACAAGCTGTTCATGCTTGGAAATTTTGCTTAAAAAAAACAAAACATTCTGGAAAGAGGAGTGGGTCAAAAATCCTCCACATCATTATTTTTTAAATTAAGTATTTAATTTACTCAATTGAATCATTTAAGTGTGACACCAAGAAAAAGAAAACAAAAGAAAAACAGGAGAAATCTGTGAAGGTACAAATCATTTCCCACAGTCCTGCATGTGATTTAAGGCGCAATCAACAATCAGCTAACAAAAAAAAAACAACAAAAGCATTAAGAGTAATTTGGATCACTGTAATTTAGCTGGTGGAAACACTATGAATTTGCTGATTAAAATGAAAGCAGGCTGTTAAAAGCTCTTGATAGCAGCAGGTGGATAAGCGGTACCCAGAAAGAGCAAATTAAATGGTAACCGGAAAGTCGGTTGTCTTCGCAGCTCCACGGACAAATCTTCTGACGTCTCGGCGTCTGATGAGAACACAAGAGAGCGTGGCGAACGAGGAGACGGCTAATCAGCAGAGGTGGAACATGCTGAGGGGATTTTACACTCCGTCTGGCTAAGGACGGCTTTTCCCCTGCGTTTCTATGGGGACGAGTGCAAGTTTAAGCTTGACGATTTCTGCGTTTCGTCAAGTCAAGTTTATTTGCGTAGAACATTTCAGCAGCCAGGCGGTGCAAAGTGCTTTACATCATTAGAACGTCCCGGGTCACCCATTATGAAACAAGCAGCAGACATTACATTTTGCCAAATGTGTTAGCGCCACAAACGTCAATGTACATTTTTGGGACTCTTCTCGTTCTGGTTCTAATATTTGTTGCAAATTGTTAGTGTGTCATGTTGAAGAGAAAGGAATAAATCTTTTTACAAATGAAATTTTTTGTTTTGTTTTGTTTCTGCTAGTCTTTTGGGGTTTATGCCTCCACCAGCTCTATAAAACAGCGGCCAGCTCAGTAAGCTTGGCTCTTGCAAATTGGATTTAAATCTGGACTTTGACTAGGCCGTTTCAGTACATATGCTTTGATCCAAACCATTCCATTCTGAGACGGAGGTGCAGGAAGATGAACCTACACCTCAGTCTCAGGTTTTCTTCCATGTTTGCCCATCAACTGAACCAGTTCTCCTGTCCCCACAGCATGATGCTGCCTCCACCCGGTTTCGCCTCAGAGCACTTTCCATTTAGACCAAAAGGGTTGCTTTTGGTCTCATCAGACCAGAGAACCTTTTCGTCTGTTTTTTCTTCAAGCTTGTGACAAACTGCAAAAAGCACTTCTTTTTGCTTGCCACTCTTCATTGCTCCAGCGAAAAATGCTGAAGCGTCATCCTGAGAGCAGGCCAGAAACTTTCAATCAAAACTTAAGAAGGATTACGGGAAGGTCTCCCCTATTGGAAGCGAGATGTACAGATATGAGTAATGGCTTGTGTGCACAGAACAGTCCTGCACACTGTGTGGTATGTTGTGATTCATTTTTCAATCTCTAACCCAGCGATTTGACCTCAAGCCATCCTAGGAGCCAAAGGTGTCCTTATCCCGAACCTTAACTTCTCATTTCTCAGAGTTTAATTAGAAATGCGGTCCTTGTTTGTTGATCTCAATGGATTCATATTTTTGCTTAGAAACTCAGTGACTACTGCCTTCCTTGTGCTGCACCCCCTCAACCAATCAAAATGCAGGAAATCATCTCAACCGGGTAAAACACAGAGCCGCCCTAACTCACCGTGAACTACACATGCACACAAGTCATAGAAAACTTATGTTTTTTTAAAATCCTGCACTCTCCTCTCTTTATACTGCCAACAAAGCCAACATTTTTATTTATTTTATTTTTTTTGCAGGCAGCAGCTTGCGGCTGTACCTCAGCGCTGTGTCCCTCTCGCAGGTTGTACGTCAGGTCGTGCTGGATCTCGGTGATGAACTTCTGGGCGTAGTCGGGGTAGAGGCAGAGCACCTCGCGAAGCCCTTTGAGGCTGATGTACTGCAGGTCGCAGTAGGTGAGGGCCTTCACGCAGGCGTTGGTCTTAATCACCTCCTCCTGGGTGAGGCAGTCGGAGCCGATCAGGTCGCCGCGACCTTAGAGGGAGAGACACGGGTACTTGAAGGCGAGCGTGAACAAAAACTGTCTGAGAAAATCTTTTTCTTTTTTGTTCCAGTGAAGTTGTGTCTCGTAACATGGATTCTAACACTCGGTGTGTTGTGGTTTTTAAAACATGCGGGGAAGGATCGGTATTAAGAATACAACAATGATGCAACCAAAGATTGAGTTATTGATGACTTTTAAAGTTTTTCGCAGTTTCCCACCTTAAAAAGCCACAAATTTTAATGCATATTGTCTGAATCTTGGAAAGAGGAAGGATCATTTCAACACTGAGCAGAATAAATTCCATATTATACATGGACAAACTGAAATACGAGCAAATCTGTATGTGGAATAATTTGGTTCTATAAGTGTTCACAGCCTTGAACTAATATCACGCCGAAGAACTTTTTGATTCAGTTTTGGCATTCGCCGCTTTTTCTCGGGAGTCTGTCAGAATCCTGCATTTTCACTTGGAAGTGTTTGCACACTCTGCTGTTAGAAACGGCTCCATCCTTTCTCCAGGTATTTTAATTCTCCCTTAAGGTGTTTTATTTGTACAAAACTTTCAAAGCCATGACTGACTGCGTTCCCTCTCCTGTGCGGAGCGAAGCGTTGGAAAGCAAAGTGTTACTCGTCGTCGCTTCTGCCTCCTTTCTTTTGCCCACCGTTTCCACCTGCGCCGCAAAGCCGAAGTGGCACTGCCAAAGCCGCTCAGTGCACACGTGGTTATGTAAGGGAGAACAACAACAAGGAAGAAAAATAGCACATGCCTTTCCTAATTCTCCTTTTGCACAGGAGAGAGTGTCGTGTGTGTTGTGTGTGTGTTTGTGTTTCTGGGAAAACACACGAGGAGGAGGGAGCAGGAAGAGCTCAGCGCTGTTTTAATATCCACATGCCGGCGCACGAGCATCAAACTAATGAGCACGGCGTCTATCCTCTGTGGGCAGCGCTCATTTTATTATTTACAGCAGTTAGGCCTTTGGTTTAAAAAGCTGCGTTGCTAATTTTCGGTCGGCGCGTTGTGTGAGGCTGAACTGTTTCCAGGACTGTTTGGGATTCTGTTTGTGCTTCTGTATTCTGTTTTATCCTTGTTCTGTGGACGGGAAGGAGTGTCAGCGTTCGCGTTGCGGGACATGACCCTGGAGAGGCTCTTTTATCTGGAGGAGTAATACTGACACACGTCTGAGGCTTTTCAACAAAGAAGGGAGGGTGTAGCTTTTTTTTTTTTTTTTTTTTTTTTTACTCATTATTTTCTTTGGGTATCTTTTTTTTCCCTTTTTTTATCCTTTTGAATTACAGGTTGCATTTCTGCTACAGATTTCTTCACTTTTTGCTTTTTTTCGTCACGTTTCAGGTCATCGAGCAAACTTTTAAGATTGAACTTCAAAAAGAAGTTTTCAAAATGATGATTCCATTTTTGGGGAAAAACAGCTACACTAACAAACCTGACCCTGTGTGGCAAAACAAGCGCCCCTCTAGTTAAACCACAAACTGGGATTGCTTTGTTTTTATTATTTTTATTTCAGTTAGAATTGAAGAGATTACTAAAACAGCACTTGTCTCACAACATGAAGAAGGCAAAAAGCTCTCAGAAAGCGAAACTCTGAGTCTGAAATTTATTAACAGATGAAAAACAAAAGTCTGATTCACTTTTCTTGGTGTTTTTTTCCTTCAAGTTGAACCAGTGTCTGAAAGCGAGTTTAAATCTCACATTTATGCAGTTTAAAGTTTGTTATCAGGACCTCAGGGCTCTGCTAACCGTCTCAATGGGGCGTGAATTGTTTATTCCAGAGGGGCAGCTTAATACCAACATTACTGCAGTTTTGTGAATACTGAGCCTGTGCTTGATTAGGTTCTGACTCTCTGTAAAGCATCGAATGATGGATGACTTCATAAGTGCTAAATGGCTTCTTTTTCTCATAGGTCCTTTTTACAGGTTGCAATAATCATTCAGAAGCGTTAGTCAGAACTGTGTTCATAGTGGTTTTTGTCCTTAGATAATTGGGCTCTTCTCCTCGATGATGCAGCATTCGCTACGTTTTCTTAAGCCAAGCTCCAACGTGTTGGTTTGTGAGTCACCTTCCTACCGGAATCTAGGAGGGCTTCTTTGGTTTGGACTCCTCAACAAAAAAGACCTTCAAGATTCAGGTGGAAAAATGGCTCCGGTTAGCGTCGGACGCCTGGTGAGCTTACTGACGACAGATGAAGCAGAACATAAAATCCTGGAGCTACCGTGGACATAAGCTTTTAATGACTGTCACTGTAAAACGGTTTCATTTACCCAGAATGGCCAGAACGGTGTTATCCTTCAGAACCTCCATAGATCCTGAGCAGACGAAGTATATCGCCTGGAGCGCGTCGCCCTGGCGGATGAGGAACTCTCCTGGAGCACAAAAGGAGGTCTTGATGATGAGCGACAGGGACCGGAGACACCCCCTGCTGGCTGACTCAAACAGCGGCAGCTGCAGCAGCTCTTTATTCAGGTGCATGGCGATGTCAGCTCTCAGCTCGTCCGGGAAGTCCTTCAGCAGCTGGAGAGACGTTCAGGAGAAAGACGTCACTGGACGGGCTACAGCCAAGTCTTTACGTTGCTTTAAGGGACGTCTTCTCTTTCTGCTTCGTTCTCTGACCATTACTGTGTGGGAAGGGGGAAGTAACTGGCAAAATGAAACCTTTCACCTTCCCACATATTCACAACTGATATATGCATCTAGAAACAGCTACGCATCGTCTCCGCTAATTTACAGGAATCGCAAACATGCCAGTGAACGGCCACTAAAGACAGGATTGAGAAGGGCCAGATTTTTTTTACTTTTTTTTTCTTTATTTTTATTTTTATATCAAATTGAGATAACTTGAGTAAAACTAGATGTCTTTTTAAAATAATTTCTACTTGAGTACTATCAGACCTGTGTTAAATGTCAAATGCTAAAGTAAAAAAAAAAAAAAGGATTATTTATCTAGATTTGAATTCAAGGAAAGACCCATCCAAGTCTGAACTTCATGTCTGTCCATTAATCTGTTAAATTAAGAGTCACTCCAGCGTGATGGGAGCCAAAATACAACTCAAATCCTCCCTGTCCACTGAATGAGGCCTCAGATCAAATTAATCCTATTGCTACATGCAAAGTCGATGCAAATGAAAACGTTTTACACTTTATGCCACATTTCAAAGAATTGAAGTGATTGTTGGACATTTGACCTTTCAAAAACCAGACATTTCCAAACAGCTTTTCTTCTTAGCAGTATTCATATTTGCCGAATGCCACATCATGAGACAGAGATAATATGTCAGAGTCGTCATTTCTGAATGTCTCCATGTTTGCGTACATTACCTCGGCTTTTGGCGTCTGAAGGTGAAATGTTCCATGTCTGGCCCGTGCAGTCGAGCCCTCCTACCTCGCTGACGTCGATGCCGTTGTTGACGGACCAGGTTGTCTGGAAGCACTCCATCATGCGCTGCTCCAAGGCCTTCGGTAGCCGATGCACACGGATGAAGTCCTTCAGGTCCTTGGTGCGGGTGTGGTAGAGGGAGCGACGCGAGTACATCCTCTGAATGATGGCCGTCACATTTCCGAAGACCACGGCGTGCATTAAGGCTACGGAGGAGACAGCAGAAGGGATAGAGAGGCTTCATACGAGCTCTTCTCTGGTTGTTTTTCGTATTTTGCTTATATTCTCCTACCGAGACCTCCAGGAGAAGAGTATTTCAAATAATTCATAAGGCAATTCCCTTTAATCGGGTTCTGTCATCGTACTTAGCGGCATGTTCAGAAAACAGCATGTGTCTGCATTTGTGATGGTAGGCTGTTTCCTGGTTTTCCTCTCAAACATCCAGTTGACATATAATCTACATGAAACACCAGCAGAAGGAGCAGAAAAGCTTTGATGGTTGATATGAAGATTTGGTAATGCCAGTGAGCTTTGGAGTGGTTACTGTTTTGTTTTTTTTAACCTAACTTAAAAGAAAAAAATCTGCCAAACGTATCAATTTGTTTTAACAGATTAATCATCAGATTACTAAAATAATCCTCAGCATAGTTGTTGAGGTTCAGCTCACCTCCGATCAGCATGGTGCAAATCGAGAAGATCTTCTCGGAGTCAGTGTTGGCTGAGACGTTGCCGAAGCCCACGCTGGTGAGGCTGCTCAGAGCGAAGTACAGCGACGTCACGTAGGAGCTCCTGACGGACGGCCCCCCGCTCAGCGTCATCCCCGAGCCGTTCAGCATCCTCAGTCTGGTCCTGGTGCCGTTCCACTGGCTCAGGCCCGCCGCCCCCGTCACGT
This sequence comes from Poecilia mexicana, assembly GCF_051168715.1. Lineage (NCBI taxonomy): Eukaryota > Metazoa > Chordata > Actinopteri > Cyprinodontiformes > Poeciliidae > Poecilia > Poecilia mexicana. The sequence continues at coordinate 29,637,484 of NW_028263371.1, forward strand.
TCAGCGCCTCCAGCCCCGAAGCGTTCCAGTGACTGGAGTTGGCGGCTGTCACTGCGCCGTGAGGGGAATCCGAAACGCCCAGCAGGGAGGTGAGAGGAGTCAGGAAGTATGGCGTTCCCAGACGTTTGGCAAGTTCATGGAGCCAGCCTGGTGGGAGAAGAGGAACCGTCCAGAAGAGGTCGTTAGTTTAACGAGAATACAGACGTGACCTTTTCTGGACGGCCTTGCAGTGAAAACAATGTTTTGGAGGGAAGCAGGGACTTTGTCATGTTTGTGAATTCAGATAGACAGTAATGGCTCTCTAACATTTCAGGAGATGTCAGAATGCATTTATTTTTGTGCGTAGATGAGATTGGTCACCTTTTCCTTTCAGTGAAGCTGCAACACTTTTATTTGTTGTTTGGAAGGAAACATTGGTAGAAATAGAAAAAATAGTTAGAGAGATACATACAGTAAGTAAATAACTTCCTAATACTGATATGGTAAAAAATTTGCAACCTAAGGAAACTCAGTTGATGGAATAGAGTCACTGACTTGGCAGCAATCCCTTCTTTTGGTGTGGAAACAAATAAGAATTTTATGGCCTTTACTAAACCAAAACTCAAAGATTTCTTCCTCAAGACTTAATGGTTACTTACCAACTACTTTCCTGCAACTTTCTCGCTCTCTTCCCAGAACTTAGCAGATACTTTCATAAAGCCCCTATGTACTTTCCAAGACTTACCGTGAAAGTTCCTGGAACTATTATTTTCAGCAAAGTTCTGAAAAGGAACATTTAGGAGCCAGGATATGATCTGGTGTCTTCCAAGAAAGTTTGGGGAAAGTACAAGGTAAGATCCAGAATGAATCTGTTTGAGTAAAGCTGCTGGAAAGTTCAGATAAAGTCACCAGCAAGTCCAATTAAAGTTCCAGTAAAGTTCTTGGTAAAATTATGTAGAAAGTTCTTTGAAAGTTTTTGCTAAGATGTAGGAAGTATCTGGTATGTTTCAGGAAGCACTTTGGAAATTTTTGGAGAATTACTTTGGAGGTTTTAGGAAAATAAGTAGTAAATTCTAGTTTTTAATTGTCTTACTGGCACCTCCTGGTCATGACTGAGATATGAATTTGCTTACCTACATAATTTCTTTCAACCAAAACAAGATCCTTTTCAGTGTAATGATTTATAGTGTGTATTTTCCACATTTCCTCATGCGATGGAGATTATTATTATTATTTTGTCTTACCTTTAAATTAAGAGTTTCTTGTCTTTAAATGGTTATATTTCACAGTGTGCAGCTGAGGATTACAGATGAAGGATTCTGAAGTTGCAATTGTATTTTGCGACATTTTAAAAGCCACGCACCCACATACTCATTAACCCTGAGTGTAGGAGCACTGCTCTGCCCATCGGAAGCAGTTTTATCTTGCTCAATTACACACCCTCTGATTAATGGCTGACCCTCTTCACCATCTGCGCTGCAGCCCACCCCCAGTCTATGGTCATATTTGCATCCGAGCAGAGACCTTTCCATTTGTTTATGACCAGTCGCAACCTTTATTTTTCACAGTTTTCCGATTTAAATCCCCGGAGCAGTACAGCCACCAGCTCCACATACACCTTCATCGTGTTGTTGTTTAGCACTGGTGAGCGCAGTGGGAGGGGGAACGGATCTCCAGAATTAGAAGTGTTTTCTCAGGAAGAGAATAGGCAAACACCTAATGCCTGGATGCTCTGCTGCAAAGTAATTCACATGCTACAAACTATGAAGGACAATCTTCGTCTGGTGATACATGAGCTTTCTGGAAGGTTCAACAGTTGAGTTTCTAAATACCAGAGAGAGCTGCTGAAGTATTCATGTCAGTACTTTTAACTTTTTACTGAGCCTCAGGGAAAAAACTTCAGACTTTGAACAACAGATGAAGACAAGATGATGGTTGATCATCAGGACGAATGATGAGAGACTTCATTATGTTAGACATTCTATGATGGAAAGCCATCCATCCATCCATCCATCCATCCATCCATCCATCCATCCATCCATCCATCCATCCATCCATCCATCCATCCATCCATCCATCCATCCATCCATCCATCCATCCATCCATCCATCCATCCATCCATCCATCCATCCATCCATCCATCCATCCATCCATCCAGGCAGACTGACAGACCAACCTATGTCCCAGGAGGCGGGGTTATTGGTCTCAATCTCGCTGCGCCCGATGAAGTACCAGACACAGGCCATCCAGTGCGCCAGGAGGGCGAATGTGGACATGAGCAGCGTGAGGACCACGGCGCTGTACTGGGAGTAACGGTCCAGCTTCTGCAGGAGGCGAAGAAGTCGTAAGAGACGCACCGTCTTCAGCAGGTGGACCCCGAAGTTCTGGGAAAAGGTTGAAGTCCAGTAAAATGAAAAAAATAAGAAGAATTGGATATTAGGAAGTGATTAGTTATTCTGAGACGGAGTAGACTGTTTTGAGTGACTTTAATCAGCCTGCAGTCAGAAAACTTTAGTAATTAGAATCACTCCTGTTTTTAGTGACACTTAAGCATTCAGAAATACCATACAGGCTTACAATAGATTGAATAAGCATCTGATCAGAGATTAGTAATGGATAAATATGTTTATGCTGAAACCGGGACCCTGTTTAAGTTATCATAGATCACATTTTCCTGCAGCGTCATGTTTGGGTAGCAACAGGTGGTCTGAAAACTAAATCTGCTTACGCTGCAGCTGAGGCTGAATTACAATAGACAGAGAGATGGTTTTTAAATCAGAGCAGCGGGAAAGCCATTTCTCTACAGGTTGCTGCTTTTTGAGAATTACCTGAAACCTGCTGCAGTGAGAAAGCACACAAACATAACCTGTTATTTCTTCCAGAAAATAATCACAGTGCAGTTTTAAGAATTGATGTCAGAATTTTAAAAAGCATTAACACTTTTTTTTTTTTCTGTAAAACTCCATTAAAGTGTTTTCATTTTTTTTAATTAAAAAAAAAGTTGAATAGTACTTCAAGCGTACCGCGGAGGATATTTGTTATTCTTCAGTAATTCAGTAATATTGCCACTCTTCAATATTTGTTGTCAGGTTAAGAGATCATCTCACCTGAGCTGTTTATCTCTGCAGCCATTCCAGAGCTACCATGAGCCTCTTGGCTGCTTTTCTGATTTTCATTGGTGAATTGCACTGCATTGTGTTGGTTTATTGCATAAACTCCAAATAAAATACAATCAAATTTCGTTGCTGTGGCTCAACACAATGTGGAAGAGTTGCAGGGTTATAAATTTATTGTAGGTCCTCTGATGTGTAATAACTTCATTGCCATTTATTTTGTAGAGATCTAAAAGATCTAGCGCTGCTCCCTGCAGTTCAGTTTGCATTTTCAACAGCTTGCATCCGCTTGGCGTCATTTATTTAATCTGGTTCCTGTAATTTATCCTCAGCCTCCTCATTTATCAGCCTAATCACCAGCTGACTAATGAGGAGTTACACAATGAAGCTTGAATTCTCTGGGTTTTTTTCTGCCTTGAAGCAACAGTAAAAAAACACATTTTGAAAGAGCTGGAATTCAGGAAAATATTGTTGTCCACACTCTAATTGCGCGCACTTGATATAATTTTGTTGCCATGGTGTTAGCCGAACATTTGGAGCCTTTTTTAAAGTCTACTTAAATCAACGCCTGTAGAGAGATTAACAGCAGGTTGAGGCTACTGGGGGTAAAAAAGAATGACGTCTGCGCACTCAAACGCGGAAAAGTGAAGGAGAGACCTTTTGTGTTTCCTACAAGAGCGGTCTGTCGGCTCACGGACGTCTTTGAATGCGTCAGACTCACCACGCTGATGTTGAAGGCGTACAGAAGGTCGAAGGGCAAGGCTGCGATCAGATCCACAAACAGCCAGGAGGTGACGTAATGAATGCAAATGGAGCGGGAGTCGTACACGACCTGCCCCGACGTGCTAACGTAGGTCGTTCTGAAATTTAGGACAATATCTGCAACGTAAACACAGAGTGTATGAACAGCGACGATCACTTACTTATGCTGCACAAAATATTGGGAAGTGCGATTATTTTTAAAACCTATTGTTCGTAGCTTAGATGGCGAACTTTAATGAAACCGGGAGGATTGCAAAAATTCCAAACCAAAATTGATCAAATCTAACAGCACCAGAAGTAAAAAAAATAAAATAAAAATAGCTACCAGATAACCTAAATTTAAATTTACACAATCTGCCTGTAGTAGCTTTAGTAAAGAAGCCATTTAAACTCCCTTATAGCCAACAGGCACTTTACAGACACCATTTATAGAACTTCCTGTGGCAAACAGTAAAATGGTGCCAGTATATGTAGTGTGGTAAGGCAGTTAAATCAGCAGTACATTATAGATGTGTAAAAAAGTAATTAAACTCTTACTCACGTCTTCTCTCATTGACATTTCGCATCTTAGATCAACAAAGCTTTTATGTCATACAAAAATAACTGAGCAAATTCAGTTTTCATTATTTATTTTTTGTTATTTTAGTCCCAAGAAACTAAAAAAAAAAAAAAAAAAAAAAACATGGACGATTTTATTGCTTTATGTGTACGACAAGTTATCAGTGAGCACTGAGTATTTCTCCTTCCCAAACAGAAGTTATCTTTCCATGCACCTGGTCAGGTACCGCAAATTTCACTCTCAAGTTGACCCAGATTGCTGATATGAAAAAATAAAACTCAGGGGCAAACTGTGTTCACCCAGACCTGGAGTTTGTTCCGGATGGGATGTGAGCTTGACCTGGTTTGTGAAATCGTTCGGGGAAATAAATCACTCGGACAGTCAACGGCAAATTGTGACAGAGGGGGGCTGTTTCAAGGGCTGATGACATGTGCTGCATAAACTGTGCAGCTCTTCAAGAAATCCGATTACACGGCACACCTCAAATTTTACATGGACTGCGAAGGAAATCGTAATAAGATGTAGGTGGAGTACGATCCATCATAAGAAGATAACCGAGGATAAAAGATCAGTAATGCTTCTGCCAAAGTGAAACAATTGAATAAATAAATGCTTATGAGACATAGAAACCTTACCGATGATGAAAAGTATCTCCACCAAGATGTCGCTGACACTCGGAGGGTTTCTGGCCGCTGAGATGCCGTCTTCCCGTATCTCCACAGCGGTGAAGCAGACGTTGTAGGGAACAGTGACGGCTACGTAGAAGGTGGCCAGAAGGATGAGCCAGTCCCAGCCGGCCTTGAACGCACCGTAGTGAAGGAGGATGAAGCGGGACTTTTGGACGTCGGCCACCTTGTACTCTGGGATTGGGTTGGCATTGGCTCCGAGAACACTCTTCAAACAGAAAGGCACGAGGAACCAAAACATCACCCAAGAAACCATGAAAGCTTGGAAGGCTCAAAACAAATACCCGGATTACAACAGCGCTTGGTGAAAGACGTTCAAACACAATATGCCTCACATTGTTGATTTTCAGTTTGCTCTTAGTTTTGTCCTGTTTCTGGAGATGACCGGAGAGATGGTAGAGAACGGCACGACTGCGCCGGCGCTCCATGTTGCACCCCGGGGGCCGATTGACCTGATGGACCTCCAGGCCTGTTTCCTCATCTGAAAACAATCCACAAAAAAGTCCAACAGGCCAGCTTATTTATGGCTCAGTATTCACGTAAAATCACAGAACAATTTGCCTCCCTCGACTCCCATATAAATACTTAAAAAAAAAAAAACATTACGGTTTTAAACAGCACCCCAAAGCTTTCACTGGTCTCAGTTTCTGCATTTGAAGGCCTGAGCTTGTCTTTCAGTGTTGCATTTATCAGTCGCTTCTTCTAGCTGCGTTACAAAGGCAGGGAGCAGCTCTGGGGAAACGCAACGCTATCTTCTTACAACCCTCTGCTGCTGTTGCAGGGATTAATTACTATGGTTGTCAACGGACCGAGCAGCATCTTGCAGGAATGTGCAACTGTCAACTGCGGAGGGAAGGACTGGGGAATCCCGAGCGTTGATAAAAGTTTTTCTGGCCTTTCCTCGCAGGGAAAGGCCAGATTTTCTCACAAACAAGCCATAACCAATCAATCGCATCCTCAGAACGATCCCGCTCCTTCCGGAAGCGTATATTTGCAAAGAATATGGGTGAGGGAGAAAAACTTACAGAAAGAAATGTTACATTTTCAGAAGTTTGTATTTGAAGATGAGTATTTGATGGTGGTACACCTCAATAATTTAGGTCTATTTTCTAATCCCCAGAAAGAGAAGGTTCAGACTGAACTTTTCCTACAATTCCTGAGTTTGCACATGAAATACCACTGATTTTTTTTTTTTTTTATTGCACAGTGTTCACATTCTAATGTATTTAGCATATTGGCCTGGCTGCCATCATGCACATATCACCACTTTGGCATGTTTATTCACCAAAATGGGAGGAAGTCCTGAGCAGAAAGGATTCATAACCAAAGCGAAACACCTGGAAGAACCCAATAAATTTCAGAAAAAAATTAGTTTTACCTCTTACCAAACTCCCTTCTTAATAAAAGCTCAGCTGCAATCCCTCCACTGAATCATTTCATGTGAATTACAATGGAATTGGATTTCTTTCTTTTTTTTTTCTTTTTCTCATTTTCTCGCTCACCGGTGTCAGAATCATTGCCCCGATCCAGGTCCTTATTTTCTGTGATGTCCTTGTGTGAGACCAGGAAGAGAACCACCTCGCTCTTCTCATTCTTGATGGGAACTATGTCCAGCAGACACCAGAACTTGGAGCCTTTTGTTGAAGAAGAGCAAACATGAATATCATTTTATATATATATATATATATATATATATATATATCGAAGATGATTGAGTGTGACAGCGCCCTCCCCTTACCGCTCTTCTTGTACAGAACAATCTCAGTCTTGAACTCCCGCCGTTCGTCCAGAGCCTTTTGCATCTGCGAGGTGATGCGGTCGCTGGTCTCGCCGCCGTACAGGAAGTGACACATGCAGCTCTTCTGCATCAGCTCGCCGCGGGCGAAGCCGGTCAGCTCGCAGAAGCCATCGGAGCAGTAGACGATGGGGAAGACGGACTGGACCTGCGCGTTTCCAAGAACGAAGTTACTGTCTGGGTGGAGGGAAGAAAACAGAGGCAGCACACAGAGAAGGAAAAGACAGTTAGAGGTACCACAGGGTTCTTTTGTATGTTGTTGTTATTGCTTTTTTCCCCTTCACACTTAGTTGCTTCAAGTCATCACTCAAATTTTTTTGTGTCAGACAATGAGGTAAAAACAATTTTCCTTTTGGACAGATGAGTCACAAACCTACTAACACAATCAAAACCAGACTGACAACATAAAGTAGTCTGAGTGACAGAACAAATTCAAGGACAGATGACAAAAAAAATAAATCATTAATAGGTCTGCAGGTCTCACTTGTCTCAGCGAAGGTCAGAGTTCAACAATAATGAAGAGAGACTATGTGGAAGTGGTATCCTTAGGAGAGATCCAATGTTCATTTTCCAAAAACATAACAATTTAAATGATCTTCAAGGCAATAGCATCATGTAGTACCGTGTTTACATGACGGCACTGGAATGCATAATTTTCAGAAGAAACATCTGGGTTTTCCGTCCCGCTGTTCACAAACAAAGCCAACCGGATGAATGTGGGGCAATTCTGAAGGGCCTCTTTAAAGATGAATTGCCATTTTTGCGCTTTTCGTGATTTATTAAGTCGAGAGGTCTTGACCTACAATTTCCCCAGGATTTCATGCTAATTCACAGAAGGCAACATTTATGCAAAAACATCCTCTCTTGGTCTCTTTCTGCCATTTGGGTCTATGCTCTAGAAAGCAATTCATCCTGCTTTGAAGGCGAGTCTTTGAGGAGAATTTAGCGAGCCTCCTGATTTTCAATGAACTCCATATCACTTCCATTCTCTTCTGTTTCTCTTCTTATCTGTTTTAGTTTGCGTCGCCTCTGCTCTACCACCTCTATTCCCTCTACAACGCTTTATTTTAGAGAAGCGTTGCTGTAGAAATCCGAAAATATATTGCTTTGGGCTACAAAGATAACCTGTAGCTACGGGGCAGAGGGGGTTATTAAAAGTAATCTGTGCATGTCATCAGCCTGCAGCTATCATAGCATTAGCAATGTTCACAAGGTTTCTACAAAGAGGTAGATAATTTGTGTGATTTGGAAATAGTTCTTTAAAGAAAATATTTATTTTATGCTCCATCTTATTATTTAATCTTTATAACTTAAATTTAACATTTTCCAATTCAGTTTTCATCCACATATTGATTTCAGCTGAATCTGAAAATATAGTACCACTCAAAACTTCATAAATCCTTCTAAGCAAGTGGTTCTTAACCTGGGTTCGATCGAACCCCAGGGGTTCGATGAGTCAGTCTCAGGGGTTCGGCGGAGCCTCTGCCGCGGAGGTAAAGACACACTGTGTAAAGTCGTGATGACGCCCCGCTTTGCCATCACTTGCTGCAGAGGATCACGTTACATTGCTTAGCCAATCAGCGCTGCGGGAAGGAGTTCCACTCTCAGCATGGATTTGAACTTGTGTCTTTAATGGGCTCTTTGCACCTCAGCTTCCGCGTTCGGGGAAAAGTGGCTCGGTTGTTTCCGATCTATTGAAAATGGCATTTTACATCAGGTGCTTGCAGGGCTTGGCCGAGTTATGTACATCAATCCGAAGCCCCAACAAGTAATCTGGAGAAAGGTTTTAAGATGTACGCCTCATTATACATTCACTGACACGAAGGTGAGTTTTACTTTTGTGGCTAACATTAACCTTAGCTTATGCTTAGTAGGCAATATTCTCTGACATTGTTGAGCCAAATGTGCTATTTAAGTATCTAAACATTCCAACGGACAATATTTTTACTTATTTTCAAGTATATTGTGTGTGTTTATTGTCGTTAGTGTCACAGACTAACGGGGTTCGGTTACGGTTCGGGCTTTTTAGTTCCAAAGCATGACGAAGCTCAACAAGCCTCATAGCTTAACAGTAGCGCAGCGCTGGTGTCAGAGATTTGGTTCAGCTGTTCAGGTTCAAAGTTGTTGCTTTTAGAAAAATATGACCGTGTCTCCGTGTTATTTCGTTTTATTACCTTTGCATGTTTCTTGTGAAGAGCTCGAATAGGACGATGTTTACAGCAGCTTGTACAGGCGGATCAGTTGCTCGGCTGTCAGGATCTGGTCTGCTCTCTCGTTCCCATACACTCGCTCTTCAGGCTGAATACAGAAGTGATTCCATGGAAATAACGCAGGGACGGGTCCTTTATTTACCATCCGTATCCCCCCTGTACATCTAGGCTAAAGAAGCTGATCCGGAGTGAAGTGAAGGCTGCAAACTTTGTGCTGTGCAGCATTAGCTTTAACTGGTAACAACAAATATTTACAAGCCACCGACTTCTTAATTCAGGATCGCTTGGAAATTAATGAAAACTTTAAAGCCCATTATATTAGGAAGACACCAATGTTCATAGTATTGCTTTATTTGCGTCTCTAGCTGTCACGGTAACTCAAAGCGGAAACAAATTAGCCGCATTGTCTCATGGAGATGTGACGTCAGCGCCCTAGGTGCAAAGAGTCGGTTGCCACCCGTCCCTTAAAATACGGAATCGTCTCGTATTTGGCTGTTAAATGTTGCGTTCCATATTGAACCGGGACGCGATTTGTTCCGTATTTCTATAAATGTCCGATAGACACGCCTAACACAAACATATCAACACTAAGTGTAACAATAATGACCAAAATAAAACACAGGAAATATTAAGGTCAGCTAAATTCTCGTTGCGGAATTCTCATGGAGCGCTGAGTCGTACGTAACAGCGTCCACCATCTTCTATGTGGCAGCAGGGCGATCGGAGCTCCTTAAGTCCTGAGCTGTGTGGACTTGTTTCAACTGTTTTACGAAACGAACTGGATTCATTGCCATTACCTTCCACAGGTAAGGATGAAAGATCGGAATTACTTGACTTTGGAGCTAGAAATTCGCTTCTAAACAACCCAGAAATATTTCCTATGTAGCTTAATTGGCCCGAAGTAACCGCTGATTGTTAGCATACCAGCTAACGTTTTCACACTGTGTTTTCTAATGAGAGAGAGGTGATGAAAAACCGCTGTTAGAGGAGAAGTTCATTAAAAACCATGGGATTTAGTGAGGAAAGATCAGTCATGATCAGAGCTGGAGCTGCTGTTCTCCAGTCTCTGTTTCCCAGCTCAGCTTCACCATGTCGGTATTTAGCTATAAAGATGCTACGAGTCAGAGCCCAACATGCTGAAAATGTCTTTTTCTGAATGTCAAGGAAACATATATGTATTTTCTATTACACTTTTGGATAATTTCTCTTTTATCCTTGGCTTTAGCCTGTGAACCAGGACGTCTCAGAAGTCATTAGTTATCCCAGTGTGACCAGCAGACTGAAGCCCTGCCTGTGACCAGTGTTCCCAATATATTAAATAAATGTTTTATTCTTTCACTTTTTGTGTATTTTTAAATATCTCAATGTTACACTGAGAGGTGTGGTGTGGAAGAGAAACTCCTCAAAGCTGGCTGTAGCATAAACATAGGTGGTTTATTAGGCCTCCTTCAGCACAGCATAGCTCACAGACAAGACAAAATGACATCTTTCCCAACAGTCTCTTAGCTTTCAGTCTCTCTGCTTCAGACTCTCAAGCTTTCTCCCTCTTCTTCTTGGCTCAGCCAACAGTCTCCTTATATACTGTTGTCCCCACCTTCTCAATTAACTGCCCAGCCAATCAAAGTCCAGCAAACATGGCCCTTTCTATAAAAGAGCTGGGTTTGAGGCGGGCCTCCTCTTTGGTAGGTTCCAAGATGGCTGCTACAAGGACACACCCAAAAGGTAACAAACATTTCACAAACAAAAGGATCACATTCACATTCTAGAACTTAAATGTTACAGAAAATATTATTGCTTCTTAACACTCAATCTGAAGTATTAGTGTATTAATACAGCTTATGTAATGAAATAAAAATAATTTACTCTGTTAGAATTATTTTCACTCTTTGCTATCAATAGCAGAGTTGACATTCTGTAATAAATATTTTTCTTTGGAAAAAAGTAAGAAAAATGTGTAGTTTCTTGTTTGACAATGACTGATTTATAAATAAAAAGTCATTTCTCAATAATGTATAAAAAATAAATACAAGAAAATAATTTGTTGTCTTGAAACGTTAAATGTACATTAAATTATGGAATTATGTAAATATGTTCTTTAAACACTGTAAAAGTGTGTCTGTTCATCAATGTTAATATAAAAATGATCAGAATCATTTCTATCAAATAAAAACATTGTGCTCTTTATTCAGAAATGCCCCGAAACAATTAATCACATCAAAAGTTAGAAACTCTGTCTTTAGTCATTTCTTTGATTACCAAATATATTAATGTGTGTGAGAAAATGTGTCAATGACAGGTATTAATTTAAAATACTTTGTAGAACGGCACTTTGTGAAGTTTGGTCCATTTACTTGTATTAGTTTACTGGCACATATTCCACGTTCAATATGGCGGACGCTGTTACGTATCGCAGCAATGGGCCGACCCGCCCCATGAGGGGTCTATGTATTTATGTTTATGGTTGCAGGAGGTAAAGGACCCTTGAACGCTTCGGACCGACGCTGTTTTCACGGTTGCCTAGAGACGGTCACTACGCAACCCCAGTGAGGTGCTGTCAACCCCCCTCTTTTTAAAAAATCCTCGACCGATTCTCCTCCGTCCTTAGAAGCAAAACCTCTCGTAAAGATACAGACGTGAGAAGGAAGACGCAAATCCCAGGCTGAATAATGTCAGTGAGGATGAACACAGGCAATTAAAAAAAAAAGTGTCCATCGTGGCGCAGTGTGATACTAGACAGAATAGATCAGGAGAGGAACACAGCAGACACTGATATGGTAACATTTTTGCTATGATTAAGTATTTTATTGTGCTTTTAGTAGACTATATTGATTTGATTATTTGCTTATTTAATGTATAATAATATCAGCCAAAATAATATAAATGATCATTTAAAGCAGTCGTCCCCAACATAGACATAATATAAGGATAGACCCCGCATTTGCTGCTCCGGCGCAGGAAATACCGCGGCCATCTTGGAGCGGTACACCATCGTACTTTGCTGAACCAAAACAGCAGAAGATGCCTCAGTTCTGCTCGGCTTATTCGTGTTTAAATCTAAGAACCGTTGATATCAGGGACCGGGGGATAACGTTTCACAAATAAGAATGACATATTATTGTTGGTATGTTGTGAATGAAAAATTACTGTACTGTCTATATGCCCACCGACGAAATGACAGCAAATGTTAGCTATCGGTCTTCAGCCGGAGATTTGATGACAGGAATATGTTTCAAACAGGCCTACTCACAATTTCAGTAGTTTTGGTTAATTATCATTATCAACAAATCTTAATCAAATTTGGAGTTTTATGTTCTTTGAAATATGAAGATCAAAAATAGTGACTGTAACGTTTTTCTGAATGCTCAGCTTAAGAAGGAAGGCAACAAGGCTCCTTAGTTTGCCTTCTAGATTGTGCAAAAATGTAATGAACATGTAAATATTGTTGTCACAACAGATAAGTATATATATATATATATATATATATATATATATATATATATATATCTAGTGTGTGTGAATATATGAGATTATCTGAATATATACATAATGTGTGTGTGTGAATAAATTGCATCTTTGGTTGTATCTTGCAAAATATTTCACCAAAATTATGTAAATATGCTAAACTATACATTCCTATACATGCAGTTTTAATAGCTGTATGCCTAAAATTTAAATATGTAACAATGAGATTACTATTCAGCGTGTTATGATCTATTAAATGCGCTGACACTTTATTGTGCCTGCCAAATATATAACGCTGAGTGGTGGCCGCGTTAAATCTCATCAGCTCCAATAGGCGAGAGCGGCCCATGAGGCGTCTATCCTTATATTACGTCTATGGTCCCCAACCCCCGGTACCGGTCCGTGGACCAATGGGGTATATGCCACGGACTTCCGTTTTAGCACTTCCGCATTTTTTTTCCACATAGCCTGCTTCCGGTGCACAGGTCACTCTGTGTTAGAGATGGAGTTTTTCACTTGGTCCTTGCTGGATTTGCCTACAGTAACCGTAGTTGTAATGAGTCCCACATTACAAGCCCGCTCTGCGTAACATGCGGCGACCGGATAATGAGGTAATGAAGCTTCAAACTGCTTCGCCACGTAGAGACCAAGCAGGCTGTGGATATAAGCAACACCTCGGGTGTCGTTGTCTCCCATCACTCCCAGATGGGACCATCTCATTGCAGAGAAACAAGCTCAGGGCTCCCGTTAGTCATTATCGTGAGTTAAAATTTTCACGAAAGTAAATGTTCGTTTTTGTGGCGCATCTGTATCTTATTTTGAAGGGATATATAAACGTTACCATAGCGACCAGAGACAGGGCAGTGGTCGAGAGGAGATGAGTAGAGCTTGCGATTCTTAAGTCTGGTTTAGACGGCAAGATTTAAGAATTATCGGCCGATTCTCCACACCACACGAACCGATTCCAGTCACGAACATCCCGATTCCAGATGATAATCCAGTAAAACCCCTAACATAGGATACGGGAATTTAGAATAACCAAACACGGATGACGATGTAGAAGCAATAGTGATAGTTTGTGGACTCATTTTAAGAGATAAAAGACGTAATAAAAAGAAATGGCGGTGGATAAAAGATGACGGGAGCAGCCGCTTTATTTGCTGCGATATGATTTGGAGGTGAATATGTTTTTTCATAGTTAACATTTTTAACTTCATAAACATAATAGACATATATAATAATGACCTTTACATATAATAATAAACATTTCCACATATCATCTCCGATATCCACCGGTGTTCCCGGATTCTCAGTTGCGCGATACGTCAGCTGTTTGGGATTCCCCTCTGTTCTTACGTCACCGCGCTTTCTGATTGGCTACCTGTCACATTCAACAGGTTGTATTCTCGTTCCCAGTCAGGGTAAACCCCACAGGCTGTGATAAAAGGGCAAAGACAACCCAAATTGGGGATATTCAGGCTATAGCGGGAACACCAGCATGCAGAAGCCTTATGTGACTCTTCATTCCCCTAATTATGCTTGTCGCCTGACAACTATTATAATTCTCTAATTCATTCATCAAAATGCGTATTTAAAATTAGAGGACAAAATATCTCGGTATTTTACCAAACATATTATAAAATATGTAAAATGCAAAGCTTTAATGAAGTACTTGGGTATTAGATTGTCAATATACGTACTAAATTTTAAATATACGCATGGTAAAAGAGAAAGGGATGCCTTGCCTTGCTACACTATCACTAGATAAACGGGTCAGGAAAAAGTTAATTAAGAAAAAAAATATGGAGGGAGAGGGAAGTAGTTCAGTTATGCTGGCTTGACTTTGACAACCTGTAGATGTGGTGTGGAATTCTGTTTCAGTCCAGTTAGAAAATAAAAGGCGTGTTAAACACCAACTCTGACAGATCATCAGTCAGCAGGTGTTTAATGAGCTAATAGCAGCGGTAGCTAATCTACCACATTGATCACTTATTAATAATCGCAAAATAAACATTATGGCTTGATGTTTATTTTGTCCATTACAGTGGACTGAATATTCAGTTTTTTTGTGGGAATATTATTAGGACTATTATTAAAAAACAATAGCAATAATAAGAATTTTAAATTATAATAACTTTATTATAATATTATTATTGCTATTTTTTTTTAAATTATAATAACTTTGTTATAATTCAATATTATTATTGCTATTGTTTTTTAATAATAATAATAGTACTACAATGGTACTATTAGTACTATTATTATTAAAAATAGCAATAATAATATTAAACGATAACTTTCTGTTATTATTATTACTATTGTTATCAATAGTAATAATAATAATTATCAATATAATAAATAATAAAGATTGATATTTGATAATAATAATTATTTATTATATTGATTAACATACTAATCTATTAATAAGTAAGTAAGTAAGTAAACTTTATTTCTATAGCGCTTTTCACAGACCAGGGTCACAAAGTGCTGCACAAAATGTAAAAAATAAATAAATTAAAAGCAACATACAAAACAATAAAACACAGTATTACGCTAAAAAGCAAGTTTAAAAAAGTGGGTCTTAAGTTGTTTCCTAAAAGTGTCTATACAATCCAGAGATCGAATGGTACAAGGTAGCTCATTCCAGAGGCGAGGCGCCACAGCTTTAAAAGATCTGTCTCCTCGAGTCTTAAGAAGGGTCCGAGGAACCATCAGCAAGTTCAGATTGGACGACCTGAGGCTCCTAGTCGAAACATAAGGCTGGATGAGGTAGTCTGGCGCCTGTCCATGAAGAGCTCTAATATTCATATTAGTATTGCTATTATTACAAAGAACAATAAAAATGATTATAAACAAGTTAACATTTTCTTCTATCATCCATCTATTATCTAATGTGCACAACATCTTTTTGTATTGTGGGAGGAAGCCGGAGCACCCGGCGAGAACCCACTCATGCACATGGAGAACATGCAAACCCCATGCATAAAGAACCCAGCCTGGGATTCTAACCCAAGACTTTACTGCTGCAAGGCAACAGTGCTACCAACTGTGCAGCCCTGATGTTTTATTTTTGATATATTATTCATGAAATGTATTTTTTATTGACACCTAAGGAGAATTTAGAGACCTAACAGTCATGAATTCAGACTGTGGCCAGGAAGCCGGAGCATCAGAGAACAAAGGAGATGATTGTTGATTTCAGGACGAATAGGAGGATTAAATCTAACCCCATTTCCACCATGGGAGAAGAAGTGGAGGTGGTTGAAGAATATAAACACGTCAGTGTTCATCAGGATAACAGACTGGACCAAGACACAACAGTGAAGCGTCAGTGGACAGCTCCGCACCTCTCCTCACCCGAGTGTCCAAGACATACGGCCACAGATCCGATGAAATGATGACAAAGTCAATCATCAAACTGTGGCGTGTCCCAGTGCCAAGTGGACATATGACACCCTTATGCCTGAACATGGTGTCCGTTATGGACAGTACATGATGAGCACAGAAGTCCAACAACAGAGCACCACTCGAGTTCAGATTGGGGGAGCCGTTCCTCCCAACCACGCCCCTCCAGGTCTTACTGTCATTGCCCACGTGGGCATACTGGGTACTGGAGAGGAGCACTCTCCAGTACCCCCTCCAAGGACTCCAAGAAGGGTGGGTAATCTGAACTGTTGTTCGGCCCATCAGCACAAACAGTCAGAACCCGTCCCCCCACCGGTAGGGGAGGGAGGCTACCCTCTTGTAAACCCCAATGTACAGGCGCCGAGACAGGGGGCAACAAAGTATGCCCACTCTTGCCTGGCGCCTCTCATCATGGGCAACTCCAGAGTGGAAGTATGTCCAGCCCCTGAGTCTTCCCCGGGGAAGACCCAGGACACTCTGGATTATGTCTTTAGGTTGGCCTGTGAACACCTTGGGATTCCCCCAGAGGACATGGTACAAGTGACTGAAAGGGAAGTCTGGACCTCCCTTTTTAAGCTGCAATAAGAAGATCAAGAAGGTGGACAGCAAGAATTTTTAGTGCGACGTTTGGGCGGATATTTGCCCTTTTCGGCATTACATCTCTTCTCTTCACTTCCGTTTTCTTCTATAACGGACTCTCCCAGGGTAAAATCTTCAGACAGATCCGTCTGAAATGAGTCTTCAGACAGATACGTCTGAAGACTCATTTCAGATTTATCTGTCTGAAGACTCCCACAATACCCTGTTGAATCATAATAATACTCTCCCCAAGATGAGGAAGTTTGTTTTTTGGAAGGATTGGCGATATTGTTCACTTCTGCAGTGTTCGCTCCAAGGATATTGTCTTCCAGCGCCTTTTTTTTTCAAAACAGAAGTTGTCGGACGGTCTGAAAACTCACAGCAGACTTCCCCATCCGGGGAGTTTTGCCTGGCCAGTTTGCTTTTGAAGTTTGCAGTTTGCTTCCTAGTCTTGGAAGGATTGAAAAGATATTCATCAAAAACATCATATTCCGAGTCAGGGCACTTGTCTTGAGTGATCAGTTTCTTCTCTGAGTACACTTCCCCAGCCGGGGAAGGAAGGAAAAGGTACGAATCAAACTCATCATACTCGATCTCATCCTTGTAACTATTGATATCAAATGTAACACCAGGGAGTACTTTGTTTAAAACTTTCCTCACTCCTGTGGTTATCAGATATCCTGTAGCAAACGTCAAAGGAAAAAACATGGTGGCTGCAATCTCTGCCATTCTTAAAATCCGTGAAAAGTGGTAATTGAGTGTCAATTGTCCAAGAGCTACTTGTTTATAACCTCCTGTTTTGAGATGCAAGCATTTAGAACCTCACATGTTCTTCTGTAGTTCTGGGGGAATGTCTTGCTTCTGATCGTTGCTAGGGAAACGGTCAAATCAGCTCTGCATGACTCAAACTATTAACCCTTTGCAACTGCGTCACTTAATCATTCGAGGCGCCATGTCAGACTTCAGAAGGGAATATTTCAGGAGTCTAGGGATTAAAACAGGGATTTTAATGGTTAAATATTAAGTTTAGAATGACAATGGTATATTAATACCATTAATTTAAGTAGGATTTTTCATCATTCTATCAAGTTTAAAATTTTGAATCATACTTGACTTATAATATCTTAAAAGTAAACTGAAATTTAACTTTAAAACATTTGCTGCTGTTGTAAAATGTGACAAGAAATTTTGCTTGATTGGAGAATTGCTACAAATAAATAATTTTGGTTTAATAATTTTACATGTTAGCATAAAAATAGAATAAAGAATGATCCCAAAGAAATGGTGCTGCCACTCCATATTTGATGGGTTGTAAACAACCCACTTGAACACATTTATTCTCAAAGGGCATGAAACCAGGTGGCTGAGCCTCCTGGCAAAGTCCGATAGACGTGTTGTTATCAAGGAATGATGTTCTTGGGAGAGCTCAGCTCCACAGCTTCATGGCTAACAGGATGGGGTGAGGTGGGAAAGAGCGCTATGTTTACATATCTTCAAGGAGATTGGAAATATGCAGCCCTTCCAAGGCCACACGGGAAAAGCCAATTCAGATACAGAATGTCTTAGGTCGGGAAGATTATAAATTTCAATCTTTCCTAAAGTTTCTTAGATACATCTCAGTTCCCAATTATCCAAATTAGTTTGGTCGTTCCACTGAGCCGAAACTAGCAACTTCTCCAAGATCGATTCCATCCCGTTAGTGAGTTTTAGAGTCCTCAGCTGGGCTGCGAGTTTCAGCAAGACTCACATCCAACTTGAATCTCTGTCCACACCAACAGTCTGAGTGTTTGCTAGTTCGGCCAAGTCCGTCACAAATTTGACGATAAACCAGGTATCCGGAAGCTCCAAACAGCAGAAATCCTGTTATCATGAATAAACCCAGGGTGAATCCTGCTGGGTGTGTCCCCGCAGGACAAGAGGGATCTCCTGTGCCCAGACTTCTCGTCGAGATAATTTGATCCATTGTATTGAGAAGACCGGATGACCAGATCCATAATTTCTAGATTTGGAGGATGTGCAAAGAAAGGCTCCAAAAATCTAGAAAAAGACAGGACAAAAACAGAGCAAGCAGGGCAGGCATGGGCAGGGAGGGAGCAGAGGAAAAAAGCGTCTGCCTTTGCCGAGAGCAAGAGAGGAAAAAATTTGGATTATTTTGGTCCAATAGCGAGCTCTTGAGATGTGTTTATTATATTCACTGTCCCTGTCATTTACTTATATTTCCTCTCTCTAACCATCTGCTATCAACCGCGTCTTTTCAAAACGTCCTCGATTTGATACGCCAACGTCCTTAGAAGCAAAACCTCTCGTAAAGATACAGACCAGAGGGCAGACTCAAATCCCAGACTCAACAATGTTAGTGAGGATGAATACAGGCAATTAAAACAAATGTGTTCATCATGGCGCGGTGTGCTGCTGTATGATGTCAGACAGAATGGATCAGGAGACAGCAGACCACATTAGAACAAGAACCAGAAATCAGAGTCTCTTCATCCCTCAATCATCTCCTGAGGCTGCAGGGCCGTGCAGAGACCACTAAAGGGGCAGGTGCTCAAAAAAAAAAAAAAAAAGGGCACATCTAACCGCATTCTAGGAGAGACTATTAAAGCCAAACAGCTTTCAGAGTTTAATAAACAATGATAAATTACAAAATTGTGAGATATACAATCAAGGCTAAAGTCTGGGTTGAGTTTTTTCCCCTTCATTAATTACACACTTTTATTAAATACACTATATCTATCATTGTAGTTTGGGGTGAGTTATTTTTAATTCTAAATTAATATCCTTGTTGTACTTTTATTTAAGTGCTATTCTCCTTCAAGATACATTTACCTAACGCTAGAATAAATGAAATGTACATAATGCAGCAAAGGAAATTAGAAGATCGGACATATATCCATTATGGAGATGACAGGTTTTGGACGGGCGATGTGGCCCTACTCCATAAACAATACTGAAGAATGACTGCTATCATTAACGATACAGGGAAGAAGCTTTTCAGTTATCTTGCTTTGCTAGCAAAGTCGTTAGCAGCTAACTAATAGCACAACAGACTAATGTCTGTATGGTAAAAATACTGAATCGATAGATAAGAACAGTTTTTCCTCACCTGGCTGTCTCCTCCCGCTCAGTAGTTCTTCAGAGAAAGGCAGACGCAGAGGCCTGTCAGTGTCTGTTGTATTCCATTACCTCTCTGCTTAAACCGCTTCTCCGTGCTGAAGCAGAAACGATACGTTCAACGTTTTCCGTCATCTGACAAGTAGCAAGTCTACTCCACTTTATTCACCAAAAACTTTTTTTTTTTTAAATTCACCAAAAACTGATTTGTAATCTGGAACGTTCGCTACATTGCGCTCCGCAGTTAGCCACTTTTACTTCAGTAAAGCTCACCGTTTTTAGTCGCATCTTTTCGGGGTTGGTACTGCCTCTAGTGGCGTGGGGGAGGGAACTAATATAATTACATTACTAAATCAGAATACCGCAAATTATTTTCGGTGAATGCGCATATGAAACTGGGGGGCCCGGTACCTCAAAAAAGTTTAAGAACCACTGTTCTAGAAATATGGACAGTGTTGACATATTTTCCACATTTCTAATTGTAAAAACATTTTTCACAGCTTTAGATGGGAACGTTTGGAAGAGTCCGAGCAAAAACAACAATATTTTTTAAAGTTTCCCGCCGGCGCTGATTGCGAATCAAAACGATTGCACGCTTGATGAGCAACTATAAAGTTATCAGGCAGTGTTAAAAAGCCGCAGTTTTGACGAGCGACTCGACAGCCCGAGGTACTGGAACAATCTGGACTGAGGACATAATGAAATGTAAAGAGGTGAAACCGATGACTCACGCAGCAAAAGGCATCCATTTCGAGGGAGATAATTAAAGTCCCAACGTAAATGAATCCGGAGGACCGGAGCGCTTGCTTTGAAGAATGTGAGCAATAAAAAGTCAGGCGGAACAGGCGGGAGTATAAATGATGGGAGCGAGAAGACGAGCGGACAGAGCAGAGATCAGCAGAGACGATGAGCAGCGGATAATGAAGTTTTATGATTTGTATATCAACAAAGAATGTTAATCTAAACATTAGTCTGACAAACAGCCTCTCAGTGCTGAAGGAAGCACATGTGCAAGGGGAAAGTTTTGTAACCTGGGAATTGCTCATTGGAACAAAGTGATGTGCTTCTAAAGTTAGAATAAAATTTTATCTGTGATTTTTTTTATTTTTATTTTATTTTTTAGTTATGAAAAAGCAAATCATATGTAATCCTAGAGTTTAAAGTGAATGGTATTGTTTATACAGGAGCTGATCATGGGTTATATGGTAAGTGGTTTTTCTTTTGAACAAAAACAGACTGAATGCAGTGCGGTGCACACAAACATGTCAGATTTGACCTTTCACCTTCTTTAACGTCTATTGTTTTAACCATTATAATATTTCTTTACCTTCAGATTTTATTTGGCCTGGGTTCATCTGTGACAATGACTTGTCCACCTTGTGTCCTGGTTGTTGTTAACATAAGTACTGCAGCAAGTGCTGTAGTGTAGGCGTTGATTTAAAAAAAAAAAAAAAACAGGTCTTGATTCATCCATTTGTTCAATATCCAAACTTCTCTTTCCTTATAAAAAAAATTAAATACTGGACCTTAGATTTGACACAAAAGTCAAATATTTTATAAAAATTTGTCCCGGCAGGATTTTGAAAGCATCATCTACGCCTTTTATTACCTCACACCTTGATTATCGTGGTCTGTATTTCATGTCTTCTTTAAGATCCTTTTTGAAATCTCATCATTTTTTCCCTAGAGTTCCACACAGCATGACTTGCTTGCACCTAACACTGCTTCATGTCTGTTTCTACTTCATCTGCTATTTTTACGGTTTCTCTTTATTTACCACTCTTTGATCAAACATTTGTTGTTTTTAGATGTGCTTCGTGAATAAGTCGGATCGGATCTTTCGCCTCGAGGAAAAACGAATCTGAAGACGTAGCAGCAGATGAAACGGTGACTGCTGACATCCTCTCCTCAAAACCCCATTTCAAAAGGACCTGACTCGTCCCTGTAGGATTCACCCGATAGAGCAGTTAGACTTTCGTTTAAATAATTTTCTTGTGTGTGGTATTAATCTTTTTCCCAGCACCTATCTACTGCTCGCGTCTTGCAAATATAATACAGATCTCCAAGCAGTAGAGGAACTTGGCACAGAACGCAAAGTGCAGTGAGTCAGACGGATTTACGCCGACAACAGCGACGGCGTTGTCGTCTCCTTGAGCGTGTCATTTCCACCAGGTGTGCTAACTAGACGGGGGAAAGGCTGTAATATTGTCTGATTGTTCAAGAGGCTGTGTGATGAAGCGGGGGGCGGAGGCTCGCTGTGATTCTGAGCCATAAGTATGACGCCGCCAGAGACTTGAAAGAGTGTGACAGAGTATAATAGGATTGGATGAATCACTTTGCACAGGAAAAAAAAGAAAAAAAAAACAAGTCTTGTGCTTTTGGGATGATTAACTGACAGAAAAGACGAGCATTTTATTGTTTAGGGAAAGTAACCCAGTCTTTGCTTGAATTGTGGCTTAATGGTTGGTTTTTTATCTTTTTATTCTTGAGAATATGTCAACCAAATTATTACTGTTTCATGTCGTAGTTCAGCCAGGAAAAAAAAGAGCATTTTAAGAGATTATTCAGATTTTTTTTTACAATGGGCTTCTCTTGAGAGATTATGGGCAGTAAATGTCTTACCTGTAGCAGATAACTCCAAAGTGTCCATGTTAAGCATGTTAAAGTCTTAAAATTAGCTTCTGTTGTTTTCTCTAGAGCAATATTTTTCCAGGCTCAAATGTTCATAGTTGACCTGCGATTTTATTGCAATGAAGAATGAAATTCCGTCATCATAGGGGTATTAAAATAAATGAGGCTAAAAGCAAACAAAAGCCACACTTTTCAGATTTTTACATGAAAACCATTCTAAAACAATGAATCTTTTCTTTCACATTTCACAACTACACTACTATGTGTTGATCTGCTATGTGAAATCCTAAAAATATATACTATATGTTCTGGTTGTGGCTTGACAAAATGTAAAAAAAAAAAAAAAAAAAATCAACATGTATTGGATTCAAAGACATTTGTATTTTAACTCCTGATGCAGTAAATGCAAGAACACAGAATATATACTAAGTCATTTCTTTGCATTTAAATATTTAAAATTGTTATCCATTCATTGATCCATTTGTTTTTTTTTTTGTTTTTTTGTAAAAAAAAAAAAAAAATCTGGTTACACTGTCGGTGCTCCATTACTTCCCTCCTGGCTTTTGGATCTGATCATTTCTTCTTTGATTCAGCGCCTGCTCTCTCCCCAGGCGCCAGGCAGGCCCGTCACATCCACACTGCAATCCAGGTGTAATAATGATGAGATGAACTACGAAACCCCCGTCACGCTCAGCCGCCGAGCTCAGTGAACCCCGATAAGCCCTGGTGCTTACACCGTGGCTGTGACAGCCAGGCTCCCGAACACTCGCGGCCGACCCAATGCACGACCGCAATCGATGCAAAGAACTGAACAGTTTAAGTTTGAAGCGAAACTCAAATATGTTTCATTACACACAGTTACAGTCATCAAAATTATACGTTTGATGATAATTTGAATAACCCAAATTCACTTTCTCAGCAAGTTCTGGTTAAATAACACCAATAAAAATACAGAAACGTTATGTTTAGGCCACCTGCGAGAAGGTCTGCTAAAATAAGCTGCCTGCTCACAGGAATATGAATGGAAAATCGAGTGGAAGGAAAACGTGTGGAAGAAACAGTTGTAAAGATCGATGATTTGTGGGAGATTTACAAGGGATGGTCCGACAGTTAAGCATGCCGGTGGTGGTGTGATGGTTTGTGACGTTCAGTTCAAGCCCAGCGGGTTATGTAACACAACAATGATCAGCAGGTTCACCTCTAAACAGCCTCTCAAATGTGACTGAATTACAAGGATTCTGTAAAGTAGAGTGGGCCAAAATTCCTCCAGTGATTATCACAATAGCTTGAGAGCAACTGCTTCACTTTCTTTATGAGATTTTTAAAACAAGCTGCCTTTTCGATGATAACGTTTCCCTAGCTTTCCAAATCAAGCACAAAACAATCCTCTTGATTCTACTAACGCTAACAGGAGATGTGTTGCGTTAGCATTCATCCTCAGCGCTCTGTCTCTAATGTGCGACCTACATAGCGACGTAAAACAACGCGTTCGTCTTGTTGGGTTGCCCCTGGGTTGCATCATGCACATTGGAAGAGACTTCAGTCGTGAGTTTTTTCTTCTTTTTTTTTTTTTTTTTTCTTTTTGCTACTATCTCAAATATGCACAGCGTACGGAAATCTTTGCACATCAGATACTACGGTGCATTTAAAAGAGGTAGCAACGGTCGCTCAGCATGACATAGTCTGTGGTACAGTTTCATTTCCCATTGGGATCAATGAAGTATTTTTGAATTTGATGTAAAGACCATCTTGGTGGTCACTTGATTATACTTTTCCATGACATAAAACCAAGGAACAAAGTTGGATCATAGTTTAACCACTATTTCAAGAAATTGCAAGTTGTTTGCATAGAAGCCAAACAGTTGATGTTCCACTGGCTAGACTTTTTTTTGTGTGTGTGTTATCATTGCAAATCTGTTGTTCCCCATTTTTAAGATGATGGTAAAATAGTTGAAGCATCTTCAGAATCCTCATAATCTTAAATCTTTTGAAATAACATATTTCCACCATTTCGGTGAATTACAATCAGACTCAGCTCGTGTCAGAGTGCTTTTAAATTCCTCCATAGGTTGCTGGTATGTTAGGTCTCCAAACCACTCTCCTCTGTTGCTTCCCAGGACTTCCTCCTCCTTAGTGGATCAATTTTAGTTTCTACAAAACTAAAATTGGTCTTAGAGATTTTCCTCTCACTACTTTACCCCCGGGCGTCATTTTAGTTTTGCTTTGATCCCCAAGTTAAGCATTTCAAAAAGTATCTTTGTGCCTTTTCTTTAATTAAAAAAAAAAACGTTTTCAAAACATATCTCAGTGTAATTACAAAAAAAAAGTTGCAAAGATGACGATATAGTCTTTTGAGGTATTGCTAACTGCCTCATCGTCCAGCTTTCTAACTTTTTCAACCCTCATTCGTATCACGCAGTACAGATTTGATCTGTTTTTTTGATCCAAACACAAAGTCAAACTGACACCTTGAATGACATCATTTGCGTTTTTATCCCGCCTGCATTTGCATCCAAAATATGTAAATCTATATGGTCTCAGGATGCAGATCAAACAAACTTTAGGGATGGTGAAAGTCACAGTGACAAACTCGCTTTGTCAAAGTTAGTCTTCACCACTTCAGGACTTTATCTCTTAGGTAATCAGCACACCAACCACTCAATGCAGAGTGAAACCTTTTTTTCTGATTAAACACTTGAAAATGAGAGAGCGGAGATACACATTACAGAGGAATCCAAATGAATCGGAGGAGGCAAGAGCCAAATTATCAGCAGCCTTCTCCTCGGGCTCTTGGGAATAAAAAATAAGCCTCACTTATCTACCTGCAGAAAACACCTGCAGTCTGTCCCGAGGGACGACTTCATCCCTCGGGGTGATGCGGGGTTAGCCTGGATAACGGCTTCCTTCGGTTTTCGCTTGCAGCTGACTGCAGATGTGAGGCTCAAGCCACATCTACGTCACCAGGAATCGAGGAGGAAAGAAAACGGATTGTGACGATCCAGATACGATTTTAATCGAATGAATTGAACTGAATTAGGAAAACTTGTGGGTTTAAATTCCCAAACTTGTAACTTTTCGATACCATGGTTCGCATCCCAAACTATTTTGACACAATTATTAACTAAATGAAGCTTTTAAAATTGCTCAGGTTGCAAAGTTTATGAAACCGTTGATAAATCTTACTCAGCTTAAGCTTTGCAATTGCTAATAAAGACAAACTGCCACCATCAACAATGAGCACAGAAGACAGATGTAGGATGTAAATTAATTAATTGATAAAACTATTTAACTATGATCAATGCAGAAACAGCAGGTAGTGATTATTGATTATTCTCTAAGCATAATTCTCGCAGATATCCCCACCAGCAATGTTTATCTTGTATATAAATACATAATTATACATTTCCTTTGGTTTGGATCTCCATTTCAGAACGGAGCGCCTCCATGATCGTTGGCATGCGCCTTCAGGACTTCGTTATGTAAGACGCTTAAACTGAAACAATGACGGTTTGCGTATTGATTGACAGGAGTCTCTTTACACTAAATGTGGGGTTAATACTCAGAGGGATGAGCTGGGATTTGCAGCGGGAGCAAACCAGGTGAATAGTATTTGGATGAGAGATGTTTGGCGGTGTTAATGAATGACCTCCCCACCCCGCCCCCGTCGTATTGATTCAAATCTGCTCTCTCGCGCCGATCATTGTTATTTTCGGAACCGAGACTTTCCAAGTCTTTGGCGAGACTTGGAAATTTAGCTCCGCGGATAATCTGACCGAGAGGAATCGGTGGAAGATGTAAGTCTGCAAATGTTCGAAGCCGGCGGGAAGCGTACAGCCGAGGCTTGCGGCCGACTCTGCGGCGAAAGCTGCTAATCGGAGCCTGACAGTCAATTTCACTTTCCCACACCCCCTACCTGTCCTGCCCTGACAACCAACCGACCGACCGACTGACTGGCATGTTTGGATGTGGATTAAAAGCGGCGCTGTGTGGAAGCATGACGGACAGTTGTCACGTTCAAACATTTCAGCGTACACCTTTGAATAAATTACAAATCTGCATTCATTACCACTATAGATTAAAAGGACGGTAGTGCATTATGCAGGAGCTGAATGTATTCTCACCACCAGATGCTGTCAGGAGACCATACATTTGCATAGCAAAAGTGATGACCTGGTTTTTCCACTGAATTGAGCTTTTTTTTTTCCTCTTTTTGGCGGGGTGGGGGGGGGGAAACAAACTTGCTCTCAATTTTAAAAGGTAAGACTTCAATAGAGTCACCAGGCTGCAGAGCCTCAAACGTGTTCTGGTGAGAAAATCTCTGTTTATTCTGATTCCGAAGGCAAAATTTAAACCATATTTCTCTTGTTGTTTTCTGCCTTATCTCAGTGACTGGTCTGTTTGTATGGATTGTGTTGGATTTTATACATTAGGTTTGTAGTCTACTGAATTTATTATGACAGTAGTTGAACATAATTTGAATTTGATGAGACAGACTAACACAAAGTAATGCATAATTGACCTTAGATCCAGATTTTGATTGGACCATTCTAAATGCTTGAACCTAAGCAGTTCCATGGGTTATGGTTGTTTTCCTGCTGGTTGTCATGATGCTTCTGCCACCATGTTTTCCTCGTTAATCTAACAACACTTTCATTTTGCTGTCTTGTTCCTCCTCTAGCTTGTCTCACGGCTTTTAAATTACACAAGTTTGGACTTTAATTATTAATTAGGCTACCGCCTTTGTTGGCGAAAAGAGTGTGCACAAACAAGGAATTATAATATGCATGAACAGTGTTTATTTAAATAAAGATAAGTTGGAATAGTTGGTTGCACTGGATTCTCTCTAGAGGTATATGCATGCCACACTTTACAGATTTTTATTTGCAAAAACAGCCTTCTTCTTTATGTTGGTTTATCACATGCAACTGCTATGAATTGAGTTGATGTTGGTAGCTTAAATGTTGAAAAATATATGATTACTACTCCCCATACTATATTTTTTAATCTTTTGTGAAAATCCTTGTAAATTAGACGGGTCACTTAGCACTTCTTGTGTCCATTTAAAAAAAAAAATTCACAACTTCTTTGCTGCAAGCATAAGTAGAAGTCTTCATTAGCAACTAGACCTACACTAGTTTACTTCTTTGAATTAATTCACCATTATTTATTTCCCAAATCAGTAAGTAATTTTTTGCAGAGCTTCATAATTCTACAATAAATCAAACCTGACCAAGAGCAGAAATAAAAGAAGTCTCCTAAAGTGATAGAAAAGGCGGCTTCGCACTGAAACACAGAGATTGGTGCACTCACGGGTCCCATCGAACCGAGTGGCGATGGTGTCCAGGAAGGTGTTCTGAGGCGCAATCAGACCCCGCATCACCGGCATCCGGGAGCGCGTCGAGCCGCGTCTCTCCCTGCGCTCCGAGCCATGGCTCTCCGCGGCCGTGGTCACGAAGCCCGGCAGGAACCTGGAGGAGTTCCCCGGCGCTCCCCCCAAGCCCTGGAGGAGGGCGCCGAGCCGAGACAGCCGGGACTCCACGGTCCGTGGTTGTTTCCGCCGAGCACCGCGCGGGTGATCCCGGCTCGCAGAGGCGGAGAGATGGAGCCGCTGGAGGCAGGCGAAGGGGGGCGAGGACGGAGGGATGGAGGGACCGCGGCGAGGATGGTCACATTTACGCACGGATGTGCTGCAATTCCACCCCTCTCACCTCCCCCTTTGCCTCTCTCTTCCTCTCCTCCTTTGCAGCTCAAACACTTTCTTCACTCCAAACATTCGCCCTCCGCTGCATGCTGACTGAAAAAGCTTTTCCTTTCTCCTTTTTTTTTCTTCTCCCCCCTCCCCCATATTTCTGTCTCTTTGAAATTCAGTCTTTTCCTCACCTCCCATTCTTTAATCTCCTGGTGAATGCTGATGAAAGTTTCATAATAATAATAATAATAATAATAATAAAATACTACCATCTCAGTCTGTCGCGTTTCACACTTGAAGCTGCTGAATTTGTCACTTCCAGAACAAAACGAGCAACTCAGTCAGGATTTGGCATATTAAAAAGATTCCTCAAGATGAAATCAATTTTGCAATTAACGACTGAAATATCGTTATGTATTAATGTTAAATTTTCACGTAGGTGTTTTCAGAGTCACTCCAAGGACAGCTTCCAGTTTAGGTATCATGATATGGACATGTTTCCATATTATGCTGCTTGACCTGTAATCTCAGGGATTATGAACCCATGAAAACATACGGGATGGGTGAGAGGAAACAGGTGATCTGAATAAGAACATGCAGCATATCAGGAAAAGAAAAGCTGCAAACAAGTGAGGATGGATGGGACTGAAATGAGATCCACAGTCACTCGGTTAAATCCCACTTTCAGAAATTATTATTATTTTTTTTACAAAATCACAAGTGGCACATGTGCTGTTAATTCTTTATACAACTTTTTATTTTATTTAATTTTTTTCTAACAAGATTTAGTTCTGAACTGGCCATGGAAGAGGGTTGATTTTCTGAAAACACAAGTTGGAAAACTAGCTGGCGACAAGTAACTCGACTGATCAAGATGAATAAAAGTTGTAGCTACTTGTTCTCGTAGCGCATTTATCTTTTCATTTTTAATCCTTGACAAAAAGGTAAAAATATTATTGTCAATAATGTTTACTTTGAAAACACCTGGCAAAAAAAACACACACACACACACACAAAAAAACAAGAACGGCATCTAAATTCTGAGGAACTGAACTCATGATAATCATTGTTGAGATTTGTTGACATAGCCACAAGGTTGGTTGTTTCTCTAGGGGAATTTTTATTCCCTAGAGAAACATTAAAGAAATAAATCTAATACTTCTGTTTTACGTTTACCCAGGTTGACCAGCTGGTTGATTTTGATGTCGATTCTGAAGCTTTCCATTTCCCTTCCAGGTGCACCTCGGCGTGAAGCATTCGATTTTCTTTCCTGCTTCTTCCCTCTGCAGTTGACTCGGATGGCAGCGCCGCATGGACCCACCTGGTAGGGTTGGGTTCATTGTGCAGCATAATATATAGAGTTTCTGCCAGGCGATCACTTTTTGGCAGAAGTAGCAGATAAGACAGCCGTTCTGCAGGAAACATCAGGACCTCTCGTCTTAATTGCAGACACCAACCAGATTTCTATAAGTGTTTTATTGAGATTTGACTCAAAAAGGCTGCATAAACTTTACCATTTCCAATATGCTGCTTGGTGCTCTTCACAAAACACTTCCATGTGGTTTATTGTTGCCTGATTTCCTTGAAAACCATTCAGGGTTGCCACTCAGCGTTTTGCTGCTGCACAACAGAATCCAAATAAACCTCTCCGACGGAGGACTTTAATTAAACACTTTATTAAAGAAGGAAAAATTCAAGTAGGATACAAAAGGACATATTGAAACAGACTGCGATTAGTTGGTTTGTGCCTTATGTGATGTCATCAGAAGGTCGATTTGGGAGGGCAGATCTTGTCTCAACTGATTAAAGAAAAAGTCACTTCAGTTCATCCGTACCAATAGTGTTTACATTTGTATTTAAATTTTGCTCATCTTCAAATGAAATGAGACCTTTGGTAACCAGCCTTTTATGACATAAATTCTTCTCTTTGACAATAAAATGTATTTAATTTTCATATTTTTAACCAAGCAGAGGTAGTGAGGATCCAGATTATATATTTCTTTGCCTGTGGATTTTATTTTGAGCATGACACAGCATTTTCCTTTTGGTTTCAGCTGACAAGATTGTTTCTAGTCAGCTGGTCCTACATTTCTCTCACCTACAAGAAAAAATAAAACAAGTTTACGGCACATTTATTTTAAGTTTCAGTGTAAATACCATAAAACTGACTTATTTCTTTCATCTCAGCCCATGGCTGGTTTGGACTGACCAGAACTTTCACCCGTTTTCGTAAGAAAAACTCATGTGGGAATCCCCCGCTTGACTTAGAACGTCTCTTATATAACAAAAGCATCACTTTGTCATCACTTCAGAGTGTCTGGAACATCAAGGCTCTAAAGTTTTCACACCTGCTGCACTTTAGCTACTTTGGGATTCCCATATGTCTCTCGGAGAGGAAACCAGCCTAAGTGAACTTCTGTTTCAATCACTTTCAAAGGCAAAAGGCGAGTTAGATTTGCTGTCACTGACTGCTTTTCTCATTACATGCTGAGATGTAGACACATCGACTCATGCTCTGCGGTGAACAAGTATTATCTGCCTTGTAGATTTCTTCTTTTTTGCGCTTTTGTCACTTGAATGTTCAAAAGAATGCTAATATCCATGTACTGACACAGTCATGTGACAAAGTCAGTTCTTCAAACAAGGCAGATGCTAAGTTGAACCGTCTACACCTGCTACAGACCTGCAGAGGCTGTGAGAATTAAGAAAAAGCACCTTAGAGGATGACGGACGTCTTGCGGGTCAAAGGTGACTTCCTCATGAAGGACAGGCCTATCAAATGGGGGATAGAAGATGGAGACCAGGCTCAGGGTCGTGAGTGAATATGCAGCGGTGAGGAAAATTGGATGCTGGTAGGTTAAAATAAAAATAGATTTGCTCAACAGATTCTCCTTATTTTGCTCCTCTTCATGGCATCTGCAGCCCATAAGTTGCATTGGCAAGGATGTACTGCCATCTGCAGGGAATAACGCACAATTGAAACAAATGTGGAGGTGGAGAGCTCAATGTATGGCAAGCCTTTTAAATATTTATTCCATAGTCACTACCAAAAGTGATGTCTAACTATTAAATCACTACATTTAACTATCAGGACCAAGCAAGTGGAAGATTGTTTTGTATTAGTTAAGTATTTGGGTTAAAAAGCCGAACATGTAAGCTGTTCTACCCAAATTCTGTCAACTACAAACATAAAGTCAACTTAAAAACTATCAGCTACTTTGTGTTGGTATATTACAGAAGATCTGAATAAAGTATGCTTGAGGTTGTTTGCGTGTAAACATATAAAAAAAAAAAGTTGAGGGAGTATTAAAACTTTTACAGATGGCATATTAAAATCCAAAGTAAAAAAGATGGTGTATATTCAAAAAATCAAAAAGATGAATTTGCTGAAATGGAAAAATAAGAAAGTTAAACAACAGTCTGCAGTTCAACAGTATCTTTGACCTTTTTTTTTTCCTAATTGGAAAAATAAAAATCTGATCTCTTTTTGTAGTTGAAACTTTCTACCAGTAGAGGTCAGTGTAGGATTGATCGACGCTGCAGCGCACTATTTGAGCCTACTCATATTTTATTCTAATTTATTTTTATGTGATTATTCTGCCTGGTTAAACTTTATTCTCCACATTTAGAAAAAGAAAAAAAAAATTCCCTTGTACTCACAAAATAAATGTATTTATTATGATTTTTTTACTTATTTTAGTTGAATTAGAGAAAATATAAGTTTCAACTGTTTTTTCCTCAGGAGATTGATATATTTTATATTTATTTTATGCTTATTTATATTTATTTTTACTTTATATATGATATATTTGACAAATTGACAAAAAACCATAATAGCCCATTTTCAAACTTATTCTGTTGGCATTTTAATTGCATTCTCAAAATTTTGTTCAGCACAGTCATGGCTCAATAGAAGGCCTCTCTCTAAAGAACATTGACATGCTTACTTTGGACACGATTAATTTACAGATTTATCAAAAATTGTGTCTATTAGCTTTTTTTTTTAACGAAATATATTTTCTTTTTGAAACAATTGACCTATTTAATTTTTTATTGTTTTTGGCTGTAATATTTTGTATTTTAGCCCATAAAGGAAGTGACAAATATATTTTTCAAAATACTTTGTTTTGATGTAAGTCATCTGGCCTTGAGCGCGCGCTATTGGACCAGCATCTGGCGCGCGTCTCCGCCTCCCCCTCATCACTCCAGCCGCTCGCGCCCGCTGATGATGCGTGCGACGGAGCGGTCTCGCGCCGCTCTGCCCGTCCCGAGCTCGTTTCCTCCTCTCTGAAGCAGAAAGATTATCTCCGCAGACGCGACAACAATGGGAGGACTGGACGCGTGTGGCGGCTCCCGCTCCATCTTACTATAATTCACTTCGTCGCACTTGGCTTTATTCCCGGCGAAAATGGCGACGGGGGCAGGCTGGCAGCCTCCGTACAACACCTCGACTAGCAACAGCAAATACACCCAGTCTCCAACAGGGTCCGGCATGTTTTACGACGGGAGCTTAACGCTGGAATACACCCCAGACCTGCATCTGAAGATGAGCAAGAAGATCGCCCAGCTAACAAAGGTGTGTGGAAGTGAATGGATGACGTGTAGGGTGTAGTGGTTAAGTCATTTAGAGCAGGTGGGGATGTAGATGGAGTAGTACTGGTGTGGGACGCAATGCTATTTGTAAACATGGTCTTCTACAGTTATGAAGCTATGTAAACATCATAACTCTGCAATATGCGTCAGTTTTAAAAAGCATATTTCCATGTTTCTGCATTAAGCTTCACGAATAAGACTGAGATTTTAATTGGTGTCTATTTGTTAATTTTGAAATTGGTGCAACACAATCCAGGAGTAAACCTAAATTTGTGCACATCAGCACATCATAGTTTACTCTAACCACGTTCCATATAATCAATAAACCACTGATGCAAATATTTCTTGTGACTTCAGCTGCTGCCATATCCCTGTTTAACCTGTGTGTGGTTCTCCTCCAAAGCCAGGAGGACCGATCTGAATTATGTAATCAATGGAGGGGCTGCAGGGGCTGAGCTGCTTCTTTGTTGTCTCCACCTGAAAACCGTTGGAGGATGCAGGGATAGTATGAGATTCAAGGTGGCAGCTCCGTTTAGAGCTTCGGGGCTCCTGGTGTGATGGCGTTGCACCAGGAGAGACAAGAGCAGGAGTAGAAAACGGGAGTTTTACATAACAGTTACGGTGATATTATAAACCCGGAGCGGGCATGGGGATGACGATCAAGGATTAGTGTCGGGGTAGCGGCACAAAAAATGAAAATTGACACTTGTGTGATGATGTTGGGACTAAAATCGCTTCTTGTCTGGATGCTTTCCACATGTTTCCAAACAGTTAAAAGGAAGTTCAACTGGGAAAAGCCTCCAACTGATTAAAATGTTTAATAATAAACTCCTTAAGTTGCTTCATTTTCAGTAAAAGAACTGTCAGATTTACTGCTGTTTGTTGCAGAACTGTTTTCATTTAGTGACATTGAATGGTTTTTGGGCTTGAGTGTTCTACTTGATCACACGCCACAGCAGATTTAAATTTGGGCTTTGACTAGGCTACTTTAAAAAACATTCTGTTGGACTTGTGTTTTGAATTAGGCGAGCTTAAGATCACCATCTGATTGTTAGATGGTCCTCTTGAGATTTTTTATTTCAAAATTACAACAAATTGTTCAGATCCTGAAGCAGCAATGTCGTCACACGACCACTTGAACTACTTTCCCTGTATTGGGATGTTTTATTTCTGTTTTACACTCACAATTCCCAGTGTGAGTTTGATTTTTCTCGGTAGGGGATCCCCAGTTATGGCAAATACTGAAATCTCAATGAAGATTTCTGTTCTTCAGCTTTTGTCCACATCTTTCAACTTCATATCTAGGCTTTGCTCACTTCAGTGGCTGGCTTGCACCTGTGGTTTCCACTGGAGCAGCAAAGCGGGACATGCAGCGTCTTGAGCTGAAGGTTTTGAAGTACTGGACAACAGAAGGCAACATTTTGGAGAAATTCCTGATTCGCTATGTGATGCATTTCAGTCTGAAAGCGCTTTTAGTGTCAGACGTTTGCTGTATGTAGCAAAAAAAAAGTCCATGATCTGGTGCATGAATACATGGGACCAACAGGCATCTCCCCCTGAGAAACGGGCTTTCATTAATCCTTTAATTACTGAATATGATGTTAATCCTCTGAAAACAATGAGAGCACAGACGTAGAGTTACATTAGAGCCACATGCTGCTGTTGTTCTTCTCCTCGACATTTCTGCCATTTCTCTCGAGCTCAATCAACAGCCGCTGACTGTGGCCTCAGAAGCCTCCCTCCTCGGTGAGCTGTTGTCATTTTCCTTATTCAGCCTCATCCATCCTGCGCAGAGCAGCTCTGTACTTGACATCTAGATCCTGATAAAAGTAGCACGACGCTAAATCCAATTTATTATCGGCACATTGGATGGTAATATGCTATCAGCTGCTTTTAATGAGAGGCCTAGTTGATTTGTAGTGTCATAATCTATTAAAAAGCACTCTGAAGAGATTTCTATCACAAAGCTATCTATTTTGATCTGTTTTTTTCTCTCTCAAAGTTACATGACTGTTTTTTTGTTTTGTTTTGTTTTTTTCAAAAATCTGAAAACAGATGTCAGTTTTAGTTTAATTGTATTACTTTTCATATTTAAGCATTTCATTTAGTGCTTATTTTTAAATTCCTCTTGCATCGCCGGGCAAATTTTTTTTCATAGCAGTGGCGACAATTGTAGCTCTTTGAATTGAAAAGATTGCTGAGCCTTGACTTACTCCATTACCAATGTGTCAGTCAGCACCAGATGGGGATGAAAATACAAAATCTCAGTCCTCTGTCTGCCAGTTTCTGTCATTTCTTGGGGATTTTTCTACTAAAATATACGCAAAGAAATCACGAGGCACTGCGTCCGAGCTGGACTTTGGACGCTTTGAGTCGTATTCCCCAGGAAAAATGTTTGATGTTTTAAGCCTCTGATGACACGTTTCCTGTAGAAACTCCAGCCAAAATGGAAAAACAAAGTTCCTGATTTATGTTTATGAGAGAGATGTGGAAAAAAAACTCACTGGCATCGTCTTCATAAACCAAATACAATGACCTTTTCTCCAGCTGCCACTTTCATCACGGTTGTTTTCACCTAGAGGGAGAGCTAAGGTGTGTCTGACAGATACTGTAAGATCAGATTTGGTTCCACTATGGTGGATATGATGGTTTTTCAGACAACTCTTCTTCTTTGTTCTATGGAGAATTTCTTTCAGAACATACGGTAATTGTTTTCATTCTTTTGTGCTGTTTTTTTCTCAATTACATTTAAGGACAAGATGAAAATTTGCTCAAAAAAATGAAGTCCAGAGCACAAATCCAAATGGTTTTCTATATTCACATTGAACTCTTCCGCTACACCGACGTCTGAGCTCAGGATAACGAGTTCAGTCAACAGCGGCGTTTAGGATAGCAGGGGATGTTTGACGGCTTTGCCAAATGATTATTTGTTGCGCGGCGTTTATCAGGAATATATTTCACTCTC
Organism: Poecilia mexicana; assembly: GCF_051168715.1. Lineage (NCBI taxonomy): Eukaryota > Metazoa > Chordata > Actinopteri > Cyprinodontiformes > Poeciliidae > Poecilia > Poecilia mexicana. The sequence goes on from NW_028263371.1 coordinate 29,673,026, forward strand.
TAACAGGATTTAATTGCACTTGAATTGAGAGATTGCGGGAGAATATTTATGCAAAGCCAGCTTTAGCCCAAACACTACTGCAAGGTGCCTCCATTCCTCTGAGATGGTGAAACAAAGTAGAAAGAGAGAGAGAGATAAAGAACAAAAAGAGGGAGAGATAAAAGGATGAAAGCACGGGGAGAGTGAGGAGCCGGAGATGAAAGCAGCAGGCACGCCAGCGTCATTAAAATAATCATGTATAATTGAAGGAACATTTCCAATGCTGGGAATCCGAGCTCTGAGTCAAGGAGAGGAGAAAATCCACCTTCAGTTCCTCTAGTGAGCCGATCCACCACTCACCACTGAAGAAGAACATTCGAGCAGGAAATCCACATCAGCAGAAATCTGTCTGCTCTGGATGCTGAGACTATATGTGTAAAAGTTTATAGGCTGTTGATCCACTGCTTTCTGTCCCTTTAAGACTGTAGAGGTAAAGATGTTTTCTTTGGACTTTTTTGCAAGTCCTCAAACTCCTTAAACAACAGGGAAAAAATTAATGGTCATAAAGTAGATACCTGCATTTATAACCTACAGCGATGTAGCGTTACGGGTTGAAAGATGGCGCCCATCTGGTGTCAGCTTGTTGTTTTCATTCATTAGAGACTTTAGATCTGGATGGAGAACTTGCGACCGTTTCTTCAAAAGCGATTACACGTCGAAGTATTGATGTATTGCGTCGTCTCAGAAACGGCCACTGCCGCGTCGATTTAAAAGTAGCGTTAAATGTCAGAAAGTCATTCATCTTTCTTCTCTGGAGGACATCACAAGCCTGTCTAATGCATGTCGTACAGTATGTTCAAGTGAAACCCTTTCTAACTTCACCTGTTACTGGAGCAAATTTTGGGCCGTCCGGTTCCGACAGGTCCGCGTTTCAGCTGACCGTGACCGAACATTAGCTGCTCTCCCGGGGGCTTCAATTTGCTGGGGCTTAAGCGTTTTAAAGCTTCTGCATATCATTTACCTCCAGCACTCATAAAAACCTGCTTATATTCCTGAGAGCGAGCGCAAGCATGACTGACAAGATGTTATTCACTTAAGCCTGCGTGTGGAGAGTGCAGCAGGAAGAGGAGGGGGTATCCTGCATCCATATTGGAGCTTGTGCCGGGGACGAATTTCTCATGTTTTGTCATGATGGTGACTTGATTGAGTCACGTCAATCTGATTGGTGGTGAAAAGTCCACATTTTTTCCAAAAGGAATGGAGAGAAACTCAGGGAAAAATGTTGGGTTTTATTTTACATCACTTAGTGAGGCAAAGCTTTGTCTGCCTACAGTCTGGAACATGTTTGTCTCTTTCACTGATGTTATTGGTATTGATTTTTGCGCAGTTGATCTTCTTTTTTCCCCTCCTCCTCCTTCTCTGTACAACTATCGATCCTATATTGAAGCTGTTAATAAGAGCTTTCGTTCCCATCTCCATGCTGTCATCTCCTTCTGCCTCTAGGTCATTTATGCGCTCAACACCAAGAACGACGAACACGAGGAGGAAATCGAGTCTCTGAAAGAAGCCCACGAGGACGAGGTAAACTTTCCAGTCTCCTTTAAGTGTGTGTGTGTTTGTGTGTGCTATTTCACAGAACTGTAACTTTCTAATATTGAATTACTCAAAGAAAAGTTGAGTCATTTGGAGCAAACAAGCTTGAGAGCTATCTTACAGATACTGATATTAAGAAATTAATCTAAATAAAACAAGCTAATTATGATATTGAGACTGTAATTAAAATGAGGTAAAAAAAAATCATTTGTTTTTGTCTGGAAGCCAGAACTTTCGTACCACAAATCCTAAACGTTATTGCCACCAAACATCTGCTATTTTCAGCAAAAGATCATACCGACAGTGACGACAGTGAAACATGGTGGCGGCAGCATCATGCTGCCTGTCATGGGGTGTTTTGGTGGTGGTGAGAACGAACGCCGAGACCCAGATGATGATGATGATTTAATAAAGAGAGCTCAAGCACAGTCCAACACAGGCAGAGAGTTAGCACACAGCTAGTTACCGGTAGCAACTGAAAAACTGAGGACTGAATAAGAGAGCTAAACCAACACAGGACTTTACAGTTCAACTGTGATGGCAGGCAGACAAACGACATACGACAAGGATCCGACAAGAGACAAAGACAACAGGTGGGACTAAATACACAGGGAGGGTAAATCAACGGGGAAGACGCAGAAACAACAGAGACTCGGGACAGAAACTGAACACAGAAAAACCTTAAAATAAATACACAGAAACACGGATCATGACACTGATCCGTGTTCAGTGTTTTTTTTTTTTTTTTTTTTTTTTTTTAGTTTATTTTCAAATGGAAGTAATTTACCTTGGATTCAATCACATGCTGTCCCAGATACTAGCCAGTTCTGACGGAGCATACATGCAGTTCACCTCATATTGCCTCAGGCGTTTTGTTTAAATGTCACCTACTACAACACAATAGCTGCAGTAACATCTTCCTCTGTATGACTGTTCACTCATAAATCTCATTTTATCAGTGTAGAGAGTCCAGAATCAACCCTAAGCCAATAAAATGTAACACACAGGCGACTGTCTGCAGTGGTTTGCCTCAAACACTTTAGTTTTATTAAAGGAGCGCAGAAGCTAAGGCTTTTTGAGAGTTGTTTAAATGTTCGTTTTTATTAGGATTTACTCCCAAGAGAAGCTTCAAGTTCACCAAGAAATATGGTGTTTATGTAATTTGTTCTGAGACTTCAATGTTTTCAAGAAGAGGCTTTTCTCCGCTGCAAACATTTCATTAAGGTGACACGTCCTGCGTGTTGCTTCTTTAATTATATTTATTTCTTATTGCCCGATTTTTTTTTTTCTGTGAGTTGTGCCAGCTACGTCAAAGCAAATTCCGTTTGCTTTTGCTCAGGTCCAACACATAGTGACAGAAACCAGAGACAAGATCATGCAGTACAAGAGCAAAATGGCGGACGAAGCGGACCTGAGGCGGCGGCTGGCCAGTCTGGAGGAATCTGTGGAACTGCACGACCACATGAAGAGACAGGTCACTGAATGCCGCCGGCGCCTACGGCTTCGCATACATAAACCTTCACGCTCGTGTCCGTTACATCGGCTGATCTCTCTTTTTTTTTTTTTTTTTATCGCCAGGCCTTGGCAGAGTTTGAGATGTACAGGCAGAGGATGGAGGACTCGCAGCTCTGCACCGAGGCCCAGCATACCCAGAGAGTGGTTTCCATGAGCAGAGAGGTACGACCTTTTAAAGAAGATTCAAGAACGTAGTGAAACCTTGAGGCTGCAAAGTGTGAAGAAGGATTTTGCCGTGTTATTCATGCTTAAAAATCATAGCAATGCTAAAGCTGAGTAAAGTGCATTCCAGCACCAGCGCAATTTGAATTGGCAACAAAAAGAAAGAAAAAAAAAAAGCACAAATCGTACAAAGATGAGCTGTTATTGCACAGAGTGCCAACTCTTTGGTTTGCAGAAATAGCACCACTAACTTTCATTGGCTCTGCTGATAAAGATGTGTAAACAAACTGACTGCCAGTGATAATTATAAACTAGAATGTCGATTCATTACACACAACGTGACACATTTATTTCTCTTATTTTGGTGTTTATGGCTTACAGGTAATAAAAACCCCAAATTCACACATTCAGGAAATTAGAATAGTGCCTAAAAACCACTTTAAAAGAAGGATTTGTAATTGACAAATGTTATGTTCGGCCCCTATCAAGTTAATATAACTTCAGATATTTACTAATAATCAGAGAGAAAGTAATAAAAAAAAAAGAAGTCATGCTGTTCCACACTTTACTTCCTGTATTTTCAAAAGTCCTAATGAGCCATTATGTAACCCTTAACGAAATATTTTAACTACGAAAGAGCCAAAAGTCAGTAAAGAAACATAAGCGCCCCAGAAAACAAGCATGGCATATCACAGGCAGCTTTGATCTCTCCCTTTGCTGCTTGATTCCTCTTTCTTTTTGTTCTTTTTTTAATTACTTGTATGACTCCTAAAACTGAATTGTTGCTTTGAGCAAATTTGCATAATTTTCAGAGCGTTTGTTTACACAATACTTCAGGCAGGAAGTGGAAGTTTGTTTTGGATTCATTTACTCCAGCAACTTAAAAAAAAAAAAAAATAGTTAAGACCGATGACTGGTTGTGAAAATTGCGCAAAAGTGGACGAGAATAAAAAGCAAGAACTATCACATCATATCATATGTCATATCACGCCACCAGCAAAACAGTCATATTGTTTGGTCTGATGACAATTGGAATAAACGGATGATTTAACTGTACTCTGGTGAGGCTGAGTAGGCTCAGTTCACTGTCACTGCGTTGGCGGCAGCAGTGTTCGTCTTGTACTTCATCAGAGCTTCATGGACCGGAACCAGCCTGCTCCGGTCACAAAGCATTACATCACATGTTATATTTTTACATGTTTTTCATTTAGATCGTGAAGGAAGCAGGTAGGGCCGCGGAGCAGCTTTCAAAATGTTTCACACTGCTTGAACTTTCCCTCTTTTTCCACAACTTCAATGAGTTTTTTTTTTGTTTTTTTGTAGGATTTCATGTGTTGCTACTAAACAATATACCACATAACTATTTTTATTATTGTTTTATTTTTTTGCAAACGAAACATGTGAGAGAGTGCATTACTTGATGTTCCTGGACTGGAAGTCTATTCTTTTGGTCTTGATAAGTGTGGAAATATAAATACATTTTGGAAAAGTATTTGGATTCCTACACTATATTCCCTATTCACTTGTCTAAATGTTGTGTCCTTTCTTTCATCCTTCCCTTCTCGATTCCTTGGTTATGTCCTTCCTCTTGTTCATTCATTTTTAAGTTTTTATTTAGTTCCTTTGTTGTCTTTCTGTCCTTGTCTGCTACTGCTTCTCTCTTCCTACCTCTGTTCCATCTGTCCTTTTTTTCATCCTCCCTTCCTTTTTTCCTGCTTCTCTTCCTTCCTTTCTTGTGCCCTACCTCCCTTCGATCTGTCATTTCTCTCCTTCCCTGTGCCTCTCTGTGCCCTTTTTCTTGTTCCCTTTCTTCCTTTCTGTTTCTTTTCTTACTTCTGTTCCTTCCTTTTTGTATTTTGAAATCACTATAAAGGACTAAAACTGGATTTTGGACATGAAAAATGTGCAAAATCTATATAGTATTCAGCCCTACAAAGTCAATACTTTGTAGAATCATCTTTTGCTGCAATCTTTCGTACTCTATCAGCTTTGCACATCTGGAGATTGAAAGTTTTTGACTCAAACTTAGTCAGATTGGATGGAGAGCATCTACGAAAATCTATTACCCAGTTTTTCCACTGATGCTTCAACTTTTTGGTTTTTATTTTACTTTGACTAGGCCATTCTAGTGCATAAATATTCTCTGATCTAAACTATTTCATTGTATCTCTGGCTGTATGTTTGTGGTTGTCATTGAGCTTGTCGATACTGACAAGCATTAGCATGGTTTTATGGTTTCAATCTGGGGAAATTGTGGAAAATCTCGAGCGCTGTGAAAACTGAGGACCCTGCATGCACTCATGGCCCACAGAGGGCTTTAACCTTCTTGTTTCTCTTGGTCGTCAGTGACAGTCCAAACAGAATAGATCATGTTTCGTGGTTTCAATAGGTGGAAGAGATGCGTCGCGATTTTGAGGAGAAGCTTCGGGTGTTCAGCCAGGCTCAGGCCCAGTTTGAGGCAGATAAGCGGCGAGCGCTGGACGAGCTGAGGGCCACCCACCGACACGAGGTGGAGGAGCTCCGCAACAACCAGCAGAACCACAGCGCCACCTCTGCCGAGGACCAGGAGAAACTGGCCGAGCTGCATAGACAAGAGGTGGGCCACGACTATGAGACACAGGAAGCTAGGTGTGCAGTTATAAGGAGCCACATTCTTGATTGGCTTGGCTCAGTCCGAAGATCCTACGCTTAGTTATTATTTAGCTGGAATTGCTGTTTTTGAGGATTTTTTTTTTCTTTTGTTTTTTAATGAAAACTGAAAAAAAAACAACAACAAAAAAACCCGACAGTGTTACTGGTGCTGCTGTTGTTTTACGAGCATAATTTCAACTAAAAGTGGTTGTAATTTTGATCATAGACCTTTCGTTTTTATGCATGTCATTCCATTTTTCTTATCTCGCCTCGTTTTATCACATGCCTTAAAAAGCATTTAGGCGGAAATAAAACAGTGGGCAGACCTCAAATGTTTTCCGGTTTAGTTGCAGCAAATCTCCGATTGCATTCTGGCAGCCTGGAGCTACTGGCACGCCGGAGTACAACAAACAGATTTTCTTTCCACTTCACCCACTCCGTGTGTAGGTGGAGGCTTTGATGGAGAGGGTGGAGGAGCTGACGAAGGATAAGGTCCGTCTGGTGGAGGAGTACGAGGCCAAGCTGGCCAAGGCTCAGGAGTATTACGAGCGCGAGCTGGAGGCCATGAGGCGGACGCACCAGCTGACCACAGAGAACCTGCTGGCTTGGAAAAGGACGGAGGTGAAGGGGCAAAACTAAAAAAAAAAAAAAAACCCAACTGATTCTTCTTCTTTTTTCGTGTTTAATCCGTCTCTGCTCCCGTTTAGGTGGAGCTGCGGAAGGAGTTCCAGGCTCAGGAGGCGGCGCTGCAGCGGTCGCTGTCCAAGCTGAGGAGCGAGCTGCAGAAAGCTCAGGAGGAGGCCCGGGAGAACCGGGACAAGACCAACAGGCTGCAGACATCGCTGGCCAACGCAGAGGGAACCATTAAGGTGCGTCAAAGTGAAGAAATCATATTTAATCTGCACTAACCAGACATGTGCAGCTCCTTTTGCCAAACAGGTTATGATCTTTGTGAAATTTTGGTAAAAGAAGCAATTTTGGAACAAAGCTACAACAGGTCAGTTGGTGGTTTACAGCGAGCCATGCAGAAAAACGTGTTAAGAGACTTCAAAAGGCTTAAAACAGAGGCAGTGGTTTTTGTCTTGTGTTGTGAAAAAATAATGAAGTTTCCACAGTAAAAGCTGGAGCTTTTCTGTTTTTGCAAGTTTTAATGTCCTTAAGCTGTGAAGCACCGGATTTGTTTGTTTGAAGATTTCCTTTTTATGTATTAGAACAAACTAGTCAAATCACCGGCTTAAATCCAACTGAGGATCTTTGGCAGACTCCACAAAGAAGACTGAACGAAAGATTCAAAAAATGTTGAAATCCATGTTTTATTTTCTTCTCGCTTCACAATAATGCACAATTTGTGTTGACAAATGTGTTGTAAGAGGTAAAATGGATTGATTTTCAGCAGCTAGAGCATCTGGACCAATCAAAATAAAAGCAACATGTATGAATGAAACACCAAGTATAGAAACAGTAAATAATAGCAACAATTAAACCCTGTGAAACAGATTGAATTTGGTTCTTTTAGTATGAAAAACTGCCAAAATCTTTAAGATGTATTTAAACACTTTTACAGACACCATATAGACACTCAGATATGTTTGCAATATCGTCAGTATTTTCCATTCTGGGCTCAATTAGGTTGTCATTTCACATCAAAAATGCATACAATTGTGCAAGAATCCCCCTTTGTCTGGTTACACTCTGGTGAAAGTGGGTTAAATTGAATGAAAAACCACTGCTGAGAACAAAGGCAGAAGTAAAAGCCTCGGGGTGGAATCTGTTTTCGAGCAGGAGGAAAGGTAATGTAGTGTGCTCTGACTGAGCTGCAGGCCCGTGCGCACAGGAGAGGCTCGAATGGTAGCATCACGAGTGTGTGTCCGTGTGTGTGTGTGTGTGTGTGTGTGTGTGTGTGGGTGTGGGTGTGTTGCAGAACCTGCACAAGCAGCTGGAAGAAGCCATCCAGGATGGAGAAATCTGGGTGATGCAGCTGAAGGACACCGAGTATGAACTGGAGAGCAGCAGGGAACGGGTGCAGCAGCAGGCCACAGAAATCCTCCACAAAGCCAGTAAGACGTGACTCTGAAATAGGTTTCTGAGTCTGGACTGCTCGTGGAATTTTGTCCAGGATGAATACTGGGTTTTTTTCAGGTTCCTCATTTAAAGCTTGACATCATGAATAAATGGTTACGATTTGAATTAATACTCTAAACACTTTAGCTACGCCATGTAATCCTACACAGTTTTGCTGAGATGACTAAACTGCACCTCTAGACACATTAATCGCTTTTAGTTTCCCATAGGCACAGAGCTGATCTGTATCCATGGCGACCCGTCAGCTTAGATCAAACAAACCTGGCGTTACATGTAGGAGAAAAGGCATTAAAGTCAGAGATGCTGTTGTTTTTCTGTATCAAATCGGTATCGGCCGATACTGATCCTCAGATATCGGCATCAGTGTCAGAAGTAAGAACAAGTGTATCAGTGCATCCCTAATTAAAATAAATGTTCGAGTTGGAAAATATCTGGTTTTATTGGATAAGACACACAAACTAGAGGGGAAAATAAAGAAGCTGCTCAAACCACTGGGCTAATTATGATTACTTGCAATTTAGAAGTATAATTTGGGAGCATAAGTATGAGGTAACAGATCCCAAACCAGATATCTGAAGGGCGCCACAGGAGAGTCACTCAGCTGAAATGATTTGTTATGGTCTGGTGTCTGATTTTTCTTTTTTGACTCCAATATTTCCAGGTCAGATTGGTTCCTTGCAGGCCACCCAGATGGCTCATGAGGCGACCATCAGGAACCTGGACCAGGAGCAGAGTCGCCTCAAGGAGAAGATCGGCCGGCTGGAGGAGGAGAGGGAGGCCCTGCTGAACCAGAGCCAGGCCGCCAGCGACCAGCACAAGCAGCAGGTGCTCAAACTGGAGCAGGTACGACTTTTCCCCGTCCGCCGCCGCGAGAGACAGAAGGAGAGAACTGAACGTTCAAACGGATAAACTCCTTTCTCCATGCATCAGTCTCTTCGGGAGGAGCATCAGGGCTATGAGAAGGAGCTGTCCAGGCTGAGGGCTCACTACGAAGAGGAGACGCTGCGCTTTAAGGAGGCTCAGGTCCGAGCGCTGGAGGAGCTGGAGGAGAAGCATCGGGCGCTGAGGGAGGAGGCCCAGCAGGAGAAGGAGGATGAGAAGAAACTCCTTGTTACGGTGAGGCTGATATTGTATTGAGACACAAAAAAAAATCTAAATTAATTTGTGTTTGGCTAAAATATTCACACACTTAATAACTTTCACTTTGCAAATGTTAGCGCATTTTACTGGTTATATGATAGAACAACACAGAGTACATGGGAATTGTTAGTAGCCAAATCAAATTCTTGTTTGTAACAGAATGTGGAAAGCGTGTTTAGCCCTGTTTATCATGCAGCAAAACCCAAAAGACTTGCAGCTGTAATTGCATTTAAAAGCAAACACTCTACAAAGTATGAATTCAGGGGGCGATAAATGCAAATGCATGCAAAAATATGAAAACCATTCATTATTTTTCTTCCCCTTTGCAGTTACGCTCTGCTTCGTGTTGGTCCGTCATAGAAAATCCAAATCCAGAGTTTGTGTTTTGTAACCTTCCAAAAAAAAAATGAGAAAGTTTAAAATGGTGTGAATTTGAGTGCAATTTAAAACAATAAGTCGTGTTGCGCAGCCGTTCCATTTTCCCCTCACATCGTCGCGATCTGTTCCAGGAACTGCGCAAAACCGTCAGCCGGCTGCACACATCTAATTGGGTCAACATTAAGGCTAAAGCTTGAAAAACCGCATCAGCCTCCGTTTGTTTCCTGCTGCGTCTTTCACCCTGTCATCAGTTCCGTCGTCCTTCCCTCTCTCCGTCTCTCCGTCTCTCCTCCGCCCTTCGCATTCTTCCTCCTTTGTGTCTCACAGTTTAAAGTGGCTGCGTGAGAGGAATACAAATGTCCTCTCTGCTGGAGGAGCAGGAAGAACTACTGATCACATTATGCAGGTTAAATTAATTTAACCTGGACCATTTACCGTGACAGTGTCCCTTTTCTTTTCTACCAGCACTGGAACATCGACGCTGATTTTATTATTTTTTTTCCTTGCTGTTTAATCTGATCTCTTATAAAGAAGACAAGATCAGCCTCAGCTGTCGTCGGTCCGCTTTTGTACTCTTGTTGCATTTCATGTTTCTCTCTGAATACACATTATACATTTACCAGAGTTTTTCTTTTTCTTTGTATTTTACGAATAAATTGAGGTGAAATAAGTTTGTTTACAATAGAGAGCAACAAAATTGAATTTGTTCATTTTTGTTTGTCCCTTTTTTATGATCAACTCCGACTCTTAACAAACAATCTAGATACAAGAAGACGTTTTGGTGTTTGTTTTGTAAGTGGAGATCAAATTTAAACTGGGTTAGGATAAATCGCAGTGCGAGAAGCTGTAGATGTTTTTACTCTCCGTACCGTTTCATTTACTGTAAACAGTGTTTCTTTCTCATTAATCTACTGGAATCAGGAACATAAAATGTGCCAAGCTTTGTAAAAGTATTTTAACTTAACATTTTCTCCAAGCCGAGCTGTGGATTTCTGCTGCTCCTCCAAAGTTACCAAACAAATGTTAGTCGCTAAAACTCGGACGGCAGCTCTTGGATAAAGAGCCATCTTGTGGCTGTGAATTAACGTTGGATGGAAATGAAGTTGAAGTTCTTCTTCGGCATTTAGCTCATTTGCTACATCTGTTTTCCTGACCTCTTATGCTGCTAGTGTATTACAGCCACCAAATATTTATTTAAATGCCTGTTATCCATTTTCAAACCAAATGGAAAAGCAGATTGACTCTGGTTTTCTAAAATATGATCAATGATAAATGGACATTAAGCTTCTGCAGCCGCCGTCACACAGAGCAGGACTTAGCCGTGTTGAAAATTTGAGCGCTACGCTTTGAAACAAGGCCTGTGCAAGGACACCAATGCATTTCAATGAGTTAGTCCCTTGTCAAAATGATGCAAGAAGCTACAAAGAGCATGTAGCTGAGGTGAAACTTGCTAGGGGGCAAGTATTTTGACATGCACGCTCAAGTATATACACATTAATATACATGAGCTTAAGACAAGAGCCTCTGTTGTCACTTGTGGTAGGGATTTCTGCTCCGCTCCCATCTGGCCTGCATGAAATGAGCTCTCGCTTTGCGGTTTGTCCACATTAAAGAGAGGAATACTCCTGCGGTCACACCTTCGCGATTCAGAGCATTAGCCATGTTTGTAAATTACTCCCCGAATCGATATTTATCCAGCTGAGGCTGCAGATTTTCAGGGATTTCAAATTGCGCAATAAAACACCCAGATGGAAACGTCTGTTTTCCCGGTCGCTTCGTCTAGTTGGGGGGAAAAAAAAAAAAAAAGTCAAGGTGGATCTAAGGCGGCAGTTTGCATTCGATTTTTATGCATAATGTCGCATCTGCTTCAATGAATCCATACAAGAAAACACATTAAGGAAGAGCAAATACAGCAGAAATGACACGAATAGCATCGACGGGATACAACGGGATAAGGGGTTTTACACGCACTCATAAATATGTAACGACACGAATTCAGCTTAATTAATAGTATCCGAAAGGAAAGAGGAAAAACCCGCTTCGGCAAAGCCCCTGTTGCGGCGTTAGCAGAGCACAGAAATGCTTTGTGCGTTTTTATAAAGCAGCACACGTGGATGAATTACCAGGAGTAAATAAGAAACGGCGAGAAGCGGATGTGAGGAGGAGATTTTCACAAGAGAAATTCCGAGTGGCCCGGAAAAGGATTTGATGCTTCGGCTTGAAGGATTAAACCGAGTGGTCGCTTCCACCAGACGGCCTTTTAAAGTGTAAATGACAAGTCATGTGCCTCCTCCTCATCCAGTAACGCTCTGCCGCGCCGAACGGCTGCCAGGCCGCCATACCACGTCACAAATGGGATTTACAGTAGGGGCGGCTTATTAAATCTGCTGGGTTTTTTTTTTTTTTTTCTGTGTAGATTTTATTTTTGGTTTATTGAAGGGTAAATGGGCCACCAAGTCTTCACTGTCTGTGCAGGCAGCTGATAAATTGTATCAGGATGATGAATGAAACTCCAATCAGGGGCGATTCATCTAAATCTCACTGCTGCTTCTTCTTTTTTTCCCCTTCTGTCCAGAAAATGAGCCAGGAGTTTGAGATTAAACGTCTGTCCTTAGAGGAGCAGAGAGATCGCCTTCAGCAGCAACTGGACAACTTGAAGGAGGAGCTCACGGCCAAACTCAACATGGCCAATCAGGAGGTGGGAAATGATTCATACGCGTCCGATACTTTCCCAGTGACGACGCGGTAACCTCCGCCGCCGGTTCCTCCTCAGGTGTCCCACCTGCAGGAGATCGTGAGGGAGGGGGAGCAGAACCTGAATTCGGCTCAGACGCAGATAAGCTGCCTGAAGGAAACCCAGGAGAAGCTGCGGATAGAGCTGGACGCAACGAGAGGCCGCGTGCGAGAGACCAGCAACCTGCTCACTGACCTACAGGTGAGAGTCGGCAGCACAGTTCACCAGACGTTCCTGATTTTCATGCTTTTTACTCACTTTTGCTATTCCCATGTATACGTACATCAGAAAATGTTATTTTTATATCACGCATAACTGCAAAGTAACATTTAAATTAACATTTTAATATCAGAAGTGAGTAAAGTTCCCAAAAATTGTACTTAAGTAAGAGTAAAAAAGGAGTCATTCAAGAAATTACACGTGTAATATTTAAAAATGACAGAATCAGACAGACCAAAATATAAAATAAAGAAATACATTTATTTGTATATCCATTTACAATAACCACAATACTTTTACTCAAGTAAGAGTAGCGATACTTTATAACAAAATTCCTAAAGTAAAAGTAAAAAGAACAATAAGAAGAATACTGCTAAAGTATCTTTTTAATGTAACTTGTTGGAACTCTGTTTAGTGTGATTCTGGTTCTCTCTGCACACGTTGCTCTATTTGATCAATATTTGGACCTACAAGCTCAGGATAATCAATAACATGTAAAGGCTTTACATTTCTTCAACAGCAGAAAAAAGAAATATAGTGTTATATCAAAGTGCCACACTTGGATATCTGTGATTTGGAGTTCATAGAAGGATAAATCCACTGGAACAATCCTATAAACGGGATTTTCCACTAAGAAAATCTGAGAAATCTCTCCAGTCCTGACCTCTAAAGTCTCCTGTGGCTGCATCTTTCTCACATGAAACATCAGCGGAGATTCTTCCACAAAAAACAGAACGAAGCTTTTGTGAATCTCAAACTGTGTTTTGTAGAATCGCTGCTAAATTGGTAATTGAATTTTAATTTAAATATCTTCCTAATCTGGATAAGTAAGGAAAATAATTATAGTGTGCAAAAAGACTTGTGTAATTTCTTCTTTCTTTCATTTTCATTCCTTCCTACTTCCTTTATTTCCTTGCATCACTGCATCCTTTTTCCTTCCTTTCCTCCTGTTGTCCCTTTTTCCTTCTTTCCTTCTCTCGTCCCTTCTTTCCTTTGCCTCACCAAATCCCACCTTCAGATTAGAAAGCAATAGAAGCAGACTAATAAAATATTTGTAGCACCAGTTATTCGCTTATACCTCTTTTTGCATCTATAATCATATTATAGATGCATACTTGTTGGCAAACGTAGTAATATTTTGTAAAAAGCCGGGCTGCAAGATATTAGAAAAACCTTCTGCTGCTAAAATTAATCTGACGATCAGAAACATTTAATAAAGTGGACATTCTGTGCAAGTTGCACAAGGCTGAATTAATAATATCAAAGTTCACTGTTGCATGATTTATTTGTGTAGTTTTTTTTTTTTTTTTTGTCAAGTTTAATCCAACAAATGTTGAACAGGACTTGCACCCTGTAAATCTCGAGAAGCTTCGCCGCTCCGTCTCCCGCTGATTCGGTTTAAACTTCGCGTCGCAGACGTTCGGCGAGTTTGCAGACGATGGGTAGGGGAAGTTTCTCGGCTCTCAGACGCGAAAAAGAGGGGACTGAAAAGCGGCGAAACGGGAGGACCGAAACGCATTTGGAGAGCAGAGCGGGAGGAAATGAAGGAAACAAGTGCTGCGCTGAAGGCCAGCTGTGGGATAATGATGATGAAGCTATTATGAGTTGAGTGGCCGCATGTCTGAAAGGAACTCTGTCGGTGCGAGCCCTGTGAGCATGTATACACTGTGGAACGTGCTGTTTACGGAGGACAGACTGTATATTTTAATGCTAATTCTGACCATCGATACCACAGTGCGTTTTTACTCCATTATAATAATTTTCCTGCTGCTTGAATGAAAAAGTAAATGAGGGAGACGTGGATTGCAACGGAGAGAATGAAGAGGGAGAGATGAAATGAGAAGCAATAATTAGCTGAAATTGCAGTGGTCTGCTTTTCTGTCTTAATAGTGCCTGTGTCTACATAAAGGAAGGGATTTGGCAGAGCTGAACGCAGGATTTTACCTTTTATTCGCTTTTTAGCTCATTGCGTTTTAGACAAAAGCACAAAATCGACTGGGGCCAGATTTACTTTAAAATTAGAACACGCTTTGTTTTGTGGGGACTAAAGCTGGTTGACTCGGTAGGACGAACTGGAAAAGAAGCCAGAAATGTCAGCAAGTTTTCTATTTTTTATTTTTATCACCTTTATGTATCGTGATGTTCACCATATTACCTATTTGAATCCCCTTGGCCCTAAGACAACTAAAGTGATTGGCTTAGATGCTGACGGTAGCTGCGTTTTCATGACCAGTGTACACAAAACTTTGTCATGTTTCACTAATGTCGAAAAACAAAAACAAAATTTTGCAATTATGTTGTTTCCATTAAGTGAGAAATGCAATTAAAATCCCACGTGAATAAGTTTGTTCACGCGACAAGTCATTAAAAAACATCATCCTCCGACTACTTCCTGTTGTCTTCTTCATTGTTTGCACCGACGGTAACTTGTTGATCACGTGATCATGTTGTATGACGTGAAAAAAGTGTTTCCATTTCAGTTTTACCTAATAAATAAATAAATAATATAATTAATTCCTTGCAAAATCATAGAATTCCTTTAGTGTTCTCTTGACCAGTGTAGCAAAAGATGCATCTGCAGAACTTATTCACAGAGAAACAAGGGATGTTTTTTTTTATCTTAAATGCAAAATGTACATATATATTTTTGTGCAATTTTGGCTTAATTACTGCTCCGATGGTGTTGTCAGAGGAGTAAATAAGCTAACGACCTTTTTAAGTCAGAAATGGGTGGGAGGGGGTGGAAATTGAACACATGCATAATTGCAGCAATGGTTTTAGTGATGACAAATGTAAACACACAAACTGGAGTGGGAAAAGCTTTTCTGGAAAATAAAATGACTATGCATTATTAATTGCTGCAATAACTCTGCAAACGATTCCAGTCATGATGAAGAACTAGTTTAACTTAAAACAGCTGAGCTCGTGGAAAAGAGGAAGAAAAACAACAAGCACACAGAGATGACGTCAGCATGTCTCCATAACAGACTCTCTCCAAACATATAGCGAATCTATGCAGAAAGAGTCATTTTCAAGCTTCACTGCTATAATTTTCTCTTTTTATGTCTTTGTCTTTATCCTAAAAGTGAAATTTTACATAAGAAAAACAAACATCTGAGCCATGCTAACCCTTATTTAGACGCAGCAAAATGTAAAATGTCATCCTGTCGTAATTAGTTCTCCGAAGCAGCAGAGTTTGGATTTACCCACTCGAGCAGCGCTTCCCCTCGCAGCTAAAAATAAGAGCATTTAAAGGTCTTATAATGAACTCATCGGCACATAAGCTCTGAATCCTCTTCAGCTGCTGGAAATGACTGACCTGATGAAGTTCGCATCAAAAGCAGCACTTTAGAAATGGACGTGGAGGTTGAGGTGCTGTGTGTCACCCGGCAGAATTTATTTATTCTTTAAAAAAAAAAAGCTTCTTCTGCTTAATTCAGGAAAAAGAAAAAAGACACAAGAATGCATTTGAATTCCCTCATTTGTGCTCCCAGGAGGAGATTGAGACCCAGAAGCAGCAGCATGATGCCAGGGTGATGGCCATCCGCACGGAGGAGAAACAGAAGATCGACAAGATGGCGGACGACTTGGATCAGAAGTGGAGGGATGCTCTGCGGTGAGGAGGAAACGAATCCCATCTCATCCCTGTCAGCCTGTCGGTCTCAGCTGTCTCGTTTTTGGTTTTGCTATTTGTCTTCTAATTCGTGTCTGTCACTCCTCACCATCCTGCCGCGGTCGCCCTTATTATCAGAGGCGGACAGCTTCTTGCTGTCCAAGAACGGACGGCTACTAATGAGACGGAATAAAAACAAACCCCTAATTTCCCAGACTGATGAAATATTTGCAGATCTCCTTATGCCAGCTGGAGACTAAACACACAAGCACAGAATATTAACGCAGACGCGTCTGAAAAATTTGCTTCAACGGATAAAGTTTTTTTTTTTTTTTTTAATTACAAGAATAAAGTCAAAATAATACATTATTTTTTGTGTTATATGAGTAACTCTACCACAGCTTGTAATAGTATAAGTCATAGTATTACGAGAAAAAAAGTTAACTTTATTCTCATATTATGACTTTATTTTCATATAATTATGACTTTACTCTCATAGAACTTGATTCTGGTATTATAACTTATAAACTAATAAATAAATCTCATGCAATATTTTAGACTTTTATTTTTGAAAACCAGGATTTAATCTCTCCAATAGTTATAAAAAGTCACTTAAGACCAACATACAGGGATTTTTAATACAGGAATGTTATTGAATGTAATGTATCCAAGGATATTAATGGAAAGTCCAGTGGAAGAAAAATCTGTATTTTCAGCTACAAGTCACAATCCTCAAAATGAGCTAAAAACACAAAAGATGTCACTCTGTGTGTAATGTTTCTATATGAAATATTTCCACTGCCTTCTCCAGGGAGGAGGTGCGTTTGTTGAAGGACGAGCTGAGCGAGGAGTACGAAGCCGACAAGCAGGCGGCTCTCAGTCAGCTTTCCCAACAGAAGGAGCTGGAGCTGATGGCGTCACGAGAAGCCTGGCAGAGGAAAGTGGAAGATCTGCTGGAGCAGGTAAAACATGGTGGCACTAAACTCATTCAGGCTAAGGTCGTGACCCTTACTCTTCTGCATCTTTGCCTCTAAATTCCCCAAAGAAATTGTTGAAAAATGAGCAAAAATAAACGTGTCTCAACCTGTCAAAGCTTGAACCCGGCTGAATAAAAGAAACCCAAATGGGAAACATCTCTGCAGGAAATGATAAAGTGAAACAACGAACAAGCTGATTTGAAGAAACATTAGAAACAAACCAACTCTCCCTTTCTCTCTGCATTTCATTTTCTCACTAAGAAAACCTCAAATGGTTGCAATTTAAATCTGAACCAAAATAAAATAAAAGCCAGAAGTTTTGACACTGAGCTCTGGTGTCCCTGAAAAAGTGGGCAGTGATTTATTCCACACTGAATAAAGTACGAAAGCATAAACAAGCTAACAGGCTTTAAAAAAAAGAAATTAACTTCATATGAATCCCACAAAAATGGGAGTGAAGGGGCTGCTGGAAATAGAAAGCTAAATTTGGACCAGATGGGAGTGGGAGGACGGATTTCTTGATCTTTTTTTTTTTGTTTATTCTGAACAAAGCGATAACCTTTGACCCCGCCGCCTCGTTGGGCGCTTCTGTGAGTGACGGCTCCACTTGATGTCGCCGTCTGTTGACAGGCTGAGGCAGAACGGCCTGTCAGAGGAGACAGACATGCAACCAATCTCACGTTCACAGGCTTCCCGTTCTGCTAGTGACTTCATTAACTCACCGGTTTTGTCATTTACATCCAGAAACTATCAAAGCAGCAATAACTTGGTTAGAGAAATGAGGGATTTAATTTGTTGTTTTCAGGTTTACTCTTCTTCGCTCACAGCGATGTATAAAAGCTTGTTTTTATAACTTTTTCTTTTGCCAAAGCAACATGTTTTTAGTCCTGTGAGGATATGCATATGCATGCTGCATGTTATCCTGAAGAAGACCTGGAGTGTGTGTGTGTGCGGGTGTGTGTGTGTTTGAAACTGATATGTATTCGTTTTCTCGAATCCCTGCAGCTACTGTTTTGCTTTTTTATTAGAATTTAAAATTAGCAGAGGAAGGACGGTTGGAGGTGTTGGGGTGTTTTTTTTTTTCCTCCTTAGACTCGTGTCAGTTCCTGGGAAGCGCGCTGCCTCTGGGTAATTCAGAGCTCCACTGAGTCACAGCGGAGACTTGAAAGAGGCACGTCTGGATTTGACCAGAACGCTGCCGGCCACCAGATAAACTTTTGACGTCTGGTTTGAGCCAGACGAGCACGATTTCGACTTCTGTTAAAGAGCAATCGAACACTTGAGGACAGTTGTAGATTGCTTTTAGCTAGTTTTTGTTTTGGACAATTTCAGTATACCGCAGAAAAATTCCATCTTAGGATATGGATCATTTGCAGAACACACACGTTTCTTTGCATTTGTCCGTTTTTTGTTTTTTTGTCTTTTTTCTGTAAATTTGGACTTAAAAGCCTACTTCAGACAAACTCCAAATTGCTTTTTGCATTGAGCATTTACTTTATAAATGCTAAATAATTTAGTTATCGTTTTTATAAATAGAAACTGAAAGATGTTTGTCCCGTCTGAAGGATATCGTATTCTCCTCCTATTGGTCCTTTTGGCATTTTTGTGTATGAATGAAATATATTTTGCAGATCAAATAGGAGTAAAAAAAAAAAAAAGATCAACTTTCATATGAAAGATTGAGGAATGACTTGAAGAAATAGACCCTTTTTTTCATCTACAATCTATATCAACTTATTTATTTGCTCTGCCAACTCAACATCTCCAAAAAACAGAATGGCAAATGTAAAATCATTTATCGATGACATTAATTACCCATCCCGTCTACATCTCGGATTCTGCGACGCCATACAGTCCATCTGGTAGCTGTTGTTTGCGGCCTGCGTAGCAGCTAGCCTCTGCTGTGCGCTCTGCTCTGCCCGTCAGCCTGAAACGAGACGCTCCGACTCGACGCCGACTTGAGGGAAACGTGCTCATCCGTTGCGTCGCGTTGACAGTTGTTGACAGCCGCGCACAAAGCTGCCGTCTTGCTTTCAAGCCTCCATTCATGCACGGATCAAACAAGAATGCCGTCGGAGGGATGTCGTTTGCTTTCACAGAGCCCAGGTGGGAGGGGGGTTTCTGCTGCTTATCCACGAAGATTTCCAAAGTTCGTTTTTAATCCAGATGTAAACACCGCTCATGTCTACTCCAGCATTAATTAAACACCACGAGAGAGAGAGAGAGAGAGAAATGCTCGACTTCTGTCTCACAGCTTTCCTCCTAGTTGCAAACAAATTGTACAATGCACTTTCAGACTGGGTATAAATATTGTATCATGTGTGCTGGATGCAGTGATCTTAACTGTATTGACCTAGTTACAGCACCGCAGATACACCAGAACTGCAGGCTCAGAGAGTCCTTTAAGGCGAAAATAACCTCATGACGACATGAGCTCCTCCGTCTTCGCATCATCTGCGTTTGAGGATTTCGTCTCTCTGCACTATTGATTCCGTTCACTAATTAATTGTTCCAGGAGTTAATTAGCCGTGCTTTTATATCGGCGCTAACAGGTTCTGCATCAGCGATGCCCACGTGTGGCAGGCTGAACTCGCAACCCCGACTGGCTTTTATGCTGTTCATTTCACCAGCCGTTTCCATGGAGACTCCATAACATGATGAGTCAGGCTGATGTTTACGTCCAGCATGAATAAATCACATTCGTTTTGGGCCTTGATGCAGCCATAGTACCATTACTTATGTATATTACAACCTCTGACTCTTAGGATTTTTAAGAGAGATTGATGTGCAAGTTTGAATTTGATGGGAGATTTCTCCAACACACTCTGGGTCAAAAGTATACATGCTGTTCATAGTTGTTTAGGATATTTAGCCTAAGTCAGATTTAGATTAAATCTGGTTACAAGTGTTGCCTTGTAGCTTGAAAGTTTGGGGTTTGAATCCTAACCAAGGTGGATTTGCATATATTCCTCTTATTTCCAAGCTATATTCCCCTTCCCCATTGTCTAAATATTCCTTCCTTACTTTCTTCCTTACCTATATTCTTTTACTTCCTACGTTGCTTCCTTCTTTTCTTCTATCCTTCCTTCCTTCTGCCATCTCAGCTGTGCGTGTTTCAGTGTTTAAAAGAAGTTATTTAGAGAACATGAAAGTCTTCCAGTGTTGCAGGCATGGCTGGATGTGCCATGATTATCTATAATGACATCTTTTTCATTAAGATATTTTAATTACCAGAGTCTCACCCCAGGCTGCAGCTTGTGTGTGTCTGTGTGTGTAGGTGTTTGTGCTCTAGAGTGTGTTTAATTATAAACCAGAAGCTCGGAGGTTGCCGAACATATTTGCTTTATTCACCCTGTGAATTCGAAGGAGTTTTTTTGTAAGGCGAGCGGGTCAGCTGGCTGCTCGTCTTTAAATCTTCAGCTAGTGAAGAAGCTCACAGACGTCTTCCCAATCCTAATTTCCCCCCATCCTCTCATTTTAAATCCATCTTACCTTACAGCCTCTGCTCTTGTACTTCTACACTGATAAATCCTGCCGGGGATTTAACATCGGCGGCTGAGGAACCAGAGCCGACTCTCTCAGGAACTCTTGCCAGTCAGAGCTGCTAGCATCTCGTTACTTGGCTTGTTATTCAGCTAACTGCGCTAACGCTGCTCCTCTGACTGGCTGTTAGAGCAACATGAAGAGCAGTGAAATCCCAGCTTTTAGCTCTAATCTATGCATCTCTCAACATCAGTGTGAGAAATCTGGACTATCTCTGATGAGGATTATCAAGTGCAGGAGCGAATCACGAAAATGTTGATCTATTTAAATAAGCTGCTCTGCATTTTTTGAAAAATCTGGCCTTTTTCTGCACCAAAGAAGTTCAGAGTTGTTAGTTGTTATTTCAGGCATTAAATGTGTTTCGTGTTTCTTTTTTTGTGCAGATATCACTCCTGAAACAGTCCCTGGAGCTCCAGCTGTCACAGTCTCAGTCCGCTCTCCAGCAGCTGCAGTCTCAGTTCAACCAGGAGAGGGAGCTGCTGAGCCAACAGCTTAAAGGTTCGTCTGAAAGCCGTCTCTTAGTCTCAAGATTATTTATTTAGCTTTCGAAGTTAAGCGAAACACTAAACGCATTCAAACTTTCATCCCACATATCAGCTGGAGTCATTTCTGCAGAAAAACAGAAATAAATTTGAAAAATAATGCATCCGTCAAAGTTTAAAATGCAAAATAGTGTTTTGCAAACGTTTTCATCTCCCTTGATTACACGAGCAACAAGTTCAACCTTTAGTGTGATTTTTATGTGATCTAAAGAAGTGGAAAGAAAATCACAATTTTTAAAAATTTTTTAGAAAATAATATCTAAAAAGTGTGGCATACAAATTCAAATATCACATAATTAAGCCTATGTTGGTCCGTCACATAAAGCCATTACATCGAAGTTTATGGTTATGATGTAGTGAAATAATCTTCGTCCTTTCGGCCGTGTTGCCGTGTGACGCTAACTACTGACAGAAACTGAAACTTTTCCCGTTTTCCGTCTGCAGAGATGCAGAGGGAACATCAGAGGCGGGAGCATCGGTTACAGGAGGCCCACTGCTGCGCCCTCAGCACCATGGAGGAGGCCCGACAGCACCAGATCAGAGTACGGTGCACACACAGAGACACCCTCAGACCACATTTCACACAAATAAGCTCTTGCTGCCCTTCGCAGCAGCTGCTGGACCTCTTCTATCTGTAATCAGCAAAAGTCAGGAGAAGGTAAACCACATTTATGAGAGTAAGAAAAAAAAAAAGATTAGCTGGCATCCAGCTTGATTGGTTGCCTCAAGAGGCCTCCAGTGAATGGTATCAACCCGAAGTCATTTCCTTCTGAGAGGAAATTAAAACCTTTCTGTCTGGAGGGTGTAATCGTCGCTGTTGCTTTTGCAATTTTTTTTTTTTTCCCCCAGTTTAGTGTTAAAGTGTCATGATTGTGCTCGAGTGGAGCAGCTATGGGAAACAGCTTCAGTAAGAGATGCTGTGCAAACAACTACAGGCTGATTAAGGGAGAAGCCTCCCCGTGTTTTAGTGTTTTTTAATGAAATGAAGACAAATATTCATGTTGCGTTTGGCAACCCTCGATGGAGAATCACCAGTTGGGTATTTGTTGGTGCCCAAATTCGAAAAATAAATGTTACTGAGGTATTTTAAAAAATATATATTTTCCCTAAAGTATAAATGTGACATGGAGTACAGTGAAGGATGTGTGATGCTGTGGGCCTGCTCGTCTTCCAAGAATCCTGGAAACAAGGTCAGAGCGAACATGTAAGGAGATTTTAAACAAAAATCTGCCAGTAAACTGAACATTAGCAGTAACTGGGTACTTCTGGAGAATAAAATAAAAAAATAAAAACTCAGCAGATAAGGATGTGCCAGATGTCTGTTTTATAGTTTAGTTCGCCCTTGTAGAGACTGTGGAAAAGCAAATGCTCATCTATGTAAATGAGGTTATGAAATTGATCTTATTTGAGCTGCGGCTTCGTCTCTGTGAGTCACAGTTACAAAGAGGAGTCGAAGCTTTGATTTTCGACCTTGGAGTTTCTTCTCCGCCCTCTGCAGGCCCTGGAGGAGCGTCTGAAGCAGGAGCAGAGGGAGGAGGTCCACGCTCTGAAGGAGGCCCACAGGAGGACCCTGGAAATCCTCAGGCAGCAGTCAGAGCAGGAGCTGCAGACGCTCAGATTCGAGCTGGAGGACGAGGGAAAAGCAAAGCTGGGTAAAAACAAAAGAGCACTTCCCTTTTAAAGCTTCACTTTCGGCTTTGATTAGTTTTATTTTTTTATTTTTTTTCTCACCACGATGGTAGCGTTTATATCCAGGACTGTTGTAATCCACTGAAAGGTTTCCACTTTGACTCAGGATGTTTCTGTGTGTGCTCGGATTAAATCGCCTGTGATCTGTTTGAAGTTTTCACCTGCTGCGTGCTCAGATATTATCAAAGAATCCACTTTATTTTCCTTTTCCTCAACCACAGCTGAAGGGGAGCACAGCCAGACTGAGGCACAGTGGAAAAGTTAAACACATATATAAACATTTTAGTAACTTGTTTTTCTTTTATTACTCTCCTGATTGGAATAGTGCATGTTTGTTGGGATGGAAGGTGTGGAAATCACTATGTTCTTTATGTAGGAGTCTTTAATCAGCTTCAATTCTGATAAAAGACTGTTTTTTATTAATTCTGCAGCTCAGAAGCAGAATGGTCTGTCTTGTAGATTATTTAATCAACAGGGAGCAGAGTTAAATTTGTTTTTGTTTTAGGTGTTTATTTCTTCTGCAAATTGTGGTTCAATCTTTTAAAGCAGCTGCTTTTCATCAGACTTGGATCATTTGATCCTCGACTTAATCTCTGTCGACGTCTGTCTGGCAGCGTCTCTCCGAGCAGAACTGAACCACCTGCATGCCACGGCCATCGAGCACCTGAAGCAGATCCACCTCAAGGAAAACAGCACAGCCAAGAGGGAACTGGAGAAGGCGATGGAGCACAGCCACCAGCAGGTAACCGCGAACGTTTCCGTTCGGACGCCCCCGGGTTTGTCCGGAAGCGGTTGTCTGACAGGATCCATCTGCTCGTTTTGCTTTTTCAGGAGCAAGAACTCCTGGTTCGCATCTCCGACCTGCAGGGCGAGCTGTGTTCCCGTAGCAACCGCATCACCGATCTGGACCACGAAATCCACTCTCTCAACGAGACCATCGACACTCTGACCAGAGAGCTGGAGATAAAGGGCAAAGAGGTGCTGCGAGTTCGCAGCGAAGCCAACCATCAGATCAGGTAGAAACTCCTGCAGGTCGCTGTCAGATGTTTGGTTAAAAAGTGCATCATCGCTCCAGCTGAGGAGTGACTCGGCACTAACTGACCCAGTTTGTAAAACAGTAATCCGAACACAAATCATAGGGGAGTAATTATCTGAAGAACACAGCATCCAGAGATGCTTTGAAACTGCAGGTCTTAATTACAGCAGGAAAAGAAGTAAATGAACGCTGGGTCTCCTCTTTTTTTTCTTTTTTATGAAGCTTCAACTTCAAAACATGTTCCTTCTGTTTGCACAGAAAGCATATAAAACCCAGACATACCCTCATTAAAATGAAAAGTTTTTGTGTGGAAAAACTGGGAATAATTTCAGAACTTGTTCTGGCTTTAATCCCACACAAAGTGCTGTGAAAAACAAGCAAATCAGAGGGAAAAAATCTACATTTTCTACTTCGCGCTTATTGAAGCAACATAAAATTAAATCCCAGTTTTGAGTCTTTCTTTGTACCCACCTGTCTTCAATTAAAGAGAATCGGCTCCGTCATAAAATAAAGTTTAGATGTCCTTGTAATATTTTCTTTTTATTCTTACCGTGGCTCGACATGACAAAAATCCTCATGTTTGGCTGAGGACCAAGGATGAACAGAATATCTCCAGATTTTCAACACACAGACTCAACGATTGATGAAATCCTTAAAAAACAAACAAACAAACAAACAAAATATATATATATACACATATATATGTGTGTGTGTGTGTGAAAAGCTGCAGGCTGACATTAAAACTCTGCACAAGTTAAATCGAGTATGAGAGGCAAGAGATAAATATATATATTACAGTCGTTATCCATCTTTAAGCACTAAATGGTGCTTGTTTGATATCATAAATACTCTTTTAATGATTTTTTTTTTTATTAGCGCATGTTGTGCAGCTGGCTGCTGCTCTGAAAGCACAAATTATTTAAAGACTTTTCAGACACTAATGGTCAAGCAATGCTCAGCAGTCTGTGTTATTAACCTGCCTTCAGTAATTCTGCCTCTTCTGCCATATGTGACTACACCATTTCTTTTGCTTAAATTGCAGACAGACAAATTAATACCCTGACACAGTAACCATGGTTACCACTTCTTTTAAGCTCTGGGGGACTAAATTCGCTCCAGCTTCTTTACCTTCCAGCCAAATTCGGTTTGCAGCTGCACATCTGCTGTTGCCCAGCGAGATTAAATAAAACGTGGTAATTGTTCCCCAGCTGGAGTTTAGTTAAATTAGATCGACTATAATATCATAACGGTGGATAAGTCCCTATTATGAAGTGTAAACTTTGCTCGAGCAAATCTGCGCCTTATCTCTGGGGCTAACGCTGAACCATGTCCACCTCCGCCACACAGAGCGCATGAACAGGACCTCATAAAGAGGCACGAGAGGGATCTGGATGAGCTGAAAGTGGTTCATCACAGAGAGGCGCAGATTATGCTGGCTGACTTCAACAAGGCCCAGGAGGTGCTCAAAGACAAGATTTCTGCTCTGCAAATCCTGTAAGTCGCAATAGCTCTCCTCCATCATGGCGGCTACCTGTCTGTTCAGAGCTGGCTTTTATTTAGAGGCAAAGTCTGTTGTATTTAAATGTGTTTCCTTTGTGGGCAGGCTGGAGGGTACGGAGGAGAAGTTGAGAAACAGAGAAAGCCGACCAGAAGATCTGCATCTCATCGCAGAGCTCAGAGAGATGGTGACAGAGAGAGAAGCTCTGGTCAAGAAACTCGTCGTGAGTGGACATTGTAGCAGTGTGGAAAAGTTCTGAATGCGCTTTTTTTAAAAACCATTTTCCAAGTCTGAATAAAACAGAAGCAAAGTCTATATTCCTAAAATAAAAAATGAAAAATGAAAAGATAAACATCTGAGTGATGAAGAAAACTGAGTCCTTTGTGCATGTATTTATAGTTAAATGTCATCTTTTTAGCTTTATTTCAATTGGGCTCAAACTTGCTGCTCATGATAGTTGTGATAAGTATGTATAAATATTCTTTATAGCGAATAGACCTAACAAACCGGCGCCACACGGAGGGTTTTAAAAGTGCTCTACTTGGCTGTAACGGGAGTAATTTTTGAAGGAGTTAAGACTAATTGATGGAGTTTGGATACTTTGTAACGTCAAACCTGTTGCTTCAGGATGACAAGAAGTTTTACCAGCTGGAGCTGGTGAACAGAGAGACGGGCTTCAACAAGGTCTTCAATTCCAGTGCCAACGTTGGCGTCATCAACCCTCTGATCAAGGTGAGCGCTCTCTTCACGTTCCCCTCGTAGGAAATCAGATTAACCACGGTCACCATGAAATATGGAAATTGGTGTTTTCCAAGTCAGGATAGTCGAGGAAAATTTTAAATTAATTATGAAAAGATTTACGTGATATTAGATTTATTATTCAGAGCGTAGTTATCGCACTTTGGAAATAGAAATAGCTAAAAACAAAATAAAACAGAAAGAAAGTGGAGGATTGTTATACTGATTTTGCATAAGAGACATTATGGAAAGTGAGCATTTCTGTACAGGCGGTGATTCTATTTGACCACAACTTTACTCCTCCCCTCTGATGGAACAGGCCTTGTTGTGTTAATGACAGATTATGTTGTGAAAGCAGTTTGTGTGCTTCACTTTCTTTTCTCTTCATAACATTCAAGCTCAGCATTCCGTCTCATTACGTCAGTAAACCATTTTGTCTCACTGCGACGTAAGAAAACGAAACCATCATAAATGATCTCGAAACTTTTCCCACACAAACCTGACTTGTATCTTGTGACATACAAATCAGCTAAAGGGAAAATCTTACAGTAAAAAACACTCACTATAAAACCTTTTCACCGTAACACTTAAAGAAGGGGAAAGCATCGACATTTCTCTGCTTTGTGTGCTTAGTTTACTTAGCAGTCCTTCCAGGATCCCTTCCATCATGCAGAACCTCGGCCGTCACTATGCATCTTAGCATAATTACCCACCATTGATCCGCACGGAACGAGAGGAGCCAGAATAATAGTTCATCTCCATTGATTAAGCTTCTGCATTATATTGAAATCGATCGGCGCGAAAACAGGAGACGACCCGAACGTTCGTCTGCTGCTCTGCTAGAAAAGCGAAACACTCATTTCTTGTTTTTGTGCCTCTGATAGCCGCATGTCGCCTCCGCCGCGAAGCACAAATCAACATCGTTTTTGTTTCGAGTCCCACAGCCTTTGCGAAGCCCGCTCGCATCCTCCCATCAAGTCTGTGGTGAGGTCTGATATCGGCTCACAGAGCTGCTCGTCACCCTCTCATGTGTTTGCACACAGCTGTCACAGCCGATGCCGCCGAGACACAATAAAGCTTGATTTCGAGTCACAGCGTCAGCTCATCATCTCCTCGTTTTCTGTCCTCCCCATCCTGTGGGCTGCTGGCGTTAAATAACATGCATTCTTCCTTTTCCTCCACTACACCCCACACCTCCGAAATGTAATAGAAAATTAGAGAATCTCTGATGAAGCTGTGAGGGCGGTGCAGTGGCAGGTAGCAGCCTCTTTGCTGCAGCAAGGAAACAAGAGATGATTTTTAACCCGATTTATGCGAATCAAGCAGCATCTTCGTAAGTTGTTTGAGGTTTCCCAAAGGTGAAAGTTGAGAGTAAGCGCAGTGGAGGTGCTGCATGTAAGCCCAGCAAGCAAAAGATCAAAACCAGGTTTAAGTTTTAGGTGTGTTTGTCAGGTTTTCTCTTTGCCACCCTGGCTACATCGCCGTTGGTAACGCCGACTCCCTGCCTCTGATCCACTTTTATCCTGACCCACAGGCTATCAGCGTGAGTGGTGTTAAAGATGGTTTTTTGTATTTTGGGCTGAATTTGGAGTGAAGGAGTTGCTCGTGAAGCTTGGATTTCTATTATTTCTCTCTATTTCAATCAGTTTTCGCCTTTCTTCACGTTTTGTGATGTTGCAACCAGAATCGTCCACGTATTTGTTTCTATTGGGACGGCGGTTTTAAAAAAAACAAAAAAAAACTGCAAACTGCACAGCCACATGTTGGTGGGATTACATTTTACATCAAGTTTCACTGATGCAGCAAATGATTCTTTATGTAAATCCATAACCGACCCACCTCCTCACAATACCGCTATGATGCATTAGACGATTAATTCACCCCCTTCATGCTGCTTCTTACCATAGATGTTGAGCTCATCACAGATGGCAGGAGGTAAAAACTCTTGCGCTGCCTCTTTCGATTACACAAAGTTAATGAGATGAGGAGAAACTGGATTCATTTTGTGAGAAGCGGAGCTGAAACGGAGCAGATGCTGGAGAGGTTTTTGCGTCACCTCAGAGGAATCCACGGTAACCGCGGGAAAGAGCATCCTCTCAAGCTCCTCCTGCTGCAGCTCGCACTGGAAACAGCCGGGCTCCGCATCATCACAGTTGTCATAGCGCCGTCCTCATCGACATGGGAACATGAGGGTCAAATGTGAAACTGGACAGCGTCAGTAATCTAGTGCTGCTCTGTCAAATCTGAATTGTGACGACTAAAGTTTGCAGCATTTGCAACCAGTTTTATCGGTTTTTAGGGTTCATAAGCTGTCTTGAAAAGTGCAGGTTGGACACAGTAGAAATACCTGCTGTAGATTCATATTTATATATTTTGTGTTCAAGCTTTAAACTTAGACAAAAAATAGTTTAAGTTATGGAATTTTGACATGAAAATCAGGGGAAACTCTGAATTTAAGATGGTCTTCCTGTGATAAATAAGACATTAGATGCTGAATTATTGTATTAGTCAACTGTATTTACTGTTTCTAGCTTGACAATTTTTTTTCTGTGACAATTTAACTCTGCTTTTGTTTTTCTCCAGAGTTTGGCATTCATTCACAGTTTGGTGGCGTTTTTGTTTCCTTGTTACACATGTGACAAGTCTTCATGTGCTTTTGTGTGGAGATGGGGGAAGAACAAGATCGTAATTTTGCACAAACCTTTTTATCGCCCAAGAATATCAGAGAATCTGATAAAAGCACAGAGGAACAGAGCTGTGAGTTTGCCTGAGGCTCTAGAA